>NW_026623224.1:2400000-3000000 GCF_028827675.1 Penicillium lagena
GGAGTTCACTCTTTTCACAAACTACTCTGTTTCCATCACGTTTATCGACCTTGTTCCTCGGAACTGTCCACTCTATTGGAAAAATCTCCTCGAACCCAATTCAACCCGATTCGCGCCTAAGACGAGCTCAATTCCTTCCTTCTTTCCCTCAATCAATGGTGATGGTTGGTTTTGTAGTCTGATAAACAGCAAGCACGAAGCAGAAAATGCGTGGAGTTTTATTATTGGACATGATGCGCGGAGTCGCAGCGGAGGGAAATACACTGGTCCCGCGGTTCACTGGCAAGGTCGAGCTGGACATCGATCCTCTGCCACTCGCACAACGGCGAGGACTTATTGCAGTTACGGTCATGGCATTTCTTTCTCTCGTTGCCACGGCATCTCTCCTCGCCTTCATTACCTACCGCCTGGTCTTCTGGCGCGGAAAATACACCAGATACATTGGATACAACCAATACATTATTCTCATCTATAATCTGGTGCTTGCTGATTTTCAGCAAGCACTGGGATTTCTGCTTTGCTTGAGATGGATTCTCACGGACAAAATCAAGTCTGGCACCCCTGCCTGCTTTCTTCAGGGGCTATGGCTTCAAATTGGTGATCCCGGTAGCGGCGCTTTCGTCCTGGCTATCGCTTTTCACACATTTTTACTCGTTGTCTTGGGGAAAAAGATGTCTTATAAGGTATTTGTTTCCTTCGTTGTCGGTGTCTGGGTCTTTGTGGCTATTATTGTCACAATCCCGCTGGCAATGTACGGAGCCGATGTCTTTATCCCATCTGGTGCCTGGTGCTGGATCAACGAGGATTATGAGACAGTTCGTCTATGGACTCACTACTTCTGGATCTTTCTTGCCGAGTTTGGAACTGTTTGCCTTTATGCAGTGATGTACTTCCAGCTGCGCAAGCAAATCGCACAGTCATCTATCCTCGGAAACAGTCAACTTGAGAGCCTGAAACGTCTGCGCCGCGTGGTCGGTTACATGACTATCTATCCAGTGGTCTACATTGTCCTTTCTTTGCCCTTGGCCGCTGGACGAATGGCCACCCAGAATGGCCAAACTCCCAGCGTGACCTTTTTCTGCTGTGCCGGTGCCATCATCACCAGCTCCGGACTTGCAGATGTCACTCTCTACACGCTTACACGTCGTAATCTTATCGGCGAATCTGAGCCGAGCGAGGACCGATCTTACAACAAATTTGACAACACCAAGGGCCGGAAAGGTGAAACACACTTGACGACTATCACCGCCGATCAGAGGATGAATCGGAAATTTGGGATCGGCGACGACGACCTTGGTCGTGATGGCTCAACGGACAACATTGTGCAACCCATGGAGATGGATGACTTCGGCAAGGTTTACCAAGAGACCACCATTCAGATCACACACGAACCCGCATCCTCGTCAGAAGACGGTGGGCGCTCGAGCAAAGACTTTCCTGATCCACCATCGCATAGCGGATGGAGATAACCGTTCAACGATATTTTAATTTACATAATCGGTTGTGGTGATGGAATGTTATTGTGTCGACAGAGTATAGACTACGATCAATAGGCAGTCTTTCTTTGTAGTTCTTTAACTTTCCTTGCAAATCCCCGCAAGTATGATGATATCACGCCTTATCCATAATAATCTAAACCTAAGATCTCTCATTCTCAAACGCCCGCGGGACTCTGTGTATTCTCCCATAAGAATGGTAAAATCGTCATTTCCCTACTCAATGGAAGGCCTCAAAGCCTGGCGGGGAGTCTACATTATGGAGCCTATGTTGATGGCGGTGAGACTCAGGGGAAGTCGGAGAGCCAACGTAGAGACCTGATCATGGAGATCATGAAGGAGAGGAAACGAATGGAGTGAGTTGTATTGACTAAGTGGTCTCCCAGAAGGGAAGGTCTATCTACAAGCGGCGGTGGGCGCTGACACCTCAGGCACCCACCTGATCAAATGTGCGCCATGGATATAGATTTTGGGGGCCTAAAAGGGGCCACAGAAGATAGGGGCCAGAGAAGATTGGGGCCAAAATCCACATTCTGCTCGTACAAATCTCGACATATTTCCGTGAAGCGGACCGACTCTTTTTGCAATCCAGTTCTTATACCTTTCCCCAAGTAAGCTTGGCCATCAAAAGCCCAGAAGCCTCGCAACACGAACTGCCGATCTTATTGGCTGACCTGAGAGAGCAGGCAGAGATACGAGAAAAGCGGTCGTCATAGGAACTCAGAGCTATCGTCACCGCAAAATATAACAAGGGAGAAAGAGATCTACACCCTGAGTGTCTTCGTGAACACCCACGTCAAACCCCAATCGGTCGCTCCGCGAAGTTGAACACGGATCTCCAGTATTGCGTGGAATCCCCAGACCAGATTTCCTCTAGTCGCACCCGACGTGCGGGCGAACGCAAGAGTTTAGTGTGAACATCGCCTGTGCGGAACACCTTTTTCATCACTTCGGTTTTTTCTACAATAATGGAGTCGCAATTGGGATTCGGAGCGTGCGCATTCTGCCTGGCGTTAATATGGCTATTGCAGGTAATTCTCACTACCTATAACTAATTAGGTTGAAGATTGATTGACAATAAAATCAGTGTGTATATAGGGCCATAACTTCACCTCTGCGTCGCATTCCAGGCCCGTTTTTCACTACCTTCACACGACTACCCCTGAAACTGGCGACCATAAGCGGCAAACAGCTTTACTACATCCATCGACTCCACCAAGAATATGGCCAGATTGTGCGCATTGGTCCAGACGAGGTGGCGGTATCCTCTTTGGCCGATTTCAAGGAGATCCACCGTGTGGGTTCGGGGTTTATCAAAGGCGAGTGGTATACACGACTTACTAATGGTAGGCTGGGCATCTTCGCCATGCGAGATCCAAAAATGCATGCGCAGCGAAGAAGACTTTTCGCCAAGCCCTTCTCCAAGTCGGATCTTCGACGCACCTGGGAGCCTGTAGTAAGGGATAAGGTTGAGTTGGCAGTTTCGCAGATCCTAAATGAACTCCAAAATAACGGCGTGTCGGATATCCTGAAGTGGGATACTCTCATGGCAACGGATGTCAGCACGCATTTGATGTTTGGGGAGTCTTTCGAAATGCTGCGCGTGGGCAAGGTATGGAGCCTATTCAGAGGGCAACTTACGTTAGGGGCTAATTTATGGACAGAAAAATGAGTACATTCGGACCCTCGAGTCTGCTATGATGGGGAGCGGCCTCAGCGTGGAACTACCTTGGTTCAGAACCATTGGCCGATATATCCCATCCGAGTCATTCCGGAGGCTGTTCAGGGCAGGGGATTACCTCTTCGAATATGGAAAATTAGCAGTTGTCAACGGCCGTCAGAAGGGTGATTCTACTAACAATATCTTTTCGGGTATAATCAGTGAAAGTGAAAAGAACGAGGCAACTTTGACTGATGGAGACGTGGCCATGGAAGCCGGAAACTTGATCATGGCCGGCTCTGATACCATGGCAGTCACACTCACGTACCTAATATGGGCAGTTCTATCGCAACCAGCGCTACGCTCACAGCTTGAAAGTGAGCTAGCTAACTTGAGTGACGACTACAAGGATGCTGATCTCGAGACACTTTCATTACTCAATGCGATCATTATGGAAACTCTGAGGTTATATGGCGCCGCCCCGGGATCACTTCCTCGATCTGTCCCACAGGGAGGTGTCACTTTTTCTAAGTATTATCTACCACACGGGACGACTGTGACCACGCAGAGCTACACGATGCACCGTAACCCAAATATCTTTCCCAACCCAGAGGAATTTGACCCTACACGCTGGCTGCAAACGAATCACGAAGTCTCTGATGAGGTCAAAGTTGCTTTCTCGCCTTTTGGTACTGGTTCTCGTGGTTGTCTCGGTATACACCTGGCGTGGATGGAGCTGCGGCTTGCAGCGGTTGAATTTTTCCGTCGATGCGGTAATGTTCGGCTCTCACCAAGTCTGAAAAAAGAGGATATGAAGCCCGTTCACTACTTTCTTATTGCACCTTCTGCCCATAAATGTGAAGTGGTCATGGATACATAAGATATGGACTTAGGTGATTCAAACTTCGAATGAAGAGATGAAGTGCAACTTCCATAGAACTATTGAAATCATTCGGTTTGGAATCTTAACCCCATTGTAATTCCCGGGAAATCCAACGAACGACTAGCAAGCAGTCCCTCAAAGCTGTTATAGGAGACAACTTTAAGGCAGGGGAAGAGTGAGACGGGTTCTGTTCACATCCGTGCCGAGATGCCAGTAAATATGCTACTTTTGAAGTAGACCCTCATGTTGAGATTATTTCCACCACCCCATCCAAGGCAAGACACCTCGGTTCCTGCAGTGCAGTCGACGTGGGAATTACCATTGCTCTACTTCTTCCCATCGGAAGTCATCTTGTCAAGTCAAATTAATTCCAACTTCCTGGCTAGCTATGCGGTGTTACTGATGAGTTAGGCATGTAACCTCCCAGCAAGAAATTTCAGATGTCGATCAGAAGAACAAGATGTTGAGATCTATTATTAAATCCATTGCATTATTTGCGGATTTACCAAGGATAAGTCCCGTCCTTGTTAACAAATTCTCCGACATTGTCATCCCTCTTCCCTAGGATAATGTCCATGATCAACTTCCCAGAGACCACCGGATCGCCAGCAGCACCGCCAGCGCTGATCGCCGCTTCACTTTCCCCTCTCAATCGCGACCTCACTAACCCGGGACAGACAGCGAAAACTCGAATATTCTGTGCCGACAGCCTTTTGTGCATCTGAAGTGTCATCATATTCAGGGCAGCTTTGCTCATTCGGTACTCATCCCAAGCAGATTGATAGATAGGATACTTCGGGTCCGCTGCCATCCCCAATGAACCCAGGCCGCTAGAGATTTGAATCAGATATGGTCGGCCTGATTTCAGTAGAAGGGGCACGAATGCTTCGGATACAAGCATGGCGCCGAAGACGTTGACATCAAAAATAGTTTTCAGCTTATCGAGTCCGCTTTCACTTTGAGATGTAGTTCCCGCATTGCTGATGAAGACGTCAACATGCCCAAAGGTCCTGGCGACTTCATCCACTGCCGCAGAAATTGATGATTCGGATGTAACATCGAGTTGGAGGAGAGAAAGTGTTCCTTGAATGCCGCTGGCTTGGATTTCGGATAGAGCTGTCTTTCCCTTGTCGAGATCCCGACATCCCATGATTACATGATAGTCTGCGTGAGAAGCAATAACTTGGGTTGTGGCATAACCTATCCCAGAGTTGGCGCCTGCAAATGTTGAGCATCAGATCAACTTCTCTCGATTCATTATGAAAATCTTACCGGTGATGAGAGTGATCGATTTCGACATATCCGCTAATCGTGCAAAGTTTGTGCCGTCTTATTAATGATGAGAACACTGTACACAATCTGCGATAATCGAGTGATGCCGCGCTCAGTTAGAGAAGGCTTGAGAATTTGATGGCGACAACACTTTAAATAACTAATGCCGACGGTATAATAAACCAGCCATTATGTCCTATATCCGAGTGTACGAAAGTTGGAGTAAATCGTAGATACCCCGAAGTTTAGCGGCAAATCCTGCCTTGTAACGGAGATAAATAATCTTATCACCGCTACGATCTCCGCATTGGAGACGACGTGCATCACGAAGGTAGATGTGCCAGGCCCGCTAATCAAATGTCCTTTCCATCCATTTTCTCATATTAGCATGCTGAATATGTATGTACTCCGAATTTCACATGGCACCCATACATGCCAAGCTTTCGATCTGCGATGCGTCCAGGATCGCTCCGCGAAGCGAAAACGTTATCCGCGGGCCGTTGGTGCGTCTGGTGGACTGCATTTGCGATTTCCCCTGAATAAATAGATTGTTCCTCAAATTATACCATCTACCTTTGGTGTGTCTACGCGACTAGTCTCACCCACTGAAGCATCGGAACTGAAATGTAGAGAAAGTCCGCCGGTACATTGTGGGAACAAAGTCCGTTCCTGTCAGGGAATTATTGTGGAAGATCTGGGTACTGAGGCATTCTCATGTTTCATCCGCTTGCTGCTGCATCATGGCCGAAATTGGCTCGGGCTGGTAATAGCCGAATATTAAGCCACAGTTGCAGTCACAGGATTCTTGACTGCGCGATGTCTTAACCGCTAAGCTTGAGCTAACCTGTGGGGCAAGCCGCATTCGAGTGGATCAGTTGTGGGGATCGGAGCTTCAGCAACAGCAGGGATGAGATGGGGGGCCATGTGCTTGTTCTGTGCATGGGACACGCAGTGAGTGCCATGAGGAAGACTTTATGCGAACTACTGTTCGTAGACGTAATTGAGCAGCGAAATTTGGATCATGTTATGTACTGGCTAGAGACAATGGCTGTCTCGTATGTCCCCAGTTGCTGCATGTTTAATCTGAGGCAGAGACTCAGCTGCACTGGGCTCAGACACCACCGTCCTCATGCCATGCACGATTGCAACTATGCATTGTTACATATGCTGCATCGTCTCGGTTGCAGGGAGAAGAAACAAAACGTTGTTGATGAACTTCGGCTAATTGACAATCCAGCATCTTATTGTAGCTGGCAAGTTTCAAGATGGCCGGATTACAACTCCGAAAAAATAAGCATAGGTTGCATCCCATTATTGTACCCTTGTGATGACCCCAGGCACACGACCGACCCCTCGCGATTGATGGGGAAGGTCCGCCTTGCAAGGGGCTTAGCTCGGGTTTCACTCTCACTTGGAGTTATGAGAATATCGTGGAAACTACTGCCGCACGAGTCACCCCTTGATAGATTAAGCCACTTTGCAAGTGGCCCGACCGAAGTCGGAGGAGTTCCGCCCCTGCAAGGCTGGTTCCTGAAGTGACCGGCACCCATTTTTCTTTGGAATCCGCCAATGGCAGATCTGATTCATGCGTACGTGTTGTCGATCTCGCATGCCCATGTTTCGCTCGATCTGTGTATGTGGATCTGTCGGCGGGGAGCTGAGTTACGTAGCCAATCAAGGGGCTGATGCGACAATAATGTATATTTATTTTGGCCCATGAATTATGCGACTAGGAACTGGACGGGCTACAGTATGGATGGAAATGTAACATATAAAGGAATAGCAGCCACTCACTCGTTGACTCCGGGAATTGGTAGTTTTCTCGATATAATTTAACTCATCATGTTGTTTTCGCCCCATGCCGTTGTGGCACCAGTACTCGGATCATTGCTACTAGCCCGCGGCACCTTGGCTGATGATCCAACGCAAAGAGCCGAAGCTGCTCTTGCCACCCTCCAGAACTGGTACAATTCCACGAGTGGCCTCTGGGACACCTGCGGATGGTGGAACGGTGCCAATTGTATGACGGTCATCGCAGACCTTGCTGCTGTTGATTCGTCTGTGATGAACACGGCGACCAATGTTTTCAAAAACACCTTTCAAGTCGCCCCGATATCAAACCCCAATCCTGGCTCTCAGAATACACGCATCTCCAGACGTTCGAGGCGTATCGTATCCAATGCTGCTAGCAGCAATGTCTCGCAATGGCTGGACGGGGCGAACGATGACGACGGATGGTGGGCCCTTGCATGGATTGCTGCATACGATGTCACAAACGAGCCGAGCTATCTGGAGCTAGCGGAGGGAATATTCTCGAGCCTGGTACGTATGATATTTACCTCCATGGAACTCTCAATTCCTGTGTAACGTACGTGAAAGAATATACTAAAACGAAGGCAGAGCGCAAGCTGGGGCACTAACTGCGGCAACGGCGGCATTTACTGGAGTACCACCAGCACCTATGTCAACTCAATTACGAATGAGCTCTTCCTGTCCATTGCAGCACACTTGGCCAACCGCGTGCCTGCAAGCAAAGACCAATATGTTGACTGGGCGCAAAAGCAATGGAACTGGTTTGCTGCCCAAGGCTTCATCAACAACAATGGAACCATCAATGATGGACTTACAACCAGCTGCCAGAACAATGGCCAGACCGTGTAAGTCTAGCCGGATAATGTTATTCCAGTTTTTGGAAGTCTGACATTCTTCTCAGATGGTCATATAACCAAGGAGTTGTACTCGGCGGTCTCGTGGAGCTGAACAAGGCTGCCCCGAATAGCTCCTATCTCAACTCAGCCAACAGTATTGCGACGGCTGCTATCAAAACACTCGCTGATTCCAACATGGTCATCCATGAAGAATGTGAGCCTAGCGATTGTGAGCCTAACGGCACTCAGTTCAAAGGAATATTCATCCGGAACCTGAATATGCTACAGAGCGTGACGCCAAACAGTCTGTACAAACAAGTGATCGATAGCTGTGCAAACAGCATTTCGGAGAACGATCATAACTCGCAAAACCAATTTGGTGTGGACTGGTCTGGTCCGGTCACGTCGGTGGACGCCTCGACCCATAGTTCAGCCATGGATGCACTGGTCGCTGCGATCTCTTTTTGATCTTTTCATTTGGCCAATCAGTATTTGCTTTGTTGAAATTTTCACAAAATTTCCTCGTTCCGGTCTGCATGCATATGAATTTGTCCTGATGTACATACTTTTACTTTATGACGTGACGGGAAAAAATCCCTTACGGATATGACTATCTAAAACCTGACTTTTCTAATAAGCCCTGCTTCGTGGTTTCCAAGCTGGTTGGGGAGCTGGCCCTGGCCGTGTGTAGCTAGACCGAATGATGGAAGTCGGTACCAGATCTAAACCTCCCAACCTTGCACCTTGTTTGTCTTGAGCCCAGAGAGTCAGTGCAATATAATTGTCCCCCTGATGATTTAGAATCCCTTCAGGAACAGGGAAGGATGTCTGAGGGCCAATATTATTGACTATTTACTAGTCAGTAAATGGACAGCGTAAAACTGCAAATATCTTCTCCCAGAACTTACTGTATTTCCCAAATTGGTAGCCGTTGACATAGAGTTGACATCGGTAATTGCGTCCTGTATCGTAACTGTTGATATTGTCGACGGAAGAGCCATTAAAAATAAAGCTCATGGGCACATCCCATCCATTTGGAATCTTAAGTCGAAATCTTGTCGTGTAAAATCCGACTCCAGCTTGAGAAACGCCATCCGTTATGGGATTTGAAGCCTTCCAATCTGCATCCGGTGGCTTTGGATAGTGGTATCCTTGTCTTTCTGCATACATGGCACCTTCGTTGAGTGGACCACGGACCAGATCTTCATATTGCTCGCCGCCAAGATTGCCCGCCAGCTTCCAAGAAATATCAGATTGATCATGGCCAGACAAGCCATAATTTAAGATACCTTTGGGAAATTTTATCACGTCTGTTCCTGGTGCTTCCTCGTCCTGGCCCATATTGTCGATCAATATTGACAGAACGTATGAATTGTCAACAGACAGAGTCTCTGGAATCGATACATTGTAAACAATGGTTTGATCGGATGTAGACCCGGTCCATGAACCCAAGAACGTCTTGTTCAGCCAAACAGAATGTCCAAATCCCGTACCACCAGATACATTCAACCAGAGGCTTGATTCGTGTCCATTAGCAACAAAATGGCCACGGTAGATCAGAGAACCTGTGTGATATCCATAATCCATGGCATATAAATTCATGGGTGTACTCAGCTCTCGTGGATTGTGGGTCCAATCTTTGGTGCAGGTTGTCCAGGCTGAATCGTCGTACGACGCCTGAATCTCAGGCAATGAGTTAATATACTTCCAGTTCAGGCCTTGTAGCTTGGGAATTTGAATGTTGGGAGGTTGAAAGGCAACATTCCCCGACAGTTTTCCAATGTCGGTTTTTGAGACTTTAAGCATTTCACCATTGAAAATGATTCCGTCCAAGCTTTTTGCCGGAGTTGAGATAACTTCAATCTCCGTAGTTGCATTGACATCACCGGAAATACTAAGCTGCTCATCGACCAGCTCTGCAGTGCGAACGAGATAGCCAGCCTTCACCACAGCTAGACCCTTGGATGGGGACGAGAAATTCCCGATCGGTGCTGAACTTGGTAACTCCAGAACCCAGTAGTTGTAAGCATCATTTCGCCACAGGAGCAATATCTCAAGGTTAGCTAGTCGGATGACACGACGTTTTCGTGTGACCTGCCATTGTACTATCCATGTAGGCCCCTTTTTATCGACTGTGACGTCGTCTCCTTCGACCAAGGCAGGTTTCTCAAGATGACCCGAGAGAGCGAACTCATGTATTTCGTCTGCACCACCGTAGAGAATCAGGACACGAGCAGGCCCAAATCCACGAGCCCAAGTGAATATTTCTGCAGAGGAATAGACCAAATTGATGCCGTCCATATCATAATCTGTGACATGGAATTTCGAATCCCGGCCGTTAAGCGACAGGCTTCCTCCGAGTTGAGGAATAGTCACGTTTCCGACGCTGGTCGGGACTGTGATCTTATACTGGGTATTGTTGACAGAGCTGAAATCGGCGTGCCTTATAACATAGAAGTTTGTTTCCGTGCCATTTCCATTGAGTGGAGTTACCGCGATTGTGTCTGGAACGCCATAGGATCCGTTGACTCCAAGGGCAGGTGTTGCCGTCAAATAGGCTGAAGACACTTTGAGGAAATTGGCTTCCAACTTTTCCTCGCTGTACTTCTCACGCCATATGGCTCTTTCTTCAGTCAAAGCTGCACCGTAATCGTAGGATGTGTAGCCGTTCATGTATCCAAGATTGCCCCAGTTGGTGCCACCATACGTCTAATCCCCGCGTGAGATTCATCAATTTCTCAATCGAGCTGCCTTGGCTTACCATATAGATATTGAAGATTTTCACACCAAAACTGTAATTGTTTTTGTATACAACCCGGATAGCCTCTTCGTTGATCAACTCGGCACACATTTCCTCGGCGACTCCACCCCTGTAACATTATCAGCAAGGAGATTTCTTGATCGTAAGCTACTGGTTTACGAACCATCCCTCTCCTGATCCGCCCTGAAACTCGGCAATCGCAAATGGGGTGTTTGGGCTCTCTTCCTGGTGAATTATCTGCCAAGTGTGCGGAAATTCGTAAGTTGGCCACACACTGGGATTTGCACCTTATTGATTGTCAGCCTTCGACAGCCTCATGATCATTCCGAGAGCTGGGTTTGCAAAACTTTACTCACAATCGTAACGAAGTGGATATGCATCGATTCCATAAAGATCCACTGCCCCCAACCCTGATCCAGGAGCCCAGTACCCCTTTACTTCGTTGTCATTTACAATCAAGGGAACTGTTATTCCGGCATCGAGGAGTTGGTTCTCCACGAAGGCCATATACTCTCGATTCATTTGAGTCGGAAAGTCCGTGACTCCAGGCCAAGTCGAAAACTCGTTTTCTGGCTGTACCATTATCACTGGTCCGCCATGTGTGATTTGAGCCTTTTCAATTATATGGCCAATTGTTGACATGTAATTCCCAGTTTTGTTTAGATATCCGGGACTGTAAGATCGGATCGTTGCCTCGCTTCGCAAAACCCATCCCGGGATTCCTCCCCCAGAGGTTTCCGCGTTGATGTATGGACCCGGGCGTGCAATGAGATAGATACCTGCTTGCGTAGCGGCGCGAAAGAACTCTTCGAGACTCCAGATTCCATCGGTCACGACGTGGCCTGGATTAGCCTCGATCAGGCCCCAGTCCACGTAAAATGAAACGCCTGTGAATCCCATGCTTTTGATTTTCTGAAAGACATCGAGCCAGAGGCCGGGTACTGGGAGTCGGAATGGATGAAACTCGCCGGAGTAGATCATAATCCGTTCCCCACGAATGAACAAGGAGTGCATGTCCCATGTTACCTATCATGAATGGCTGGTTGTTAGGAGAATTTTAAGACCCAGTAGCAAGCAGAGAAGTTTCAGACCAGATTTTGTAGGCCATTTCCTTCTGTGGAGAGTTTACTTGAAGGGCTTGTCTCAATGGATCTCCAACCCCATGCTGCTGGCAATGAAAATACTCCCAGCCATATAGGGATAAACAATAACATTGTCGGAAGTAGCATACTGAAATTTTAATGCCACCAATTGAATTTCGACTGGCTTTTCATAGAAATAAGTATAAATTGAATAAAAAAGCACTGTGGGAAGGTTTTTTTACAGCTTGTTTATCTACCACTTCAACCCCGCATCCTAATTTCTCTTCCGCTAAAGAGGTTTGCCTATTCAGGTCTCCGGCTCGAAATGCAAGCACACTATTGATGGAATATATCTAACTCAATTTTAGCTACCGGTTCTACGGTTAAAGCTCCCTCGGTGTCTAGCGCCGAAGCAAGAAAGAATAGCAGCCACAATCATTGCTAATAGATCAGCCTAAATTCAAGCAAGCTTCCCTATTTCTCCGATTTCGCCGGATGGCATCGGTTGCCCCTATTACATCATCGCGGAATCACCCCCCGCCATCTGTGGGTGCCAATCGCTTCATTAGACCAAATCTTTGCACACCAGAAATTTGCAGCATCAATCTGGTCAAGAAAGATGGCCGCCCATATGAAGCCTGTCATTCTACACGCCCATGCGACGGGCCCGAATCCTATCAAGGTGGCGATGGCCTTAGAGTCACTGAAAGTTCCTTTCACAATCAAGATGTGGGATTTCGGCGATGACCCAAACACCGGCGTCAAGGGCACTACTTTTCTGAAGATCAACGAAAATGGCCGAGTGCCGGCTCTGGAAGACCCAAATACGGGAGTTGTCTCGTGGGAATCTGGGGCTTGTATGAATTATATACGTCGAGTGTACGACAAGGCGAACACGATTGGCCCTCCTGGTACTTCAGCACAGGAGCTGGTAGATTTCGAGAAATGGGAGTATTTCTTGTTATCGACCTTAGGTCCAATGACGGGTCAGACAAATTGGTTCCGGTTGGCATATCCTTCCTTTGTGTGGCATGTTTTGCCAGGCAGACTGATTACTTTAGACACTATCACTCCCAGAAGAATGATGATGCCCTCGAACGTTATACTTCTCAGACTTATCGATGTTATGATGTTCTGGAAGAACAACTGGACAAGTCTCAAGGTCAGAGCATTATTCCGGGCCGAGTCACGGCTGTCGATTATCACTTTGAACCTTGGGTTAGACAACATTCATTTGCTGGACTTTCTCTGGAGAAGTACCCTATGATCAAAGGATGGTTAGACTTAATGGGAACTCGGGAGGAAGTCCAGGAGGCTTATCTTAGAATCAAAAATGCTAAATGAGAAAAGCAGTGATGCTTGACAACGATTTAGGGTATTTACCTGAATGCTTTTGTCAGGAAAAGAACGGCCAGGGGCAAATTCTTTTTATGATGACTAGTTCCCAAATAAGAAGTACCCAGGAACGTGCCTGCTTCGTTGTAAAGACAATCCCATAATTGTATTCGAGAAATATGTGTCATTTTACTTCCTGACTGATCTTGTTCAAAGGAGCAAAATGTCCCCATCGCATGTTGCCTCCCTTCATCAGACGCTGCTGGTTGAAACTATGTATTTATGATCATCGCTCGATCATCTCGGAAAGTCCGAAAAGAATCGAACTACCTTCAAGAAAAGGCTGGCAATAAAACCATGCAAGTTCTTCATTTCTTGAGCCGTTTGCCGTACATAAATCTGACGACTCATATAGTATTTGTGAGGAAACTGGAACAGGAATCAGATGTATCAGCCGCCCAATCAGAACCCACAAATTGTGCCTCCTAACTTCTTCCTAACCATTCTAATAATTCTTCACGTTTACTTCTTTTCGAGTCAAACAACCTCCGTTTTCAATACTCATCCAATGTTGCTTGCTAAGCGAGACTTGTTAAATAGTAGTCGGGACTGGACTTGAACAGCCATTACGGCATAGTCGCTTAGGCTTTGTCGTTATTAGCCAAAGTAGATAGTGCTGGGGGAGGTGTCTCCGGCAGAGCTGCCGCTGGGGGAGAATGGCTCCATGTCAGGATGTTCGATAGGCGTGACCCACTGAGCGACCTGCAGATTAAGAGTGTGGCCACGTTGATTGAAGCGGCATTGCCAGCTCTTCACAGCCTTACAGCCAGGTTTCTGGCACATGTGACCTAAGTAGCACTTTATGGATCGACAAGCGCGACCACGAGAGCAAGGATGCTGAAGTAGTATGTGTCTAAGAACTTCGATGATCGCGTCGGAGACATCACTGTGGTCGAAAGGGCAGCTCATGTCACCACATACTCCTGAAAGATGATAGCTGTTGCAGACTTTGTGGAGCTTGGCCCGGTGGTGGTATTCGTCAAACGCTTCCTGGCTTGGAGGAGGGCAATAAGTGTCGATGCGGTCTCCGTCTTTATTCACGGGAATGAACTCCTTCGACTTGAGGCCTGAGAGAGGTAGCGTGGTTTCAAAAAATTCTTCAGAGCGACCGACAACCGATGGGGCGGACCATAGCTGCTTAGAGGCATTTTTCTCTTCTTCGTGAGGATGAGACAACTGTTGGTCGGGCATGATGTGCTGTTTGTTGCAACCATTGCCAAACTTGCAGATCCCCTGTTCCGTGTCAGTCAGAAAGTGTGCACACAACGGAGGGCCAAAATGCTACCTACTTTCTGAAAGTGTTTACAGACCAGCTTAACCGTCGAAGCAGTCGGGACAAGCTTGGGTTTGCCATTGATTAAGGCAGTCGGTTTAATGCTGCCGTTGGTATTGGCTAGAGGAGCTGAGGTGAATACAGAGGGCAACTCCCTGATGGGAAGGCCTAGAGATTCAAAGTCGCGATGGAACGAGGCAGCTTTGATAAGGGTGATACGGTCGCTGCCCCTATGGGGAGTCAATAGAGAGCCGTATCCAGTGTCATGACATCCCGCAAAATAAATATGCCGACATTGGTTGAGATCTGCGAAGAGTCGAAACATTTCTGTTGTAAGGCAGGATTTAGCAAGGCAAAAGACACCAACGCTTTCGATAAGTCACTGGAACTCACCCCGGATCTTGAAATCACTTCCTTCCTTCTTTTCCGCAGCATCTACAAAGTCAAATAGATCCTGTGCTCGCGTGAACGCAGCGCAGAACGGAGACAGGGATCGAGCCTCATGCCCCGACAGCCCAGCGCGAGCGAAGGCTTTGGACAATCCGAGCAGATTGGCGTAGACGCGAACCATAATCCGGCACTGGTCTGCCTGAGCTCCCATTGTCGAATGCATGAGTTCCTTGATCGAGTCACTCAGCTCACGAGCCGCATTAATTCCGCCTTCACTGCCGGCCTTGACGAAGTGTTCTTTGAACTAAGTGGGGTCGTCAGTACCCCTGGCATTAGACAGGCCCATTCTAAACGTACATGGTAACCATCGCCATCAACAAGAACTAGCACAAACGGATTGCGCTCCTGTGGCCCCATTAGCTCTCTATACCTTTTTTGGCAGCTTGGCAAGCTCTTACCTGACCGCGGGCCTGCTTCTTGTACTTCTCCCTGCCATCCTTAACTTCCTCGTAATCGCTCTTCAAAGCACTATAATCATCCAGCAAGCTCCGAAACTGGGTGAGCAAATTTTGGAGGCTGGCATGGTGCTGTTCGTTTTCCCGGGATAGGGATGAGACGTGATTGTTCAGGGAATCTATGTCCGCGTCCCGCAGCATGTTGACAGAGGATGGGAAGGCACACGCCGGTCCCAGAATCCAAAGAAGGGTGCAACGGAGCCGGCGAACATCAATAGTGGACCGAGCAGGGTAGCAGCGAGAGAGATGCAAAAAGTCTGGCGCCTGCCCTTTGCGTAGTTATATTTAAGGGAAAACGAAAATAAACGATGTTTGCGAAAGGGACGGAGGGCGGTCAGTAATTGTCCCGCATCACGTGCACTGATACTATGACAAAGGTCTCTGATATTATTCGCCTTGTAGAAAGAACCACTGAAAATACAAAGAAAATCTGTGCCGGATGCTATTCCAGAACCGGCTAAGGAAGCTCTGGAATCATTCCCATCTCGGCAAACTCCTCCACTACGCGAAGCATGGACTCCACCGAATCAACAAACCCAAAATACCCCATCTTCTTGGCCTTGGTCGTGCTAATTATGCAATGACAATGGTTAGCAGCCCTCAGGTAGATTGTAGAAAAGAAAAATTAAGTCCTACCTTAGCATAATTGACTGACCTGCGGTAATGGCCAAGTCTGTGAAACCAAAGATCCGGTCGATTTCTCGGAATTTTTTCTCTCGGAGATCATGTCTCTCAGAGACTTCGGACCAAGCCTTCTGGATTTCGGGCTTTTTGGCCCATTCAGCCAGGGTGAAACGATAGCGAGATCTTCCCGGAGGACCATAACCACGCGGAGGTGGGGCTGGGGATGTGATGGTCCGATACTGAGCGTCGTCGCTTGTATCGGGACCTGTCCATGGCATCTTAAATCGTTTGGCTAGCTGAGGCCAAAACTTCGCCCATGTAAATAGACAGTCATCAGATGCATTGAAGCTTTCATTTTCGGCCTGTTTGGTTAGCACGGCCCATTCGGCGAGGTATGCATTGGCCTGTGCAGTGGAAATAGTGGTATGTGATTCCCACGCGATCAGGTCCCCAGGATACTCGAGAGGCTTGTTGAGGTATTTCTGTATCGTAGCATAAACGGCCAAGGGATAGCATAGATTCATGGCAGCATCGGGCACGGCACCGGCGATATGGGAGGGTCTAGTTGTGTTCCAGCCGATCTGATGCTTCTTTGTAAATGATCGCAGATAGTCTTCCTGGTCGTAGTAGAAGTTTGGTCCGATCAGAATCCGAGGATCTGATTCTTCTTGTGGGGGGATACCAGGGCCGTGGTGTAAACCATAGTATTTTGCACCTAGTTGCAGTAAGACCCGCTTGGGGATTGTGTTGTTCAGTTCCAGGCCTTCTAGAAAGTTCGAGAGCAAATGCTCTGCCAGATGTCAGTGAGATTATGATGTGTAACCATTTTCGATTTCAAGAATTGTCACTCACTATTGAGTCTGACCATCTCATCTTCCGCACTCCATATGCCTCCTCCGTCCCGGGGAACCGGCTGGATGTAGGCGAAGAAAAACACATAGTCAGCGCGAATGTTTCTCTCCGCTAACTGCGCTGCAACCTGTTCTGGTGGCTGCAAAAGATCAACCGATAGATGTTCGACATTGCCTGGCCATGAGCCATGTGGAGGCCGCCGGGACAATGCATAGATCTTCTTCCACCGACGAGGGGACTCGCAGAGAACTTTGAGCTGGTATGCGCCTGATATACCATTGCTACCTGTAACGATTGCCGTTAACCCTTCAGTGTCATCAGGAAAAATTGGAAGACCATGGTAGATTGATTTGGACTGGATTTCTTGAGGCATGATGGTGGTCGCTTGACTGTTGACTTCGTCAGTGAGCTCTCGTCGTCAAAATATATTTCGCGTTAACCCCGCCCGCAAGGCGACATCATGAGTACTCTGATTTCTAATCTCTCGGATTATCAATCCAGGCGGCCAAAAATTAACCCGTGTCTAGCTGTCTCTTGCGATAGTTGCAACATGCTGGCTATAAGACAACATGACATATTTATAGGGACGTTGGAGACGTATATTCCCTGTGGAGATTAACAGTCCACTCTACATTTAGACTACTTTGTAAGTAATTCATTCACCTTGGCATTTCTAATGTTATTGCCCTGGCAATAATATTATTTACAAGTCTCAAATCCCCGCACTGAAATTCATGAAGCCAAAAATTGTATACATTATTTTATAAAGTCCAAGATACTGGAGGTGGGAGTTTGGGAGAAATCGCACGTGATTGATCGACTAGGGGGGGGTTGGGACTCAGGGAGAGAAGAGAACCCATAGCTTCAATCAAGGATCACTTTTCTTATAATGATTGAGTCGCTATAGACAAGGAAATCGATAGGAGACGGCGAGGTCTATTAAACAATGACGGTGGAGGGATATACAAAGCGCTACTACTGGAATGTGGGCTTTCCCCCCTCCCCCCACATAAACATTTCAACCTCTATACTCCAAGTACCCCTGATCTATATTCTTTTTAAATTGTACGGCTCACAAATTAATTACTATCCTAGTCTAAATGTAGAGTGGGGTGTAGGAATCTTGTGAATGGAGTGTAGAAATCTCCACGGAGGGTGTCTGTTTCCAACGTCCCTTCTTATACCTTCAGTTCCACAGACACCGACCGTGCATAAAGTGGCCCGAGCTTCCGAGTATGCCGTCATAACAGCCGCCGTTCGAATTCAAATGTGGATCATTTTCTCTGCTAAGAACTGACTGATCTCTTGATAGGAAGTGCGAAATACAACAAAGTATGGCATATGTAAACACGGAATAAGTTATCCTCCTGATCACTAAATGGCCCGCTAATACTATCTCGGTATGCAGTATGTCAAGACTCCACATTTGCCATGTGAAACCGCCAGGGATCGACCGGGGGATCGGTTACATCAAACCGCCCGGGAGCTGCGGCTCGATCCAAGCCTCGGTTGGTCGCACAAGCCATATGATCCCTGTGGCGGACATTTAAACGTTCCGACTCCCCAAATCGACGTGTAATGACTTGACGAACACATTCTTACGACCGCCACCATGAGATACGTTCTGTTTTCCCTCAGCGCGCTCGTGTTCTACGCGATCTTCTACTTCTCATTCGTCAATGGACTCAATGCCCTCGCCGAGAAGTCTGTCGCCTCCGGGAAACTGCCAGGCGCCAATGAGCCTTTGCGCACAGTGTATACTGGCGTCGAGCCGGTAGATCATCTGCTGACCATATTGACGACCTTTTTCTATCCCGCTCTGGACGGCCAGAATGCCACGCTGTTGCTGCATAGTGTCGGATTTTCCGGAACTTTCGGAGCTGCTTGGACTCTTGTTGTCGTGGAGTCCTGGAGAAAGGGTAACACGGGAACAATTGCTGCTTAGTATGTAACTTCAGAGTGGCTTTGCGAAGCTCAAGTGCTGATGGTCCATGTAGTCCCGCCGTTTTTGGCTTGATGGCCCAGGTTTTTACGTTCGCTTTTGCAACTCCCCTGCTTTGCGGACTTCAGCTGGGTTGCTCCATCACAGCAAAACGGCCCCATGCTGACAACATCCGCGTTCCGCGTGCTGTGTTGGTTTCTCTGCCTCTAATTTTTATAATTGGATTCATGGTGCCAACCCACGCGATGGTGCTGCCCGCGCCAACCTTAATCTCGGTGGATTTGAAGCAAATTGCGATCGCAATCTGGCAGCCTTGGCCCGCCTATGTCTCTATTCTGGCGACTCTTTCCTACTTCATTCTATCTCCGCTTTTCCCCAATAACCACCGTGCCTCCATGTCCAGTCTGCGATGGGTTTACGCGTTTGCATTTTTCAATGCGGCCGTCCCGCACCTGGTCTCGTGGACTCTGTCTCTGTCCTCAGTCCTTGTCCCCGTCATATACAATGACCGATTCCTTGACGCTCTGCATCCGGCGAACGTGTTTTCAGTTCCGCTTCCATGGTCCGGCCAGACGGTAGATACGGTGGCAGAAGGAGTGCATTTTTTCTTGCGCTGGGATTATATGATCGGATCCGCCGGCATCCTGCTCTGGGCGTTGAAACTATATACCGTTGCCCATAAGCAGATTTTAAGCACCGTGTGCTGGTCAGGTCTGCTCCTCAAGGTCGGATTGCTGACGGTATTTGCTGGTCCTGCCGGAGCAGCTGTTGAACTGATGTGGGAGAGGGACGAACTAGTGTTTGGCGAGACTGGAGGCACTAGACAGCAGGTCACAAAAGCCAAAAAGTCTTCCTAGGTGAAAATTGGGATTTTGGAAAGCTGGTGAACAACCGCCGGGCTAATCACGGACACTCAAATGATCTATATCCTTTTCATAGTATCGGGGATTGCAGTCTCCGAGATCAATAGAAAGGGTACCCCATGTCAAATCCTATTCAATCGGGTGTTCAAAATGTATTCCTCCGAAGAAATTGTGAATTAACCTAGAGCTCATCCATCCTCTTTAACGCGTTTTATCGATAAGCATGACATCCAAACCGTGACGTCATCATTTCTTTTCGCAACAGATTCGCAAGGGGCTCTGCCTTGCAGAAAATATCCCTTGCAACCATCCGACCGTCCAGTAGACCTGACAACAATATTTCAAACACTATAAGTCTCGAGATCCAAACCCAATGTCAATACCTTGGTTCGACCACTAAAACGGACCAACCGGGGAAATGGTCACTTGATGACGCCCTCGACGATTGACTCGAGTGAACAAAATGGTACCTCCAGGCGCAGGTACCGTGGTACGCGGATTCAGATACCCCTCCAGTCAAATATCTTCAATATCCATTACCTGCCTTCGCACCCAGTCCATGCCGTCTGATTCACCACCATGGAGCCAAGCAGCTCCTCTCAGCCCGGTTATCGTGAGACTAGCACCAGTGAAAGCGATGAGCTGAGTACAACCGCCACTCAGACACAGCGAGGATCCGGATACGAGGCCATCCACTCCGATACCCTCAGTCGCCTCGCAACCAGCCTCAATCAAGTCGAGCTAGAACGCATCAACACCTATCGACTTCAACATCGCTCTACTGTCGGATCAGGCCCAGGTCCTGCACCACGCGAGAAATGGCTACCCCTTGGGGCTGGCAAGCCGTATCCTCCCGATCTACCGGACCCTGAGCAGTACTTAGTAGAGTTCAATGATGCCAATGACCCTTTACATCCCCAGAATTGGCCGTTCGGACGGAAACTTGTCATTTCGGCTGTGTTAGCATATTCCAGTTTTGCATCCTCCTTTGCCAGTGCTATTTTCTCCTCTGCTGTGGTAGAGGTCAGTCCTGAATTTCACGTCAGTTCTGAAGTGGCCATTCTTGGAGTGACCCTGTACGTGATGGGGTTTGCTTCGGGCCCTATCCTTTGGGCCCCGGCAAGTGAATTGATTGGTCGTCGATGGCCAATGTTCGTCGGACTATTCGGTTTTTCGATTTTTACTATCAGTGCGGCGACCAGCAAAGACATCCAGACTCTGATGTTGACTCGGTTCTTCGCCGGTTTCTTCGCAGCCTGCCCCCTCTCTGTTGTGCCGGCGGTATTTGCCGACATTTACAATAACCAGAATCGTGGAGTTGCAATTGCCATATTTGCCATGGCAGTGTTTATCGGTCCATTTGCATCACCTTTCATTGGTGGCTTTATTACCATGTCATTTCTAGGCTGGAGATGGACAATGTATATTGCATCCTTCATGGGGTTTCTGGCCACTGTCCTTCTTCTTTTCTTCCACAGAGAAACCTACGCTCCTGTAGTTCTCGTGGAAAAGGCTAGGATTTTGCGAAGACAAACACATAATTGGGGTATCCGTGCCCGACAGGAGGAAGTCGAGGTTGATTGGGAGGAGTTGATCAAAAATAACTTCAGTCGACCATTTCGGATGCTCTTTACTGAGCCTATTGTGTTTCTGGTAAGTACAATCAAGTACAATTTGCCCTTGTCTTGAAAAAAGCTAATATCACTCTAGATATCCCTCTGGATGAGTTTTGTCTATGGTCTCATTTACGCACTTTTGGGTGCTTACCCTGTTGTCTTCGAAGGTGTGCATGGCATGAACCTGGGAGTCGGCAGTCTCCCATTTATTGGACTGATCATCGGAGAGCTTTTGGCAGGAGCCTACATCCTCTACGACCAGAGGGCATACGCCAAGAAGCTTGCCGCCAATAACAACATTCCGATTCCAGAGTGGCGACTGCCGCCTTCCATTCTTGGCGGAATCTGCTTTACCGTCGGATTATTCTGGTTTGGATGGACCGGATGGACGAAATCGATCCATTGGATGGCCCCGACGGCCAGTGGTGTCGCAACCGGCTTCGGCATCTATGTCATCTTCCTGCAGTGTTTCAACTATTTGGTAGATTCATATTTGACATTGTAAGTCAATCTAGAATGAGCCAATGTTCACTAACACTAACTTGGGAATCAGTGCTGCATCCGTTTTCGCCGCCAATACAATGATGCGGTCTAGTGTAGCAGCAGCGTTTCCTCTCTTTTCGAAGCAGTTGTTCCAAAATCTAGGCGTCCAGTGGGCGGGAACTCTTTTGGGATGTTTAGCCCTCATTATGGTGCCTATTCCATTGGCATTTATTAAATGGGGCCCTGCATTGAGGAAGATGTCCAAGTTTGCGCCTACATTTGAGATGATGGGAGAGAGGCGGCCGGAAAAAGAACCCCGGGCCTCAGTCTAGCATCTCAACAAATTGCAAGATGCCCGCTGCTGATTTGTGTCAATCAGTCCAATGGACCTTGTCGGAGCTTTTCCGTCCGATATTCGGTGAATTTCTGCTCGCGATCACGGCAATCGTACTGGCTGCAGCCAAGAAATTCTCAACATCTCAACAGCGACTGTCTATTTAGCTATCTATGATTAATTGCATTTTCATGAAAGCCATTTCAAGTCCGTAACATTAAAATGGTTCCGAAAGAAAATTGTGGATCAAGATTTATCGGCTGGTTCCGTCCAGTTCGCCTCAATCGACCTGGACCTTGTTCATCTTCTGAGGCCAAGATAAGATAGCGCATCCACATGGCTAGAGCGAATACGAATGCATCTTGGCGATTCAGATCTACATGCCTTGCGTTTGCTTTCAATATGGCCAATCTCTCTCTCTTATGAACAAACTCAGGTCCTACATGTTTGGCCGTTGCTGTCACGATTTTCTTCTGTCGTGACCCACCGGCTTGCCGAGTCCCCATCCATGGAAATGGAACTGTCGGCAAGCCGGCAATCACCCCATTCGACCTCAGATGATTTAGTCCCGCCAAGTCCGCCAAGGTCGGAGGCGGAGGGCGCGGGTGGGCAGACATGGGCGAATTTTTTTTCGCCCTATCGGAGGAATATGGTTGGCTATCTGTTTTTCTTTTCTTCCTGGCATTCCTTCTTTCCTTTGGGGCATCTGTTTTGACAACATCTTGGACACGCCTCTTCGGCTGGGAAGCCATTCTACAGGATATAGGAAATTTTGTCCGTCGTCATGGGCTTCAAGGCTTGGATACATGACACCAACTTGCGTGTTGCGCGCAGCCCCGTGGGGAGATGGTTTCGACTCGAGAATTCAGGCCATGTGAGTGATCGACGGCGCGAAAAAGTTGCTACGTACTAATGTCACATAGCCCATGGAGCGAAAGGGTAGCTTTTTCTTTACTGAACTCCGCGCCGGCCTAGCAACATTCTTTGCTATGGCATATATCATCTCCGTCAACAGCAACATCACTTCAGAAACTGGCGGTACCTGTGTTTGCCCGCCGGAAGACATGGCGGACTACTGCGCAACCAACTCCGAGTACCTCATTTGTATGCAGGAAGTCAAGCGTGATATCGTTACTGCCACATCTGCTATTGCCGCTCTTTCGACGTTTTGCATGGGCCTATTTGCTAACCTACCTATTGCACTGGCACCTGGTATGGGATTGAATGCATACTTCGCCTACACTGTCGTTGGAGTTCATGGAGCCGGCATGATCCCGTACGATGTCGCGCTGACTGCAGTGTTTGTGGAGGGTTGGGTCTTTCTCGGCCTTACCTTGATTGGTATGCGGCAATGGCTTGCTCGCGCTCTACCAGCGTCGATTAAACTTGCGACTGGTGTTGGGATTGGACTATACCTTGCTCTAATCGGTCTGACATACAGCGCGGGAATCGGATTGGTGCAGGGTGGTTCAGACACCCCGATCGAGTTGGCTGGCTGCGCATCACAATTCATTGACTCTAGCACCGGTGAGTGTTTGAGTAGCGAGAAGATGCGCAGTGCCACCATGTGGGTGGGCATTTTCTGTGGTGGTGTTCTCACGGCAATGCTCATGATGTACCGCATCAAAGGTGCTGTGATCATTGGCATCTTGCTAGTCTCCATCATTTCCTGGCCCCGTACCACACCCGTCACCTACTTTCCCTATACGGAACTTGGAACAAGCATGTTCGACTTTTTCAAGCAGGTTGTCACCTTTCATCCGATCAAGCATACCCTTGCTGTTCAGAAGTGGGACATCTCTGGACATGGCGGCCAGTTCGGACTGGCGTTTATCACTTTTCTTGTAAGTAATCTATCTTGACACTGACTTGCAAAGATACTAACATGGCATTTTAGTATGTCGATATTCTGGATACAACTGGTACCATGTATTCAATGGCCCGCTTTGCTGGCGCTATTGACGAGCGCACGCAAGATTTTGAAGGGAGTGCCATCGCCTACGTAAGAATAATTCCCTCTTCTTTCTGGTATTGTCATAAAATGCTAACTGAGAAACCAGATGGTCGACGCCATCTCCATCTCGATCGGATCGCTCTTAGGCAGCCCTCCGGTGACAGCATTTGTCGAGTCCGGCGCTGGAATCTCCGAGGGAGGGAAAACAGGACTGACATCGTGCATGACGGGTTTCGCCTTCTTCATTGCCGTGTTCTTCGCACCGATTTTTGCATCCATTCCTGCATGGGCGACGGGTTGCACGCTCGTCATCGTGGGGGCGTTGATGGCGAAGGCTGCTGCAGATATCAACTGGCGTTACTACGGCGATGCCATCCCGGCATTTCTTACTATTGCTATCATGCCTTTCACCTATAGCATCGCCTATGGTCTTATTGCTGGCATTCTCAGCTATATCACCCTAAATGGCGTCGCATGGCTACTAGAGAAAATCAGTGGTGGCCGCATTGTCCCACCTAACAAAGATGAGTCCGACCCTTGGTCTTGGAAGGTACCTGGTGGTTTCTTCCCACCGTGGGTGAAGCGTGCAGCTCATGGCCAGAAGGACTTTTGGCGCCGGGATGAGGAGAGCGTTGGGTCGAAAGAAGTGGTTTCGCTCGCGTCTTCTCAGGAATGTGTTGCTGTTGTGAAGAATCACGCCGAAGGTGGGGAGCCAGGAGAAAAGCCAATATAAAAGGCTTCTAAAGAGTCGGGCGATGGTATTCTCAAGTTTTCCGCAGTTTCTAATGGTGTCATAACGCATGTGTCTTTTACAACCACCTAATAGTTGTATATCATCCCAGATGCTACCAATTATAATTATAATACAAGTCAAAAATATGGTTTATATATCTCTTGGCCTGCATAGGGTGTCGCTTGATATCAACATTGGCATGCATACCTAGGGTCCAATCAAAAACCCACAAGGCTGAAATGCGTTCCAAGTGATGTAGGACTCCCGGAAGACCCAGTTTTAATACCTATGCCCGAGAATAACGGTTGTCACGGACTTCGGTAGTCCAAGGGTGGTGAGAGACTGACCCCTCTAAATGAAGTCATAATGTCGGTAGATATCAGGGTGCATACAATAGCGCACCCGGCAAAATGCAGATCGGGGGCAGTGCAGGCCGCGATGCAGTCCCATACCTGGGGTTTATATGTATGGCAGCAGTTTAACAAAGAGCATTGATTAGCCAAGCAGCTGTTCCTCCCCCAACCCAACGGATTTCATATCTGATGTCTCAAGTGGAAGGATCTAAATTGCGTCCGCGTCGAGATATCTGACCTCGTCTCGCTCAATCATCCCAAAGATCTGGGTGAATCAGCCCTGTCGGGAGGGCGTTACCAAGGGTATTGAAAGCTTATCATTCTAGTTAACTGGTTATCAAGGTCGCGGGATCAGTCATTCTTCAAGAGGCGAACTGCCCATATTTCCTCAAATCGGTACAACCTGTGCACGCCAGTCTTCTGCCGGAAGTACTAGCAGATTCCGCGGGAGGCTTTGACAGTTTCGTAAGCCGCTAGTAACAGTCGGGAAGGAGTAAGGCTGTTAAATGCGAGGATCAGACCCACAACTGCTCAATAAATACCATCCCAGTGGTGCGATTGGCGAAATTACCCACAGAGATTCTCCCGCGTTTGAATGGGCGTCAAGCTCATTGCATGCGGCGCCAATCTGACCCAGCACCATTTCCCCGAAGCTGTCCCGAAAGCTGAATTGCTAGCGTTGGAAAACCATCCGGGGTCCACTGATCGATCGGGGACCAGGGGATCAGGAAAGCAGCCCATTCGATGATTGTTATGACCCCGGGCCCAATCAACATGTAAGCTCAACGGGCTCAGATCTGCGCAACGCACCCTTATTATGCCTGTTAGTTGGTCCCCAGCGATGTGAATGTGCTGGGATTAAGAGACGCAGGCAGGGGTTGTCAGTCAGCCACACTGCCATGGGCGATGATGATCAAAAGGCTTCCTGCTTCCGGAAGTTGATGCAATTATGAGAGCAACTAGCAGTACTTGCCATATTTAATCGAGTGAGTCAGTGCAGTGCAGCCGATTCGAAGACCTCCGTGGAGACAGACCAGTCCCACACTATTTAGGCCAGAAGGTTCAAAAGTACCACATCCACTCCGTCCGTTGGCGAAATGCACCATGGACAAGTTACCACCTCAAGACTCCCCGGAGGGCTCTCCAGATGATTTGGTAGGCGTACCCGCTCCGGAACCATGGCCTGGGGAAAAGAATGTCGGCGCGGCCTGCATATCATGCCAGCGGGGAAAGTTGAAGGTAATTATTCGTCTGTCCAACCAAAACAAATACATCAACACGAATGATCGTTGAGGATTTGTTGGTAGTGTTCCGGTGAGACGCCATGCCAACAGTGCGATGAAATCGGACTTGACTGTGTGATCGACGAAAGCATGGATCAGCGGCGAAGGATAGTCCTCGAACACAATATGGACATCCTTGAAGAGAAAGGGGAGCCGATAGATATGGATCAGCTATTAGCCACTGTCCAAGAACTGGACTCGTCTTCCGCCACCCAGATCATGAACCTTGTTCGGAATCAAGCGCCGTTGGATGAGATTAAGATGCAGATTGAGGGTCTGCTAGAGCGCGGAGCACTTGAAAGATCGGAACAGTTGATTGAGGTTTGCAACGAGGTTCAACGACTGTACGAATCCGATGATAAGGCCCAGCGCCGTGAGAATGTCGCGGAAAACAAGGACTATGTACCCATCTCCCTTCTTCCAAGTTTATCTGATTGCATCTGTACTTGAACTCGATTGACCAAAACAAGCGGTCCGGAGACCTAGACACGCATTTCTTTTCACTGTTTCCTTGACCATGATCCTTGCAGATCGATGCGTGAGTCGTTCTTCGCACTTACATACAATCTCTTTAGGACATGCAATAACCTCGTCCAGGCATACTTCAATCATCCCAAACCGTCCGATGTGCGTGGAAGCCCATCAATCCAGGGAGTTCTTTGCTATCGGTCGACCAAACATCGCCGGGTCCATAATCCATTAGGCTTCAGTTTCGGACGCGCGGTACCACCATGGAGAAGGACATGACTGTCATATCAGAAGGCCGCAACATTTAGTGCCCCATAATGGCCATGACTGACATGCGCATGTCTCAAGAGACGATCACGTCTGCCATACCTGTTGAGCCTTCAGTATGTTATGTCATTGCCGCAAGGAAGACATGCGTTCAACTAACACCCCGATTGACCTCATCAACCACACAATCATTCAGACCGTCTGCGAGTTTTCTCAAATATTTTAACAAAGATGAAGATGGTGAGAAAGATGGTGAGAAAGACGGCACAAGTCTGCAGGAGGCCCATCAATGGGCCCGATGGCTTCTGTGTCCAGTCTGACAGTTGCAGTCTTAGCCTTTTCCTATCAGTGGCCACTGGGCAAGGATTTGCTGCGGCTATGCCAGGTCACCTCCAAGCAGATGGTAGTGACTCTGTCAACAGAGACAAACGTTCTATTCGTCCACACGGGACGAGATAGTGGAGCACTGAGAACTGGAAATCGTTGAACAGCCAATATCCCACCTTCGCGTATGGTACAAAACGGGGCGAGGTGGAGGAAATTGATATGAATGTGACCCAGGAGAAATTTGATCATATAGATATCATTGGTAGTCGAGAAGCACCCACCAGTCAGTCTGAGAGTGAACCTAGGGCCACCAGGAGTGTAGACAGGGCAAACGCACCGAGAAGCCATGTGGATATTTCGTTCATTCTGGGCTAGCTCAAAAACAAATGAAAAATATGTTCAGCCAGCCCACTGCTGTTGTCGCTGTTGATGTCCGAAGAAGGACCCAAGAGAAGGGAGAAAACGGGATGTTGACACCAGTGTGAAACCAATATTATTACGAGCGCCAGGACTCTTTCTCCGGTCACGGGGTAACGGTGGATCTCCAGCCGCAAAGCAAGTCTATAGAAAGATGGAAGTAATAGCCGCACACTCTTTGTTGTGGAAACCACCGCAAACAGAGTCGGTCAAAAGAGTCATGAAAGAGCCAGAGCACGTTGCATGCGCAAAAAGTATTATCATTATTATTACCGCATCCGCCATAGAGCTGCCATAGAGAAGAGACAAAGCGATATCCTGTCGTCAACGCTGCGTTCAGTCAATTCCGAACCCGTTCCCTTCTCAGCCACCATATCCCTCCCTCTTAATAACGTCACATAAATGGGTATTCATAAAAACAAGAGACTCGCGTCGCACAAAGTCTGAGCAAGACATTCAGCAAGAGCCAGCCTGCGCTGCTGCATTGAAGTGCGAAAGACACCACGAGAGGCAAGATCATGGGCTGCACATGGTTTGCACCATGGTCGATGGTAGCCCCGAAGCAGTGGCAGGTGGCGCGATTACCCAGTGGCTTCAGTGGTTTCGTATGATTCCTTCTCGGCTTTCCGTTTCAGCCAGCGCCGGTAGATGAAGAGCGAAGCGATGCCACAGCCGACCAGGAACACGATGCAAAACACAAGGACCACACCGGGGTTCTTGGCAGCCCAATTCTTTCGCTTGATCAACGAATGGATATTGGAGGACGGAGAGCGTTCAATCAGACCGATCGCAGCCATGGTGAGGGAAACGTGGAATTAGAGGATGAACTGCACGTAACGCGTCGGGCTTGTGGTTAGAGATCAAGATCTGTTGTCAGGAAGGCAAGAGAGCGTACAGAAGCTGGAAAGGGTTTCTCGGTGGAAATGACAGAGAAGATGATTGACAATCTTTGGGCTGCGCAGAGAACGGATTAACACGATGTAGATAGTCGGGGGATAAATCACGGAAGTGTGGAGGGGAAACGGCGAAGACGAAAGGGAAGGAGGGAAGCACATACGGTGACACCGAGTCTAGAAACACAAAGAAGCTAAGCACCAGCTGCTCCAGACCACATCTCAGTATTGCAGAGCGGGAGGGAAATAGAGGGGTGAGTGGAATCCAAGCTGTTTCCTTCCTTCGGCAGCCAGCGGAGATCAAGCTAGTCGATGATGCTGCCAGACTCCCCCGGTCGGTGTCTACACTTTACCTTGTCTCTACGGCCTGTGATTGGTATCCGGCAACACTCGAGCCATGGTTACACCTTCCGTTGCGCTCAACCGCTAAGGAACACGCGAGTCATGGACGTCAGTCTATTCGAAATATATCCGAAATATACTATGTAGGCAGAGCTCTCCCACATAATCAGCGTGATCGACACAGACCCTGCACAATCTCTCACTTGGGATCCACAATATATGTCTATAATTGGAGTTAAGGTCATCTCTGCATTGCTGGCGATAAGCATTCCCGACTGGGCCGGGAGACCGGCAATTGACTTTCTTGACGTCATCCATGGCCGTATGAAGGTTGGACAGCGCCCAGCCGAGTTAAACAAAACATCCACGATATCGCGCGGGACACTGGGAAGAGGCCATTTCTCCTCAGCTGCGGGTAATAAATTCGCTTCTTCTCAACTCTCATACGACTTGTGCTCCAATGACTGACTTGAAGACAGTGTCACGTGATCTAACATAGGGCTCCTCTATATCTTTTCGTGCAAGGAAATCAAATCAATACGTTCCAGGAAACAGCGCCATCCAAATACCACTGCGATTTTATTCAAAAACTTCAGGGATAGTGTGTCAAACCCCTGGATTGTTGTGCCTTCCATTTTGCTTCTTGGGCAGAATTGCCTGGAGATCTTGGAACTGGGGCATCTTCGCCAACGAAAATACCGTCCATCCGGAGCTGTCCACAAGCTTTGGATCTGCCCCTGCTTCAAGAAGGAGCTGCGCGACTTTATAATTTGATCGCCAGCATGCAACAAACAGAGGTGTTGATCCGAAGCGTCCACCTCGAGCATTGATATCGAGTTCCGGGTCAGAGGCAAGGATGGCCTTGACAACTGGCACCAATCCGAATGACGCCGCGTAGTACAATGGCTCTGTGGACTGAATACTTTCAAAGCTCACATCTTTGACGAGTGTCTGCACCCATACCCCGAAGTTGCCTCGATTAGGAAGACGTTTGGAATCAAACAGACGGTTGACGAGCTCACGATCATGGCCCTCGAATTCACACGACAAGCCGTGTGTGGCCCAAAACTGTGCCGCATATTCCAAGAAAGGGTGATCCCTTTCGCGCGCCTCGATAGTATAAAAAGACGGCGTAGCTCCAGATCGGAAGTTCTCCAGACAGAGGTAAGCGAGACACTGGCGCATAATGGTTTGGTCGGCTGTCGTAGGGTCCAGACTAAAGTATTTAACGTTGGAAGAAGTAATCCACTCGGATGTGAGGAAATCTTTGATAGATGCGTGGGCCAGAACCACGGCTCCAAACTTGTCTTGCGTGATGAGTCCCTGGCAGATTTGGAGCAGAATCTGTGGAGACACTAGTTCCATATCATCATCAAAGACAGTGCATGTCTCGTCCAGCACCGCTGCCTCGTTGAGTTCGCGCAAGGTGAGCGTTCGCTTGGAGAAACAGAGCCAGAAAAGCGCCGCGCGGGCGAGCTCCCAGTCATCGGGCTCAATTCTTTCGAGGATGTTGACGTATGTTTCACGCAGTGTGCCGGGTAATGTCCGTAATGCTTCTCGAATTGCCTTGGGAGTTCGCTTTGTTCTGAGGCTTTCTAATGATAGCTGGGCCCAGCGGAACCTGTGAAGCAGTCAGACTGTGCACCTTGTGGTAACATCTGGTACTAACGATCCGTCGGCGCCCCTGACCAAGGTCCCCCAAATTTCATCTTTGAGCTTAGCGCTCAGGTTTCTCAACATGTCATCATGTTCCAGCCTGTAACGTACAAACGTGTCGATGTCGTCCCGTATAATGCTGGCATTCATATTGACTATGCTGGCATAGCCTTTGGAAATCACATCGGCCGTACCGGACATCAGGATACGGATATTTGAAGATTCGCTAGAGAGCTTTAATAGAGAACGTTTGATGTCTTCCATATGAGAGCTTTCGTTAATTGCATCAAGGAGAAGTACAATTGGTCTTTCGCTGAACGTAGCCTTGATGAGGGCATCCTCGAGAGCAGAAACATCGATCGGGTGCCTGTGTGCTTGACTTTTGGCCTTTTCTTCATAGATTGGCCAAATAGTATCCAATATGGAGGGCATAGATTCAGAAAGCTGGGCCACAAAGGATCCCAGAATATTCACTGGATCTTGAGAGGCAGTATCGCCGAAAGTGCAGTAAAAGTAAGCGAAATGGAACTCTTGACCTTGTGAAGCCATGGAAATCAATTCATCAACCGCGTGGGCACTATGAGCCGTTAGTGGAGCCACAGTAAACGAAAGTAATCAAACTTGCAAAAGCGTTGTCTTTCCGGTTCCAGCTTTATTTAATCAGTATGTCGGTAAGTGGCTTCCTATGTTTGATTGTCCAAAACGTACATTTACCCAAGAGGAAGAGAATCTTCCGGTACGTGCCATGATTCCATAGCCAATCTCTGAAAGTTCGATTAATGAACCAATTCCCTGTTTGATTCCCGCGTCCCTTTGAAGCTCGCATGTGGATATGGTTTGGACTGACGGGAGCCAACCAGTGGAAAAGATCTTCGTGGGCAGTCCTGATCCGTTCATCCTTTCGAATTTTCAAGTCATCCTCGAGAGAGCTTGCAAGGTTCGTTATTTCTTTGTGCAAGTCCCGCTGAAGAGCGGCACTGTCACTCGTGAGAACGAGAATCAGCCATGACTTGACTCTTTCCAAGCGGGTCAGGTGGGCGTTGAATTGATCTTGAGTGAATGGCCATTCCAGCTTTTTTTAAGTTGCTTGAATCTGCTTGCCGGCGCTTCGAGGTCATGAAGGAGGGATGTGAGAAACTCATGGGTTGTTTTCAGGGTGCCCCTTAGTAGTTCGGAGTCAAAAGCTACGGCTTCTGAGTAGGACGGCAATCTTTCCGAATCTTCAGGCTCGATGTGTACTGAAAGATGTTCCAGTATCCCTTTAAGCGCAAAAAGCTCCTCACTCAATTTTTGAGTGTCAGACCTTGCATCTCGTACAGCTTTTGCGTAGGTTATGGTGGCCTTGATTATCGAACTGACGTCCACGATCAGTCCCACAATTGATATTGGATCGGCCATCGTTGAAAAATATGCACTCGAGCCGGGCGCGATGTATGTGTTGGAGATTCAAGCAGCCACTACTGGCACCGGCGAAACAGCCACGAAGAACCGTGGAACGATGTGCAGGGCTGATCGAGTTAGTTTTGGCAGGGCGGGGTAATTAATTCGTAGTCACTTGTTTGTCATGGTCTAGTGTTTTCCTAAGCTGGTCTAGTGCATACGCAAGTGTTTTATGTCCAGCAAATTATTCCGTTTCCGTGCGCCTCGTATTCGACCCACCTGGTACCAATCAAGTTGTTCTATATTGATGAGCGTCTTTGGCCTGATTCTGAACCCTGTCGCAAGACACGATATGAGCTTATTAGGCCGTGACTGTGTTCCTTGAAGTTCTTTAGGGCCCAGAGAATGTCGTCTGGTCCGCTTTTCGATCGATTTACTCGCCTCGTTTCCATGGCCATTGTGTCTGCTGGTTAGGAAGTTTATTTCTCGGCTAGCCACAGAGAGCATTTCTGTTTGCTTAATTCGATAGGCAGCGGAATGAGTCCATCTGCACGAGCCGGTCATCTTGTCGATCTCCTCCCTCTCCTAGTAGAGATCAGCTACCAAAGCGAGTGCAGGGTCACCTACTGTACGCTTACTGGCTGGCGAACACGGGTTGAATGGTCACAATGGAGCATCGAGGCTCGTCGTGAATACGAGCTTAATCCTTCCTGCTTGTGGTGGCTGACAGATCCCATGCTTCGCCGCCGTGCTTAAAAACCAGGCCCCACCCCATTTTGAGGTGATTAAAGTTTTGAACGTATTGAACTCATTATATCCTCTAGCATGATCACCGCAAAGATGCTGCTAGTATACGCCCTCTCCTTTATTCCATTAGTGAACGGATGGACCTTCCTTTGGACCAACGCCACAGGCAAGGCTACCATAATTCACAATGGTACTCAGCATCTAAAGTGCACACAGATCAGTCTCGCAAAAGGCAAAGAGTTTCAATGGGATCCGGAGAATGATGGAGTTTGCATCGGCATATACTACGATACCGAGTGCAAAACGGCCGGTGGTCTTTCGTGCAATGCGTGGGACAAGAACGCCAGCACGAACTTCGATGCCATTTCAATCTTTCCACCAGATGAGTCTTCCACTGTGACAGTCGGACCTGCTCCAACCTCAACGAGCGGACCCTCAAGCTCCCCAGCCTCGACTGCCGCAACTACTACCTCCTCCTCTTCCACCTCCTCTTCCACCTCCTCTTCCTCCTCCACGTCTACTTCGACCAGTGTTGCAACAACAGGTAACAAGCCGTCTTCATCTGGCTCGTCTCTCTCGGGAGGGGCAATAGCAGGTATTGTCATCGGAGTAGTTGCCGGCGTCGTCCTAATTGCCGCTCTATTCTTCTTTGTTGGCCGACGGAACCGCAAGAACAAGGCTGCTGCTGCGAGCGCGCAGGCAGATTCCATGCCTCGAGGACCCTATGCGCCACAGGGTCCAACGCCGGATGGAATATATGCACAAACTTCATCATTGAATAAACCTGAAAAGCCGCCTACCTCGTCGTCAGGTGTGCCATTGACCCATCCTGCTTTAGGATCGAGGGTGGCGGAGGTTAGTGGAGACAAGCCGGCTGCTGAGATGGCACACACTCCGGTAATGACCGAGATTGAACTTGATGGGACAAGTGCCGGTAATCGGCAGTTGTACAGATAATTCTGGACTACCAGCTTCTCTGTGTCGAGTTATGTAGCTTATTCCCATTCGGGGAAGATGCCTGTGAAAATGATAGCATGTGTCAGATTTTTTGTTTAGTGGTAGCAAGCGATGGGTCTGTATTTGGTCATTGTTGTTTGGCGTATTTGTCAGGGAGGCTGTTTGACCGCGCTTCTTTCCATTAGTGGACACTTTGAAAAGGCTCCTTCATGAAGAAAAAGTAATTGGTGAGGTGCATCGCACATTCTGTGATCTATCGCTCGAGCTAAACTTGACCTCACTGGATTGCAATTCGCGGCTCAAAGTCCGGAGCCTTGGTGTAGGAAGCCTGCTAGATGATGGTGTCTACAGCTTGATATGGGGGCTCTTCACGCTGGAGGCCGATTGCGGTGCTGAAAATCCCACTGTCGTGGCTGTACAGTCATTATCGGAGGGAATCGATGTTGCAACATCCATACTGATGCAATTTCCGTCTACGGGCAAGCACGGCATCCTCACATCGAGCTCTGTGGTCAGGACCGGTAATACCTTTTGTCGAATTGAAGGAGAAAATGGACGTATCACTCTGAGGGCGTGTCAGCATCTGCGCCATCTGCATTCGAAATGCACCGCAAGACGCAGTCCAAGCCTGAGAGGTATGAGTTCGAAAATCCGGGGATCGGTCTATTCTGGGAAGCAAATGCGGTAGCATTGGATATCATGGCAGGCCGTACGGAGAATAGCATCATGCCCATGGAAAGAAACCATCATATTGATGGAGATGATGGACCATATTCGGAGGCAGGGAGGTACTCGATATCCCCAAAATGACAACCTTGCATGACGATTCAATCGTTGTTTTCTAGCATAATGATGATATATCTTAATTAATATCCAGTTACATTCCATTCGCAGAAGATCTATGCAGAAGATGTATGGATAAGAATTCCAAGTACAACAATATTATCCTCGGTCTTCTATACAACCAAATCCACAAGGAACCAGGTGCACGGACCAGGCAAAAAGGACGGCTGGGATCGGGTGACCATCCCGTCATCACTGACCGAATCCGCCGGAAAGAAGACAAATCCCCTGTAACAGCTGCCTACTCACGGCAGACCATAATCATGCTCCGCCTTGCTATAACAGCAACAGCTCTGATCACCGGCTCCTCGGCAGTTTATTTCTACATTCTCCACCTCAGACTGTCGGCCCGCGTGCAACACGAAACCCACTTCGAGACGCTCTCAGCATCATCTTCACGGCCCACCGCGATCGAGTCAGTTCCAGATAGAGTGTTCACGGACCAGTCCTATGCATTCTTCGATCGTGCCTCAAAGACAGTCCCACGGGACTCGCTGCCGCTAGCTGAGTCCCTTGAGAGCCTTTTCACGAAATACGTCCGTCGCAATATGACGGCCTTCTCTCATCTACCAGCTGCATTAATGCTGCGAGCTGTCAGTAAAACTTCAGAACAAAAGAAAAGTTTCAGGACATCGCACATTGCTTCCCTGAGCTTCCAGGAGGGGGATCTTATCTGTGGCGCCTATCGGGTCAAGGTACGCCGTGAGAATAAAGTGGAGTTTGAGATGAAAATGCAAATGATGGATTATGTGGATGGTCGGTTGGCCATTAGTTGCCGAGAGGAGGATGGGGAAGTCGTGTTTTGTACGGAAGTGATGATGTGGAAGCCGGCGGATGAGAAGAGGGCCATGCCCATGGAAAACCCTGCTGCTCGCTGGATGCATGAGCTGGCTTCATGGTGGCTAGTGGATTCGGGGGTGCAATATTTGATGGATCTGGAGTCATAGTGGTGATGTGTTTCTTTGATGTCTTCTCTTCAAATCAAAGTCTTGGGTGTTAGATTAAATCAGATGGAAAGTCCCAAGAGTCAAGGCGTTGGCCCTGCTCCTGGGTTGTCGTATATGTTGAAAGGGAGCTTCATCTCCCACTGCTTTGAATGAAAAAGGGCTTACACCGAGGCCTGTGTAACAAGGATGATTGGCCCGGTGTTCGAGATATTGCACGACAAAGGGAGAAACACGAGACATTTCAACAGATCACCCTGAATGTTTAGATTATCCCCTTCTTACAATCCATTGTTGTCCTTTGACTCAGAACTCGGCTTTGTACTTGTTTTGCAGCGACTCTCCGGCAGATTCAACAACACCCAGACACAGGGTCTATATAAGTTTTCAGGATCAAGTCAGAATGGCCGTATTCACAACTGCCGTGGCACCCTCCAAACACTCTGATCAACATGTGTCTATACACATACCACCACTACCCAGTATGTGGGCACATCTCCAACTGGAGCGTGACCAGCTGTCTCGAATTCACCAACTATGTCCGCCAAGTAGCAGGCACCGGCCAGACAGTCTCCTGCAAACATGTCCAAATAGCGCACGATCTCCTTCCCGCCGCACAGCCCAGTCTCTGTGTCCAATGCGAGATGGAGTGGAGTGAAGCTATTCAGCACAATGGTCGCTATCCGGTACTACCAGATACCTATCGGATCATCGAGGGCCTGGATGCGAAGAGCCCGATCATCCAATTTGATACACAGATGACCCTTGATGTGAGGAAGACCTCTCCCAGCAGCAAGTATTTTGTGCGCACAATTGACAACGATCAGTGCGATCTCTTCGCCGACGTCTCATTGCACGAACCGGGGCTTAGGAGTTGTCGGGCCTATCGTCCGCCCAAGGGAAAGGTGCGGGATTCGGGCTTCTCCAGAAATGTGAGTCGCTCCACCCGGACTGGTGTGAACAACATCGATCAAAGCGGAAGGAAACTATCTGCCGATTACTTAACGCAGTCTCCCCTGAGCAGCCGGTATGACGAAGCCAGGAAATCCGCAGGTGAGAATCCAGCGAAACACAGCCCCTCCGCTCAGCATGATCTAAAAACTGACATTCGTGTATCACGGAAAACTGCTGATACGACTAAAGACTTGATCAACTTTGCTCCGACCGCTTGCAAGCCGAGGTGCAGCGCTCGCTGGACTAGCTTGGACGGCATGAGCAAACTGGATATCCCCAACAAACCCACTACCTCTCTCGACAGTCTGGAAGCCCACGGGTCATCTTCCCCTCGTCCAGATTTATCTAGTGACGAACTGCCTATATTCATGTCTTACAGCCCTTACGACTGGATCTCAGCTCTCAGTCCTAGCCACACCTTTCTCGAAGACGCAACTCCGGTGCTTGCAAAACAATTCGAAGGGTACCAGGACGAATCTGACGAGAATTCTATTGAGCAGTCTGACTCTTCGGATCAGAGTCCTGCGCGCCATTCTCCAGCTTCCGCCCTGAAGCCAGTGGGTGGTCGAAAAGGAACACCCTATACGAGGCATCTGCCTCATCTCCAGCGGCTTCAGTCAATGCCTTCAGACACTCAGGCAGACGGGTTGGGTATGTTTCTACCCCCGGAATGGGACAGTTATCTTGATCGTTTCTTTCGGGGTCGGTTCTGTTGAGGGATATTTGTTGCGGCGTATAGCGGGGTCTTGAGGTTCGGTCAGTCGTGTGTCCCGTTAGTTTTCTAGGATATACCAGTCATAGACTGCAGTTCTTTCACCTTGTCCTACCCATTCGGAAGATATCCCTAATACGCCGACCCGAGGCTACCCGTATGCCCCAATTTTGGCTAAAGTCGGCAGCTTGACTATGTAGATCGGGACTCGGACTTGCACCGACTAGCTTCCCATCTTCCCCCACCATAAAACCTGCACCCCCACGCAGGTCCGGCACAGGGATAAAGGCTTCGTTCGTCGCATTTCTATTATCATTCCGTCGCATCCAGTTGTACATAATATTCTGCATTCTGCGACAATCATGTCTAAGCCAGCTGTGGGTTTTGTCGGTCTAGGAGCCATGGGCTTCGGCATGGCTACCCACCTCGTCAAGGAGGGATACCCCGTTCACGGCTTTGATGTGTTCCCCGCCTCGGTTGAGCGCTTCAAGGCTGCGGGTGGGATACCCGCAAATTCGCTGCAGGATTCTGCTAGCGGGAAGCAGTACTATGTCTGCATGGTGGCATCGGCGCCCCAGGTACAATCCGTGCTTTTTGGAGAGGGAGGAGTAGTGTCTGGTAAGCCTTAGACCATTCATTCGCAGGCTCGCTTGCTAACGATTATCGATATTATGCACAGCTCTCCCTCCAAATGCGACTCTCCTTCTCTGCTCTACCGTCCCGGCATCCTATGCCCAGTCCGTCGCCGCCGAACTGCAATCACGCGGTCGGGGAGACATCTACTTCATCGACTCCCCCGTATCAGGCGGTGCCAAGCGCGCCGCCGACGGGACGCTGTCAATCATGGCGGGCGCGCCTGATGCACCCCTCGAGAGCGGCCGGTTCCTTCTCGAGGCTATGTCGGATGCGAACAAGCTGTACCTAGTCCCAGGAGGGATTGGCGCAGGCAGCAATATGAAGATGGTGCATCAGGTTCTGGCGGGCATTCAGATTCTCGGTGGTAGCGAGGCGATGGGTTTCGCGGCCCAATTGGGACTGGATGCAACCAAGACGGCGGAGGCTATCAAGTCTTCCGATGCGTGGTCGTGGATGCATGAGAACCGCCTGCAGCGCATGTTAGAGGAGGATTGGCACCCTGGTGCTAGCGCGCTGACTATCATTCTGAAAGACGTGGTATGTGTATAATGTTTGGTTTGTTTCATTATCATTCAATTGCTAATACGCGGTCAGGGCATCATCACCACCTCCGCTCGTGAAAACCAATTCCCCACTCCGCTCTGCTCAACAGCCGAGCAGGTTTATCTCTCCGCCCTCCTACAAGGCTACGGACCAGTTGATGACTCCTCCATGGTCCGCCAGTATTTCTCCGAGCCCATTATGAAAGTAACCTGCACCAAATCTGCCGCAGAAACCGCCGAGTCCCTGCAGCTGGTTCTTGATATGATGGAGGTGACAAACACCGTCGCTGCGGCGGAGGCTATCGCGTTTGCCCGCTACCTGCATGTCGACCTCAAGCAATTTTTCACGCTTGTCAGCGATGCGGCGGGGTCCAGTCGGGCTTTCATGACCAAAGGCCTAGAAATGATTGAGGGCCGGGTCGGGCAGAACACCGAGACGGTCAACGATGCGATCCGGCGTCTGGAGAAGGCGGTGCAACGAGCTCGGGACTTGCACTGTCCGCTGCACCTGGGTAATGCGGCGATGAACGTACTGTTTATGGCTAAGAAGGCCGGGTTTGGAGCTGAGGGGAGCACGAGTGTGATCAAAGTGTATGGCAATTAGGATCTAGTCGTATATAATCCTCCAATGTCATTATTATTGACGTAATCCCACCATCGCGGAGTGTCTCCGGCCCCACACTCGGGCGGGGTGCGATGCCCTGAACCGCGACGGATTAACTATAAAACTGTGTATTCCAGGACCGGCCGGTCAATTCCCCCAGTTCACTATATTATTCCCCCTCTCCCGCTCCCAATCATGCCACTCTCCAACAACCGCGCCCTCAGCATCCTCAACCATGCCGCCACCAACCGGTACGGCGTGCCAGCGATGTGCTGCTACAATGTGGAGGGCATTCTCGCAACGGTACGCGCCGCAGAAGCCAAGCGGTCCCCGGCAATGATCCTCCTCTTCCCATGGGCGGTGCACTACGCCGACGGTATCCTTGTGCACGCCGCCGCGGAGGCAGCCTCCAAGGCCTCCGTACCGGTCACCGTACACATGGACCACGCACAAACGCCCGAGATCATCCGCTACGCGGCCGACCTGGGCGGGTTCGACAGTATCATGGTCGACATGTCGCACTACGAGAAGGAGGAGAACCTAGCCCTGACGCGGGAGCTGGTTGAGTACTGCCATGCGCGCGGGATCGCGACGGAGGCGGAGCCAGGCCGCATTGAGGGCGGGGAAGATGGCGTTGCCGATACGGCGGATCTGGAGGGACTTCTTACGACCCCTGAGGAGAGCCAGGAGTTTGTCGATACGGGGATTGACTGGCTGGCGCCGGCTTTTGGGAATGTGCATGGCGAGTACGGGCCGCGCGGGATCAGGCTCGAGTATGACCGACTGCAATCTATCAATAATGCCGTTGGAGATAAGGTTCAGCTTGTCCTGCACGGCGCGGATCCTTTTACCAAGGAGATTTTCCAGAAGTGTATCGAGTGTGGTGTGTCCAAGATCAATATCAACAAGGTCTTGAATAATGAGTATGTCAAGGTGCAGCAGGAAAAGGCCGGCAAGGTGCCCCTCACGACTCTCCTTGAAGAAGCAACCAATGCCATGCAGAAGGCGGTTGAGCGGTGTATGGATATGCTGGGCTCTGCAGGACGATACCCTTGAAGTGTGAAGATAGAAAGAAGTGCGGCATGCAATTGCATTTTGTTTACCATATTTCCCAAGTTCAACGCAATGAGACGACCGAAGCATGCTGCTCTGAATTAAATCTCTTGGATATCGGAACACCAGAACAACAAAACAACACCATTCAAAATATCGTCATCCCCAGCAAAAGAATTGAAGTACAAGTATGAGCTCAATTGTCACTTGGACAACGTATCAGGCTCCAAAACAAGATCCCACTATTCAACAGGAAGATACTACTGACTACTCTATGCGCGGCGGAGAGTACTGCCAAGCATGGGACCAAGGAGTGGGATACCCTCAAGTAGAGAATTGAGTGGTGACGACGGTGCGGGCTTCGCGGACGGGGTCGGTGTTGGGGCAGCCGACGAGCTGTCGTCCGAGTCCGCGTCGGAGCTCGAAGAAGCGACCGTCATGTGCTTATGGTGGATGCTAGCAGCCTTGGCGGGATGTGTGACCATGGTCTTAACGGCGTGTGTGGCATGAGTCGCAGGCACTTGCGCAGAGTGGGTCTCGACGACGGTAGCCTCATGCGTGGGAGCAGCGTGAGTAGCAGTCGGTTTCATCTCAGGCTTCAGGGAAGTCATGGGCTCGTGTTCATGCTTCTGCTCGGCCTTGTGGGTAGGCTTAGCCTCTGGCTTGGACATGGACATGGAAGACGATTCAGGCATCATAGATGCCTCAGGGATGGATGGCGACTCGATCTCAGCCGAGGACATTGGCGTCTCAGCGTCATCCTGCATCGGAGGCAGGGCAGGCATTTCCTCCATGGGGAGTTCAAAGTTCTGATCAGGAGAACTGTTCTTCACCGAGGATGCGGGAGTGGACTGGGCAGGCAGGAGGTCTAGGGCCGACGAGGCAACCTGGGCCCCTGTGGAACCTTTGTCGAAACCATAGGGTATATCATTGCCCGGGTCGGTCTTGGGGGAATCCATCTCCAAGCTGCCAACGCCGTTGGCCGGGTTGAAGGGGAAGCTGTTGAAGGGAGCGCCCTGCTTGTGAGGGGCTGAAGGGGCCGCAGTGGCGGCGATGGCAAAGAGCGCCAGGGAGATGTAGGCGTGCATCTTGGTTTTGTTGTGTCGATAAATATAGATTGTCAGTGAGGGTGATCGGGTGTCGTGGGATTCTGAGCCGGAAAAAAAAAACAAAAGGAAGGAAAAGAATACAACGAGAAAAAAAAGTCCGAGCTATACTCGAGAAAAAGGGATGCGCAGCTTTTATGGCTAGCATGGCAAGGAATTCTTGATGTGCTCTATGTTGTGATCCTCGACCACCGCGTCGTCCATGCCGCCGGATACACGCGCGGATAGGATCAGCAGCCTCTGTTGCATAGCCGAAGGGGGCTTTTTGCTCGTACATTGTCCTGTAAGTAGTATTAAGCGACAGGGGAAAGTAGCACCAAGCCCTGTTTGGTTGTGTGGAATGATCACCGTGCAAGTTGCCCTTGTCTACTCCAGTGACATGCGTGAAATGAACAGTGTGTTCGACGATGATGATCACGCCCTCGATGCCGACTTAAAGCCAGTGCAACCCTGGACGCTCCAGGAGATGGCTGGTTGGAAGCTGGTTATGTACATACCTAATCATTGTACTATGCTTTGACTTTTGATATGTACTATATCTATCATAAAGATACAAGATACCCAGATAAGATAGCTTTCTGCAGATTTCTGTCAAAAAGTACTAACTCGACGCCAAAAGCAGAACTGACAGACCATCGATCCTAGTACTGGTCAATTACGGGGTTGGTCGTTTTCAAATCCTCAAAAGGCGCCGACGTGTCTAAACTTTTCTGAAGGAGTTCAACCCGCGACTGTTTCAGTATGTAGGGATATTCGGAGAATATGTACATACTTGGCGCTGGATCGCTCATTCCCGTGGCAACCCTAGTTACCCCTTGCAGTCAATCTCTCACTGTTATCCCGACAGCTTGCTTTCTACTTTTACCATTCAGCCTCGCGAGTGAATGGAGATTTCGTCTTGTGCGGTCGTGATGGTGCCATTCATTCTGGCCATTTTCCGGTTGAGTTTGCTTTCTATCATCCCCGTAAGCCTTTAGAACCATTCTCAATAAATTATCCGTGAATCAGAGGTATCTGAATGCATAGTATCTTATTTTGTCTTATATCAGTCAGTGGTCAAGTAGTTTTGCGAGAGAAATGCGCTTGCTCCGACCAACTTTTTCAACAGTCAAATTGAGTAGGTAAACAGAATCTTATCAAGCACTCTAGACACTAGATCATGTAGAAATATGAAGACGGAACATTCAATGTAATTGATCATATACAGCTTTTTAGTTCGCTTCGAACCACATTATACGGGTTATTGGTACCAAACGTGGTGAACCGTATGTTGGGGCCGATATATATATCTTGGGCGGTAACCCTAACTCAACCCCAGGAACTCAACATATATCACCACCAATCTTAGCCAAATCTACAACTCAAATTTGAGACTCAATTTCAAAAATATCCATACTGTGCTATTAACCAGCATTTACTATGTACCTGGAACAACCCATTCGCCAAATCCCCGAGATAGATAGACCGACACCACATCAACAGACTATGTGCGAAACAGCTAATATGCAAAACGTTCGATCAGACCAGATCACTGCAAGCATTCATCCAAATAGCCGGGATTTGATCCGAATAACCATACTCCAACAATATGGACCCAAACATCTCGAGCACTCAATCCTCTACAATGGCTGACACAGTCGCCCGAACCCCAAAGCGACCCTCCTTCGGATATCCAATCCCCAGTTCACGCCAAACACTAACATTTGCAACGGTCGTGTCATACGGCGCGAAGTCGAATCGGCGCACGACGTGCGCTAGAGCGAGGTAGATTTCTGCGTAGGCGAGACTTTTCTCTCTCTGTTAATGCTGTAAATATACAAAAACAAGAACATTCCTGATGCTGGGAGATCTGAGTGATGGATGCGACGGAAAGACGTACTTGATTCCGAGACACTGCCGACTCCCCTTGGTGAACGCGACAATAAATCGACTCAGATACTCACCTCTTTCTGCTGCGCGGATCCAGCGCTCGGGATCAAACGTTTCCGGATGAGGGAATAGGGTCGAGTCCATGTGTACGAAGTAATTGGACTGGCTGACGGGTGTCTAGAGGAATACACAAGTCAGTCTACTTGACCTGCACTGCATACACTGCTATGCCTGGTACCCACACCTGCAGGTATGACCCAGTCCTTGTAGAAGAGAGGGTCGGTCGGCGAAATGCGCGCCAGACGAGCTGTCATGCCGTGTGCTAGACGCAAACCTTCGTTCACTACTCCGGTCTATGTGAAACAGTGAGCTCGGCATTCTTCGTGGCGGTGAGTACACACGGACGACAAGGAAATCCAGCCCCAAAACTTACCAGGTACGGCAGCTTCTCCAGATCAGTCCACGAGGCCTTGGAGGTAGGCGTCGACAGCACTGTCTTCAGCTCCTCGCGCAGTGTATGCATAAGCCCCGGACGGCTCATCAGATGAAACATGGCAACCGTAATCGCTCTAGCCGTGGTCTCCGTACCAGCACCCAACAGCAAAGCAGACTCATCCTCCAACCTGTCCAGCGTTCTCTCCTGCGCGGGGACATCCGAACTAATCAGCGAGTCGAATATGGTGCCGCCACCTCCAGCATCGACATCCACCTTCTCAACCATCTTCTTCTGGATCGTATCCATTGCCTGTTGACGCAGTTTCGCCTTCAAATCAAACAAATCAGCCATGTTCGGCTGCAACCAGCGCAACAGGGCCGGCGGCGCAGCACGGAAAACCGTGATCAGGAACGGCATGAAGCGATTGATGTGAAACATGGACATGACACCGTTGACCGCATCAACGAGATCGTTGCTGCGGGAGCTACTCTCATTATCCAGGTATCCGTAGCTCCAGCCGTAGGAGTAGTGCGTGATCACGTCGGCAGTCAGTGCCGCGAAATCTAGCTGCAAGTGTAGCACGGTGTCATTGTGACAGGCCTTTTCGAAGCGGTGGATGAGCTGGTCGACTTTCTCGTGGATGTACGGCGTCAGACTTGCTACCGAGCGGCGCGAGAAGTAGTTGCTCAGAAAGCTGCGACGAAGACGGTGGTGGTCGTGGTGGATGGTTTGGACGAGCGAGTTCGGGGAGCCGTAGGCCACGGCATACCGGGGGTCTTTGGCTCGTTTGTAAGAACTGCTGGCGTGTATGTCCTCGTAGAAGGACGGGTCCTTGATGTGCAGTTCACGGGGGTTGATGCGTACAATGGGACCTGGAGAACGTTAGTTCAAAATGTTTTCTTAGGCAGGACTGTCATTCTCACCGTAGGTTTCATGCATGCGCTCGATCTCCCAGAGATACATGCCTCTTTTCAGGACGTCGTAGTAGAACTCATACAGGAAGGTCGCCGCAGCAAGTTTGGGACCGGGGAAATTGGCCAGCGGGTGTGCATTCAGGCGATAGACAATGTGGCGTACGAGCAGGTACAGCAGCAGGGCTAGCACCAGCACTATGTACAGTACGGGGGAGTTCATGTGGGCGATATTGAGGGAAGGGGAGAGCAATAGGAAAAGATAGACGCAGCCTCGGGCGAAAGAGGCACCGTTCAAGATGGAAGAGGAAGAAAGAGAGAAAAGAAAAGAAGAGGACCGTGGCATTATTTAAAGATGCCTGTTGTTACTGGGTGTGTTCGTCTCTGCTGCACTCGATATCACACCCGATCCCTCCCTATACTATGCCACCTAAGCCGTGTCCATCCACTCACGACAGCCGCGACTGCATCCCAGGCGCCCATGGAGTGAGCGAAACATACTATTGGGAACAATGGGCGATTCAGACGAAGCATCAGATCGAGCACAGGTCACTCGATCGAATGGTGGCGGCCACGAGGCCCAATCGGGTTCTCGGACGGCGGTTGAGATGCCAACGGCTGCGGCATCATGTACCGCATATGGAACAGCCAGCCAACAATTACCGGAAAGGACCTGAAACAATAAAGCAGGAAATGTCAACAAGTGGACTCCTGGCTTGCAAAAAGATACCAGGTGATTAGAGAGAATCGAAAATTACGATCAGACAATAAGAAGTAGTTATACTGGCTGGATTCATGTGGAACAAAGGGAAGATCCTCAATTTACACCTATTGAAACATTCGTGAAAGGAAATCCTTGGGAAAAGTAAGAGACACAAAAAGAACGGAGGAAATAGCGACAGGCGAAGACATAGATGGGGAGCAGGTGGGACAGAAAGAGACATCCATGCCACTCCCAATTTTGGGGTTATGTCTAGGGCGAGGCCAGCATCTTCTTGACCTCAGCAATGGCGCGACCGGGGTTCAGGCCCTTGGGGCAGGTCCGTGTGCAGTTGAGAATGGTGTGGCAGCGGTACACGCTCATGCTGTTGTCGAGGGCTTGCTTGCGCTCGGCGGTCTTCTCGTCACGGGAATCGGCCAGCCAGCGGTACGACTGCAGCAGGATGGCGGGGCCCAGGTACTCCTCGCTGTTCCACCAGTAGGACGGGCAGGATGTCGAGCAGCACGCGCACAGGATGCACTCGTACAGACCGTCGAGCTTGCGGCGATCTTCGGGACTTTGGCGGTTCTCCAGACCCTGCACCGGAGTTAGAATCGATACCATAGATGTATACACAGGGGGTGAATACTCACATCCGGGGTGGGGGTATCATTCTGCAGATATGGCTTGATCGACTTGTATTGCTTGTAGAAGTGGGTGAGATCGGGGACCAGGTCCTTGACCACGTAGGTGTGAGGCAGTGGGTAGATGCGCGACTCCTTCGAGGTCTCCGTGGGAATGCGGCCTGGAGATTATGGTCAGTAATGGATACATTGACAGACACGACTACTGCGAAAGTACATACACAAGCAGGCCAGGGTGTTAACGCCGTCAATGTTCATGGCGCAGCTGCCGCAAATGCCTTCACGGCAACTCCTCCGGAAGGTGAGGGTCGGGTCGAGCTCGTTCTTTATCCGGATGAGCGCATCGAGCATCATGGGGCCGGTCTTGTTCAGGTCCAGATCGTAGCTCTGCATCTGCGGCTTCTCGGACGGCTTGTCGGGGTTCCAGCGGTAGATCTTGAAGGTCTTCATCGCGGGCTGCTTGGAGGCATTGGGGTCCACGGAATCGACGGTCGCATAGGTACGAGCCAGGGGCGCGGGCCGGAACATCGGCCGCGCAGCTGCGAAGAGGCGGGAGGTGGTGCGAAGGGAGGCCATGGCGAATGGAGGGTGTGCAAATTACGGGCCGCGACCGGGGGAGGGACAGCTGATCGCGTGGGACGACAGCGGTAGGTGGCACTGGGAGGGGAGATGGGCCAAGGAAGAGGGCACGCAACTGCAGTTCGCAGGGGGAACAAGAGCCTCACGACAAACGAAAATAATGAAGTCAGGGAGTTGCGTTGTGCTGTCCGTCACTAACCTCGGGTCGGGCGGCGGAAAGGGCTGACTCAGCCGCGACAGCCAATCACGGGGGATCCAATTGTCACAACGAACAAGCCGATTCGGGCCAACACGGCTGTACGAAAAGCCGGTCGCATAGAGAGCCACGCGGTACAGTAAGATCCTACGAGGATGTTGATCTCATTGATACGATTCATGGGTCATATTCATCGGCCCAGTCTTGATTTTCGAAGTACTGGAGTCTGGTTATGGGGACAGGCTCGATCTCCATTGAGTGGGTGCCCCAGGCACCAAACAGAACCCGGCCGATCTGCCGAAGGGTAGCCCGTGATCCTGTTTCCCTTCGACATACTCAACCCCGGTTGACATAGTTCTGATGCCACTCATAATCCGGATTGTCCGTCAATAGTGCCCGAAGCGCCTCGCGGGGCGGTACCGGCTGCCGGCCCAGCACATCCGCCATGAGCGGATCGACGGTGCTCGTATCGCCCTGGGAAATGGCCTCGTACCACGATACCAGTTTCTCAAAGAACGCCGCTGGTTTCCCGCCCTCATCGTCGGCCGCCGTCAACCGGACAAACTCCTGCGGCGGAACAATCTTCAACTGAACCTGTCGGCCCGTGGTCTCATTGATCACATCCACGATCTCGGTGAAGGTGATGGTTTCTTGTGCCGTCAGGAGCACAATCTCCTTTTCATGGCCGCCCTGAATCATCAGGCGCGCGTTGGCTTCGCCGAGCTCGGACCGCAGGGTGAATGCGACGGGACCATCTGCGGGGAGGTACACGGTTGACGTGCTGGGATACCAGCCCAGGAAGATGGGAAAGGCTTCAGTGTATACACCCTCCCGGATGGAGGTGAAGGTGACACCGGACCTGCCTGGTGTCAATGTCTGCGGTGCGCTGGCCCGAGGACAACTTACTCTTTTAGCATCTGCTCCGTCATCAGATGGGCCTGCTGCACGTCCGCTTTGGAGTCCGAACGGAGGCCACCAAATGCGAGGGACGTATACCACACCTAGCGAGCATAGGTCAGCTACGCATGGCTCTTGATCAATGGCCCGGTTTAAAGAAACCCTACATGTTTCACACCAGCCTTTTTTGCCGCATCGACGAAGCTCTGGTGCTGCTTGCGCCGCTTCTCGACATCAAAGGTATTAGTGCTAACGAAGAAGAGATTCTCCACGTCCTGGAAGGACGTCTCCATGCTCTGTGGGTCATCGTAGTTGACTAGCCGGAAGGCAATGCCCCGGTCTTCGAATTGCTTGCGATTTGTTTCCTGTGAGGACGCTGCTGCGTATTCGGAAGATGGGACATTGGCTACCAAGTACGAGAGTACTCCTGCGCCCAGTCCGCCGGTGGCGCCAGTGATGAGGTACTTGAGTGTCATGGTTACGGGTATATAGTAAGTTTTAAGGAACGCTGCGAAGGAGACCGAGACCAGCGAATGGAATGATTTCACCAGTATAGTACAGAGCGGCCTGTTATTTAATTCCTACCAGGTTTATAACGTGAACTACGCACCGCATTGGTAAGCACGGTGTTGGTAAGCAGTGGGTCCAAATGCAGCCAACGACATGAACCTCAGGTTGATTGGCTTCCTTTCCTTTACATATTTGGTAATGAACAAGGTTGCAACCAAGTCGCCTCGCTTTTACTCAAGCCCCGAAAGCCGACAATAATGAATGAATTGGCCGTGGGCTTCGGACAAGGCTGTGTGTCGCGAGGTTAGGACATCACCACCCTCCCCACAACCCCGTGGACCTTGCGTGGAAATATTCTTTGCAGATCAATCAATCAAATCTATGTTTCGTAACTTGTATCATGACATTGAACCCGTCAGAATCAACCTAAGTAGGCCCAGGCTCCTGCGAGGTCCTGGATGAAGCCCTCTCCTTTCCCCTCGAGATATCAATCTCATTAGTAACCCGAATGCCTTGACCCTTCTCTGCATCCGGCGTTGACGACGACCTTTGATCGGGTGTAACCGAGACTTCAGAAGCCATCATCTCATAATCATCACGATTATGTGTCGACCAATGCAGCAGCCGGTTGCTGTCACGGGTATTAGATCCGACGGCACTCGTAGGTTTCGAATGGCCTTTTAACCGCGCAGACCGCGAGCGCGTATGGCTGGGCGTGTGTTCTGTTAATCGGGAGAATACATTCCCGAACACGGGTTTTAGAGCTGGCACTGAGAGTGCGATCAGCGTTCCTGCGATCTCGGCATTTTCGATGGCTAGCATGGGATTGTAGGCCCAGCTGCCGTCGGAGGCCCATTGGCCTATAGCCACGAGCCAGACGCGGATGGCGGAGATGACGATGACACTGAGGTGGATCGAATTAGTTCACGTCGCGGAAGAACGGAATGGAATGGAAGGAAGGATGAACGAACAGAACACCGGGGAACATGACAAGAGACAGCTTGATCTTCTTCTCCCTTGAGATATGAAGCTGCTTGATGAGGATAGCAGGGATGATAAACATCAGAACGTCACAGGCTAGCGAAATACCCGAGTTCACCGAGTATACCAATCCCCACGAGAGACATTTATAGTCCGTGGTTTCATGCTGCCACCCATAAGGCCACAGACCCGTCACAGGACGGCAGTGGAACAGCAGAAGAAAGAATTGAGGCAGGTATGCGGCGAGAAGCAACGGTACTGCGACGATGATAGCCTGGTGCAGTTTGCCGGACCGCGCACTGAGCCGGTAGTAGAAGGCCAGACCGGATAGTCGGCATGTAAAGAGCGCAGTCGTGTACAGGATGTGTGCGACGAAATCGAGGACCTCGGTTTTGCGGACCGTGGTCATTGGTAGGACATACTGGATGTATTCGATATGTCGACCGCTTCCTAGGTTGATGAGGATGATGCAGAGGACGACGAAGGGGATGTAGAGTGTCTGTTATGAGCATTATTAGTGTAGTTCTTTCTGAGGCAGTTAGTTTTAGATCGACGGACCAGCGTAAACGTAGCCAACGCATCGTCTAACCCAAGCTTTTTGACAAGAAATATCCGAGCGTATAGCCGCACACTCATCAGGACACCCGTAAAGCAGACCATGAAGATAATTCCCGCAATCGCTGGCCCATCGCGGGACTGGGCGAGATACTCGAGTGAGACATTGTCAGGAATCCTCCCCGCTGCTTTGGCAGCGAGAATATCAGCGGGGATGGTCATATCACGATATGCGCGCTCAAGGACATGACAAAAAGTGACAAGCAGCAGAAGCTAATTTCTTCTTCTTTCCTTTGCGATTCTTCCCACTCGTCGATAACCATCCATCGGACCAAAGCTAAGCGTGTGAGCGTTTCTAAAGGAGGAAAGTAGAAGCGGGTCTTTTTTCCGGAATATCATGGAAGTGACTACCATTCTCCAACAATATCTCAGCATGCCACCCGAAGTAAACCCGGGGAGGTGCCGGTGGAGGCAAAATATGTTCTAATGTTGCATCTGGAACTCAGCGAACCGTAGTTCGTCACTCGGCAAATCGCAAAACTCTGTGCTGAAGACCGTGGCATATGTCATCACTATGTGGAACGGGTATGAACGCCGGACTATCTTATTGTGTTTGCATTTCAAAGCAAACTCTTGTCGGATGAGTCCGTCGGATTGATACAGATTAGGGAATTGGTAAGAGCCGCCATCTCCCGGTCGGTGGATCTGGGATCCGCATTAGTGAGTCCGATCAAGTTGATCGGATAGGGTCCTTGAAACCGTGGTACCTGGTTCTGCAGGACGAACTGCTGTTTTGCAACTACGTGCTAAAAAGGTTGGAGGGGTTATTAAAACTGTTTTATGGATTTGCTGGCGCAAATAATAGGTCCACTGGAGATGCGAAATACTGGAGGATCGCTCCGCCACTCCCGAGATCGTAATGTGGGCCTCTCATCGTGGAATGAGGGATCATCAGGCTCGAACGCGAAATTCTTGGCAGAGTACTTGAACAAACAATCCCTGCCCTGACATCCGCCACATGGACTGTGGGGGATTTTTGTCCTGAACATCAACTTCTTTCATCATGGCCCCTTCGTTGCTCCAGGCTCTGGCCACGGCCCTGGCATTGACAGGCGCTGCTGTTGGTTTTTCGCAAAACCACAGCGATGGCGAAGTGGACAGTCTGGTCGCCTCGCAGATTCTGACAGACCCCTATGCCTTTGACTTCCCTCGTCTGGGCTCCCCAGGCTCCTCGCTATTCCCCATGCGACGCTGCCATGGGCTCAAGCTAGAGGAAGCCAGCATTGATGATATCCAGGAGCAGCTTGGCAAGAAGACTCTCACTAGCGTGGATCTCCTGGCATGCTACCTGGACCGTATTTCGCAGACCCAGCCTTATCTCAAGTAGGTTGGATTTTTGGAAGGTTCAGTTCGCAGACTAATAAAATCCAGCGCCATCCTGCAATTCAACCCGGATGCGTTCTCCATCGCTCAAAAGCTGGATGCCGAGCGCGCCCAGGGAAAGATCCGTGGTCCCCTTCATGGCATTCCCTTCATTGTGAAGGACAATATCGCCACAAAGGACCGCATGGAGACTACCGCCGGCAGCTGGGCACTTCTGGGCAATGTCGTGCCCCGTGATTCTCACGTTGTGTACAGCCTCCGCAGGGCCGGTGCGCTACTTCTTGGGAAGGGCGCTTTGAGCGAATGGGCCGATATGCGCTCCAATAACTACTCCGAGGGCTTCTCGGGCCGTGGCGGCCAGTGCCGTAGCGCGTACAACTTCACCGTCAATCCCGGTGGCAGTAGCACGGGTCCTGGTGTTGCTGTTGGTGCTAATCTGGTTCCATTTGCCCTGGGGACCGAAACTGACGGAAGTGGTATGCCCGACATATAACACTGCCTCCGTTTTATATACAACCCTCGCTGACAGATTCCTAGTCATCAACCCTGCCCAGCGAAACGCTATTGTGGGCATCAAGCCCACTGTCGGCCTGACCTCCCGTGCAGGCGTCATCCCAGAGTCCTTGCACCAGGATACCGTTGGTACATTCGGTAAGACTGTTCGTGACGCCGTCTACGCACTTGATGCCATCTACGGTGTCGATGCTCGCGATAACTACACACTCGCGCAGCGGGGCCGGACTCCGCAAGGCGGCTACACGCAGTTCCTCACGAACAAGGATGCTCTAAAGGGCGCCGTCTTCGGTTTGCCATGGAAGTCCTTCTGGGCTCTTGGTGACGCAGACCAGATCGCACAGCTCACGGAACTGGTGGATCTGATCAAGGAAGCTGGAGCGACAGTTATCAACGGCACCGAGCTCCCGCACTACAAGGAAATCGTCTCCCCGGACGGCTGGAATTGGGACTACGGCTCCACTCGAGGATACGCCAATGAGTCTGAGTACTCGTACATCAAAGTCGACTTCTACAATAACCTGCGCGACTATCTAGCCGACGTGACAAACACCAACATCAAATCCGTTGAGGATCTGGTCCAGTATAATATCGACAACTACGGCTCGGAGGGTGGCTACCCCGGTATCCACCCTGCCTTTGGCTCCGGCCAGGACGGCCTAGTCGCATCCCTGAATAGCAAAGGGATCATGAACGAGACTTACTTCCAGGCGCTGGAGTTCTGCCGTCGCACGACCCGTGAAGAGGGCATTGACGCCGCGTTGAAGTACAAGAATCGCACTCTAGACGGCCTGTTGGTGCCCCCGGATGTTGCGCAGAGTATCCAGATTGCCGCCCAGGCTGGGTATCCTGTTATTACTGTGCCTGCCGGCACTGAAAATGTTTCGGGTATGCCGTACGGTCTGGGGATCATGAACACGGCCTTCTCGGAGCCGGCATTGATCAAATATGCGAGTGCCATTGAAGACCTTCAGAAGACTTCGGGTACGAAGTGGCAGCGCACCCTTCCTGAATGGCGTGGCTACCTCGAGCGCAACCTCCCCGTTATCATGTAAGATGGCCACCTGGGTGGGTCATTGGTATAGACGGCGTGATCATTTCTTGCATATACATTGTACATCTGTATCATCACAGATAGACTACTGTTAATATATCGCATACCTCACTACTCATGAGGCAGATGACTGATTTTCTCTGAGTCAAATGCACCAAGTACTAACCACGAGAGGCTGATTGTACGACAGGTAAACAGCTACTGGTACGACAGCAGCTGCCACGCATTCGAAATGGACGAGGGTGGGTACGTCCTTGCAAGGGGGTGTCTTCCAGAATATTCAATCGGCGTGGGCTTAGACTTCTTTAGAGTCTAGTGTACTTGCCAATGCAGGGCAGGGGAAATTGAGATGACCAATTTCACGGAGCAGTAGGGGAAATTATATTTACTTGGATGGGTACTTGTGATGTAGGAGCAATACATAATGAAAGAAGGATAGTGCATTTAGGCCTCCGTCAACTCTATGTTAATGTTGGGTAATGATAGGGGCTTCTGTCATGACAGTCAATCAGTTGATGGTGATGAAACCAGGTCCAGCGATCGTGTGCGCGGCCACCGCGTATGCGTTGCCGAAAGGTCCGCTGCTCTTTGTAATAGCCGCAATGGTAAAACCGTTCATCTCGTGCTCGGTATAAGGGAAACTTGCCTCTGCAGCTACGTTGCCATGCTCCTGAGAGAGGATCTTCAGAGGTTCGACGATCGGGAGATTCTGTTGGTTGATATAGGTGATCCACAGTTCATTTCGATCGTTGAAGTCAGTATCTTTGAAAAAAACGGTGATATTCTGCGTCTCGGGACCAGGAGGAGTGGCAATGGTCAAGGGCTCGAATGTCGTTAGTGGGATTTCCTGGATGTTGGGGCAGCTGCCCGGGACGACAAAGCTTTGGATGGCAGTGAACGCAAAGCTCAGATCACTGGTTGTCAGGAATGGAAGCTCGCTCGGAATTTTGCCCTGTATAACACGATACCAGCCCTGCTGCTCGCCCTCCTGCCCGATAATTGAGGATATCTGCCGCGCAAGGTCGAAGTCTTGACCAATGGCGAACCTCTCCACGACGTCTTGCAGCGTGCCGAGAACCACGTCCGTGAAGGTGGAAGCTAGAACAACGGCAGACTTAAAGTCCTCGACGGGGAACTGGTACTGGCACGGCTGAATCGGGTCGACGCCGAAGTGGCTCAAGCCGCCGTTCGCGCTGAGCGCATGAAGCTCCTCTTGCTATCGGCCACGTCAGTATAGAACAGGATCTATGAGGAATAGTCACTGACCGCCAGGATAGCCGTGAATGCCTCGATAACAAAGTCGCGGTCATTTTCGTCGGAGATGGTATACCCAGTGACGTTGGTGGTGATGTTCAGGAGCAGCTCGTTGAAGTAGGCGACCTCGAACAGCTCGTTGAACGCGATCAGCTTCAAGTTTGTGACGCCCTCTTGGCTGATAAAAGGTGGCGGGGGAGTGTTTGGCAGGGTCCCACGCGCATTCTGCTCGATCTCAGCCAGCTGCTCTTGGCTGGGGTTGGGTAGCCCATCCGGCAGTTGGGTCTGGACCTCTGTGGTTCCAGTGGGTGCTGCACAGACAAACACGGTCATGCTCAACAGAGCGGTGGCAGCTCCGTGGAAACGCATGTTGATATTGTGAAAGAGTAAATGCTGTGCGGTAATAGAACGGATGGTGGTGAGTGGTACTGATGTTGATGAGAAGAGATAGAGGAGGGAAGAGGAAACAGTAAGGAAGGCGACAACAAAGACATCGCTGGCAGTGTCTCAACAGGCAGGGGCGACCCAAGCAGTTCCCAGCATGTCCCGGTACTGATGTCGCACAGGTGAACCACCAGTACCCTTGCAGTAATGTAATTGACTCTGGGCTGTGGTCCAAGTCAGGGATAGGGCTCCATGCCAGTCAGCACAGGACTGTGATACTCGAGGTAGACATTATCTGGAGTTTGGCGAACGGCCAAGGATTTTCGTGGCCATGCTACATACTCAGCCCCAGCATATTTATAGCTTAATATCTGACACTGACGCGGTCCTGGTTATCATTAATTCGACACTCCTGGTCTGCTTTTCATTTCCGCGCTAAAAGATAAGCGCGTATCTCCTTTTAATCGTCGTCAATTTGCTTGTAGACCTCAAGTATATCCACATGTGCCACGGCCGCATCATCCCCGTCAAAGATTTTTGCCAGCTCTTCCAAGGTGGGACCTCTTGTTTCGACATAAAAGAAGTAGACGAAGAGGAGTTCCATGAAGATCCAAATCTAGTACAACGACGGCAATTAGCATGGGACACAAAAAGAGGGATTATTCTGAAAGGATGACGTACTGTGTAAATCAAAGACATATTCCAGTGATGGGGCAGTCGGGTCCAGGCAATAGCGTTTGTATAACTGTATTTAATTAGCTGGTCTGCTTCATACAAAAAGAGCTAATGTATACGTACTTTCCCAAAACCAGGGAGGACTGGACCGTCAAGTTCATGATCATAAGCCCTTTAGCTCGCAGGCGATATGGGAGGATTTCAAGCGCGTATGCAACAAGAAGGCCAGACCAGGCGATGGCGTAGAAAACGGAAAACATCCAGACAAAGACAACTTGCGGATACCCTGTTGTTTTGATATCATGGGTCTTTTCGTAGAAGGCGGAGACAATTGTCCATGACAGAAACATCAGGACCATGCCTAGAGCAAGAACTGTTAGAAACTAACATACCACCAATAATCATCGATATAGTCACCTGTTGTGGATATGAGGAAGAGCGGCCTTCTACCGACACGATCCACAAAGAACGCACTCGACACACTAACAACCAGGCTCAGAAGGGTATTTCCACCATTAAGCTAGTAAACAAAAAGGTTAGAAGACCATCACCAAATCCGAAAAGACTTCAAGACAAACCGGAATCTTTTTGGCCTGCTCAGTAATGCCCATACTATCGTATATGAGGCTCGTATAGTTGGTGAATAGTGCGTTGCCACTGTACTGTGAGATGATGCCTAGGGAGACGAGAAGGGCAAGACGATATCGATTCCCCCGTGTCTTCATGAAGTCGAGGTAGCTGCTGTCCTTCTGCAATTGCATCTCCAGACGGATGGTCTCCTTAATCTCACGATACTCAAATCGAACAGTCGTGTTATACGGGTCGCCGTTTGCGTGGTAATAGGTAAGAATATCCAAAGCTTCGTCGTAGCGTTCCTTGGATACAAGCCAACGAGGCGACTCCGGGACCCCTAGAAAGCGTCAGGCAAATGTAAAACGCAGTGCAGACAAACTGAAAATTTTTCTGAGCATAATACTCACACCAAATAAAGATAATCTGGATAACAGCTGGGAAGACCTGAAGAAGAGTCAAGCTTCTCCACGACCAGTCGTTCTTGATATACATAGTGCCCCATGCCATCCACGCAACAACTGCCTCAACATTATTAAAGCTTATTCAACCTCGGGATTTGACTTACCCAGCGCTCCCAGATTCCACAGGCAGTTGTAAATGGTGGTGACTTTTCCTCGGTGTTGCGGGTGGCAGATCTCAATTAGCAGAACAGGCGATGCCATCTGGGCCAGACTGTTGCCGAAACCGAGAAGCAATCGGCCAACAACATACACTACTCCAATAGTAAGCAAATATTAAACTAAATCCAAGGGAATATGATCATACTCGGATAGTCCTTGCAGAATGCACCAAGGCAACCCCCAATGATCATGAGAACACAGCCGATGATAATAGGAACCTTCCGACCCCACAAATCAGCAATGAAGGGCCTAGTTGATCATCAATCTTTCAAAATATTCCAAAATTATTTATTGTAAGAACTCACACGATTGGAAAACTAGCCAAACTGCCAATCTGGTAGATGGCATTCATTAACCCTAGCTTGGAGCCAACTGGTGTTCCAAAGTAGGTCTGCCATGCGTCCAAATTTTGAGATGTGTTTAGCATCATTCTAATAAAAATCATTAGTAGGCTCAAAATACCACGTCTATATATTTTAGAAACTAACCCATCATAACCGGTCGTGGCAGATGCAACACAGAGAATGGAAGCCCAGAAGTAGAGCCTTCGCAGACCAGGCTCCCTCCACCACTTGACCTGTTCCAATTCAGGACTTTCAGCCTGGGCCACCTCCACCTCCGACTTGAGGCCCGGTCCTCTTAGTCTAGTAGGCATTATGTCCTAGACCTCTGTCTGGCGTTGGCACAATAAGTTAATTCAGGAAATGTGTCGCGTGCGAAGTATTAGAGAATGGGCGAACATCACTGTTCACACGAAAGAGGATGACGCAGACCAGCCTCGTGGGCAGGGTCCTTTGGGGAGAGGGCCTTATAGCATATAAGGCAATTGGATTTTGCCATGCGCATTCTTTTGCGGGATTAGCCGGTGAACCGAGAACGATAGTGGTGGCTGTCCTGGTCGAAAGCTTTCCCCAGTTTTTGCCACGAAAGGAAACTCTAGAATTCTCGCATCCATGCAATGTTGGAGATGACTAGGATGAATTTGAAAGGTGCATGACCTAGCGCTTGATTAGGGCCCTTCTAACCGGGCCTTACCCTACATCTCCTTGTCGTCTACAAAGTTTGACAAGGGTGCAAGTTCCACGCTTCGCGTTTTCTCACTGTGTTTCAAGATTCTTCGGCTTATCATTGGTCATGCAAGCCATCTATAATGCTCGCCGATGTCCATACACAGTCATCATTCGCTTGTCTTGTGGAGAGTGAGAATAATACGTCCGAGAGGCCATTCGTCGCTCCACAACGAATCCTGGTCGGTTCGATGTACCGACGCCCCGCCATGTGAGCGATCAAAGCGATCATCTGGAAGAAAAGAAGGGGATCCCCGTTTCATTCTGGGATCATCACGGCCTTAAAGCTGTCATTCGCTCGTGTTGGATATTTTCTCAGATCTCGTTGGTCATTTCATTGTCCTCTGGTGTAGAATCGAAGTTTAGCAACGAGGCTCCGTGACGAAATAAGTAAAGTAACGCGGGCTTACTTGCGCAGAATGCGGTCCCGAAACAGAAGATGGCAAGACGCCAAGCAACTAACTCAGGGGCTTGTTCATTTCCGACATAGTGTGGCTGGGTGCCGGTCTCGATAGGTGGGCTACTCCTGGTATGTTGGTTGTCAAGGTCAATGAAGTGGAAAATTAGCCGGAATGGTGCCTGGACCACACGCTCGTTCGCCCGGTGAATCTGTAAGAGAGATGCAACACAGGCTATTGTGCTGACGGTTTTAAGGGGGCATTGTTCTCGTATTCTCAACGGGGCCCAGCCTCAGTTCAAAATCAATTGTACACTTAGACGGTCCCAAGGAGAAGCATTTCAATTATGGTGAATCGAATCCCTGCGTAATATGTACATGATATTCAGCTCCTCATAACAAGAAGGAATGCTAATTCTCCGGGAAGTTCGGCAAACAATGCAGCCATGACAATGTAAAAGAACGCCACTACAACAGTTTCGACTGTGCCGGGTGGCTGTTTGCCAGACCCCGACATGGATAGATGGAAGATAATCTACGCTCAGCCCTGGTGGGCGTTGGATTCGGCAAATGGGTTAGTTAGATCTCTAGTCAAAAATTAGTCTAGTGCTCTTTCTACATTCGCCGAAGGCTCCGCGGCGAGAATAGTTATCGTTCGGGGCTTTGCCTCGCTAGGCTGTAAATTGTTGTTCGGTACCAAGTAATTGGATTTGGTATTCGTTAAACAAGCGAAGCGAAAAGAAGGAACTATTGTGCTGCAAAGCGTTGATGCTAGCACAAAAATGACCATAGTCGACAAGGCCACCAATTAAGGCCCATGAACTGTTTTGGGATGTCTTATCCCTCCGAACCGAACATAGACTCGGACGTGCGCATCACCAGAAAGCGATCCTCGCCCTCGCGCGGCTCCATCTCCCGCTTCTCCAGCTTGACCACCTGAGCCGTGCGGGGGCCCTTGTTGATCTGCTGGAGGAACTTCTGCACGGTCTCACCGCTGCCCTGGGCCTCACCCTCAACCTGCAACCAGTTGGTCAGTCAGAGCGCGAAGGCAGTCCGACACCTAGGAAGAGAGGGCTACGTACTCTTCCGCACGTAGTATTTCTCACATAGCCTTGCAAGCCAAGACTACTAGCAGATTTCTGAGCGAAGTCGCTGTGATGGTCAATATCGACATTGATGATGTCATCGGTTGGTGATCTGGGGATTGTTCCCTACCGGAATCCGACACCTGTGGGAAATGTCAGTAGGAGAGAAATTATTTCTATTTACTGACCAGTATAGTACGGATCAAGCTGGTTGGCTGTGTTGGGGGAGGAGAGACAGTACCTTGCACTGTGCCGTGGACCTTGAACGCAATCTGGGGTCGAGTGTCAGCCTTGCGGAGATCTCGATATGGCTTTAAATGGCCTCTGCGGATGGGGCAGGCATCAATAGGAAAATCTGGGATATACCGACCCGTTTGGTTGACATGATGGATGGGAGTGAGGGAGAGAAGGCGAGGGAGTTGATGACGAGTGGCGCTTCACCGCGTCGGAGAGGTTTATACCGGAGGTTGTTTACAAAGTTTGAATCACAACGGCTCTTCAACTCGCCCACAAAAGGGCTACAATGGCATTGAATGTTTGTCAAATTCATCATATCTCTGGTCGCGCTTTTGATTTGCGACAAAATCAGCATGGTGGTTGGAAATTCGCTTCCCAGACCCTGACAGTCGTATCATCGGAAGCACACAGGACTAATTTCCCATCTGGGGACAGCTTAGCCAGAATGGCCTTTCAAAACTTTGCATCAACAGCCAGTGGCAACATTCCAAAGCCTGATTGTGGTGTCTTTGGAAGCAGATGCCACTAGTCTGCCATCTGGGGAGAAGTTCACAGCCCCCACCAAGTCTGAATGGCCTTCAATTATCTTATGAATCATGCCCGTCATGGCATCCCATAGATGGACTCTCAGATCATCCGATGTAGACACCAATAGTGTACCATCTGGGGGGATTGCGACTGCCCTGACCCAGCCAGAGTGGCCACTCAGCATTTTTGTGTAAGGAGCCTGTACCTACATCCCAGAGCTGGTTTGCAGTATCATTCAAGGCCGATGCCAGCAGCTTGCCATCGGGAGAACTCACACAGTCGCGGTGACAGTCAATGGTTTTGTATTCGAAGCCTGTTTTAGCAACAAAGAGCCTGACGGCCATCGGGAGAGAACGTCACTGCTCGGAACGAGCTACAATGGCCTTCTAATATCTTATGAATGAGTCCAGTGGTCTCGCATTTCACAGTCTGTTGATCATATCATTAGAGACGACACCGCCGGTCTCCCATTTGGAGAGAGTTTTGCGTCCCAAACCCAGCCGGTGTAGCCTTCCAGTGTCCTGAGCAGGTTGAGAATCATATTCTGGAGGGTTGCAGGTATGAAAATATAGAAAATAAGACGACGGTGGACTGTGGTTTTGTGCAAGAGGGCCCTCGGTTGATGGAATCATGGGGGCTGCTGGTTGGATGGATAATTGATTGCCTGCAACAAAAGTGATGGGAAAAATAGATATAATACACTAAACCAAAAAATAAAAAGATAGAAGACCGAAAATAGCAAGGTCGACATCTATAACCATATATATAATTCCATTCGTTGCACTGCGAGACATTCGTCAGTTGACAACCCCTGAGAAACAACCGCGGTTCTCCCAGCTTCACTTCCTTCCCACTTCCAACTCCTTGTCTCCCTCCCTCCCTCCCTCCCGCGCCAGCCATGCCACTGCGCGTATAATAGAAGATGCCCTCACTCTTTTCCTGGCTGCGGCGGCTCTACTCGCTCGACACCCTTGACACTCGCTTTACATCCTCCGCCTCTGCGCCTGCCCAGGCCGCCGCCGACACGCGACCTCCCGCCGCCAAAGATGCCCGCGCCAACGCTATCGCCCAGAACGCGCATGCGCCGCTTTGGCGTACTCCAGAGTTCTTCGTTTACTATCTCTTCTTCATCACACTGGTTCCACTGATGTTCAAGACGGTCGTGGATGCTTCGAAGGGTGGGTGTTGTCGAAATGAAGATGGTTGCAATGGGGATGCTTACCCCATGCTTCTACAGAGAACCACCCGATCTATGCCAAGTACTCGCATCTGTTGTCTCCAGGCTGGGTTCCTGGCCGTTTGATGGTGAGTGGTGGCATGGCCCCAAAGACTGCCAATTGAACCTCCGCTGATCTGCGCTGCTTCCACGACTAGGACAACTCGGACGCCCAATATGCGAGCTTTCACGACAACATCCCTTACCTTGTAGCGCTCCTCGTTGCGCACCCGCTACTCCGCCGTGTTTATAACATGTTTTCGGCTCGTTTAACGGAATCCTCAACTTCCTCCGCGGCAGCTGCCGGTGACGCTCAGCGCGAACAGCGCATGCGATTTGATTTTGGATTTGGGTTGGTGTTTCTTGCCGCCATTCATGGGCTATCTGCTATCAAGATCCTTTTCATCTTCAACATTAATTACCGAATTGCCAAAAGCCTCCCTCGGTCCTACGTCCCCGCTGCCACTTGGGTCTTCAACATCGGCATCTTATTCGCCAACGAGCTATGCCATGGATACCCTCTGGAGCCGATTGCAATGGCGCTATCTCCTGGTAGCGGAACGCCAGGAGATAAAGGCACGCTGCTGGTGCAGTGGGCTCGGACACTGGATGGATTTGGAGGGTTAATGCCGCGATGGGAGGTTCTCTTCAAAGTTACCCTCCTGCGCCTGATCAGTTTCAACATGGACTACCACTGGAGTCTCGACTACCCATCGGCAAGTCCAATTGAAGTAAGTCATCCATCCTCTCTGATTTTCCACCTAACTGACCGGGCTCTCCAAGAAGAAACAACTCGACCCTGCGGCCCTATCTGATAGAGATCGCGTCAAGATCCCCGCAGAACCGGCTGCTTTCAACATGCGTAACTATATCGCCTATCTACTCTATTCCCCCTTATACCTTGCTGGGCCTATTGTCACATTCAACGACTACGTCTCGCAGCAACGACACACTCCACTATCGCTCACTAGCACCCGCACCATCCTCTACGGCATCCGGTTCTTCCTCACCCTGCTCTGCATGGAACTTATCCTCCACTACATCTACGCAGTAGCAATCTCCAAGTCCTCCCCGGACTGGTCGATCTTCAGCCCGGGCCAACTCAGCATGCTCGCCTTCTTCAACCTCCACATCATCTGGCTCAAGCTCCTCATTCCCTGGCGATTTTTCCGTCTGTGGGCTCTTGTCGACGGCATCGATCCCCCGGAAAACATGGTCCGCTGCATGTCCAACAACTACTCCGCTTTTGCATTTTGGCGCGGCTGGCACCGTTCCTTCAACCGCTGGATCGTGCGATACATCTACATCCCACTGGGTGGTGGCGGTGGAGGCCAGCGTCCTGCCAACAGCAAACCCACCACCTCTCCCCCGTCGGCCGGATTCGGCGCCAAGTTACAGAAAATCCGTAACTTCCTGCTCGTCTTCACCTTCGTTGCGCTTTGGCACGATATCAATCTCCGCCTGCTTATGTGGGGTTGGCTGGTTACGCTGTTCGTCTTGCCGGAAGTGCTGGCTACCATGGCGTTCCCCGCTAAACGCTGGAACTCCCGGCCAACGGCGTATCGGGTGCTCTGTGGTATCGGAAGTGTAGGCAATATCCTCATGATGATGGCTGCGAATTTGGTTGGCTTTGCGCTCGGTCTGGACGGGCTGAACGACTTGCTTGTTAGTCTGACGAGCTCGTACATGGGACTCACGTACATGGTCTCGTGCTGTGTGGTGCTCTTTGTCGGAGTGCAGGTGATGTTCGAGATCCGGGAGGGAGAGTTGCGCGCGGGCATCAATTTGAAGTGCTGATCAGATGTGTATTGTGGTTCTTAGAAGTTGAACTGCTCTCAGCTGTGCCCTACGTAATTTGCAATGAATATAGTATAAATGCAAGTTCTTCTTTTGCATAGATCCCCATCAAGGGCAGTATCGAGCAAGGTGTATAGTACATAAAGTTCATAAGTCGTTAAACAGGCTCTCTCATATCACGCAAAGAGCCCTGCCGCCAGAGTCCTGTTTTGCACGGACTCCTTCCGCTCCCCAGAGCACTTCTCCCTTTCGTGAAGCTCAGAAAAACGCCCCACACCTCGAATCCTCATGTAACTTATAACATTCTAGCCCACAAGTCCGCAGATAGCAGCTCTTGCACCGGATCTTACCCCAATACCCGCACATGCAACAGAAATGCCGCGGCGGCGCAGTCGACGAAGGCTGCCCTGCCCGCGACGCATTGTATGACAGAGGCGGTTCGGCGAGGAGGCGTTGCATGATTCGTACTGAGGGCGCTGTGGGCGCATATGAGCGGAGGAGGGGGTCGTTGTCGTATTCGGTTTTGAGGAGCTTGGGTTTGCGCGCTGATTCGTCGTCGTCGGCTTTCTCGTCTGCGCCTGTACTTGCCTCTGCTGTCTCGGGCAGTGAGGGTGCGGGTGTTGCAGATGCCGAGGTTGTCGCTCCTGCCGCTAAAGGACGTTTCCGTTGTGCAGCACCGCTGCTCTTGCTCGTCTTGGTGGCTGTCCCGCTCTTCGCTTGCACCGCTCCGCCGCTCATTCCACCCATACCCGGACCCTGCGCTGCGCCTCCTCCTCCTCCTCCTCCTCCTCCTCCTCCCGATACACCCGCGGCGCCCAAAGAAATAGCAGCCTCCTCATCATCAAGGTGATTCCGAAACGTCTTCTGCGACTGCAAGATGCGACGCACATTCGAGGTTGTCTTTGCGCGCGTCCCGCGCGCACCAGCCTCCTTAGCCTGCTTGACGGGAACGGGGATCTGCACGTCGCGCTGGTTCTCACGGTCCAGCTCGGCAAGGTGTCGCACGATCGCTGTGTTCTGGCGCGACGTCATGTCGCCGCCCTTGCCTGCGTCGCGGATTCCGCGTTTTCGGCCGAGCGCCGGCGCCATCGCTGCTTTGGCGGGGTCGAAGCCTCGGTCTGGCACGTAGGCCCATCCTGGTTGGGCGGTCGATTTAGTGTCCGTGAGAAGCTCGACGCGGAACATTATTGCTTGGTTGTTTGTGTTTAAGGGTGGAGTGGAGGGAGTTGGAGAGTTGGAGTTGAGAGGAGCCGATAATGTGATGTTTGTCTTGTTTGCACCGCTTTTTGTAAGGTAACAGGGCGAGCTGCTATGTTGCGGGGATTGGAATGGAGGATCAAGTAATGAGTTTGTATTTGCACAATATCCCCAAATGTATCCTGAGGCAAATCCACAGCCCCGAGGTCAGAGACAACAGTTTCGTGTCCAACGCAGCTTGCTCCGATCTCAACAACTCAATGCAAAATACATCCAACACCCATATAGCTAACACTAGACTAAAGAAGATAGTTTTTCATTTCTTCTTGTGCAGCCGATCCACCTTACCCTCAAGTTCTCTGACATATGACTGCAACTGAAGAGTAGCTGACTGAAGCGCCTAAATGCCCATATAGCCTCCCCCAAAACAAGAGGGGGATATTCTGATCAGCCGCCTGCGCACACAAGAAACAAGAAGAGCTGATATGGGAAAGTAGGGAGATACCGTAATGTCATCTGAGAGCATCTCGTTTGCAATCCGGTAGTTGCCCAAAATATACCAGTACACCGAGGCACCGGCAACGACGGCTCCAGTGAGGAAGCCGAAGAGACTGTCGGGTTTTGTGAGCTTTGCTTTATAAGAACCAGAAACGCAGGATTCAAATACGTGATTTCATCATTTAAAATAGACATGGGGAAAGGACAAAGCGAAGAGAAGATCTACTTACCCGCCCCGAAACGCGCCAACAGGTTTCCGCGCCGGTAGAGGCGCCGCGTTGCGACGGGCGTGGGAGATGGAGAACACGCGCGCGGCGATGTGGCCTCTTCGCAGGGGAAAGAACGGCGGTCTGGTCATGGCGGCGACACACAAACTCACGTCCGAGGTTGAGTTGCGAGTTCAGGACAATGTATGTGTTTGGATGGTGGCGAGGCGTGCGGTTGGAAGGGTTGATGACGAAGGGATGGTCCGGGCGTCGGCGGAACTCTACTTTGGGGATCTATACAAACACATCCACAATAACAACGAGGCACAATCGATATAAGAAACAAGAGGATATATTTGATGGCAAAATAAAAACTACATGATGCAAGATGATATCCTAGACGCCGACGATCCCAAAATCTATCTATACAGCAGCCGGGCGACAATATTCCTTAGTTTGCCATCGTGCTCTCGTTGAATAGGTCCGCCAGGAGGTCGTCGCGGCATACGCCCAGGTCTGGTCCTTCCAGTCCATACGTACTCTCGAAGAAACGGATGCTCAGTCGGGCAAAAAATGGTCGCAGAATCCGCTCGACGATCTCATCTTTCGCGGTGTCACGGATCTGATCTGAGACCAGCCACGGCTGCTTGAGGCCGCGCGACCCGGTCTCAGTGGACTCGCCGGCGTTGGGAACGGTCGGTGAGACGCCGCCGCGGGGACCGAGACTTTGTGATACCTCGTCTGCCAGGGCGACCGGATCCCAGCGGGAGGGTGGGTAGATGGCATCGATGGTGTCGGTGACAAAGAGCCACTCGAGGAGCTGGAAGTCATCGGGGGCGAGGACGAGGAGCGTGTCGAGCAGTTTCGATGCTTGCAAAAGGGAGTAAGGGCTATAAAGATCTGACTGTGACCCCTGGGGTACGGACGCGATGGCTTCCTGTAGCTCGGTATTGATCAATGGCCAGAAAGGTGCCATAGTGGTTGACGAGGTCTTCAGCGCGAGAGCACGAAGGACCATGAACACCTCTGCTCGGGTAGCAGATGACGGCGACGAGGAGCTGCTGGCACCCAGAAGATCTTCCAGCTTCTGGAGCAGACTCGGTAGCTCGCCAACGAAATAGTCGTTATTGGCGGAGAGGATCAGCAACGCAATACGCCGGAGGTTGAGTTGCGCCTTACGATCGGCTTCTAGCCGAGCTGCAGAGGCCCCCACGCCGAACATAATGCCCGCGGCGCTGGGTGGTGGAAGGCGGCCTAGAATTTCAGCCATGCGGTCTTTGTCCACGAGAACCCATTGTCGCAGAAGGTCCATCCAGCTGTCTTTGGCCAGGTTGACAGAAAATCCGAAAAATCGAGGGTCATTGAATGCGTCGGCGATGTCCTTTTTCCACGTCTTTGTGGCAGATGGTGCTTTGGCCATGTGCTGCAACAAGACCATGACATTCCGGTTGATGTTGTTGGGAAACAGACGTGACCGAATTAGGGGTCCAATTACATTAGCCGAGACATTCGAGATAGCAGTGCTAATGCGATCCGAATCGACCAACGTGGTGATGAAAGACGGCATGGAAAATGCCAGGATGCTCAGCATATCATCGGGTCCAGTATGCGAAACGGAAGTCCGATCGTAGTCCAAAGACGATCTGGCCAAAAGACCACCATCCTGGTTGAGACCCAGGGGCTTGCTCGTAAAGACTGCTGTGAGTAGTCGCACCAGTACGTCCTACAGCCAAGTGGTCAGTACACGAACCCAGATCAGTGAAATCAATACTTACTCCGAGCTCCCTACGCATCCGGCGATCTTCACCAAACGTCGTATTCTCCAACTTCGCTCCCAGAATCGCAGCGAATTCGATCAAGCGAGGAAGAATCTGGCGATGCGGGAAGGGGTTGCTAAGGACATCCCGCAGGAAGGTTGTGCAGTCGCTCCAGATCTCATCGAGAACATCATCGTCCAACGAGCGAGCGTATGCAACCAGAAAACTAGCGAGCTCAGACTCGGACAGATTGGAAGTCAGAGAGGATTTGCGGCTCGCATCCAGCGCGGCTGGGTTGGTGCGGGTGTAGATCGCGTTGAAGACGGCAGGAATGGTGATCTTCGGTTGGGATCCGTCAAGTGTATGAAGTAGGTTAAAGATGAGCGTCGCAGTCTCGGTATCGGACTTGGTCCACATCTCAACGACCGTCTCAAGACACTCAAGAGCCTCTGCAGCAAAGAAATGCTCCAGAATTCGCCGTGCTCGATTTCTCATCCGCAATGAGGTATACTGGTAAGACGCAATAGACTCAATATCGGGGGAGCCACTTCGATCACCTACTCCCCACTCCCAGATGGCAAAGCAAAGGCGAACGGCATCTTGAAAACAGAGCAGGACGGTCAGTCGGTCGTTGGCAGCATTAGAGCGACCATGAGCGCCGTCCGAGTTGAATACCCCAGATACCATGTTACCGAAGAAGCCCGGCGGTTGATCAGGACTTTTCACGGCCGCAGCGTTGGCCTCTTGATGTAGCAGCCGCTGGTGGGCGTTCGCAATGCAAGTCTCCAGACCAGTGAGCAAAGCGATAGTAACATGTTCTGAGTGGTCCTGAGGCCAGTCTTCTGTCTGCTGAAAGGCAAGCTGGAGTCTCCCATGGGATGTGCGAATTTCCCTGCAGAAGCATGCTACCAGCATTAACATGACCTGGAATATCGAGCCCGAGTACAAAGGTAGCACCTCGCAAAGTAGCTCAATCCATTTGTCCACGATCTCCCGGGACTTCATCGAACTGATACCTTTCAAAAGGCAATCCAGCAGGCGTTCAGGAGGCTGAGGCACCTGAGGCAGCGACGGGCCTTTATCTCCTTTATCGCTTGTAAATGATAGGATAGAGGGACTTGTCAAGCGCTCCCGAGAAGCAGCTCTGTGGTGTTTGGGCCGAGGCGGGGGTGGTGGCAAGTAGGCCTGCGCAAATCGCACCTTCAATGCAGCGAGGAGAGCATCGATAATAGCCGCCTGTACAGTAACGCTGCCACCCTCGTCTGCGGCAACCAGCAGGCGATCAACCAGAAGCTCATCGATGCCAGAATCAGCCAACTCTTCAGATCCGGGGCCAAGGAGTAGCTGTCGCATGAGATGGAGAGCTTCCCTTTGCAATTTCTCTCCTTCAGGAGTCAGATCGGTCGGATCGGGCGCCTGCCGGCTGACTATTCGGAGAGAGATCTCAAAAATAGCGCTGTGAAGAGTTTTTCTTTCGCTGCCATCTTCTGGTTTCGAGCTCTCCGAACGCTTTTCCACCTGAGCTAACATTTTAGTAAGAATCGTAGCCCATCCGTTATGCGAGAGCGCAGAAAGTATATTCGATGACGTTCGAAGGAAGTAGTTGCATTCCTTGTAATCGTCAGGTGAGATGGTTTGATTGTCTCCATCGCTGTCGTCAAGACCATCGCGCTCAAAAAGCTCCTCGAGTTTCGAAACAACAAGAAGAAGCACCCTAAAGACAAGTCAATTTAGTATTCTGAGACCACTGGGTGCAAAACGGGAGATGGACTGACCGATAGATGGATGATAAGTCCCCAAGCCAACGCTGGACACTCTGGGAGACGTCACTTGGTTCTTGGGACAGCAGATCAAGAACAATAAAAAGAGGACGTTCAAGCATCGCGCACTGGTAAGAGAACAATGTGCCCCCGACTTCTAGCACTTGTTTTGGAGGTTGGTCATGCGAGCTGTTGTGGCTATGGTTCCAAAGCACATAGAACCGTTCAGCTTGTTCCTCCAAAGAGAGATGATACGATCCTGCCGGCGACGTGCTGACCATCAAAGATGTGAGAGATGCCTCAACAAGATGATCAACCCAGGATAGCGAATGCAAGAGCCACAGGCATCGAACAGCTTCAACATGGAACTTCGGGCTCATTGGCGATAAATACTCCCACAGATAGCCGACAAGGGTGGGAATAAGATCAGAAGCGTCTTCGTAGCTGATATAGAAGCCAGGAGTGTGGATGAAATACAAACTGGTTATCGCCGAAGCGATTGTGGAGATAGTTGCAAAGGAAGCGGTGGATGGTTTGCTCTTTCCAATATCCATTCGCCCGGATAGCGCCTCATAAAAGCGCCGATCTCGAAGCACACGAGATTTCGGAATTTTTTGGAGCAAGGTTACCAGGATGTTAATCTTCTCGTGGAGGGAGGAGACATCGTCATGGCGTTCCAGCGCCGCGACTGCCAGTTCATGTGCTTCGCGAAGAATCATCTCTCCAGTGTGCTTAGAAGCAAATGGCAGAGGGGGAGATCTAGACTGTTCTTGCTGAGGTCGTAGAAGCGATGGATCTTGTGCAAAATGTCGGCGCCCCGGTTCTTCGAGGTGCCATTGCTGGCAACGTTCTTCTCGGAGTTGATTTTCCTCGAGAATGCTCTATCTGTGAGCAGCCCAGTCAGGGAGTTTAACACACTAGCCAATGCTCCTGACACAGCCTGTTTGTTGGCATGACTCGCGGACTGCATAGATGAGATTTGGGTCATCTTGACCAGGACAGACAAGGTCAGCATAGGAACATGTACTTGAAGCATGTCTTCTTCTCGCACGTTGAAGTTCCCGAGTATGAATTGAGCCAGATTCAAGTCGTTCACAACTTTCTCGTTGTCACCATCCACATCACTGGACTGGTAGTCAATCAAATCCAGCAACTCGGAGAAAATAACACCGCTTTCAACTCCATCGAAAAAGGCACTGGCACTTCGGAAAACATCTTCAAACTGGCCTCTGGGTGCTTCCTTCTCAAAGGCTTGGACGTTCCGCATAGTCGGCAGGAAAACCGCAGGAACAATGTATCCACCGATTTCCCAGCGGTCCATTAGCGATAAAGCAATCCTGAAGGGCTTGGTCCGCTCTGACGGGACAGGTGATGCCTGTTTGATCATATCCAGAAGGCCGGTAACCAATGGCTGCCGACCGACCCGACTGAAGTATTCGGATTGTGAGAGCTCCTTGCCATCAGAGGAATTCTGAACAGCATCCGATGACGGCTTTCGGCCGTCAAGCGATGGGCGGTCATTCACAGGGTCAGGTCCCAGGAACCAGGCCCAGAGGCGCCGGTTGAGGCTCATGTCTCGCCGGGCGACCACACCTACTCCAGCGATGATCAAGGTTCGAAGATCGTCCTCGGGGATTCTGGATTGCAAGATTGGGGAGTTTAAGGGCAGATGAGTGACAAGCAAATCGAGAAAATTGCGCTGAACCAGGATCTGTTCGTCAGATAGACCCGACGCAAAGCACCGAATGAGCAGGCCCGGCTCCGGGAGAATGACGGCGTCGGCAGCGGCAAGCATTTCGGGCGGAAGCTTTTGCTCATCGGTCGTGTCAGTTGTACTTTTGCGACGGCCCGCAATACCCAATCTCGGAAGGTAGCGGTTCAGATAGGCCAGTATGCCTAAGCGTCGACTGGGGTTCGTGATCGACGCAAGGAACAAACATTGCCAAAAGTACTGCCCAGATGCCCCTGCGTCTGCTGTTCGCTGTGTTTCCATGCGACCACCAACATCCCGAAGCTTGTTGATAATGCGTAGTGTTGGCTCGAACTCATCGCTCGTCTCCTCCTCAAGGCCAGGCAGCAGCGCTAGCAGGATAGACTTCAGCGCCGGCCGGATAGCCCACAACTCCAGGTCAACGACGTATCCCTCCACTAATGACAGAAACAGCGGACGAACGGTGAGTGACGCAAAGGTCAGTGTGGGTGCAAGGCCAGGGAAATACAATGGCAGGTCATGCGATAGTCCTTCGAGCTGATTGCGAGCGATATTGATCAGCCGGGCTTCTTGTGTTCAATAGCAACAGTCATACGCACCTTGATGAGTCCGAAGATGTACGTGTAGACTTCCAGAGCCTTCTGGTGGACGCCCGCGGGCAGCGATGGGTTCATGCATTGAGCCAGGCGTTTCGCGACGACCACCTTATGGGGCACGGTTGGCTGGTCGGGAGGGTGTGCTTGGAGTGCCTGGTAGTGTGACAATCAGTGAGAAAGACGTCGGTAACGAGTCCGCATCGATTGGGCAACTCACCTTCAACAGGCGACTGAGAAAGGAAATGTAGTCAGCCCATTCTTGCAAAGCATTGTCGAACAAGGACAGCGCTCGCTCGACACTGGACGCATATCGACGGTAGTTCTTGTCTTTCTTCAAGGATCCTATACCGAACAGTCAGAGATAGTCTCTAGCCATATAAAATCCCAGACGCCGACCTTGTTCCTTTCTGCGCGTCAAGCTGTCGGAGCTTGCAGGAGAGTCCGACCTCGGAAAAGCACTAGGATCGACGCTCATGCTGCCAATATTGGAGGTAGGATAGATGACAGACCACCTCCGTCATGCCTATAACTCTAGCACATCGAGGAGGGCAGTGAATCGGGGGTTGGTAGTTGGGAAAGGGTGTCAAGTTGGGCGAGGTGTGAAGGGGAAGGAAGGCCACGAATTGTTGTTTGAGTTGCCGATCGATCGACGTCAGCCAACTTGTCCACCTCCTTCTCCCCCACATCTTCACACCAACAAAGACCCAACGAAACTCCAACCATGCCAATAAACTGATGGGACCACTACTGCGAGAAGCGCATGTCCCCAGCGCGCACCCGATATGAGCGCGCAGGATCTGTCGCCCCCCCAGAGCGACCACCGGGAGGATGATCCCCAGGTCCGCAGCGCCACTCCAGAGGGCGAGCGCCCTCCATTGCCTCCGAGACCGAATACGCTGAGCTTGTTAAATGATGAAGCGTCATCACGAGCGACCTTACAGGCGGAGGCCACAACTGCGGTATCACGTACGGAAATTGGGACTCAGTCTCCAGATGGCCGAACAAGCGCCTACTCCACCCTGGCAGGGCGTGGACTTCCCCGGGGTGTGAAGGCGAGAGCAAGCTTAGGTCACCTGGCAAGCCCTCGAAGCAGTGAGGCAGGCGACTCGGCTAGTATTCGAAGCTCGATCCAGAACGGGGATGTTGCGGACACGGATGGATTGTTCAAGGACTTTGTCGCTACAACACCGGGGGGGTATCTGCAGGATACGACCAGCTTGCTTCATTTCCCCGAATTTCCGGCAGATGATGTGGACGATGATACGTTCCTGGGCGAGTTTGAGCCAGTGGGCGAGCTAGACGAAAAAGGCGGCAACGAGGGTATGGGCTTCAAAGACAAATCATTCGGTGGATGCGATGCTGACGTCTTCAGAATTGCTTCTCCGTTGCTGGAAATCGAAGCAGAAACACTTTCTCATTCTCTCTGCAGCAGGCAAGCCGATCTGGACCCGCCATGGCGACGGCGGATTGATTTCGTCGTATGTCGGGGTGGTCCAAACCATCATTTCATTCTACGAGGACTCTAAAGACTGTCTACGAAGCTTTACAGCTGGCAACACTCGATTCACCGTCGTCACCAAGGGCCCTCTGCATCTGGTTGCAATCAGCCGCATGATGGAGAGCGAGAACCAGCTCCGGCTGCAGCTTGAGGCTCTGTATATGCAGATCTTATCTACCCTGACCCTCCCTTCGCTCGAACATCTGTTCTCAGTCCGTCCATCAACGGATTTGAAGCGACCACTTCAAGGCACCGAGACCCTTCTTTCTACCCTGGCGGACAGTTTTACGCGAGGATCGCCTTCCACGCTACTGTCGGCCTTAGAATGCCTAAAAATTCGCAAAACCCACCGTCAGACCATCAATAATGCTCTGATGAAGAACAAGGTTAGCAACCTGTTATATGGCTTGGTTGTGGCCGGCGGACGACTGGTCAGCGTTGTTCGACCAAGAAAACACTCGCTTCATCCGGGCGATCTGCAGCTGCTCTTTAACATGATATTCGAGGCCGAGGGTGTCAAAGCCGGTGGTGGCGAGAGTTGGATCCCCGTTTGTCTCCCTGGCTTCAACAGCAGTGGTTATCTGTACATGTACGTCAGCTTTCTCGACCTAAGAGGGGATGCCGACAACAACGAAGAAGATCCCACTGTGAAAGGCGAATCCGTCGCCATTATTTTGATCAGTCCCGACAAAGAAAGCTTCTTTGAAATGCAAGGGATGCGCAATTCTCTTGTAGAGGTAAATCTCTTGCATTTATTCGTTTTCGCATTTGTTTGTTACTGACCTGATCCAAAGCAAATGGAGAAAAACGGCAGCCTCGAGGTCATCAAGGCCGCGATTGACACCGGTCGACCTGCAACCACCGATATCGTACCAGGAACAGTGCTGCACCACTTCCTATACAAATCACGTCGGAACGTGCAATTCACCATGTCATCATACGCTCCAGAATTCTCTTCAATTTCTCGCTGGCGAAGGTTAGTACTCTTCAGCTGGGTCAATTTATATTTTGTGGATCACGAAACTCACACACTCTCTCTCTCCCCAGATTGATGTCCATCTACAACAACCTCCACTCAAGCATTCATGCCAAGAACACCCATGTCAAGGTCCATCATTGTGTCTCACGGTCAGCAAGCTCTTTCAGCTGGGTGACCTCGGAATTCGAGCTTTACTGCGTCGCTGAGCCAAATACAAATCGAAATGCGCTTGCACAGAGTGCTAGTAAGATTGTCCAATGGGTGCAGAAGGAAGAAGAGCGGCTGTTTATCATCGGTGGTGCGGTATGTATTTCCTTCATGACTTGCTGCCTTCGAGAACTGACAGTTATCAACACAGGTTTTCTAAACTGATATCATCAACGTTGGCCGTGCCTTTTTCATGAAACACGTTGCTCCCCACATGTCATTTTGTACATATATTTCTACATATTATACCCACTATGAGATCACCAATATATATCGATTCATTGCACTGCAGCATTCATATATGTACCATGTATAGTAATTTATCGTTCTCAATGATCTGTGCAACACTTCAGACAGATTCCTATGGAGTCAATAGGCTTGACCTAGTCTATCGAATCATCCCGCAGATCAAAGAGCTGCTGGATCACCTCGCCAGACTTACTGCGCAGGGCATCATGGTACATGGTATTGGTGATGAACTGCTTGGTCCCGTTGATCCGGGCGGCAGTGTTCGTCGCCAGATCGAAGTCGACGAACATGTCATCAAAATAAGTTGCAGCATAGACCGGCACCTCGTTCCTAGCAAGTTGGGCCTCGTCATAGAGAGCGGGCCAGTTGTCAACTCTGGCGATGATGTCCGCAGCCTCTCGCACTTGCCTGAGTTCGGTGTACGACTCGAACATGTCTTTGTAGATCTAGAGAAATAAGAAGAAGTCAGACACAAACAAAGAAGTCTGGGTGGAGACCGTTACCATCTCTCCAGTAAAGAAGATCTCACGCGTCTCCGAGTCTAGTTGGAAGCGTGCATTGCCGGCCCGTTGTCGGTCCGCAGACCAAAGCGATGCTTGTCTATTTTGGTTATTAGTGTAGCACGATGAGAGTGTTCGGGAGATATTTCTTACCCTTGACAATAGATCGCTTCATGCAAGACAGCATAGAGGATTGTCTTATCGTAGCCACCATAGCCGTCAATTGTGCACAGAGTCGGGTAAGTGAGGGAGCCGAATATCTCTAGGTCATTGGTGGCTCGCACGACGATATCTAAGATAATCAGTTCTCTGACTTTTCTTGCGAATGAAGAGCGTTTCTTTACCATGCAGAGCACCAATCCCACCTACTATATGTTAGATACACTCTAAAACTCAAAATAATCTCGTCTCTACTTACCATGCACTCCAAATACGATACCTAACTGCTGGAAGCGAGCAGGGGTGAGTGTTCCGGAGGGCAAAGCCGGGGTGTTCTCCTTCAGATATTGTATGATCTTCTTCACTCGGTCAACGTCTTCAGGGTACTTGGCGTAGTACGCCCTGTTTCTCTCTTCCACTTTTTCTGATATCGGGTTAATGAGCATGTTGGTAATCCCAATTTCGTGGAGGTACACAAACCGTAGGTTCGCTGGTAGACTGAATCTGGCCCGGAAACCAGTGGAGCGAGTCCGCCAGTGATAAATGCTTCCTTCAGACCTTCCGGGCTGCGGTAGAGCAAGAATGTCAGTTGCCTTGGAAGCAGTAGAAAAAGAGCACGAGTCACGACATACAATTTTGATAGGTAAGTCACGATGCAGAAGCCACCAAAACTTTGGCCGAGGACACTCCATTTGCGCTGGTCCGCGGGGTAGTCTTTCGTCAGGCAATGACGAACCGCCTCGCAGTCACGCACGATATTGTCCGCGCGGAAGTTCTTAAGATACTCTGCCTGTTTAATGGCATCACCCTGGAGAGCGAGAGTACCCGCCGTGATAGTTGAGCTAAGACCGGTCCCCCGTTGGTCCAGGAAGAGGATCTGGGGATTCACGGTCAGTCACAGCCCACCAAACCAAGATATTTTATTTATTGGAAAGGACGTTTATCGGTTTCACTTACTTGGTACCCCTTGTTCAGCACCGGTTCAATCCAGCCGTAATTCTGCGGGGCACCGCATCCATGTCCCGGTCCACCTTGCAGGTAAAGCAACCAGGGAAGTTTATTTTCTTCCTTCTTGGCCTCGACGGGCTTGTTCAGCCGACTGACACTACGGGCAAAGAGCTTCAGTGTGCCCTCGTTGGGTTTGCTGTAGTCTACGGGGACGTCGAAGAACAGCTCGGCCACCCGGAGTTTGCCTGAGATTCCGGTCAGCCTAGGAGTCTAGGGCTATCACTGGTATACGCACCTGGGACATTGTGGAATCGTCTATCGATCAGCTTCGCGGCCATAGTTTCTTTTGGGTGATGCTGTTGTTGGCCAAGGGAGGACATGTTGGAGAAGATGGAAATTCAAGTCTCCACTGCGGGAGAGGTACGTGTCCTCGTTTCGTCTTGGTGCTTCGTTGGAGTCATACGTGCACTTTCCCCCCAGTACCCTCTTCACCGTCAATCCTGCGTAGAGATAAGCTCGAGGCAAGGCTGCTGACGCTCCACAATAGCTGCTTGTGGCAAGTCCAGCCGGATTGTGTGCGATTCAACAGCATCTGACATTGTCAGCCTAATGAGTCGAGACCTATAAATCGGCATTGATCTCCTTCTACCTTTTCACAAAAGATTATACCAGCAATGGATCCCTTACACGAGCGCATTTTGTCCCAACCTGAAATCCTTCGGGATTTATGGGAAGCCGCACAGGCGCCCTGGCAGTCCGGCGTGTTGCCCAGTGCCGACGAATTAGCTCACGCCAGGGCTTCTCTTCCGACTACGCTACCAGACACCGGTGTCGGGTTTGAGTCTATACAGAAACATATCATGGAAGACATTGTGCCAGCGTTCAACGCCGGCAGCATCAGCCCCAATTACTACGGCTTCATCACCGGCGGGGTTACGCCCGCGGCGCTCTTCGCAGATAATGTCGTCTCGGCTTACGACCAGAATGTCCAGGTGCATCTCTCGAATCACTCCATCGTGACCGATGTCGAGTACAATGCCCTTGGTCTGCTTCTGGATCTCTTGCAGCTCGATCGTCCAGTGTGGCACAATGGCACTTTTACTACGGGTGCCACGGCGAGCAATATCCTCGGTCTAGCCTGTGGCCGTGAATATGCGCTTAGGAGGGCCGCAGAGAAGCAAGGGAGCCTAGTGAAAAGTGTTGCAGAAGACGGCTTGTTCGAAGTCCTGCTGGCACTGGGTCTCTCTGGGGTTCAGGTCCTCTCAACACTGCCGCACTCATCTCTGGTCAAGGCAGCGGGTGTGTTAGGCATTGGTCGATCGAATGTGCACAATATTTGTCGCGCGGACGATCCCCTTCGCTTTGACATGGAGCGACTCGAAGTGGAACTAGCAAGAACCGACAAGGCTAGTATCGTGGCTGTCTCCTGTGGAGAAGTGAACACCGGACGCTTTGCCACAACCGGTCTAGAGGACCTGAGTCAAATCCGTCAGCTGTGTGATAAGTACAGCGCCTGGTTGCATGTAGACGGAGCCTTCGGCATCTTCTCCCGAGTGTTGGACGACATACCCGAGTTTGCAACCATTAAGAAGGGAGGCGAGGGCATGGAACTAGCCGACTCGATAACCGGCGATGGACACAAGCTGCTGAATGTCCCCTACGACTGCGGTTTTTTCTTCTGCAAGCACCCCGACCTTGGAGCCCAGGTCTTTCAAAATGCGAATGCAGCCTACTTGACGGCTGGGAGCTCAAGCGGGCCTACTATTCCGTCGCCGCTCAATATCGGGATTGAGAACTCGCGCCGGTTCAGGGCATTGCCTGTCTATGCGTCTTTGCTTGCGTATGGGAAAGAGGGCTATCGCGAGATGCTAGAGCGTCAGATTCGACTAGCGAGAATGATCAATGGCTGGATTCATGAGCACCCGCAGTATACGACTTTGCCGGAATCCGGATCTAAGGCTGAGTTGCTGGATCAGACATACATGAGTGTTTTGTTCCGTGCTAAAAACGATGCTTTGAATGGTGAGCTTGGGGCGAGGATCAATGCCACCTCCAAGATGTTTGTTTCGGGCACCAGCTGGCAGGGAACGCCGGCTTGTCGGATCGCAATTTCGAATTGGAGAGTCTCTGAGCAGCGGGACTTTGTGTTGGTGACTTCGGTTCTGGATAAAGTGGCCATATGCAACTCGTGAAATCTATAGATCAACATGACGGAACATATTCCCCTTAATATATATAATGCATCCATTACGTCTTCCGATCCTATTTTCTCTCCATGTACCATTGGATCAACGACGACGACCAGCGCCTCCCATATTCTCTGCTCGGTCTGCCATGCTGACCACTTCACCAATACCCGCGGCTTCCTGCTCATCCTCGAGGGCGGTGATCTCTTCACGGCTATCCCACCATTTCTCTTCCGCCATATCAAACGCAGCCTTGCGGAGCTCCTTGACTGTCTTCTCGGCAGAATCTCCCTTATGCGTCATCGTCTCAATCAAAAACTTCTGCCAGTCTTCCGAAGTGCGACTGAAGAACTCTCGCAGACTTTCGAAGGGACGAGGAACTGGTCTGCTGTCATTGATGCCTGCCTCTTGCTCTTCCACCTCGAGTTGTTCCATTTCCTGAGTAACAGATGGAACCGTCACCTCCGTTGGGGCGGGCGACGATATATCAAGAGACATAGTATCGTCTTCCTCGTCCTCGTCCATGCCATCTTCTTCTTCCTCGTCCTCATCCATTTCCTCATCGCTATCTTCTTCATCCATGAGACCCCAGTTCTCGGGCTCACGGAAGAAAATCTCTTTGACACCGTCCATCTTGGCCAGATCGATCGAGTACATGTCATCAAAGGTGAATTCGCGATCACCCTTTTCAAAGGTCCCACCGAAGATAAAGAGCGTGTCTTCTTGCACAGCTAACTGGGCATTGAACCGCCTATGTGGCATCTCGAAACGGACCACAGCAGGCTTCGCAGGCTCAACAGATTCATCAGCCTTGGGCGTATTCAGCTGCATTGCCTCGTCCACGTCGTCACCGTCATCCGTGAACACGCCCTTGGCCTCTAGAGCTTTTAAATTCTTCAAAAGCTCCTCCTCATCGGCCTTGCCGCGGTTACGAGATTTCGTGGCCTGGTTTGCTTGCTGTTTCTTGCCTGGCGCCCGCGGCCGGCGCAAACTCAACGGGAAAAACCGGTTCCGGTCGGTGTTCCAGGCAAACAACGTGTCAAAGAACTCACTGTCAATGCCTTCCTCTGTAAGTTCCACGTCATGCACACCGCCAAACATGATCCCACGCCCCTTATGGTAGGCCATGGTAGAGCCTGCACGTGCGGGATTCGGGGTGTTGGCGGGCTTCTTCCTCCGCTCCCAACGCACAGTTGGCCCGACCGACATAGGTGCATCTGCGGCGGGTGGTGTGATGCGAAGAAACCAGGTGTCTTGGTGGACCATGGGCCGCAAAGTCATGCGCTGAGATTGTCCTTTGGCTTGTTTTCCGCCAGCCCCTCCAGCTGCTGCTTTGACGCGAGAATATCCTCCGTACAGAACAGCACCCGTTTCGTGGGGCAAGAAAGAAAATGAGGAGCGAGGGTCGGGCTTTTGCGAGGCTAGGGTCAATGCGGGATTGAACCAGGAGTATTTCTGGCAATCGTATATCCACAAGTCCTGCAGATACTTGGTCTGTTGAGAGGTATCTTGAAATCCGCCGAACAAGATAATGTAGTTCTTGTAGTAGGTCATCCGGTGGCCGCTTCTAGCCGGAGGACCCTTGCCCTTGGTCTCGAGACGAGACCATTCTCTGGTTGCAGGATCCAGGTGCCAGAAGTCGTTGTAGTGGTAGAAGGTGCCTTGCTTGGGTGACGAAAACTCCCCTGTTACGTAGTCAGATCATTATATGCCTCGGCTGTCCATAACCATATTGTCATACCTCCAAACAGATATACACCTCCGGTATTCCCTCCTCGACACCACGCATGTCCGCTGCGCGGCAGCGGACTGTTGGGGCTCGTGACCTCTTTCCACTCGTCACGATCAAGGTTGTATATAAACAGGTTGTTGAAAAACGTTGCATGTGTCCCGTCATAGTACTCGCCCCCAAAAAGCAGCAGCTCGTTCCGGTTGGACGGAGACGCAAGCACCGTGGCAGAGGACCGCGGCACCGGAGGCCCCGACACAACCTCGGTGACTTTCAGAAACTTGGCCTGTTCTTCGGCGTACTGGGCGAGGATGGCGTCCAGGTCTGCGTCCTCGGCGTCGCTGTCTGCATCGCGGCCCTTGGCTTTCGACTTCTTTTCCTTCTGCGCGGTCTTCTTGGATTGCTTTGCCGCAACCCGGTCCTTGTGCTCGGCCGACTTCTTGTTCTTCTTGCCCATGTTTGCTGTCTGCGCTGGTCCTGCCTCTACAGGGTTGTCCGAGACGAATTGGAGGTGCTTCGAGTCTTTAAGAGTCGCTGGTTATCGCGGGGCAAAAAAAATGTCGGTTTCCCCACAGTCGCTTCTTATCGCATATCGGCTAGTCCAGATCTTGTATGCGATAAATTGCGCCAGATAGAACGTGGATCAGTGCCTGCGGATATAATATTCCAGGAGAAGACATCCAAGGAGAAAGCAATAAAGAGAATCGAAGATGAACCGCTTTCTTCAAGGTGCTGAGTCCGAGTCCATCTACATAGTACCCATCACACCGCCCACGTGCCTCGACGCGACCCGTGTTTGTCGCGAGACCGAGTGTGTTTGTTCGCGATCTTGCTTGTTTGCTTGGACACACCGAGCGAGTACCAGGGGAAAGAATCAGCCATGCATGACACCCGCCTCTATGACGAAGAATAACTTGGCTGCTCATCTTAAATGGCTGCTGAATCGAGGTCCGTCCTTGTACCCGCCTTTGGCTCCGGACACCCGCCCGCGTGTTGAAGAGCGCGTGTCCCAGCAACCCACGCCGCCCGCTGACGAGCCGGACCTCCTTGATGACGATTTTCTGGACGACGTCGACGATGTAACTACAGACGAAACAATGGCACGATTGCTCTTTGCTCCCGAGTCCGCGAGCAAACCTCGGATGCTCAGCCGCCCCGACTCTCTTCCACAGAAGACACCGTCAACATCCAGAAAAAAGTCTCCACCGAGACAGACCAGTGCCGTCCAAGGTGAGTTGTGAATGACGACAAGCTCGAATAGATATGAACAGGCTAATAATTGCGCGTGACGATCAGGAACCAAATATGCACCGCAATCCTCGTCCTGCAAGAAAAGCCGTTCCAAAGCGACACCGCTTCGGTCAGAGCCTGAATTTGATGGAGACTCGCCATTTGGTCCCGTCGAGTCAATTGACTTGACGGGAGATGTTGATCGGTCTTCGGCCAAAATCGAGTTTGGGGAACCGCGTCGACTATGGACCGAGGAGACCGCATCACGCGCGACCCCTGTCGAGAAACGAGGAAAGAAACGGAAGAGCGACGAGTACAAGTCAGACCTCTTGTCACCCTCAAAGCACGCGTCGAAAGTACGGACACCCTCGAAGGCGGACAGACCGCCACACTCCAACAGCTATTCCCCGTCTGTCTCATGTACGGCTGGCAAAGCCGGTTCTTCCAGTACAGCGGAACCGCCTCAGGCAGGCTCTACTGCTCCTCCACCAAGCCATAGAAAGCGGGAGATTGCGGATTCTGACGATGAGGATGACACATTCGACAGTTGGATCGATGGTATCGACGAGGTCGATAAGATGATGACAGATGCTATATCGTATCCAAAACTTCCAGAGATAAATCGAATAGGCAATGGGAAAACGAATGGGCCTTCAGCAAGTGCATTACCTGGAGGTACATTCAGCAAACCACTGGCACGCCCGAAGTCGTCAGACCAGGCAGAGACAAATGTGGTCGCCAAAGACTCCAGCGCTCCGCAATCAACCCCATGGCCGAAACAGTCAAGCTCCCAAGAGAAACCCGAGGATCTTGTACGATTCTTGGCTCTACCACCAGACTCCCTCGTGCAATCCCTCGCGCAGGGGAAGAATACTTTGCAAAAGAATGCCGAAGTCGTTTACCAGCAGGCAATGGAAGGCCGACCTGCCCCGGAACTCATTGCCGAGAACAAAATGCTGGTTTCCAGGATCCAGGCCATTGAATCTTTACAAACAGAACGAGATGCTCTCAATAACTGCATAGCTCGCAGGGAGGGGCTCAAGAAAACGCTCATGACCGCCATCTCTCAAGGCCTTGACCCAACAACAATGCCGGAGCAGCTTGCATCAAGTCGAGCGGTTGAGGCAGAACTCGAGCAGATTGAGACAAAGATCTGCAGTCTTCTTCCCCAGGCCAATTTGTTCGAGTCCACAACGGGCTCGCGGGTTACCTACTATGACTCGCCGTTGCAAGGTTCTCACAAGGAACCTACTCGACCGGTGAGTTGTGTTCCAGACACAAGTTTCAGTCGACCCTCACAACCGGCCTCTTCATCACGAACCACCTTCAAACCGTCGACACCCCGGAAGAACCAGTCATCCTGCACGCAAGAGACAAAAGCGGATACCAGCCTATTCGACTATGACAATGGCTGCATATCTCGAAATATGGGTTCCCCACCGCTCGATAACATGGACCTTGACGAATTTGACTGGGATGCTGGTGACGACGACATTCTTGAAGCAGCAGCCAGCTTTGAGGACCACTCCGCGCCCGTCCGCGAACGAGATTCCCAGCCCCGCAAGGTCTTTGCAGAAACGTCTGGCAATACCCCGCGGGCGCCAACGACCAAGAAGTCCCCCGGCCGCAGCGCCTTTTGGTCTAACCACACATGGTCTCACGAAGTGCGGACGGTGCTCAAGGACCGATTCCACCTCCGAGGGTTCCGTCCAAATCAGCTCGAAGCGGTAGATGCGACTCTTGCTGGCAAAGACACATTCGTCTTGATGCCCACGGGTGGCGGAAAGTCTCTGTGCTACCAATTGCCTGCTGTTGTTACCAGCGGCCGCACGACGGGAGTAACCATTGTCATCTCCCCACTTCTCAGTTTGATGCAGGACCAAGTGTCGCACTTGCACAAATTAAACATCAACGCTTTCTTGATCAATGGAGAGTCGGATAAGAGTGAACGCCAGTGGATCATCAGCCAGCTTTCCAATGAAGGAGGTGACGGTATGGAGTTACTCTATATCACGCCGGAGATGATCAACAAAAGCACGGTCTTGGTGAGAGCATTGGAGAAGCTTCACCGAATGCAGAAACTCGCGCGCATTGTCATAGATGAAGCCCACTGTGTCAGCCAATGGGGCCATGACTTCCGACCCGATTACAAAGAGCTTGGAGAAATGCGTGCCAAGTTCCCAGGTGTTCCAGTTATGGCCTTGACTGCAACCGCCACGGAGAATGTGAAGGTGGACGTCATACACAATCTCCAGATGACTGGGTGCGAGGTGTTTTTGCAAAGCTTCAACCGCCCGAACTTGACCTACGAAGTGCGGCCAAAGGGGAAGAATGACGCGACACTCGCCAGCATTGCAGAAACGATTACGAGTTCTTATCGAAATCAGTGCGGCATCATTTACTGTCTCTCACGGGCGACTTGCGAAAAAGTTGCCAAAGATCTGAATGAGAAATACAAGATCAAGGCCAAGCATTACCACGCAGCGATGCAACCCGAAGAAAAGGCGGGTGTGCAGAATGAATGGCAGATGGGCAGGTGTCATGTTATCGTCGCAACCATTGCTTTTGGGATGGGAATTGACAAGCCGGATGTTCGATTCGTCGTCCACCACAGCATTCCAAAGAGTTTAGAAGGGTACTACCAGGAGACCGGTCGCGCCGGCAGAGATGGAAAGCGCTCAGGCTGCTACCTCTACTATAGCTACGGAGACACGGCCACGCTCAAGCGCATGATCGATGATGGAGACGGCAGTTTCGAGCAGAAAGCACGTCAGAAACACATGCTTCGGAATGTTGTTCAGTTCTGTGAGAATCGCAGCGACTGTCGACGAGTCCAAGTCCTGGCCTATTTTAATGAATACTTCCGCCGAGAAGACTGTGGCTCCTCTTGTGACAACTGCAAGTCTGACTTGGTGTTTGAGGTTCAAGATTTCTCCCAGTATGCATCCTCGGCCATTAAAATTGTGCGGCACTTCCAGGACAAATTGGCAGAGAGGGTCACAATGCTTTACTGTGTCGATCTACTTCGAGGAGACCTAAAGAGGGCAAAAACCGCATCACACAAACAAATCCCATGGTATGGAAATGGATCTGATCTGGACCGAGGTGAAACAGAACGGCTTTTTTATCGCTTGCTCGGTGAAGACGCGCTCGCCGAAGAAAATGTCATGAATGGGAAAGGCTTTGCCACTCAATATGTCAGACTCGGACGACGGGCTGCAGATTTCGAGTCGGGACGGCGTCAGATGAAATTGCAGGTTCGCGTCTCTCCGAACGGCAAGACCAAAGCGGCTCGGCCAGCGCAAAAGCCGGCGACTGCCAAAAGTACCCAAGGCTATCCACAGTCGACAATGGTATCTTCGCCCATTCAGTCGGCGAATGATCGTCGCGCCGCCCGCTTCACGAAGCCCACCGTACAAGCGGATCATTACTCAGAGGATGACGAGAGTGATGGATTCGAGCCTCTTCGAGTCGCTGGGAGACCGAATGCACAGAAATCCCGCGGATTAGGACCTCCGATTACCAGAGACCAAAAGATGGATCAGCTGGACCACCTTCACCGAGCTGTCGCTGAGGACTTTGAGGTGACTGCCAAGCGGTACCTGCAAGATGTAAGAGGCTCTTTTCCATTGCTTTCACAGCTCTATGGAAATGCTAACATACTCCACAGATCGTTGTTGAAAAGGGTCTACGCTGCCAGCCGTTCCCTGACCATTTGCTGCGCGAGATGGCCATATCATTCCCCAAAGGTAAATCGCATGCTGCTCCTGTAGGCGTTGGGTCGAAACTGATCACTCTGTAGATCTCTCGGAGCTATCTGCCCTCCCAGGCATCGACCAAGACAAGGTGAAGCGCTATGGACACAAGATGCTCAGGTTGGTGGAGAATGCCAAACGGCGCTACCACGAATTGAAGCAAGAAGAGGAGACCAATGGCATCGTTCCGGATCCGAACCATCACAATGTCATTAATCTCAGCAGCAGCGACGAGTACAGCGACGATGATCTTTTCGCGGATGACCCCTCGGCTTTCGATCTGGATAAGCCTGTGGACAATAATACCACCGGCGACATCACCAGTCGCTATTTCCCTCCTCCGCCGTCCCCTGGCTACGACTTGGGTGACGATATTGGTCCTGGTTCCGCAGCTTCCGGTAATGCTCGGTCTCGCAAACGTCAGCCCAGCAAGCGGCCGGCACGACGGAAGAATGGCTCGTCGGGTGGCTGGAAGGCAAAGGCTCCAAGATCCAGGGGCAAGACTGGTGATCGTGCGCCGAGAGGCACCTCTGCGCCCCGAAAGACGACGGCCAAAGCCAAGACACCAAAGTCCTCCATTGCCATGATGCCTATTTGAGCGTGTTTCTTGTCGAGGTGGATGATGTTCTGATTGGGCGTTCTCAGCATGAAGCATTGTGAAGGCGTTTTCCCCAGTGAATCGATTTCATAGCGTGAGGTTCATTATTTGGTTCATTTCTTCGATGCTATGGAATACACACACAAGATATCCATAATACCAGAGTTGAATTTATCTCAATTAGTCCCCAAGTCGCCCATTCAATCTCCAAGCGAGCGCCCAAAATCGATCAACCGCAGGCGTCGTGCATCCCGTGGATGGAATTGGGCCACTTTAGCCCTCACCAAAAACCTGGAGGTGGCCGAGTCGCGCGGGACATCGACATAGGAGAAGCCGCTTTCCAGCAGCGCGTCAAGTAGAGAATGCATTTCTGTGGCTGCTGCCTGCCGTTTGTTCGTGGGAGGAGCATCGTGGTCTCCATTGGTTGTGCTGCGGCGCACAAACTGATCGATCCGTTGCTGCCCGCCATCCTCTTCCTCGGCCGACTGCTTTGGTTTCTTCGGCTTCCCGTGTGCCGTATATCCCGCTCGCAGAGTAGCATCCGACACTTCCAGGGCATCGCCGACTGTCGGTCCACCAAGCTCCTCAGCGGCGAGCATGGGCGCAAGCGTTTCGTCCACGAATTTATCCAGCGAGACCTTGAGTTCACTCGACGCGCGGTCGAGCTGCTTGTTCTTCTTTTTCTGCTGCGCGACTTGCTCCCGAGCCACCTGCGACGGCGTCTGTTCTTCCTTCCGCGCATTGTCGTCGCGGATTCGCTCGATCCGCTCACGCAGCCCGCTGGCTATTGAGCGAGAGTCGCGCAGATTCGCGTCCTCGATGCGCAGGCGCTCACGGTCAGTAGACAGTTTCTCGGCTGTCATTCGGACTGAGACCTTGCTGTCCTTGATGAGCTGGGTGGTCTCTCCAATGGCCAGTAGCGAGGGAAGCGGTGACTGCGCGTCGGGAAGTTTATCCTCGGACTGCAGCAGTGAATCATACGCCTTTTTGGCTCTGCGCGCTTGTGAGACGCGTTCCCAGGGATCTGTGTCTGCATTGGAGACTTCAAGCGAGTTGGACTCCCGCAGCTGGGTGCAGTGTTAGCTATCGCAGCTCGGATGACGCGCAGTTGCGTTGTAAATACCCTATTTAGTTCTGTTTCTTGGCGTCGAACTTGCTCTTGCAGTGATTGCAGCGTCGCATCTAGCCTTCGAGTATAGGCTTGCAGAGTCGTTGCGCTGAGAGGCTCTTTGGCGTACTCAGCCTCTGCATCCTGGCGATTGTTAACAAACTGCTGGACTTTCTTCACGGTCTCTTCGGCCACATCCATTTTCCTGCTGGTGGTGCTCAGTACAATCACAGACGCATCATAAACACCGTGTCGAGTGGTACACAGCACGTGACCGGCTCGTAGTGAATCACGTGACTCTCCTGAGTCCGTGTCCCATCTGCCGCTCATCTTCTCCTCTCCGGCGTCGTTCAGGCATTCACTTCGGTTTCCGTGGCCTGCTATATCTTCTCCTTTCCCTCTCCCCGTCCTTTTCGACCTTCTCAGCCTTCTTCTCCAGCACTATCCCCCTCTCTCCCGCCCCGAGGCTTCAGTGGTACACCAGGCCCCGTACCGCCGCAGCTTGAGCATCTTCCCTACCCGATTTCCTACATTCCGGTCTTCTCTTTTGTCTTCTCTTACCGTCGCTTTCATCACGGCTTTCATCACCCTCACCCAATACCCTCCGCGTCATACCCTTTCCGCACATCTCCACCGGACACCCGTCACCCATCACGCTTTTATCTGCTTATCCTGACCTGCACTTGTTCCCGTCCCGTCACGGCACTCCCTTCCAGCACCTCAAAAGCACCAGATTCTCCCTCTCCCGTCCACCGCCAGCACCAGCAAGTTTTCTTCAGAACCTCTGGTGTACATAAAGCGATCATCATTCAAGAAGAAAGCAGATTGTCATTCCTGACACACCTTCGACCTTTCACGTAAAGAATCAAAGCACAAACAGCCCAGTGAACGACCATGTCGGCTTCTCCCACCAACCTGCAGTCGACCAAGCGTCCTCTTGAGGATCCGTCGTCGCCCTCGGGCCCCACCGACCAGCCCGAGGCCAAGCGTCCCGCGTTGGACAAAGTAGTCCGGAACGACGGTGACGCCGAGACCGAGAAGATCCCCGCCATCGATGGTTCCAAGGATACCCAGGAAGACACCGTCGTCCCTGATGCACCCAATGGCAAGGGACCCAGCACCGAGACCCAGCCTATCCAGTCGACTGCCTCGCATGGGGACCGCGCCGGCTCTCAGTCCGATCAGCAGGGTCCGCCCCAGGATGAGACGAATTGGGTACATATTCGTGCCGTAATCTCCAGCCCGGAGGCAGCTACCGTCATTGGAAAGGGAGGTGAGAATGTGTCCCAGATCCGTCGTCTGTCGGGTGCCAAGTGCACCGTCAGCGATTATTCTCGGGGTGCCGTGGAGCGTATTTTGACCGTGAGCGGCCCCCAGGATGCCGTTGCCAAGGTAAGTCTCTCGACTCTTCTTTGTCTTGATTACATCTAACAGGACGCCCAGGCGTTTGGTCTGATCATCCGTACCCTGAACACTGAACCCCTTGATGCCCCTTCCACTGCCCAGTCCAAGACGTACCCCCTGCGTTTGCTAATGCCGCACATTCTCATCGGCTCTATCATCGGCAAAGGTGGTAGTCGCATCCGTGAGATCCAGGAGGCATCCGGTGCGCGGCTCAACGCCTCCGACGCCTGCCTTCCACTCTCCACCGAGCGTTCCCTCGTCATTCTCGGCGTGGCCGATGCCGTGCACATCGCTACCTACTACGTTGCAGTCACCCTGGTTGAGCAGCTGACCGAACGTTTCGGCGGTCCTGCGGCTTCAGCCTACGCCACCCGCAGCGGCGGTCCTGCTGGCGCCGTGCCGGGCGGCATGCAAGTGGTTCCATACGTTCCCCAGCCAGCTGGCGGCCAGTACGGCCACCCGGACACCTTCAAGCGACACCACCCGCACCCCAACCGTGCCCAAGCCGGCGCCTACGGTGTCCCCTACATGCACGGCCAGCCTGCTCCCACTCCCGTGGGCCAGCCGGCAATGCCCTATGGCGGTGCCCCGCATACTCCTTATGCTGGCGCCGGTCCTCATCAGCCCGCGCCCTACGCCGGTGGCCCGCAGCCGAGCCCCAACCGCGGTGCCCCACAGCAAGCTCCCCAAGCTCCGGTGGGCGGCGCCATGCCCGGCCAGCCACTGACCCAGCAGATCTACATCCCCAATGACATGGTCGGAGCCATCATCGGCAAGGGCGGCGCCAAGATCAACGAGATCCGTCATCTGAGTGGCAGCGTTATCAAAATCAATGAGCCCCAGGAGAGCAGCAATGAGCGTCTGGTCACTATTACCGGTACCCAGGAGTGCAACCAGATGGCTCTGTACATGCTGTACTCGCGACTTGGTTCGTTTTTGCTTCCCTGTCTATGATATGAGTCTATACTAACTTCCATCCAGAAAGCGAGAAGCACCGAGTCTGATGGGATCGTGGAAATCTAGGTTTGCTGTCGTTTCTTCCACAAAAGCTTACGGTGGTCTATGTTGTTCATTTCTGATTTTTTGCCCCACGGAGTGTGTCTTCTTTTATCACCTTCTTGTTGTATCTTATCTGAGGCCAGCGATCCGACCCTTTGCGTCCTAATAGTGAGATCTGATTTTTTCAACCCCACGCAGTAGTTTTGTCTTTCTTCTACCCATATTTTATTATCCATCGTCCTCTCTTCTCCATTAACCAACGCTCTCAAAAGCACACATTCACCACTATCGTCATCACATCAACCCTTCTGGAATCTAACGTGTTTCAACCCCAACCCAGGAACAGGCCCGAGCATCTTGTCCCGAATAGGCGCAATACTTCTCCCAAACTCCTCAGTCTGCTTAGCATTCATATGCGCTTCGACACTCTCCCACCCAACAGCCAGCAGATGCAGCACCGCCATCCCGGAGGGACTCTTGTCATGCTTCACCATACTCGGCCGATCAATCTGGCCCATTGCCCAGGACCGCGGGCGCACGGTTTGCGGCAGCTGCCCAACCAGCGTCGTGCGGAAGCTAATCAGGTCGCTGTGCAACTGCATCGTCTCTGAGGCGGCCAGCGAGCTCGCAAACGGCAGGATGCTCAGATCTGTCACGGGGTTCTTGGTTAGGGTGTCTGTGTCGAAGATTGGTGGCATTAGCGTTGTGTACAGCGCTGTCGGAGGCTGCGGGTTGATGGAGTCCAGGAAGGGATTAGGCGGTTGGTGGCTATGGAGCCGCGGGCGTCGGTCCAGTCTGTTTTTTTTTTTTTTTTTTTTTTTTGTTCGCGGGGGTTATTAGTTAATTGTGCCAACTGTCTACACATAAGCCCCGGGGGCGAGTGTTATTTGCGAGGTGGATGAGCAGTATATATATGTGAGTATGAGTGTGATATGGGGGTCCCGAGGGTTTGTTTAGGAACAGTGAATGTATAGGCAAGGTAAACCGCACCGACAACCCAAACCAAATTATCCTCGTCTTCGGCGCTGCGTCCCCAGACAGAGCTCTTTTGGCCGCTTTGCTGATACACAGTGCGGAGAGCTTGGAGCAGGGCCTCGCCTTTCGCGTTGGAAGATCTTCCGGTTTGACGGTGGGCTTGACCTTGTAGAATATGAACTCGCTGATGGTCCCAGGACATGATGGCTGATTGATCGGAAATAGTTGAGAGAGAAGAAGAAAGCGATTTTGATAGAGCTGATGTCACGCCGATGATGTCAGTGTCTACAAGGCCGGTCGTCGATTGTTGTTGGTGTTGAAGAGTCAAGAGTCAATTAGCAGAAAGTAATTTTATGTACATGCTCCCAGACTGGTTCGCTTCGCCTTCCGGTTCATACAACACAACACGCCTGATTAAGAATAACAAAACACCCCAAGAAACCAAATGCATGAACACACAAGCCTCTAAAGACACCACCACCACCACCACCACCCCTATAGGTCGTCCACACCTCGCACTTTCGTCTTCTTGCTATCAATTGCCTTCTTCAGATGTTCAACCAGCTGGTGGCGGCGCTGATTCTTGGCCTTCCACCGGGCACTCTCCTCTTCTGCAAGAACGGGCACCATGGCCCCCTCCACACTGCGCAGACGACTCGCCTTCGCGGACCCGTTGATGCTGGCGCGGAAGTTGGCTCCGCGCGATGCAGATTCCGGAGTGTGGTAGGCACTGCCGTCCAAAGACCCGCGAGAGCCTGGCGTCGTTGGGAATCGGCCGGCATTCTTGCGGGGAGTGGTGAAGGGAGACTCCTCGCGGCTCCCGGGGACGCTGGCAATGTCTACACCGAGCTTGCGCATCTGGGCTTCCAAAACGTCAATGTCGCTGCTCTTGTTTTCAGCCATGCTCATCATAGTCGCAATCGTAGACGTGACGGCTTCGACGGTGGGCCGCTTCATCTTCTTAGAGTCACCATCGGCGCCTTCCGGACGTGGAATGTCGGCGATCTTTGCACGCAGAAGCGACACACCCTGCTCCAGATCGGCCATCTGGGCCTGGATCCCTGTAAACGCGGTCCGCAGGTCGTGCTGAAGAGTAGCTTGTTCTGCAGAAAGAGGCGCCGCGAGTATAGCCCCAGTATCGGTGTGGGCGTCGAGAGTCTTGCGAATGCTAGCACACTGCCCGCGCAGCACCACGATCTCCTTAGCCAGAAGGTCCCGGCATTGTTCCAGCTTGTCTTCGACACCCTGCACGCGCTGTTCGCTGAGGGAACGGGCTAGAGCAACCACTACTTCATCAAGACTGGCGATGTCATTCAAGAACAGCTTCTGGTCCAAAACATCAGCAGGCTGGTCACCTTGCAGGATATCCACCAATTTGGCAGCATCGGTTGTTTGCGCAGGTTGCTGGAACAGGAGGTATGACTCCATCGAACGAGCGTTGATTCCCAAAGTATCGACCATGGAATTGATGTCTCGGTACAGTCGTTCGATTTGGCCCGCAATGCCGGGTTTGGCTGTCTCACCCATGTAGTTCTGGTGAGGTAGGAATGGGTCAAGCGTCGAAACAGGCTCCGCAGGACGGGCCAGATCAGCACGTAGACGCTCATCTTCATCGTCATCCGAAAGAACAAGTTCCTCTTCTTCCTCTCTCTGCCGGGCAGCAGCATTTGCACGGTCCTGTTCCTCACGAGCGATGTCGCTGGGCTTTCGGAGCTGCCTATCACGACCCGCAAGTTGAGTCAACGAAGCCTTGCGAGCAGACAAAGCGCTTCCTATATCTTTGCGTGTCTCTGGCTTCGAGAACAAGACACTCTTCTGCGAACTGACTCGGGTAGGACTGGGTGATCGTTCAGGTTCACGCCCCACATGAGCGACAGGTCCAGGAGGTGGAAGAAGGGGCTGCTTGGGAATTTCGCCAAAGAGCTGTCGTGGTTTTTGTTGTTCCTTTTCGTCCTGTGCGGGCTTCGAAACGCCGCTAAAGAGACCACTGGTAGCGCTCTTCACGGACGGAGCACCGAATGAGCTTTGGGCCGACAGCGCCTTCGAGTCGGTTTCCTCTGTAGGGCTCTCCTCATTCTCAATTTCTTCGCCGCTATCGGAGAATTCAGATTCGTCCGGCTCTTGCTCCGAGTCCGCATCCGAACCATCAGGAATGGGGATTGCCTTCTCCGGAGATTTGGATCTGGCCTTTGAAGCGACGGGGTCCGGGGGCAATGGTGCATCCTCAGGAACAGCTTCGGTCTCTGCTTTCTTCGGTTTGGTCAAGAAATCAGGAGGAAGAGGTGCATCCTCACGTGGCGAAGTAGGTTTTTTCTTGGAAATAAAATCCGGGGGAAGCGGTGCATCATCCTCCACCTTGGGCTCCGACTTCTTTCGGCCAATGAAATCTGGAGGAAGAGGTGCATCTTCTACTGAGCTCTTCGATACGTTCGAAGAGGCCGACGTGTCTCCGGGGGCATAGGAGGCTCTGCTTGTAGGATCAGGTGGTAGTGGTGCCTCGAGAGCTGAGAATGGAGGTGTAGCTGGAAGCTGCTCTTTCATCGGCGTGGCAGTCTTATCTGAGGGCTCCGATAAAGGGCTAGTCACTTGGTTCGGAGTCACATTATTGCCAAACATTGAGAAGCTTGATTTGCCAATCTCGACCTCGGTCGTTGTTTTGTTGGATTGCGTCTGCGCGCCGAAGATGGACGGGGTAGTCTGGGAAGCAGGTTTACTCGCTGCGCCGAAGATGGAAGGTGTCTCAGTCTTCGCAGGCTGCGCCAGCGGTGATTCACCCGCATCTTCCATATCGTCCATAGATTCAGCCGGAGGACTGGCCTTGCTCGGTGATGAGATCATTTCATCGAACGAACCACCAAAGGAGAATGCACCTCCTGAAGGCTTGTCGGGCTTGGGGCCATCATTGGCGGCCGTCCCATCGCCCTTGAAGGTAGATCCTAGGGTAAAACCACCGGGCGTAGGGCCGAATGGATTTTTCACTTCGGTGGGTTTTGAGGGAGCAGCAAAAGCGGTGTTGTTCTGAGTGGAAGCACCAAATGGCGACTCTGAACCTTTGGCGAAAGCACTTTCGCCGGTTTTCGCGAACGGCGAATCTCCGGGCTTTGCCGCAGCAAATCCACCAAATCCACCTCCAGTCGAGAATGAACTGAAGCCGCCTCCACTAGCGGCACCACCGGTTCCCAGAAGGCTCTTTCCGGGGGTGCTCGGCTGCCCGAATGTTGAGCTTGAACCCATTGTCCCAAACCCAGACCTTCCAAACTGCGGCGCAGTTTGTCCGGGAGTACTAGGAGCACCAAAAGCAGGTCCAGGTTGAGAGGGGGCTCCGAACGAGGGACCAGGGGCAGACGGCTTTCCAAAAGCTGGGGCTGCGCCTCCGCCTAATTGCGAAGGGCTTCCGAATGAAGCAGCAGCAGATGGCTTTCCGAACGCTGTGGCGCCCATAGTGGAGGCGCCCATGCCGGATGGACTACCGAAAGTGGCTCCACCGGATGGTTTTCCAAACGTCGATCCGCCAAATGGTGAGGGGTTGCCGAATGACGGCTGGCCAAAGGAAGGCTGCTGCGCTGGCGCCGGCGTTGGGGCGGGTTGCTGGGGTTGTGACTGTGCTGGGTTCGCTGGGGCTTGGCCGGAATATGGAATTTTCTGACGAATGGACTCATTGTAGATAAACCACCAAGAGGAAAGGATACCGTCGTTATTGAGAAGAAGCAGATTGGGCAGAGGCGTCGAACTCTCCTGTATCTCTTCACCAGCAATAGGTTCGATTACACTCTCAGTGCTCGAGAGATCAGCCGAGAAACCAATGACCGATGTGTCGTCGCTGGAGTCTCTCAGTGGTATAGATGCTCGTTTAGTGTCGTCATTGAAGTCGGTGGTGGTAAATTGACCGACGGCCTTTTTGGCGGCGTCATCATGTGCCAGAGGCTGGTCGGACCGAGTGATGAGACCAACATCGGCAGACGCAGTTGACGAAATAATCAATGCATCCTTTAAATGAGGCTTGTAGTCTCTCAACCGCACAATGAACTGGTAGGCGGGAGTGCGCTTCATGGCGAAACCAAGAGTCGAGCAGATTTCGGGCAATTTTTGGATCAGGAATGGCGCCTGTTTGCGCCTCGTGATAATGTAATAGGAAGATGGTGGATTCTGCCCCATATCATCCTCGAGAGAATTTGGGGTATACACCACGAAGAAGATATCATTTTCAAGCCAGGCGATGGATGAGACTGTGTGGAGGTATGAGCACCCGTTTTTGAGCAGTTAAGCAAGAGCGGAAGGGACTTACTATGACATTCACCTTCCAAATCCGATGGCCGTGGGATCTCATCCTTCTTCGTTCCATCTGGGGTCATCTGGTATCCGGTTCCATCCGCCAACCCGGCCACAAGCTGCTTCCCTTTATTGCTCCAGGAAACGCTGCTGACACCAGTCTTGAGAACAGGTCCATTTGGCCCCGAAACGAGATTTCCAGCCTTCAGGTCAGCCATGAGTAGCTCGCCATTGGCAGTGACCAGTCCGACAAAGGTCGAATTAGGATCAGGATTCGGCGCGACAGCGCGCAGAGACACGCCATTTGTCTGGATCGAAAAAGCCGGCTGTCCATTTCCTTGCATAAGGCTGGTTGTTTGGAAAACAGATATCTGAGAGCCGTTCTCTGTGGCGAGTACCAACGCGTCGTCGCCCGATGTGAAGGCCACATGTGTCGGCCGGGCAGGAAGGGGAATCGTCGCCTGTGGTTGGAAGGGCTTGGTTTTGATCTTGTCCGCCCCAGTAGGTGCCACAATAGATTCCCTCAGAGCATTTGTGCTCGCGACAACAAGGGTGTCGGGGCCAGCGCCGACAACCACTCCCTTTGTCTGCGCGACAGCTAAAAGGGAGGATGTTGGAGACGGGAGTGCGTTGTCGGGCCAGGGGGTGGGGAGGAATCGAATATTTGCGTCGCCAGAGACACCTTTGAAACCAACCTCCTGTGATAAATGTTAGAGACGAACTGTCCAGGATCAGTGAAATTTGGCGGGGTGGCATACATCTGTGAAGACATCTGAAAGCTCCGGCCCAAGCTCCGCTGACGCGCTTCCAGCAGCGGGGACGGATGCCCCAAAGCCGAAAGACATTGTGAGCTGGTCGAGTTCGGGATGAGTCGCCTAATGGTGCGCTGGTCTTGGAAGCATTGAGGGATGAGGAGCTTGACGGCGTAAGAGAGAAGGATACTCGGGGTGCCTACGGACTCCGCTAACGAGGTGCAGAGTACGCGCAAAGTCCCAGGCGCGGCGACTGTTGAGGAAGAAAAAGAGCGTGACAAAGAAAACAGGATGCGGTCGAGATCGATGATGGACTGGAATCCCGGTGGAAGAAAGAGCACCACCGCGAAGAGGGATGGAGGTTGTTGGACTGGAAAATAACAAACGGACGGCAAAAACACCACAAGAGAGCTTTGGCTGCCTTAGCGCCTGACAGCTTAGGCCGCAACGAAGTTAGGCTGCGGGAGCTTCGTCACTCCAAACAGCTCGACTGCCTCTCTCTCACTCCCATCACCAGCTGCCTTCCTCATCCCTTCCACCTCCCCCTTCGCGTCTACTTCGTGCTGGTCCGTCTCTTGCCTCAGCACCATCTGCATTCCCGTTTCATCCCCACACAGATCGTGCACACCTGCGCCGCCAGGATGCCGGGTTTCGACTTCTCCAATTACAACCGCAACGCGGCCCTTCACGCCAGGGGCGTCCCCCTCCCCAAAGCTACCAGCACCGGTACAACAATTGTTGGCTGTATTTACGATAATGGCGTTGTGGTATGTTTTCGATGATTGCCAGGCTGTGTGGCCGTCCAGCGCTGACCAGTACGGGGGATGGACAGATTGCCGCAGATACCAGAGCTACCAGCGGTCCTATAGTAGCAGACAAGGTATGGACAGCACGTGCTTTTGGGGAGGCGTGTTTCTGGTTCGAAGCTGACATGGATCCGATGGCAGAACTGCGAGAAACTACACTACATCTCGCCGAAGATCTGGTGTGCTGGCGCCGGTACAGCCGCCGACACCGAATTCACCACCGCCCTCATCAGCTCCAATGTCGAACTGCACTCCCTATCGACGGGCCGCGATCCGCGCGTCATCACCTGCATGACGATGCTCAAGCAGCACCTGTTCCGGTACCAGGGTCACATCGGGGCGTACCTGGTGGTTGCTGGCGTGGACCCGACGGGCGTCGGGCTGTTCACTGTGCACGCGCACGGCTCGACAGACAAGCTGCCGTACGTGACCATGGGCTCTGGTTCACTGGCGGCGATGTCGGTGTTCGAGTCGATGTGGCGGCCCAACCTGGACCGCGAGGGGGCGATCGCGCTCTGCTCCGAGGCCATCAAGGCGGGTATCTTCAACGACCTGGGTTCCGGTAGCAATGTCGATGTGTGTGTCATCTCGAAGGATAAGCCCACCGAGCTGCTGCGCAACTACATGAAGCCCAATGAGCGCGGCCTCAAGGAGCGCAACTACCGCTTCCCCAAGGGCACCACCGCGTGGCTGAACCAGAAGATCATCAGCAAGGAGGATATGAAGAATTATGTCACCATCGAAAACTTGTCGGGCAGTGACGAGCTGGCGACTGGGGAGAAGATGGAGGTGGATTCTTAGGCTGCGTCGGATTCGGTTGTCTTAATACGCTTCTGGGTTGATCTATTTCACTGCTATATTGTACGATGATAACCAGTGCGGCCGTGGTTGGCCTGTTCGTGGAGTTTGTGCTGGGGCTTCAAGTATCATCGACGTTACACCTAGAAACACGAAATCAAGACAAGATTGATTTGATCATGAAAAAATGTAATTTGGGTATCTCTCTATATACTACGCTGCCTTTCCCATTTATTAAGCGCGCGCCACCATTGCCGGTCGGACATAGTACCTGGTTTCGCGGCCTTGCGAGCAGCCTTCCTGCTCTTGTCGGCGAGAATCGCGTTAATAGAAGCAGGACACTCAAGTCCGATTGGAGAAGGCGTATTTGGTTGCCCAAGAGAATCAGGCCATTCAAACTTCGAGATGGCTTTCATGATGTACTCATACTGCGTAGGCACAACGGACCGTCCTTCTCGACGATATCGTACCACGCCAGCATGATACATAGCCCGCACAAACGACGGATACACTGGTGCACCACACTTGCGCAAGTAAGCGTACAGCCAGCGGATGAGATGGAACGAGCGCGATGGATTCAGCTGCTCTGAGCAGGAAACCGCAATAGCCAGTTGGTGGATGAAGTCCACTGCAGCGCGCGGATCGGGGTAATGGCTGGAGCGGGGCCCTGGATGGTAGCGCACGAGAGCTTTTTCTCCCGGATCGACGATGTGTAGCCAAGCCTTGTGGAGGGACATTTTCAACGGGGTATGCATGTCGAGGAGCCGGGTGAGGATCCAGACGCTCTCCGAGTCTCCTGCTCGGGCCAGACGCAGGCACTCTTCCATGGATGACGAATTGGTGAGATCTATGTGGCGGACCATTTGTTCAAATGCGCCGTAGAAAATGTTTCGGACCCCGTTGTAAGCTATCTGGTTATTCCAGACATCGTTCAAAGAGATCTGAGAGGTTTCCAGCAGTTCGAGAGTTTTGCGATTGGCTTTGTTAACCAGCTTTCCCAGCTTGAGATCGACAGCCAGCAATAGGAGGCTATTGTAAGGAAGCTCTACATCGAGAATTCCGCGCATCAAGTCCGAGAGGAAAGACCCATCACTTTGGGTTGTTGTGGTCTCGTAGAGGTTGAACAGCAGCATGATTGGCATGTCTGTGATTCGGGCGCTTTGATTATACATGGCCCCAACAGATTGGCATAATGTCCGTAAAACCCAAAGGCGCACAATGATCTGATGCTGTGCCGGTAGATTGGATGTGCTGGAAGCCAGGTTCTCTCCGAGCCCTTCGGTATAGGCATCGGGAAGATCCAGCCAGACATGTGAACTCGCAATGTTCGAAACGTTGGGCACATTCAACAAGCAATCCCTCCACCGCTCGAGCAGTCGATATCTGTGAGTCTTGTCCTTGGACGACACAAAGGACTCGGTCACTTGAATGAGACAAGTGGCTGCGGAGTCTGTGTCCAATTGGGTGAGCAGTTTGCTAGGATATCGTAGTCCCGTATCTGTATCGAGCGGCCCCATGACCTCCAGCCAGCTTTTGATCAAGGTTGAGGCCCAGCGACTATCTGAATCGGGATTATGTGTAGCAATGATGATTTCCTCGGCAAAGTAAAAAGTGCGCGTCTTGAGGAGTTGTCCTAGCCAAGCATCCACAACTTTCGTGTCCAGGTCACGATACCCAAGAACGTTACATCGTCCGATTGCTGTCCACATTGCCCGGTAGTGTTTTCGAAGCGTCTTGGGATACCAGTCTCCCAGCCTGTTATTCCCCTCGATGATAGTTTTCGGTAGAGTCTTAATGATGAGACAGAGTTCATCAGCCGGAATTAATCCCAGCTCCAGGGCACGGTTAATCGCGCCAAAAAATGCAGTCTGCATAGAACGTTTCGTTTTCGTTCGAGTGAAGGGCTCCATGGCTGCAAGAAAATTCCCAGAGCCGCAAGTGTTCAAGAACGGGTCCTGCAGAAATGCAATGGCCTCTGTTATGTCGGAACGCTGGCGCAACTTCTCGAATATCTGTCGGCTATACCGTGGCTCCCGCTGGAGATCAATTTGCACTCGACGGACAAAATCCCTGGCATCCTCAATCCCCCACTTATCTTTTCCCAGAAATTGATCCAGGAGCTCACTGCGCGTGGCTGTGCCAGCATCAAAGGAATTGGACAACTGATGCTCTGGCGAATGGGATTCACGCGTGTTTGGATTCTGGCCGTAAAAAGGGAAAGGAGCCTCGGGAATGCCTAGTGAGTAATCGTCGAGGTTTTCTGGGCCTGTTAGATCAAGAAAATTTCATCTTCTGGGTCGCACCTACCTTGAGGTTTCAAATGCGCTCTCTGCCAGGGACGGTCCGTCCACTTCATATGTTCCCTCCCATTGCGCCCAAACAGACACGCAAGATCATCCGATGATCCTCCGCCCATGCTCGCGAGAACAGTGTTCCGCCGCTTCGCAAGGCGCCTTCGTGCCTCAAGAGGCCCGGGAACGTAACTGCCATGTCGTCGCTGACCATTGGCGAAGCGACGGAAGGTCGCGGCGAGCAAATCATCACTGATCCACAGGTGGTCGAGAATCTGAGCGGGCGGTGGCTTTAGCGCATGCCGGTAGGCATGTCTACCAAATGACATGAGGATAATGTTGGCATACGTGAGCCAATTGAGGGTTGCAAATGTCGCAGCGGTGGTTGGCGAAAGCCGAAGCTTCAGGGTCAGTCGGCCTTGGCGGTGACTAATCAAGATTATATAAGCACCCTGACCGTGGGGACTATACGGAAGTAAACAAGACCAATAATCAATGAGAAAATAATAGTAGTCAATAGAAGTAAGTTATGCTGGTCAAGGTATATAAAAGAAAGGCGAATGGAAATGCAATCCCCCGCGCCTATGCAATGCATGCAAAGTCATGGTCCTTCGTCAATGGTGTTTCTCATGCAAATCATCTCAGCGATATCGAACGGTGGGTAAGGTCAGCGTGATGAGGACGCTGGAGGAGGCGTTTCGTTTGAAAGGGGCTTTCGGCCTGTGACCACATAGTAGTCCATATAGGCGTGCACACTGCGGTTCTGGATACTCTTCCTCACATCGACAAGGAAGACTTCGATTTCCGGTTTCGACCAGCCCAGTGCAATAAATGGTTTGTATGACCATCCCGAAAGGGCCTCGAGCCAATTACTCTCGCTCCAGGACCCTATCCGTTTCATATGGTCATCGTTGTGCCAGGGATTGGTGGGCACTTTGTAGACACGCTGCTGGACATCCACAAATCCTGTTTCTTTCATCCACTTCTCGATCCGGTGTGCTATTCGGAACTGCCGAGGCGGATCGGCATCCTGGCTTGAGCGCATGTTAAGATCGAACCAATCATGTAGAGCAAAGGCGCTGTAGCCGTCAGGGTTTTCGGGAGGCATAGTATCGTCGTCGCATTTTGGCTTGGGGTCCATCTCCTGGCATTCGATGTAAGCCCCAGGCTTGAGGTATTTGTAGGATTGTCGAAGAAGTTTCTTGAATGAGGGCATTGCGCCTGTCATGTGAGAAGTATGAATGAAGTCGAAGTGGTTTTGGTCCCAAAGCCACTCTTCTTCGGTGGCATCGTCAATGAGAAAATGGACGTTCTCGGGCACTTCTGTTGGCTGCACCGGCGAGAGGTCTGTTCCTGTAATTTCGGCTTTTGGGAACAAAGCCGCTGCAGAGACAAAAATTGTGAATATATTTGTAATACTTTTTGGGTGGGTGGGTAATAGTAACATACCCATCTCGATTGGCCATATTCCAGAGCCAGTGCCAATGTCGAGAATGTGCTTCGGATTGTCAAGCGGGACATGAAATAGGTTGCCATTTTGTACCATTTTAAACATGTGATGCTGCATGTCTAGACGATCCAGCTCTTGCTCGTCGTTGGGGTAGAGATAGGCTACATTTCGAGTTAGACACACTAGTCAGCAGACCAAAAGAACGCAAAACGTACCCCCTTCATGGTACTTGTGATACCGTCTTCCGTTTTCAATAGGGTAGTCCGTCACACTGTCAGTCAGTGACTGCGTGTCACTATTGGCGCCCAGTCAGTCATGGCTGTTCTTCATCGCCGTTGGAGCAGCATTACCAGTCACGGTCAGGGTCCTGCATCTCACTATATTAGCATATCTGAGTGGTACAATTATGGGGGATATCGAAAACACAGGATATAGAGATGAAACACCAGATTCGCTACAGAAGGCATGCGGGACAAGAGTAGAAGAAAGTGCTTACTGGAGGTCTTGAAACCATTTTGACGGTCTCGAGTTGCACCCAGCGGGCCAACTTCAAGGAGGGCGCAATGCGACAGTCAACGGACGCGGATCTTGTAGCAAAAGATGATTATCGGATAGACGTGAACTGTGAAATAGGTTAGAACCTGCATCCTAGCAATGGGGGATGTTTTGGGCCCCAGGAAAAGGCCCAGAGAAGATTACTTACTTCATGGAGAGGACCAGAGCATCTGACAATAATACCCCATTTCACGGCCCACTCCGAGCGATCATGCCTTACTTAAATCGAGTCAAAATTAAAGATAGCAGGGATGAGGTGGTGGCGGAATGAAAACCTCTGCTGCAGTTCGTCCGTCGAGCCCGACAGCTTGGGTTAAGTTATAATTTGGCAGGACGGGAAGGCGATCCGGACGACTACCCAAGAAGAGAGATCGACGACCGGGTGTCCTATTTCATAAACCTATAACCCGAGGGGTGTCTGTGGTGGTGGTCGGGGTGGAGTCCCCAGTACGTGCATGGATGGGGGGTACAAGGTTGAAGCCAGTCTATGAGAGCGGTTCGGGCGGACACAATGATCCAAATTTCAATGTGCGGGTCGATCAAAGGGGGATCTGACCTTGCTGGGTGAATATTAGTTATTATTTTTTCTGGCTTCGCTTGGAAGGAGGGGCAAGGTGAAGGCACGGGGTCTTGGTGTCTTCAGAGCGGAGCCGGAGAGAAATACAGAATTACTGTACAAAAAAAAGTATTGAACGAACAAACCCTGCCCTGTTTTTTTTTTTTCCGTTTTCGCCTACGATCATAGTCGGACAGTGCGTCCAACAACGTTCATGATTGATTTATTTTATCCATAAATCCGACTGGGCGTTCCAGGGCGCCGGGAGTATTGTTGCGGAGCGCCCGAACAGCTGGGCGAACCCTCCTTTTTTGCCCCGAAATAATAAATGGACCTGGATCCAATCCTGTTGACACTGCCTCCCAAACGCGCCATGCCGTCATGCACGCGCACCCCTTTTCAGAGAGTCCTCGCCCACAATGATGATCTACAATGGACTGTCGGACCCATCCTGATGGGAATTCCCGACCGGGCGGCGGGCCGCTTCATCCTTTCTGCTGGGACTTGCTTGTTTTATTCTTGACTAGACTGGTCCGGTGAGAAACAGGGTCATCCCGGAGAGGGAAGCAACCCTAACCTTCCAGTTACTCTGGAGCTTTCGGCGCAACTTCCGGCTGTAATAATGCTAGATTTTGTCGAGTGCACAAGACGAAGCGATAATTAGCAGGTGCTGGCTGATCGACTACTTGAGTTGGAGCCATCGGCCCCGCAGAGATAGCCAAAGTCGTGGGCGGAGCTGTCAGGATTCCACTCACACTCAAGAGCAAATACGTACATAATAATACAAAATACCCTAGACCTTCTAGTCTCCAGGCGCCAAGGAAATTTTGGTAAATGGGCAGTACATAACAGCGTTCCCAAGAAATCTCGCCCCAGGGACTGTCGCCCACGCTGAGACAGGCTACACTTCGAAGGCATAGGTTCCGGAAGGCAGAAGGGACAAGACTCCTGCCATTTCCAGGCCTAGCCCGCGTCAAATGAGTGATCGGTCAGAAATAGCGTGGCACCGGAATCCGACCTGTGGCGCGACGCCCCTGCGAACGGTTTGCGGTTTAGGGTAGTATGATACTGTGCAATCCCCCCAAAGTCAAAACCAGCCTAATCCCGGAAAGCAATCGGTGCAATCAGGAGCCAAGATCGTAGAATATCTATGGAACCTAAAAACATAGGACCGACTTGTACTTATGTCCGTACTGCGTATGCGCAACCAAGTCCACGATCCAGAAAAATAATAAAACGAATGAATAATGATGATTCCCCTCGCGCTAGCCAAAACCCTCGGGGCTCCACTCTATCCTGAACAAGCCCCTGTGTCCTCTGTCTCGTGCACGTAATTATTGCAACCGTCGATCCGAGCTGGCCAAGCACTGTCCCGAACGGATCGACGGGGCGCTTCACGATTGGTAGTGAGCAGAAGCATGTCCCACATGTCGCGTTGCACTTCCGCGGCTTTTTCTTCCCTTTCGGCTCTTTCACACGCATACACTCGGTGTACCCCGACATTAGGTACTCGAGGACTACGCAGAAAATTGAAATAGAAAACATGATAATAATAACAAGATTATAATAATAATGATGATGGCAGACATCCTTATAGACAATGACGCCAAAAATAACATCCCCGTGAATTCTATTGACAATCGGACGAGTCAGAATAATTGGGTCGACCCGGCTGCTGGGAAAGTGTCGGGTCCCAAAGTGTCGGGAACGCCGGCGCGAGAGCCAAAACCCATACTTGGGGTGCTCCCAGAATTGTATGAAGAGCGCAGAGAATGGTCCGTCTATGCAGAACAAATTTGTCCCGAACCGGAGCATAGGCAAGCCGCTTCAAAATTGCATGACACGGAACAAGGACAGTCTGGCCAGGCAAGCTAGCGGAGCGTGTCCTAGAAAGGCATGGGTTCCAGGCACTACTGTATCGTCTCCGACCATAGACTCGGAAAGATTTGGGATAGTGAAACCGGGCCAAACCGAAATTGGCTCATCTGCAGGCGACGGTCGAGAAGCAAGTCATTTTAGAATTGCATATGGAGAATCCCAACCCCTCCCTACTCCGAATGGATTTAACAATGCCGAGGCATGTTACACCGACCGTCAGGGTCTCGACGATCCGGTATTCCCTGCAGGACTCGTGCTGAGGAGGCTGAGAGACTATCATGATGTACAGCAAAGTGGTCGATGCGACAGCCGCATGTATCACCCTTTTCAAGAGGCATTGGACCGAAGTATGTAGGTTATGCAATATCTGCTTAACCCAACGATATGTCTTTAGTTACTCTTCTCTTTCAATTGTCCTATTCGCAACAACTCAATGAGCGCCTTTCCAGGATCATCGTGTTGGGCTCGGCCAATTTCGGATTTCCACATTTTCGCTCCCTAACTAATACCAAGCTGGTCTACATCTATTCGCCGAAACCCTCCAGGGAAGCGGCCAGGCAACCCGTCTTGCAGATGAAAGTTCGACTTTGCTGGCATTGACAAATCCTGATTCTCCACCAACGACCCTTTGTACCTCCAGACTGGAGTATGTTTGGACCAACAACCAAACAGAATTCGTATCTGAAAACCGCTAGAAATGACTTGAAATGCATCACCAACGGCCCAATAATCTAGCTTTCAGGAAGGTGTTCAAATAATTTGTCATTGCGGTTTGCGTAAGTGAATGCGGGGTGTTGTTTGATCATCATGATCGTCTACGGAGGCCCACCCGCTGAACCTTTTAGTAGAAGTCAAACAGCTGGCGAGTATGCGCAAGGACAGGAAAAGTATGTATTTGGAATTTCGCCTGAGTAAGATATTAACCCCTCGCGGGCAGAGACACCTGCGGGCTGTTTATCAGACCCAATCGGAAGAAGAGTTGTATGGGCGGAGACTGTCAACTGCAAGCCCTGTAGATCGAAGTACTGCATCTCGAACATCGCTAATCTATAGCTACCAATGATATTGACCTGTTACGAGAGCAGCTAGGAGGGGCTGGAATTCAACATTGTTTTCCTAAGACGGGTAGCGTCGGGGCTAAGAAAATGGCGGCGGTATTAAATCCCCAGTTATTTGTCATTCTTGCTCTTCAAGTTATCTTTTTCTCTTTTCAAGCATGGCTAATATCAATACCTGCGCAAGGCACCACCTCAGCCAGCCACGGTGTAATTAATGCCCCCGCTCCGCGATGCGCCCGGATGGGTGTACCCGAGGCACTCGTGTCAGGCCAAATCAACAGGCTTAAGCGGCAGACAGAATCCTCTCGACCGAGGCGACATTGCCCTCCATTGGTTGAACTTTATCAGTCCTGTTAAAGCCATCAGGAATCAGGCAGAAAGATACAGCTCAGGGTGTGGTCGTAAATGGTGCCCTCATACCTGGTTTGAATCCGAATGTCTGTCTGGACCCTGGCGATCCCTTGCTGATGGATGAAGGTGTGTTCGAATCCAATTAACTGAACTACCTGGTCCCAAGGACCATCTGTGCATGAATCTTTAGATGTCGGTCTTTAGATGTGTTAAGTCTCAAGGGGAAATGTACCAATTGTCGTTCCTGTGGCATGCATCTGAAACTTCAGGCCGGACTGCTGGACCAAGCGCTGGATATCGGCGATTTGTTGGGGAAATGATGCATTCTGGGATCCAATCTGCCAAAACCCTCAGCACTCGTGGTCAGTTCTTCATGTTTTATAGGATAGACACACTGGTATCAGTGAGAAGTCCGCTGTACACCTGGAAGGTGTTGCCAGAGCCAGATTCGTACAGGCCATGTTCATGATATTAATATTTATCTAGAGGTAGGATCACTTAACTGATGTGCAATTGTAAAATTTGGGCGAAGGCGCAGAGCATATCTCGGGGCTTGCTACTTTTAGATTTGACGTGAATATGATTCCATTGTGACGTTGGTTGATGTAAACACGCCGAATGCATTTAGCCCACCGTTCATATTGTTTATTGGCGGTTTGAAACTGCAATTAGAAGCATAGTCGGTGTCTATGAGACTAGTACCAACTCTCTTCGAGCGCTCTTCCACGCCTCTGCAGAGGCTCACTGCCCGGTACATAGATGTCCCCAAACAACACACCACGACAAGGCTCCAGGACAGGCATTTGCTCAGCTTGTTGGACCTCCTGGCTGACCATTTTCCGTACATCTCTGTCAATGGTCTTTGCCTCATCGTCCGTGATGATATCCCAGTGAACCAATTTCCTCTTCAGTGTGGTAATTGGATCGTTGCCCCGTTCCCTCTTCAGCTCTTCGCGGCCCCGATAAGCCACACCTGGATCAGACATAGAGTGGCCAGCGTATCGATATGTGACATATTCGTATAGAAGGGGACCATTGCCCGCTTTCACAAAGTCACGGCCGTGTCTGACTGCTGACAAGACAGCTAGTACGTCCATTCCATCTACCCGAAGACCGGGTATGTATTGGCCGCGCTTGTAGTACTCAGTCGTGGCGGAGGCTCTGTCGGCGGAAGTCCCCATTCCATATTTGTTGTCTATTCGTGCCTTTATTAGCCTGTCACATGTTACAAGGGAATAGGCAAGATGAGCTTACTTTCGCAGCAAAATATCACAGGCAAGCTCCACAGCTTCGCCATATTGAACGCCTCATATACTTGGCCCTGATTTGCCGCCCCGTCGCCATATAAATTCATGGTGACATAGGTCGTGTTGTTGTATTTCTGAGCAAATGCAATGCCAGCTCCCAAGGGCACATTGGCACCAACAATGCCGTTTCCTCCGTAGAAGCTGTTGGCGTACATGTGCATCGAGCCGCCTTTGCCATGTGCGATGCCATCGCGCCGGCCCAGCAGCTCTCCGATGATTGACTTTATCGTCCCCCCGCGCATCATAGTAAAGCTGTGGGCACGATATGCTGTGATAATTCGGTCTTCTTTGCTGATGGCGTGCTCTATACCTACTGAAACAGCTTCTTGTCCGGTAGACAGGTGACAAAATCCGCGGATTTTTTTCTCCTTGTACAACTGGTCGGCGGCCAGTTCCATGCGCCTGTAACCGTTTAGTTGTATTTGATTATATTATTTCTCACTACCTACCGAACCTTTGCCATGTCATAATACAGCTGCTTCAATTGATTCTTGGTGGTTTCGATGGAGTATGGGGGCGGATCAAAATTGTGTGTCTCGAAGCTCTTTTCTGATATAGGGACAGTGAACGGCTTGTCATTGTCCTGGAAGAAATCAATATGTGTCACATCTGCTTCAAGAAAGGACAACTAACCACTGGAATGTCTTCTAGGGTTGCTATTTGAGAAAGTCCTCGAGAGATCTGTGGCCGGTGCAGTGAAAGAGTTGGGAGGATGGGCACGTCTCCTACCGGAGAAAGAAACAATCTTCCTCGACAGAAGGCCATGTTAGTACTCGATCAGTTTCGAAGGTGTGATCTATCTTCTAAGTCGATTTCCTAGGGAGAGGTAATTGCAACTTTGTTTCTCGTGATCTCTTGTGACGCAATCATGAATTCATAAGTAGAGACTTTCCAGCTGAGATAGTAAAGTGCAAAGCTATAGGGAAAACATTTCCGTGAAAAACGGCACTACACGGTATTAAAGTATTGTTCTGCTGGTTCAAAGGGGCGCATTAACTTTGGTTCACTGGTTACATATAACCATGCTGTGAATATGTACGCGGTATTTTGTGTCTAGCAAGGAGTGCAGATACCAGCTAGTATAAACTAGGACTATTCATTCTTTCATGTTTCAATATCCTAGACATGCCAATTATAATGCACGCCATCATCCGCGATCATGAACAACACAGTGCCTAATCGGGTTATATAGGCTGACATTCTCGGGTCAACCGATTATCCGGTCCCGATGACGCATCCCACCGAGACAGACAAGGTCAACATTGTTCTGCACAACGTTTCTACTTCTTATTCATGGATCCAGTTTTACATCTTTTTGAGTTCTTTGGATCTACCCACTCTCATTCAAATGTTGTAACCTTGAAGGATTTGCAACACGATCTCCAACAGCAGAACTGCTTCCCGCGCGTCCCACCCCACGCGTAGCACCTGCTCTGTCCTGAAAGCAAACAGAGTGAGACTGCCTCATGCGCTTGAAAGATCCAGCCTGCCATGGCACGTCATACCCCAGCCGGCCCCGGTCGGAGTAGGGCATCGCGTGGCCGTGGCTCTTCTCGAAAGCGTGACAGAGATGATGATGAAGAGCTCCCCGATGTCTACCAGGAGATGCTGCAGGAGGCGGAAACGCGAGATCCTGCCCAGTTTTCTTCGGATAGGCCGATCAAAAGACGTAAGGCTGGAGACATAAATGCCATCCCTGTTGAGCAAGAACATATCCGGGCAGAAGACGATGATCAACCAATTCAGACCATCTATGACTCTTCTACAGCGGATGAATCAGATGTTGAATGGGAAGATGTTGACATCACACAACATACGGACAGCTTGCCGAGTACAGTCTCAGCAGCTCATGGCGGCGAGGATACACTCCAAATTACTTTCGATCAAGGCTCTCATAAGCCAAAGAAGACCATCCAGCGGCGAAAGCCAGTCTCTGGAGCCGAAAGGAAAATTCGATTGGATATTCACAAAGTTCATATTCTTTGCCTGCTAGGCCATGTCCATTTGCGCAATCTCTGGTGCAACGACCGGGAATTACAGGTACAACATAATCCTCTCAGACCTCATCTTCAGTCTGTAACCCATGTATAGGGATTTCTTTCCAAAATGCTTCCCAGGAATGTGAAGATTTTGTTACACCCAAGCGAAGACAAAGCGCAGTACCTCAGGTCTACTACATTCATGGATGGACTGAATCAAGCTGGCGATATCTTTAGTCGAAGGTTTGGAGTCACAAAGCCGGGTTTGAAGCGTGCCCACTGGGCCGAGAGTCAAGATCAGTTGAAGCAGAAATTGGTATCTCTCTCCCCGGTATTCTTTTCAGAAGAGCTCCCCTGACAATGAACAGGAATCAATCATGTCCGACGCTGAGGTTTTTCTGTCAAAAGCAGACTACGTAAGTCAGGCCAAGACATTACAGGGCTCTCGAGATTTCGGGGCTCAGTTGTTCTGTGCCCTACTACGATCTGCAGGCGTTGAGGCGAGACTTGTTTGCTCCCTCCAACCCCTGCCGTTCTCCGGCACTGTCAAGGATATGACCCCTGTCAAGACAGATCGAAAGTACATCGTGATATCTTCCGACGACCATGAAACGTCTACGGATGAGCATAATCACTCGAGCAATTCTCCCACTCCTTCTCGAGCTCGCCGAATAGGCCAGCCCCAGTTCACTCCGTCACGACCATTTCAGTCATCTTCCCGCTCCGGTTTGTGGCGTTTGTCACCGATTACTCTGTGTAGTTTTGGCAAAGCTAATATTCACAGGTCCTCGCCCGAATCTTCGAGAGTCCTCCTACCCTGTGTTCTGGGTGGAAGCATTTAATGAAGCCGTGCAAAAGTGGTTTCCGATCGATCCTATAGTAACCAAGTCACTCGCAAAGGCTGTCAAATTCGAACCTCCCGCCAGTGATCCGTATAACTTTATGAGCTACGTGGTTGCCTTTGATGACGATGCTTCTGTTGTAGATGTCACTCAACGATACACCAAGGCTTACAATGCGAAAACCCGCAAACTTCGGGTTGAATCTACCCGGCACGGAGACAGATGGTGGCAGAAAGCGCTGAATGCCTACGAGAAGCCGTTTTTGCTGGATCGAGATGAAGCCGAAATCAGTGAACTCACATCCAAATCAGCTGCCGAACCTATGCCACGCAATATTCAAGATTTCAAAGATCACCCAATCTATGCGCTTGAAAGACATCTTCGTCGCAACGAAGTCATTCACCCAAAACGCGTTATTGGACATGTCGGCCTAAGCAAGCCAACGTCGAACAGTGACCATTTGGATACAGTGTATCGCCGATCTGACGTTCATATCGTGCGCAGTGCTGATAAGTGGTATCGCCTCGGACGGGATATCAGAGTGGGCGAGCAACCTCTCAAGCGTGTTCCTGCCAGTCGAAGCAAGGTAGGGATTCTCAGTGATGAGGATGATACCGAGCCCGAAGAGACGGCATTGTACGCCGGATTCCAGACTGAGATATACAAACCGCCGCCAGTTGTCCAAGGAAAGATCCCCAAGAATGCCTACGGAAACCTCGACATTTATGTTCCAAGTATGGTTCCGCCTGGTGCAGTCCATATCAGGCGACCGGAGGCCGCCCGAGCAGCCCGGATTCTTGGAGTCGACTATGCAGATGCGGTGACGGGGTTTGATTTCAGAGGACGTCGTGGGACAGCTGTTCTGCAAGGTGTTATCATTGCGACTGAGTACCAGGAGGCTTTGAACGAGGTTCTGAGAAGCATTGAAGATGAACGACTGCATGCTGCGTTCGAAGCCAGATCCGCAGAATCACTTCGTCTCTGGCGATTATTCCTAGCAAAACTTCGAATTGCGGAACGCGTAAAAGCCTATGCAGGTGATGATGATGCACGGTCAGACATGAGTATTGATGTTGAAGCAGACGAAGCGGGTGGGGGATTTATCCCCGAACCTGGTCAGCAGCTCGACAGTCGGCCCTTGGTGCTCTTGGGAGGAAAGAATCTGGCCCAGCGTGCCGTTTCGCCCATTCCCGAGACCGAAAACGGTCCGGCTTTCGCTTCGAGCAAGAACTATGAGTTTCCAGGAGGATCCATCCCTGGTGGGCCAGTTGACCAAGACTCGACTACGGCATCTGCTACGCCAACGACAAGCCTCCCTGCTGGTCTCCAACGGAACTGGGGAACACGACGCCCTCCCATACCGCGCTATCAATTGGTCGTTGTTCCAAATGATAGTGTCAACGACAGTGGCAATTCGAGGCCCGGCATAATATTCGGCAATTTGCCCACAACCCCAGCAGCAGCCGAGCCTAGATACCCTGAAGGGTCGTCTGAAAAGGCTCCCATCACAGTGGATTCATCAAACGAAGGCTCAAAGTCTGCCAGCGTTGAACTTGTGTCCAAGCCAGCTTCTCCAGTGCCGCAACGTCAATCTCCCGTGCCAATGGACCAGGATTCCGACAGTGAGATCGAGAAGGGATCGTTGATGTCAGAGGATCCCGAGGATGAAGATGCCATTCCCGAGTGGCTTGTGTAATTAGTATCTCCATCATGTTGACTAGACAATAAAGTCTGGAATGGCCATCCAAAAAGTACCTTGCAGCAATCAGGTAGACAGAACTACCCTGGGACAACCTACGATTTCCACCTTTCACTATGAATGGGGAATGTCGTGAATAGTTCTGCCCTAATTGATCTAGATCTCTTGGGCGGTCAGATTCTGCCGATGCGCGTCGACGCGGTCAGCCTCAGGCATCAGCACTTAAGCGTCATTTGACTCGGAGCAACGTCCGTCAACACTTCCAGCCTGTCGCCAAATGCATGTGTTGACGCTGTACGTTCCGGATTGCACATGGCAGCTGCAATGATACCACAGCAGAGTTCCGAACGCCCACCAGAGACCGCTTGCCATCAATTTCGCACACCCAGCAGACCCGCCTCTCACAGTGGCGCCATATCTACGACTTCGAAAAGCACTACCTCGAAGCGAGCCCGGTCTCCGGCATCATCGGTGCTCTCGAGAACCCACAAGCGTAATTTGTTGTCAAATCCACGGGCCCAGCCCACCCTCACCCAGATCGACTTTGTCACGCAGCCTGAGCCGGATTATGATCAACTCGCATACGTCAACGAACCCATTTCTCGACATGATACCCAAAATACAGCGGCCTCTACGGTAGACGATGGCTCAGACGATGATCTCGACTATCGCCCGCCGCCGGCTCGACCAGCCCGTAGTGCCAATGAGCAAAGTGTCAAACGCAGACCAAGTTCTGGAATCAACAGCCGAGATGCACGTCGGAACGGCGTACGAAAAAGTGCAACCCCGAGGGCAAGTGTAAAGTCTCGGGGTGGTCGAAAATCCATGGAGAAGCCGGGCGCAAAACGAGACAAGACCCTCACGCAGATGGACTTTGTACGGCGATACATTACAATCGACGATGACGATGACGATGTGAACATGGGATACTTAGAGCCATTCCCCCAAAGGAATGTTAATCAGGGGGCACAATCTCCCCCACCTGTCGAAGCACAAACTGAACGCTGTGGGCCTGGACAGGTTTCTCCAGAGCGCAATCGCAGGGTTCATGATGTGGAAGTGGACCTGTCCACAGGAGAGCCTATATCAGAATCAGGCGGTACCCATGACAGAGGCGTCAGTGATGTGCACAATGACAAGCCGGCATCTGCGGGTCCGGTTACACCGCAGAAGTCTCGGAGACTCGAGATTCCATCCTCACAATCACCAGAAAGTCCTGGACTCGCAATTATTACCTCGTCTCAATTTCGCAGTGCTACGCGTTCTCCTCTAAAACAAAAGACTTTGAACCCTATACAGCAACCTCCCGAGCCCATCAAGGAGGAATCTCCAGAACCCCAGTTCTTGCAGGACGAAGAGAGTGATTCACTTGCCAGAAATTTGACGTTTGACTTTCCCAAAGTGTCGAGCTCTCTTCCACCACAACTCCCTACATCTCTTAAGGTCCATTCGACTGCTCCATCCACACCCCGAGACGACGAACGCCGAATTGAACACCCGAAAAGCGAGAGGACCGTGGTTTATGAAACGGATGCGGAGACCGATTATGGCGACTTTGAAAACGACGAGGACTCCTTGAAAATTGAAGCTGAGATTCCTTCTGAACCAAATGAGCCATCAAAGGACGATGCTACCACGCAAACAAGCTCAACACCTCAACAGGACGACTCCCAGGAGTACCCTTTGCCGACCATGCTGCCGAATACGGACCACGACTTCGGTTCGACGGTCGAACCCTCATCAGATGCCTCAGTCTGCTATCAGAGGCTGCATCCAGCTACCCAGTTCCCTCACGAACCTATTCCAGCGCTGAATACGCAAAAGCTCTCCGAGCTGTTTTCTCATGAGGGCAGTGCTCGCTACCTGAGAGCTGGCCCGCCGCGATCATCTCCTGAACACCTCCCGGGACCACTGCCACCCTACCAGATTCAAACGCAAACGCAAACGCAAAGCCAGGATCCAGGGAAAACATCAACTGAGATCGTGCCCGAGTCGTCTCCCATTCGGGGCCAAGAGAACGACCCGGACTTGCACGAACACCCCTTCCAGCGGCCTCCGGCCCCCGACCCCGTGGTGCAAGTTGAATCATCGCAGGCTGTAGATCGGGGGAGCTCGCGGCCGGGGGTGTTATCACGGAGCCAGCTGCTGACGTCCAGCGTGATGGAGAGTGTTCCACTGCCGAATTTCTGGATGGGCAGTCAGGATAGCGTGGGCGAGCCGTACAGTCTGCCGGAGGGGTAGTGTATGATTATTAGGAACTTCACGAGTAACGAAATAGACACAATTATTATCTACTTGTTATAGTTAGTAACCATGGATGAGTTCGTCCACCGCCCATAAGCGGGGCCAAACTATCCGAACGCGGCCATGCGGAACTTGGCATCGTCAACTCCCCCCGACCGACATGGACATCGCCTACGACCACATCCAGGAGGAGATTCTCTCCGCCAAGGAGCACAGCGAGGGTGGTGAGTCCAAAACAGACCTCAACGCCGAGCTCCAAGAGACTTTCCGCGCCTTTTCCTCTAGCCCATGGGGCACCCGCATCGGCGGCCTGTGGGACAACGTACGCAAGCAGGGTGAAAGCTACTACGAAGGCGCCCGCCAGGAATATGCCGCCGCTAGCGAGGAAGCCGCCAAGGGCTTCTCAGATCTGCGGGATACTCTCGTTGATCGGACCCGAGGGCTCTCCCTGAGCACGGCGACGCTCACGGGGGCCGCGGGCGAAGGACAGAAGGATGACGCGGCTACACCGACGGAATCGTCTGAGAATACCGGCAAGGGGAAGGAGAGCGTCAACGGCGAGGGATTCATCTCGCGGTTCAAGGCTGAGGCTGCGCGACGACTCAAGGAGATCGAGAAGGCCGAGGACGCGGCCGATGAGGCCATCTTGCGCTTTGGTATGAGCATCAGTCAGAAATTCCGCGACGCTGTCAGCATCGTCCCACCCGAGACGGACGAGACCGGCAGGATTCTTTTCGAGAGCAAGGATGCCGATGGCAAGAGGGTTATTCACGCGACGCGATTCGAGGCCCAACTGCACGTCATCCATTCCAACTTGGAGAGCTTCACCAAGGATCCCAGCAGCGAGCAGTGGCCCGAGTTCAAAAAGGAGTTCAATGTTGAGAGCAAGACGGACGAGATCGCCTCGGACCTGGAGAAATATCCCGAGCTCCGGTCCGCCATGGAGAAGCTCGTCCCCGAGCAAGTGGAGTACGCCGACTTTTGGACCCGTTACTACTTCTTCCGCCTCATCGTTGAGACCGAGGAGAAGAAGCGAAAGGAGCTTCTGAAGGGTATGTCTCCCCTTCCCTGTATTTCTGTTTCGTATCAATTATTCTAACCACCCCGTGTACTTCCTAGATGCCAACGTCGACGAAGAAGAGGAGGTCGGCTGGGATGACGATTCCGACTCGGACTCCCCCTCTACCCCCCAAGTCCGCACCGGTTCCCAGCAGCATCTCGCCCCCAAAGTTTCCCAGAAAACCGAGCCGCGTCGCTCGAACGACCAGCAGTCCCAACCCGATAGCGAATCTAGCTATGACGTCGTTAGCGGCACCGTGAGCCGCAACCCGGGCAGCCCCAAGGAAAAGAGCCCGGATGCCAAGGGGGACGACAGTGATGAGGATTGGGAATAAATAAAAATAGCTGCCCTCGACAAGGGAGAGGCCCTACCCACTTCTTGCTTGCGCTTTGCGGTCCTGGATTTGCCGGAGTTTGGGTTTCGACACGGTTTCATCGGCGTTGCTCAGGAGCATATCCCCTTTTTGTTCTTGTTTTTCAACATGCAAATTTTCTATCTTGCTTTCTGGGTTGAACTGGCTTTGGCTAATCAATCGAAGCCTTCTACATTGTCTGTTTTTGGGCCCATCCGATATCTGAATATGCACAGTACTCGCTCTTCTTACATATCCCCCCTCTGTCAACATGTATGTAGCAACACCCATTATCAAATCAATTTCAGGATTATCAAAATCGTTATTATCTGCTGCAACGCTCAAATTCCCTAGGTCGCTGCACTCTCTTTACACATACACCAGACAAGGTCATAACTCATGCATAGGCACACATTGCTATTACTCCGCCGTTCCCGATCCAGCGCCCTTCTTGTCCTTGGACACAGACCCCGACTTCCTCGCTAGCGGCGATGACGCCTCCCTAAATCCCGAGTCATCGCTATAGGCAGGCGTAACACCACGTAACCCACTAGGCCGTCTCTGCTCCGATTTCATACCCGGCGAAGCGCGCTGCTGTTGCTGCCCCAGTGTCTCAGGCGTATTCTCCCGCGAGCGCAGCCTCAGGCCCGGAGATCCTCCGCCAGGCGAATAGAGTTCACCGCCTCCTTCCGGGTACCTGGACGGACTGCCAGGCACCCAGCCATACTGGTAATCCTCACCGCGGCGCTTGACGGGGCTTTCATCGTACGGGTCCCAGCCCACGCGACGGCGGGCTTCGGAGCGGAGACGCTGGCGATGCTGCTCGTCGCCGCCGGCGCCGGTGGAGGAGGATTCCTCTAGGAAGAAGTTCAGGAGCTCGTCGCTGATGGAGAGGTGGGATTGTTGCTGGAATTGTTGAAGGGAGGTTAGCCGGAGGAGCGTTTCCAGGAGGGAGAGCGAGGTGCGGATGTTTTCGAAGAGTGGGTTGGAGACTGTTGTTGTTTCTGGGGCAGCGGATGGTTGGTGGGAGATAATCTTTCGGGCGGATGGGGATGGGGATGGTGACGGCGAAGAGGTGTGTCGTTTGTCTTTTATGGATAGCTTGGCCATCTTTTCCACTGCGTTGTCGGTGGTGGATGTTTGGGTTGTTTCGATTTCGGATTCTGAGTCGGACGAGGAGTCTTCGTTGTAAACTTCAAATGCAATCCATTCTGGATCTAACCCTGGCGGCAAACGCCATTCATCAGGGATGAAGTCTTCGTGCAAAGAATTAAAGCTCGCGCTGGTCGGACCACCGGCTCCATTGAGTTGTGCGTCAAGCTGAGCCTGCTCCTCGTCTTCCGGTTCCTCATGCTCTGCTGCTTCATGTTCCTCTTCCACATCATCGCGTTCCATCATTCGCCGTGGCGGCAGAGCGTTCAAATCTCTTTTCAGGAGGAGCACCGGGTTGTTCGTTTCTCCATCGGTACTGATATTCAAAATCTTGCCCGTATCGGCGTAAAAGATCTTAGAAATCTGATGAATTGGCAGAATCTCTCGAATTCCTGCCGTCATCAACCCCTCGTAACTCTGTGGCTGAGGTTCATTGTCCTCAAAAGTATGAACTCGGCCATCGTCCAGGTCCTCAATGATTAGAACTTGATAGGCGTATTCATCGATCCCAGCTTGTCCGGGGAACTGGGGCCGTTGTCCTTGGCCTCCAAGATCGTAATACAAGTCCATTGGCACACGTCGCACTTTCAATTTTGCTTTGTGCATGACTTCCTTCCACGTCGCTTCGCGCATAGATTCTTCGTCGTGGGGGCGCAAGTGGCTGGCAAACAACATGTACATGGACAGTGTAAACGTCGGTCCTATCTGGACTGCCTGGGACTGCGACTGTGACATCGAATATTGGGTATCTCCGGCAGTAAGGAATGTGCTGGCCTGGAGAAGTCGAGAAGGAGACACAGTTGCTGGTAAATTGGTCGACAGTTTGGCGCCTGATGTAGTGATGGCTAGGTTCATGAGCGGTACTGCATCCTCGATACGGACTAGCAAGGCCTTTATATCTTGGACGATGTGTTTGATCTCTGCATGGATTTGGGAGCGATCTTGTGGAGATTTGGATCCTTTCTTCAGTTTTTCTTCAGATGCGGCTGCTTTGCCTATCCGTTGCCCAAGAGCTTGGATATCCCAGCGAAGAGATTTTGTGAGAGCAACAGCAGATTCCAGTGAAGTGTTTCCCCGAGCAGCACTAATAGTCGTTAGGTTTTCATGGCATATATCGGAGCGGGACGAGCTTACATCAATTCAATCATGTCAATTGCAGGTGAAATGACTTGGATCTTGCTTTCCAGTCGTTGCTGCAATAATAGCAGCTCTTCCCGCTCTTTGCCATCTACACTCTGGGCGAATGAAGGGCATATATCAGTATATCATCCCTCCACACTGGGTCACGGGGTAGATCATACTTTCAACAGACGCGACGACTGGTTCATGGCATAAGTCGCCGTAATCGCAATGCCCGAGCTATTACAAACTGTATTAGATAGGCGCTTGGTTCATCGATTGAGCACTTACCGAATGGCATAGTTCATTGCCTGCTGTGTGAGCTACTCGCCGGGTACAAGTCAGATATCCGTGGAAGGACGGCCAGCTGGGGGGAGAAAACAAACTCGAGTGAGAAAGACATCCATTGTGAAGACAGGCGACTGGGATTGTGCACTTCGAGACGGATATTTCTTCTGCTGCTCAACTGCCCCCTGAGCAATGGCCGGCGTTAGAGGGACGAGATTGAGCTTATCGATAACCGGCAGAGGTTGGCGTGCGGCAGCCCAAGTATTGATAGTGACGGACGCCTTGACGAGACTGTGCGCCTCTGGCTCCGAGGAGGGGTAGAACAACTAACTCCCGAAAGAATTGGGTTCAATAATGGAGCGAGACTCTGTCTGCGGATCTCAAAAGAGAGAAAGAAAAGCAACATTGAAAGGAAAGCATGGTCCACGTGACCCTGTCGCGGGGCGCTGAGTCAGCCGCAAAAACCAAGCGAATGTTGGGCCCCTCCTTCACTCTTCGTCCTATCATTCCTTTTGTGTGCCACCATGTCGAACCAGACTCCCGATAACTGGGAGGATGAGCTCTCTCAGCAGACTCAGGGTGTCAACCTGAACGCACAGGGCCGCCCTCAAGCCCAGGCGCCCAGCTTCCAGCCCGGCACCGCTTCTTTCACGCCCGGTGCCTCTGCGTTTGTCCCCGGTCAGCAGTACCAGCAGTACGGTGGCCAGCCCTACGGTGGCCAGCCCTACGCTCAATATGGTCAACAGTATGGTGGATATCCTCAGCAACAAGCCTACGGCCAGTACGGAGCCGCATACAACCAGCAGCCCGGTGGCTACAATCAGTACTACAATCAGCAGCAACAGCAACAACAGCAGCAATACGGTGGCTACAACCAACAGCCTCGTCAGAATGTTCCTGTAGCCGCACCGCAGCAAACTGCCCCAGTTCAGTCCGCTCCCAAACCTGCTTCGAACGCCGCCCCTCCCAAGGCCAAGGTCCTCTCGATTGGCGCTACTTCATCAAGCGCCGCCCCGAAGACGAAGGTCCTTTCTATCGGCACTCCCCCCCCGCCCCTACCGCCAGCACTTCGGGAGCCAACACAGCAAAGGATACCAAGGGTGCGGCGGCCGCGGAGGCTGGTGCTAAAGTGACTGCTAGCAAGGCCATTGACAAGACGGAAAACAAGGCGGACGCGAAGGCTGCTGCCGCTGGTAACTCCTCGCCAGCTCCATCTTCGGGCCGTTCGAGCCCAGGACGTGCCAGCCCCTCTCGAGTTGAAGCGGCCAAGGCTGCTCGTGACGTTGATGCTGTTGCTAAGTCGCAACAGGCGGATGTCGACGAGGCAACGCTGAAGGAAATTTATGGCGAAAAGAGAGAGCATGTCAATGTCGTGTTCATCGGCCACGTCGACGCTGGCAAGTCCACCCTTGGCGGCTCTCTGCTCTACTGCACTGGCATGGTGGATGACCGGACAATGGAGAAGTACAAGAAGGAGGCCAAGGAGGCCGGTCGAGAGACCTGGTACCTCTCCTGGGCGTTGGACTTGACCAACGAGGAGCGTGCCAAGGGTAAGACCGTTGAGGTCGGCCGTGCCTTTTTCAAGGTTCAAGTTCCGTCGCCAGATGGGCCCATTGAACGTCAGTTCTCCATTCTGGACGCCCCCGGCCATAAGTCCTATGTGCCCCACATGATTGGCGGTGCTTCCCAAGCAGATCTTGGTGTCCTGGTTATCTCGTCCCGAAAGGGTGAGTATGAGACTGGTTTTGAGAAGGGTGGCCAGACTCGTGAGCATGCACTTCTTGCGCGGAACTCTGGTGTCGAGAAGCTCGTTCTGGTTGTGAACAAGATGGACGACCCCACTGTGAATTGGAGCAAGGCTCGGTTCGACGAGTGCACGGTCAAGGTCCTGAAATTCCTGGAGGCCCTTGGCTACAAGAAAGCGGACGTTTTCTGTATGCCTATTTCAGCTCAGCGCACTATCGGAATCAAGGACCGAGTGCCCAAGGATCTAGCGCCATGGTATGATGGACCCTCGCTGCTTGAATACCTTACCGACTTCAAACTTCCCGAGCGCAAGGTCAACGCTCCCTTTATGATGCCGATTAGCGCAAAATACCGAGACATGGGTACCATGGCAGAGGGTCGCATCGAATCGGGTGTGATCAAGAAGAACGGCACTTATCTGATGATGCCCAACCGGACGGAGGTCCAGGTTTCCGCTCTGTATGGTGAAACTGAAGACGAGATTTCGACCGCCACCTGCGGTGACCAAGTCCGTCTGCGGCTGCGTGGTGTGGAAGAAGACGATTTCTTCCCTGGCTTCGTTCTTTGCTCGCCGAAGCGCCCTGTCCACTGCGTCTCTGCCTTTGAGGCCAAGATTCGTATCCTGGAGTTGAAGAGCATTCTCTCCGCTGGTTTCAACTGCGTGCTCCACGTCCACTCTGCTATCGAAGAAGTCACATTTGCTGCCCTCCTTCACAAGCTTGAGCCCGGCACCGGCCGCAAGAGCAAGCGCCCACCTCCCTTCGCTAGCAGGGGCCAGACGATCATTGCTCGCCTCGAGGTCACCAGCACCGCTGGTGCAGTCTGCGTTGAGAAGTTCGAGGATTACCAGCAGCTTGGACGATTCACTCTGCGTGACCAGGTACGAGCTTATGTGTCTATCTCTTTTGTGTTTTTACTGACAGCTTTGCTTTCCAGGGACAAACCATTGGTATTGGCATGATCACTAAGCTCATCCACAGCGAGACCGACACCGCCACAGCGTGAGGAATCTGTGGAGCATCCATGGCCCAGCATTCACTTTTCCAACAAAACCATCTCCGAAAAAAAGTCCAATGATATCAGCGTTTGATTTCTCGTCATTTCGTTCAATTTTGCCATGAGACAAGGGCTTTTGGTCACGTAAAGCCGGTGGACATATACCACGGCCCGTCTGAAGCGATGATGATGAATTCTTCTTTCTAAATAGACCTTTGCTCTACCCTTCAAATGAAAGCAGTGGCCATTACCCAGGACACTGTATTTTCTCCATTCTTTATATACACGTAGTTGATTCGGTACTACACATGATGGATATGTATCTATTCTATCCACGACAAGATGAGCTCGAACGTAAAATCCTCAACGCTTCGACTTTCCGACGACCTTAGTAAACCCGTCTTCGTCAACCTCCGGCTCGACCTTCGCCCTCGGCGCCCTCACCAAAGCAGGTGCATCATCCATATCAACATCCATCCCCTCAGCATCATCACTATCCTCCTCATCATCCGTCTCCTGATCCTCATCTCTAGCCTCCACCTTCTTAAACATCTCCGCACCGCCACCAGCCTTCTGCTGACTCTTCTGTTGGTAATTCTCCCACATCTGCCGAATAGGCCCAAACTCGCCGCGCGCCGTCTGCACCTTCATCTCCATGATCTCCGCCGCAACGTTGCCTGCGCTCTCGTCGTCCACCACCACATCGAACTCGTCGTTCATCACCTGGATCAGCACATCCTCCAGGTCCTCGGCGTCTGTCTCCGGCCGCTCGCTGAGCATATCGGAGACCGCACCGCAGAGCCAGTCGCGCTTGTCGCTTGACGTTGGTCCGCCCCAGTTTGATTGCACTGCCAGCGAAAGTGCCGGCCAGCTGTTCAGAGCTAGTGTGATTCCGAGGTCGAGGTAGGAGGAGGCGTTTGTGGCCGCGGGGGTTGGGCGGAGGATGTGGCCATTGTGAGGATCAGCGAGTATGCAGATTGGGAAAAAAAGTTTCTTTCAATCGATCGGCCTGTTCGAAAGGCGAGGGAGGATTTTCGGATTGCAGATGCCCCGCGATACTCGATGGAGAGGATAGTCGGCGTCGCTGGTGTATGAGGAGCGGGATCAATGGTACAAGAGTCTCTTCGGGGGGGAGTATAGAGTGCGCTGGTTCTTCTCGATACGTGCGGTCAATTGACCTGATCTCAAAATTTGGCGATTAGATACGATAAGGTCATGTGATTTCCATAGCGGACCATGCTTTCTTTTGACAGAGCAGTTTCGTGTCATTCGTTGTAGTTATTTATCATGGACACCAAATAAAACCACAAAGAACCCAAAAAGAAACCCCAGACAGAATCCTTGAGAGATGCTGTAAGGCCGGAGAAAAAAAAGAAATTTTGCATCAGCGGGGAGTCGAACCCCGGTCTCATCGTTTCAACCAACCTATTCAGGTAGTTATGGAAGCGAAGAATGATAACCGCTACACTACTAATGCTAGTTATTATGAATTCTTAACCAGAACATCTCTTCAACAATTGAAATTGTCCTAGAAAAAGCTCCTTAACCAAGGAAATCTACGATAGAAACAGAACTGGGGTTCTCTAATTTAGGTCGAAGGAAAAGGATATAACAAGGAACAAGTGGATAACCTAGACTTGACTGAAGAGTTCTAGTGTCACTGTTAATTCGTGGGTTTCTCACAAATGTTGTCGCTACACCACCAGCAGCACGATGTAGACATTCACTTACTGCAGTGCATTATGATCACGTAGCGCCCCAATATCTTGCTGCCAACTAAAGTACTATGGCGGAAGAATATGGATCACCATTTCTGTAGCTTCACGGTTGAGGGGCATTTAACTACTTTTACCTGGATTAGATGTCCTCAAGCTATATATATCTATACTGTCAATGTTGTGATACTTGAAAATCTTCATTCTGGTATCTTTGTTTATATTGTCGTCTCTAAATAACAAACCCAAAATCCAATATTCTCAAAGCCCGATTCCGAATGATTCCATGCTCTGCTCATTCGGATCGCTGACATGCACCACAATCTTCCCCCTCGCACGCCCCGATCGAAGCTTCTCAAAGGCTTTCCCTGCATCACCAAAATCATGCACGCTATCCAGCTGCATCTGAATCGCGCCCTTCGCCAGCCACTCCCCAAGCTGCACAAGCTGCCCCTGATTATTCTTCGCCATCACAACCACGTACTTCCTTCGTCCGCCGCCAAGAAAAGAAGGCCACCCGAGTCGTCCGACGAAGGTCATCAAACCCGACACCCCAACCTGCACAAACGCCCCATCTTCCTTGAGAAAATGATGACACTGGTAATACAGCGCCAAAGGCAAGCCAATATGATCAAGGATACAGTCAAAAACCACCTTTCGCTGCACCAACTTCGCCACCAGATCCGGCTCCGCCGTGTAATCAATCACCTCATCCGCACCCAGACGGAAACACAACTCCATATTCCGCGTCGAGCACGTCGTCGTAACGTGACACCCCATCTGCTTCGCGATCTGAATTGCAAAAACCCCACAACCCCCAGAGCCCCCATTGATAAACACCTTCTCTCCAGCCTTCACGTGCCCCTCCAGACTCTGATACGCCGTCTGGCCCGCGACCGCAACACCAGCCGCATGATCTACCGCAACGCCATCCGGCACAAGCGCAATCTTGTCCGCCGGAATACTGACATACTCCGCCAGCGACCCGAACTGCACCGGCCGCGCAGGACATCCGAAGACCAGTTGGCCCTCTTTGAAATGTTTCGCGTGAGGTCCTGTCGCCGCGACGCGCCCACAAAAATCCATGCCTGGGGTCGCGGGCATGCCGATGACCATTCGTGCTGGCAGGCCCACTTCTGGGAGCTTGTAATCCACGGTATTCAGGGCCGCGGAGAGCACCCGCACCAGGACCTCGTTGCCTTGTGGGGCGGGAGGTGCGCGGGCGCACATGTCTAGGCGCAGGTTCTGTTCGAGGCCGTGAGCTGTGCTCGAGTAGAGCCAGGCTTTCATGGATTCGGGGTGGTACGCAGACATGTCCAAGGGGGGCATTGTTGGGTTCATTTTGGTTGATTTGAAGCCCGTTTTGGGGGGTGCGGGTTCAATGTTCCTTTTTTTAATCTCATGTGGCTCAGTCTGGAAGGTTCGCGCTTTTGAGCGGCTGTGTGATGAATCTTAATTGAGGATCATTTTTGAAGGCATTCCTGTAGGATGGGAGTTCGATTTTTTGGTTGATTATTGGCGGATACTAACGGTGGTCGGTTCAGTGTTGTCGATCCAGGGCACGCTATTGGTGCAATGCTTTTAGGGTTCTCTGACACGGAACAAGACCTATAAATGCTCTCCCATCGTCCCCTCTGGGCTCGGATTTCTTTTATTATAAGGTACATTCTACGCTCTACAGATACATAGTTCTAACGACTAGCAATGGCATGTGTACACCATAAAACCACATACCAAAAAAAAAAAAGAATCGCCTCCGTCCCCACATCTGTCTGACCAAAACTAAAATACAACCGCACAGGGTCCCGCCAGCCTTCCCTACGCGGGTAGAAGGCGTCTAGATGCTGGCTGCCCCACGGGTCTCACGCCGATATGCATCCAGCGTTTCCTCTACTACCGCGGAAGTCCAGTTGACGGGAATCGACTCTGCTTCCGCGCTACTTTGAGTTGTTAGTATGTGTTCCATTCTTGACCGGATGGAAGAAAATCAAAAGAATCAGTCCCATGTCATCCGTAGGCATTTAGGGTATACATGTCTCATTAAATGGCATTTATATCTGTTCTCAAGTCAGCAATGCAACATGTTATAGTTACTTACCTTACTCTTCTTCGATGTCCTCACCAGGCACACCACCCCTCTCGAGGCGGCTGTGGACGTCGCTGAATGAAGCCCTCTGGGTTTGATGGCCGACACCCAACTCCAGGATCGTAGACCGGGTCGAAGTAAGGGTTCTGCACGTCAACCGGAGTGTTGAAGTAGGTAGTCACATTCGTGAGAGCCCTGCCACTCGCTTCCCTCATATCCCTGCAGGGGTCCCTCCTGGGGACGGGCGGGGGCTTATTGCCAACGTCCTCGTTGGAAGTTCATAGAGACGATCCTGCCGATTATACAGAGCAACATAAGCCAATCAGCGAAATACACAGGTTCCGAACTATTCCCTTCAAGCAGGCCCTTTAATTATATTCCAGCCCTTTGCCTATCTCTTCCGTCTACCTTCTCGTCGCTTAAGACGTCGGGGAAGAAGCGTATTTTGGTGGCGGTAATTCATCGACCAGGTCAAATGGGTTATCGGTATTACCGACCATCAACCCCAGCACGGCGGCGAAAAACAATCGGCAGCCATACCAATAGCGTGGACCGCGCACATAAAAAACAAGTTCGAATGTCTTCCGGAGATGTGCCTTTTGCTTTGAGTCTAGTTGAAAGCCCCGGGCTTGCTCACAACATAAACACTCCACCGTACAATGGCCAGCGGCGAATTTTCGGTCTGTCATGGTTTGGCGATTTGAGCAGCATCCGCAGCCTCTTCCACAACATCCTCCCCTTCCAGCACAGTCATTAGCAAGCACTTGATGCATATACCATTTCGGGTGCGAGCGCCACAAGTCGAACCCTCGAGTCATCGGGCAGTCCTGATGTGAACTCCGAATCTCCCACCAACGCCGTTCCAAAAGCCAGTACTGCTTTGCAAACTTTGAAATCTTCCCTTGTAAGTCTTGAACGAGAGCCAGGTTGCGGTTGTGGTTGCCTTCCTCGATGGTTTCCCCGACAAGCCTGCTGAGCTTTTCTCTGAGGGCCATCTCGCGTTGAGTACATTCGCGAAGTAAGAATTCAATCTCAAGCAGGCTGGGAAAATCAATCTTATTTCGATATTCCCACCAGTGACAATACCGATATGTCTGAAGAGAATGGATATTTCCGGATTTTTCTAGATCAATCTCGGTAGACGTTTTGACCATGTCAGACGTTTTGACCCTGTCTAAGTCCGGCTCATCGTCTCGGAGCAAACGTCTGGCAATGAAAATCGTACACCAGAGCAATATAAGTCCCATATACCAGAACAACATCCTTCCCATCAAACCGCGCTTGATTATTCTGGACCCACAAGTTGTTCAATGATTATCGCTGACAAGGGTGGTATCTTGACTGACTGAATGTGATTTCGATGGGGGTATTTGAGGTGCGATTGAGCAGAGTGAGTAGGGGTTGCGAAGTTAACCAGTAAATATGATGTCAGCCCTCATTCGTCTCGCACCCGAATAGGAATGGAACCCTGTTGGGCGTGGAACTTAGCCTGAGCTAGAAAACCAAGAATATGAATTAATACTATCTAGGATTCTAATAGGAAAAGAGTACCATGGGTGATCGCCACTGGTTCTTTTACTAGAGAAAAATCCGACTTAAAGCTCGCATTATTAATTCAAGTCAATTAACTTAAGGACAGATGACTCAGAGCTAAGGTATCATGAAAATATGAACATTTCTTTTAGTCCTTCACCTCCCCTAAAGCTTTTCAAAAACTTCAACGGCCGCCTTTGCGGTGGAAAGTGCGCTAGCAGGGTTTTGGCCAGTCACCAGGCGACCATCAACAACATGGAAATCATCCCAGATACCAGCAGAACGTTCATCTAAACCAATATCAGTAAAGATAGACCAGGACTGAAGAGAGATGGATTGACTTACAGGTAGCACCCAACCGCTGAGCGACTTCATCCACCATCTCAGCCCCCAGAGCCCTCAATTCACCCATAATACCCATGGTATTCTCCGCCTCCGAAGTAAACCCAGTGAGCCTCTTGCCCTTGATAAGCGGCTCTCCAGTAGCAGTGTCAAGCAAATTGGCAAAGATAGCTGGGCCATGGCAAACAGATGCCACAACGCCGCCATTAGCCCAAACCTGCTCGGCGATCCTCTGCAGCGCGCTGGCAGTGGGATAGTCGATGAGCGCGGCGTGGCCAGCGGAGGCATAGAACAGGCCGTACTTCGATCCGTCGAGGTCAGCTGCTTTGGTCATGTTGTCGAGCTTCTTCCGGAAGTCGCTGTTCGTGTCATTCCAGATCTCCAGGTCTTCGCCGTTAAGGAAGTCTGGCTGTTGAGAGAGCCAGTCCGGCGTGTAGCTGCCTGTCTCAGATGACAGGTCTACTTCGAAGCCGGCAGCGACTAGGACTTTGTAGGGGTGCAGGGCTTCGCTGATGAAGAGGCCGGTTGTTTCTTTGCCATTGAATAGCGTGGCGTTGGCTGAGGTGATGGATATGAGAGCTCGGCGGGCAGGCATTTTGCTGGCGTTGATTGAGAATGTATAGTGAAGTTAATGGAGATTTAGGCTTGTTGTGCTGAGATGAATCTCTCTTTTTGCTGTTGCTTTGCTGCTGTTGTTGTTCTGGATATTATCGGGGGCATGAGCACCTTTTTATATTCCAACCTGGAATCAGTGATAATGAGCGCATTCCTGCATAGAGCGTGTGATTCCAGGTGACTGCTACGTGGTGGCTGTTTCCAACCACCTAGACTCCGGCTCCTAGTCTCTGAAACTTGGACTGCATACAACTGGACCGGGTCCGACTCCTTGACTCCGTCACCAATCCTCCGAAACTCCTAGACTCCGTCGCCAAACACTCCTAAACTCCTAGACTCCGCGACACCGAGACTCATCAGTTAGGAGGGATCAGCGGGACGGAGTTCCGGAGTCGCGGATTTGTGGGGCTGAAAAGGGCTGAAGTCCTCGCGGGTAGCCTATCACACTCCTCCCATGGGTGTCTGACTCCGGAACTCCTTAAGTGAATGGTATCATTCCATGAAAAACACATTATTGACAATCAGGATTTGTAACTAGCTGGAGACATATTTGGATATATAAATGCGATTCTTTGAGCATATTAGGATTTTACGACTCCAAGTGAACGACGTCTTTGGATTAAACCCTACTGCGCAATATACATACCTGGCCAGAAGTCGCGGTCCTTTCATATATTTCCCAGCAATAATTCACACACAAGTCAACATGAATCCGAATGCAGACAACTACGTACCCTCAGAGTCCAGGCTCTTCAAGCCGTTAAAAGTTGGCCACTTCACGCTACAAAATCGCATCGTCTTCCCTCCTTTGACTCGCCTCCGCAGCGACGACGGCCATGTTCCTCTGCCGCTTATGCAGAAATACTACGCCGACCGTGGCTCCTCACCCGGGACGCTAGTTATTTCAGAAGCCACAGCGATTTCACACCTTGAAGAGGGCAATTGGAATAACCCCGGATTCGTCAGCGATATGCAAACCGAAGCCTGGCGCAACATCATCGATGCGGTCCACGCCAATGGGTCCTTCTTCTTCCAGCAGATCTGGGCTATGGGACGGGCATCTCAGCCCGACTTACTGGCAGCACGAGGGTTCCCCTACCGATCCAGCAGTGCTGTGGCCATGAAGGGCTCTGCAATTGTACCCAGAGCTATGACGGAAGACGAGATCTTGGAGACTATCCAAGAGTTTGCCAGCACAGCAAAGCGGGCGGTTTCGGCTGGCGCTGATGGCGTTGAGATACACTCTGCCCACGGTTATCTACTCGATCAGTTCCTCACGGCCGGTGTTAACCAGCGCACTGATAAATGGGGTGGCTCCATCGAGAACCGAGCTCGGCTAACTCTAGAAGTTGTCAAGGCTGTCGTCGGAGCTATTGGTGGCGAAAGGGTGGCTATCCGGTTTTCTCCATATGCTGGTTTCCAAGGGTCCGAGAAGACCGATTTTCTTGAACTGTACACGTACCTCATCACGGAGCTCAAGAAGATGAATGTGAAGTTTGCGTACCTGTCTCTTGTCGAGGCAACTGGGGACCCCGGAGCCTTGATTTGGAACGACAAGAAGATTCATCAGGACAAGACACTGGACTTCATCCTCGAGGAATGGAACAACCTATCACCCGTTATCGTTGCAGGTGGCTACCAGCCAAATACCGCAGCCTGGGCAGTCGAGAATCGTTACAAAAAGTGGGACGTCATGATCGCTTTTGGTCGCCATTTCATCGCCAATCCGGACTTGGTCTTCAGGATTAAGAATGGGATCCCTCTGGCAAAGTACAACAGATCGACTTTCTACAGCAACAAGCAATGGTTGGGCTATAATGACTATCCATTTAGCCAGGAATTTATGGAGGCACACCCACATGCTGTGCATCCAATGATTGAGCAGAAGCAAGAGGCGGTTGTCGCATAGTTAGTAGGATTTGTTGTTTACTCACGTTGATCCCGGAAACCCTTGGCTTTATATATTGATAGATTTCCAGAGAGCTTAGAACAGTGTCTTGAACCATTAGAATCAATAATCTGGTCTCTACTTTTGATCCAAGTTGATGAATCTCATATCTATAACAATCACGTGAGTACCATTGCTCGGTCGGCATTGGCCCGTCGGTCGGGTTCTAGCCCGAGTGGAATCCATCGGTCTTACACGTCTCCCCACCACTCGTCTGAGCATGATTTGCTGGCACATGGCCTATTGACCCCGAATTGAGGGCTACTGCAATCGATATTTATTGATCTGCCATGCATGCACCGGCGCGAAACAGGATAGGCTCGGCGAAGGCAAGCCCTTCTATCAAACCCCTGCGGAAACAAGTGCCACGCGCCTGCGACTGGTGTCGCGCGAGAAGGGCCAAGTGTGACAATGAACGCCCATGTAGAGCCTGTATTCGAAGGAATGAGCCGTGCCTGCAGAGTGGGTCGGATGAGCCCAGAACCCTACCACAGGCGATGAGGTATGGAATATCACTCGAAATAGTGTATATTTCCATCATCTAATGGTATCATTACAGAGAGGTAGAAAGGCTAAAAGGGCACATTAACCAAATCGAAGATGAATTGCTCTGGTACAGAACTCAGTACCCGTCGAGCTCCATGGCCAGCTCGTTGCGGACGCCCAGTTCTCCTGGACAGACCTCGTTGCCAGGTCTAGCATGGTCGTCCAGTCGCACCAGCCATTCGCCCCCAGACATAAACAGCTCGCAAAGACAAGCAGAAAGGGACTGCAATCGACGCAGCCCTTGGGAGGGCATCGAGATCGGCACTGCTCGCTCTCCAAACTCGTCATGGTATGGGCCGTCGTCGCTCTTTCATTTTATCGGGCGCATGAATAGTTACTTGGGTGGAATCCTCCAGCAGACCCAGATGTCCAATCAAATGGTTCTTCATGGCTCCGCAACCACACTACTAAACGGTACCACCGATAAAAATCCGGACGACGACTTCGATCAGCAAGTCGCCCTTTCCGCTGGGGTCCCCTTCGCGGCAACGGAATTCCTGAGTCCAACACAAGAAGAGTACTTCCTCGATTTGTTTTGGAAATCTTACCATACATGTCTATTTCCTATCATCAATGAATCCGAATTCATGGACCACTATCGATCACTGTGGACAGCATCTGGAGACACAAGAAGGCCTTCTGCGCTCGTTGACATTGTGATTGCCATGTGCATGCAGTATGGTATTTCACAGGTATCCCCTCAGCGACAAAAGCCCATCATCGATGGAGACGCCAGTGTCGCCGGCCGTCGGTACTTCCAACGCTGTCAGCAGCTAGTTACCTACCAGCTTGAAAGCCCCACAATCTCGACGGTACAATCTCTCATCTTGTGCTCCATATACTTATGCAACGGATCTTTCCAAAACATGTCAGCTTCCTGGTGTGGCACAGCCGCTAGAGCAGCTTATGCCGCCGGGCTCCATGTTGCGCCCTCGGACGCAGTACCGACACCGGAACGCGAGCTGAGGAAGCGTTTGTGGTGGGCTCTTTATGAGCTTGACGCCAAAATTGGCATAAAACTAGGTCGACCGTTTCTTCTCTACCGCTCTCCTGCCGAGCCCGGGCTTCCAGACGACCAGCCTGAAGCCGCGAAGCAGTCCGGGTCTCATTTGGCTCATTTGGGCGAAAACAAAACTTGGCTCAGTTTTCACCTATACAACGCGAAGCTGTTCATTGCTGCGCGGGAGATTCACGAGGCATTTTACGCACGGGATGTGAACATTCTCCAAGGACAGTCCATCTGGGATGACCCCCAGGCCCTAGAATCTCATGCCGAGTTCTTGCAGCTGCATGCAAGAAGCCTAGACCAATGGGTAGATGAACTACCCCGTGTTCTCAAAACAAGCAGACAAGAAGATGGCATCCCCTTCTCCACAGATGGAACCAAACTGGATATCGAGCCATTTGCGCCGGTATGGCTCCAGCGTCAACGCCTAAACCTGGAGCTGATGTATCACAATCTTTGTACTAACATCTATCGACCCTTTATCTCCTTTGTCCCGGGACCAACTTCAAGTTTGGCCGAGAAGTTGGCCACGAAATGCGCTCTCCATGCTATGGCACTCACCAACATAATGCATCAAACGCTGTCATCAACAAGTATTTTGACTGGTTGGCATGAGGCTTTCCAATGGCAGTGGAATGCATCCATGACAATTGTTGGCTTTGTACTAGCTTATCCGCGTGGTGCGCTGACACCCGAAGCCATCAAAGCAGTAGACCTGTCTATAACTGTCTGCGAAATATTTGGAGAGCGCTTCTCCGTTGCGACCAGCGCTGCCATGATCTTACGGAGTCTCGGCCCCAAGATCAACTTTCTGCTGCAGTATCATTCGGAAACACACACCGCAATACAGGATGATCATATTGAGCAGGGAAATGCCACCCATGGTTTAATCAAGCCGGCAGCTAACACAGAATGGCTTGATAATATCATGGCTGGGACTCCTGGGCTTGATGCTTCTTTCATGGTGCCGATGCAAGACGTGTTTCAGATGGCTTATTCGATTGAGCAGTGGAGTGCCTTGGATGACCTATTGCCAAATATGGAAGGCGACCTGTGGAGCTTGCAGGGCTTAGGGGGCTGATGAAACTACTAGTAGTGAATATGCGCGAAGGGCTTTCCCTGCCTTTCTTTCTGCCTGTGCAGGACCGATCTCAGCATGATAGCTACGTACGTATGGCATGGTTGCCGCGCGAGTACTATGGATGACCTACTCGCCTCTTTTTTAGCACCCAAACGAACCGTTCGAATGGTTGTGGAGTAAAGTAATAATAAAAATCTTGATGTGTCACTGATATTCATGCTACTGTACCTCGATTCATAGACTCTAGACATGCGGTTTGGTTATTTGGTCCTAGACATATGGGTTTGATATGGAATGAAGAATCACTGGAGTCATCGTGCATGACAGTTGGTCAGTTGAGAGTACCTGTTATTATCTTGACCGTCGGAGTGTTCTGGGTTTAAGCAGCAAGGGCATGACGTGGTCTACCACTTGAACAAAAGCAACATCTGGTTGCGTTCATGTCAGTGTTGTCATGGCCGATATTGGGTGATCATGGTGCTACATTCTCTGTTGCTTCGTGGAAAGAGAAAGCTGTACTGGGTTGGTTAGATATGAGTAGGTTAATTCGTTAGCACGCGAAGCCATGTGCCGGTAAGACCAGCACAAGTATAGTAGGCATCTTATGCTGGGCCCAAGAGGTAGAAGATAATACAACCAAGAAGGCAACTCCGGAGAGGTTCGGGGATTGTTGACATGGCATGTACCCGGGTGGAACGCCACAATCTCATGCACACGTTCAGTGGAGCAAGCAGCGCAATGCGAGGGCCCGCCTCGATGCGGACACGGTCCACCGATGTGCATGCATTGCAGCCTTTGGTCTTTCGGGTAGCAAGCCTTGATATGCACGGATCTCTCTAGGCCGAACGGACAGGGAAGTGGTTGTTGCATTAGCTGCAGATGGAAGCGCACCCCGGCCACGGGGTTCCATTGGACGACGCGCTCTGCTGCCTCCTCAGACGTTTCTTCCGGCCGTCCAATCCGTGGCCGCTGACCAGATACGGGGCGGCGGGCCCTCTCAACTGTCGAATCCCCCAAGGTGAATGTGTCGCCCACCATTTGTCGCCTAGCACCAGCATGTGCGTAAATGGGTGCGGGAGTGTCCGTCAACTTGGAGATCACGGGACCTGACGAGCCCGGCGCTGTGGAAAAGTGCATGCGGGTCTGAAAATTCAATTTCAACGTTGAAGCACGCTGTTCCGAAGGACATGGGGCGACAAAATGACCATAAAGTGGCACCGAATCGTCTGAAATGACCCAAAACAACGCACCGTAAGGCACGAACCATGCCAGTGATCTCCTATTGTTTTCGGACAGATATTGGGTACCTGGGTCAAAGATTGGTACACCAAAGGCAGGCTAGGGGATTTCGGCCGTAAGACAGGGGGCCGAGAGGCAAAAAGGCAGGGGGGGCTTGGAGAGGCCATTCGAGGGCTTCAGTGCTGATGCGACTAGTTCGCCGCATGAAAGAACCGATCCTCCTAGCAATTGCGCCCCATCGAGGCTGCTGGCCATCGTTGACCAGGGATATTGAGTTGGCCATGTCATGGATCGTCTGTATCGTTCCAAGCCGCGGACGTAATGGGGCAGCAAACCCGACGATCTAGTGCCCGATTGATGAGTCCGTCCCTACAAAAGTCGAACACGGATGCACTGTCAACCCATCCCGGACAAAGATCAATGTCCGTTGATTCTCGCGGATGGAAATAGCATCTGGGTCTCTTGGTGGAGCCAGTCTGATAGTCGCGCTTTATGTCCTCTCGTTCTCGGATCCATCCCAGTCAAGTCCCGGATGCCAGGTCTTGACATGGAGGACCAAAAGCAACGCGCCACGTCAGAGTCCCTGAGCTCTGGGTGCAGCTGCATGCGGTTGAGCAGGATGTGGAAGGAGTCACGATTCTTGCCGGCGAGGAACGCCGCGCAGCAAGGAGATCCTATCATTTCCGTAGGCGATGACGATGAACCATACACATGAGCGGGAACAGATGCAGGATCCCTCCTCTGCAGGCGCAAGTGATCAGCTGAACGAAAATGGATCTATCTCGCTCGGATTGTATTTGGGCCGGGCGAGACAAGAGTCAATTCGGTGGCTCATGTTGACGAATAGGGTAAGTGCCGATGATGGGAGACTCGGTGACGCGACAATTGCCACTCGCGTGGCAATCCATTGGCTCAGACGCGACGCGGAAGGGTGTGGTAGGTGCTGGAACGAGGATCATAGCTGAATTCTGATACCCCTGCGAATTCCAAGCTCGGCAAAGGAAAGTGGGTGTGAGGGGATCAACAAGGATGGTCGCAGCGCCGTACACAGAGATCAAGGCAGTACGTCCGGTGAGAAAAGCCGCAACGTCTCCAGGAGTATATGCATATGCGGCCACACAGAGGAAAATATTGGATAGCAATTTTCGTCGCTGAGAGATGTGGCTTCCGGTAGGCATCCGTGTCAAAACTCATCGCCAGGGTCATATTGTTGAACCAATCGATGGCCATTGCGTTGGAAAAAACATGGGATTATCGAACATTCATTTCTGGTAGACAAGGGAAAAATGCAGGCAGTCCCCATGTTCTGGCAACAATAGTGCCTTCTGCTCTGCATGGAAACCAGGTAATCCTTGGCTGGAGAGGCCCGAGGAGTGTATCAGAGTGACAGCTGGCAAACGCCAACAGCCCTCCAGTGGGGGTTCTAGCTTCATGCGAACAGCATCCACATGAAGGCGGGGAAGGCGATTGACGGCGAGGTGACTGCAGTGGTCAGATCGCAGAGACGGAGAGAACGGCAGCCATGCAATGCGGGATTTTCTCTTCCTGGTGCGTCCCGTGGAGATAGGGAATCGCCACAGCAAGAAGCTGCATGCATTGATGAAGCAACCGTTTGATCCTGATAGTCCCTTTCCGGATGTTCTGAGCATCGCACGGTCTCCACCACCCGGAGAACTGCTGATAGCCAACCGGATCGACCATCAAGAAAAGGAGGTGTGGATTCCAGTGACCGAGAGCCCATGGGTGATAAGCCGTCACACAGTGGCGAGCGTCGATCAACAATCCGATGACACGAGCATCGAGGAGCCAGACCGTGGCATAAGAATCTTGTTCGAAACATAAATAGAGGAGTTGAGTCCCTCAACTGCTGGGGGCGCTTTCTCAATCAACCCCAGTTTCAAACTGCAAGCATCAGACCATCAATTGAGGTTAATAGATATTCCTACAAAAAACATTGAAATCAAAAGCTGTTTCAACTTGATTGAACAGCCCCAAGTCGTTGGCCAGCTCTGTCAAAGGGGTAATCGACATAGCCAAATCGAGGTTGACAGTCAGGAACCACCAATTGCGCTCGTGATCCAGGCTGAAACAACAGCCATACCTGTGAGCCAGTAGGTTTTTGGATCGGCGGTATCAGATGGGCCGGCGTTAACAGATCTGATAGGCATGTGTTTTTACAACCAGAAACGATATGCCTGTGGAGACTGGAGCTGGACGAGCTTTGCTCATCGGTGCAACTATGAATACCGTACAGGCGAAACATGCGGAATGAGGCTCGTCAATATGACTGAGAACGACAACAGCAAGTGTCGGCTCTGCGAGAAGATCGAGACCAAATTTCGCCGTCGAAGCGCTGAGCTTGACCGGCTGGAACGGTGGAAACGCGAGGGGGCCACGCTGATAGCCTCGATGGATCGATCTCTGAAGCTTATCAAAGATCTGGATTCCGAGATCCGCTCATTGCAGAGGGAGCGCGAGGATCGGAGGAGCACTCTCACGAGATAGGATCGCCTGTTGATTTGCAGCACCGACGATATGCTTCTGCAGGAACATTTTGATTTGGTTTCGGAATGTTGATATTTGCTTTTTTTCTCTCTCTCTCTGTTGCTTCCGTGGATATTTCCAAGGCGTTTCATGTTTGACCATTCCACGGTTTGTGGCTTCTAATTCGAGTCGGGTCTTTGCAGCATTAGGGCAAGATAGTAACCCCTTCGCGGGGAAATGGCGAAAAGTCTCATTGGTCGAGTTCCTCACATTTCCTGATTGATAGGCTGTAAATGTCCTTAGTCGTTCGACTCCATTGACAGGAGAGACTGTGGGACGGAACACCCCTATGCTAAGCGCCCTGCGGTTTTGGGTGAGCGGTTCGCTGAGACGGTCTCAATCGCATGGTAGAGGGGCACAGTCCCCGCAATTGAACATGACGGAGAAGGACCTGAAACACAGAAGAGTTGAGCTGCCAACCATTCGATTTTGCGTGGTGAGAAATCCCAATAGTCAGGAGGGCAAAGGGAGACAGCACGAGAGGACGAACGATGCCCCTCAATGATGGGAGCTGACACGTGACCAAGCGGCGGTGTATGGGAATCAAACAATAACATTGACATTTATGGTCTGTCCTTATCGTTAAGTCTAGGAGCCGGAGAATTAAATATCAGTCGCTGCGAGGACCATCGCCAACAAACTACGGATTCTACCCGAGGGCTGACTGGGGTCACAAGCCATTCAGGCCCCCATAGATACGTGGACGTGCCTATGTGCAGCGGTGGAAGTCAAGCTCGTCGAATGGGCTACTCAAGACAGCAATTGAGTTGAAGACCAGGACAGGTGGACACATGCCACGTCACAGAGAGTGCAGGAGACGGATGGTGGGAGAAACCCAGTTCGATTGCAAGTATCTGGAACAGAAGAAAGAGCGCAGAAAAGACTTTGTCTATTTTATGTCGCCCGCCTCCGGCTCATCATCAACCTTGGCAAGTCCTTGGTCTCGCAGCAGAGCGTCAATCTCATCGGCAGTCCATAGATGGTGGTAGATCTTGCCATCTTTGGTTCTTCCCACTGTTGCAAACTCGACTGAAGGGGATGGTCAGTAAATAGATCAACAAGGACGACAAGAGATATACTCACTCTTCTCGCTGCTCAACTTTGTCGAGTCCATCGTCTTGCTCAGAACTTTGACCGCCATGGCACATGCCTCCTTCAAATCACAATCCTCCTTGTAATCCTGCTTGAGGAGACTCTGCGCACTAGCATTGTTGGCGCCCACGCTCGTCGCCTTCCATCCACCGTAATTCCCGCTCGGGTTGCTCTGGTACAGCTGGAACTGGCGGAGGTGGTCGTACCCGGCATAGATGAATGACACACCGAACGGGCGGAGACCACCGTGCTGGGTGTAGCCTTGCTTCAGATCGCACAGTCGGCGAACGAGCTGTTCGCAGGGAATGTCTTCGTTGTAGGTGATGAGGTAGCGCTGGGCGTTTTGGCGGGCGTAGTTGATCAGGATATTGGCATCGGCATTCATGCCCGCGACGGCGCAGATCATGTTACTGCTAGGCATTAGAGGACCATACCACACATTAGGGGGGAAGGCAGGCGTACTCGTTGATGGTATAGAGCTTCTCGGCGGAAGTGTCCTGCTCCAAGAGCTTGCTGGTCACCTTCCTCTCGGCGGCGAGCACAATTCCATCCTTGGCAAGGATCCCTAGAGCTGTTCCGGCGTGGGAGATGGCTTCCAGCGCATATTCGACCTGGTACAATCGCCCCTCTGGGGAGAAAATGGTAGTCTGGGGGCATCAGTTAGCTGGAGCTGCTGGGACCGACGGGATGACGGAATGGACACACCCGTGAATCATATCTCCGAGACATGGTGCATGAAGCAGAAGAAGGGGATAGAGACAAGGATTATAATAGACAAGACACGACGGTCGAGGAAAGATTGAGGGAAGGTTGAGGGATGATGGATGGGGAGATTAGAAGCTCCGGCAGCAAGACCAGGCAGCTCGCCCTCGCGCGTCCCATGTCACGTGATCTATCACGATAGCGATTGACTTCGACTTCGCATTGTAGACACTTACTTACTCTACCACCATACATTGACCATGCTCAAGTCGACCTATACTCCTCCGGCCCCTTTGCCCCCGGGGTGGTCAGAGCATCGCGCTCCTTCAGGTGAGTTTATGTCCTTTCTACCCTCCACATGCCATTCTCTAACTCCCCGCCGCAGGTCACTTGTACTATTATAATTCCACCACAAAGCAGTCGACATATACTCGCCCACAAGTGCAGGTTCCTCAGCCTCCTGTGGCCGCGTCAGATTTGTCTCAGCCTGCATTGTCCTTTACGCCCGAGACCCTGCCACCTTTTTCTTCAACGCCGTACGGGCCCGTAGGCTTCGATCCCACACAATTTGGAGCACCGCAGCGTGGCCGTGGTCGCGGAGGGTTTCGTGGCGGAAAGGGTTACCATGACCGAGGGCGACGGGGCCCCGAAGACAGACCGAAGTCGAAACACCCCATTCCGGACTGTGCGCCATGGCTGCTGGTAAAAACCAGGTTTGGCAGGCGGTTTGTTCATAACCCGGAAACCAATGAGAGCTTTTGGAAGATTCCGCAGGAGGTGCTGAAGGGGGTGGTTGAATTTGACCATCTGGAGCGCGAGAAGCAAGAAAGAAAAGAACGAGGCGAGGAGTCCGGAGAACCAGCCCCAACTACTGAACAAATGACAACTGCTCCGCAAAAGGAGGAGATTGCCCCTGCGAAACCTCATGCCGCTGTTGAGGGCGCCGAGGGCGCTTACGATAGCGACGAATACGAGGAGGTTGAGGTGACGGACAGTGAAGGAGAAGGCAACCAACCATCAAAGCGTGCCCGGACGGAGAGCGAAGGTGCCCAGGACCAGCCGGTAGAGTTCACCGAGGCGGACCTTGAATACCAATTGGCTGCCATGGGTGAAGAATATGGATTGGACCCAGAAGAATATGGCGAGCCAGGGGAAGATTGGGAAGAAGGCGCAGAGGGCCTTGCACTGACCGACGCTGATGCGGAAGCGCTCTTCCGGGATCTACTCGACGACTATAACATTAATCCATTCACACCATGGGAAAGCATCATTGAAGAAGGCCGCATATTCGATGATAGCAGATACACCGCGCCTCAAAACATGAAAGCACGGCGCGAGATCTTCTCCAATTGGAGTCGGGACCGAATCCAAGAAGTCAAAGAACGCAAGGAGAAGCAAGAGAAACAGGACCCACGCATCAAGTATCTGGCTTTCCTGCAAGAATACGCCACGCCCAAGCTGTACTGGCCCGAGTTCAAGCGCAAGTACAGAAAGGAGCCGGAGATGAAGGACTCCCAGCTCTCCGATAAGGACCGCGAGAAGTTCTACCGCGACTACATTTCACGGCTCAAGCAACCCGAAAGTAACCGCAAGTCGGACCTTTCAGCTCTCCTCAAATCCGTCCCACTTCATGCCTTGAATCGATCATCCAACCTGGAGGCCCTGCCGATCTCAATCGTCACCGACATTCGTTACGTCGCCCTTGCGCCGACAGTGCGCAACCCATTAATCGAAGCCTTCATATCCACTCTCCCTCCCGCACCCGAAGAACAGTTGACTGCGGAGCAGCAAGCGGAGCTCGATCGGAGACGAGTCGAACGCGAGAAGCGTGAGAAGGCTCTGGCGGACCGAGAGAGGCGGGTGGACGAAGAGAAACGGCGTCAGCGTGGTGATCTGCTTCGGGGCAAGCACCTCTTGCGAGAAGGCGAGGCCGAAATCGAAGAGGCGATGCGAGTCGGCAAAGACGGACTCCGGAGCTACATGGAGATCGACGAGGTGGCCGGCGACGGACAAGAGCCGTGATTAACACCAAATATGTACACTACTTTATTAGATGGACAAATAATATGGATAGGAAACAGTTCATTCAATTTCCTGAGGGTATCACAGTAGACCAAGAGAGAAAAAAATGGTCATCTCATCATCATTTGAAGCGCCAATCATCCCAGTCCTCATCTACATCCTCGTCACTGTCACTATCACTCTCGGCAGAGACCATATCCTGGTCCTGCTGCTGGGGAATGCGATTCCGATCATCAACAAGCTTCTGCCGTAGTTCCTCCCGCTTATGCTTCATACTCTTCACGCGCTCTTCTAATTCCTCCATCTGGTCAAACTCTTCTTCCAACATCCGCGCCGCATCTTCCCGCTCGCCCTCCAGCTCGGCTTCACGTGTTCGCGTCGCACTCATCTCGTGTCCCCGATCTTGCTGCGCAGCCAGCTCCTCCGCCGTCACCGGCGCTGCTGAGATAGTAGCCTCAGCTGAGATTGCAGCCAGCGCCATTCGCGTCGGGGCGGCGACCTCGCGCTCGAAGGCCGCCCATTCATCTTCGTCGACTGCCGCTGATGATGTCTGCTGCTGCGCGGGCTCGGCAGTCGTCAACGGAGTCGTTTGTTGCGGACCTGCCAGTGGCAGAGGACCAGTCATTTCTTCGTCTTCGTCTATAGGAGGCTCGCGGCTAGCAACATCCGCCTCTTCTTCTGAGTCTTCTTCTTGGGCACTGGATGGCTGCGGATTTGGTGTGCTTGATGCAGAGTGAACGGCGTCGAGGGTTGTGCTGCGCAGCTTCTTGCGCATGTGCCCGTCCCCGCTGTCAACTTTGCGCTTCTTGCTGATTCGGTTGCCTGCGGTATTGGGCTGCGACGTGCCTTTGCGGGTAGCTAGTTCATTGCGGAGTAGCGAGCGAACGTCCGCCATGGTCAACACGATGGTAGGAAAACGCTGTATTATTGTTTAGAGGCAGATGGCAGATCCCAAAAACGATTCAGAGTGAAGAAAGTGGGCTGTACAGGTCGTATGCCAGTGGGGGAAATATGGAGACGCTCGATGATGGCACAGGTCCGTTTCAGCCGCGAGTGGCTGGTGTGGCAAGGCAAGGCGGTGGCAGAACAGATTGCTATCCCGTGACTGGACCATAACTAACGCACCAGTCCGTCCCGTCCTCTCCTGCTCAACCCTCCATCTTCATTCATCCTCCACCCACTCTCGCCAATACCACCACTATTCACCATCTGCTTGAGCGATCGTGTTTTCGCTTTCCATCGGTCGCTCCTCGCTCCTTTTCTCTTGCAGGGCGCGTTTTGGTGTCTCATACTCTCCACGTGACCCCGCTCAAGTTCGCGCACGCGCGGCAAAAGAGACAGACTCTGCGAACACCACGACCTGGCGCATTCCTCGCCATCGCGCGTCTGGATAGCTTGAGCACACACCAAGTAATACCGTGGACCAGGCACCCGCGCTTGTGCAGCGCCTTCTCTTGTGTATTACTTTAGCCCCTTTGAGCAACCGTAGAGAGTCTTTGTTGCGATCGCTGCTGGGTAGCGACGGTGCATAGTTTGAACCCAAGGAAGAGTCGTTCTTTTCTACAACGCGCCGTAGAAATCCACCAGTGACCTTCACCATGGCTGGTAAGCTCTTGTACATCGACCCTACGGGCCCATCGTCTCCGGACCACCCAGAGGTGGCCGCAGGCGATGGCGCTGGACTGGGGTTATTTGCTGGAAGGCACACGCTAACTGCAAGTCCAGATGAACCGCGACGCTCCGGCCGAGCCACTAAGGGCCAACACAAGAACCTCGATATCGTGGCCGCCGATGCCCCGAAGAAGGGCAAAGGGAAAGGCCCAAAAGACAAGAAAGCGTCCGCCGAACCTACCCCTGAATCCCCCGAAGGAGAAGACGAAGAGATAATTCGATGCATCTGTGGTGAATACGAAGAAGAGGAGGAAACAGAGCGAGATATGATCTGCTGTGATCAATGCTCTGCATGGCAACACAACGACTGCATGGGCCTGGTCTTTCCCAAGGGCCAGGAGCCAGACGAATACTATTGTGAGCAATGCCGGCCAGAGAATCACAAGGCACTTCTCGCAAAAATTGCGCGTGGCGAGAAACCCTGGGAAGAGCTTGCTGAAAAGCGGCGCCAGGAAGCCGAAGAGAAGAAGAAGAAGGGCAAGAAGGGCAAGAAGGGCGCCCGGAAGAGTCGGGCAAGCGAAGGTACGCCGGCCCGAACAGCAGCATCTGCGACACCTGTTCCGGCTGCTTCTCCCGCCGCAGCAGGATCAGCCTCAGCCGAGCCGGAGAAGAACGGCCATGCAGGGGATTCCCGTCGTTCCAGCACACAGAAGCGCAAGCTTGAAGACCACACAGACACAGAGACGGTGAGTGCTATCTGGACGAGTGGCAATATCCAGCTTGCTGACATATCAACAGGGACCCCAGATCAAGCAGCAACGAATGTCTCCTTCCGCAGTTACGGAGTCTCCCATTGTTGGTTCCCTTGAGGATCTTACGATTCCCGCTCGGAGAAGCGCTGCCACTGCGCTAGTCAAGCTATTTGTAGAACAGATTGCTGGGGCTCAGAAGAAGGGGACATTTACCCTGCCCACGGGGCAGTCACCGGAGGAGGCGGCACGGCAACTCGGTCTCCAGATCGAGAATGCCTTGTATGACAATATCTGCGGGAAGGCAGGAGAGCCCAACGAACCATATAAACTGCAATTACGGACGATCCTGTTCAACGTAAAGAAGAACCCTTCTCTACGAGATCGTTTGCTCGTAGGTGGTCTCTCCCCGGATTCTCTGTCTAAGATGAAGCCGGAGGAGATGGCCAGCGAGGAATTGCAGCAAAAGGACGCTGAGATCAAGCGCGAATCCGAGCGCCAACACATCATTGTCCAAGAGCAGGGGCCCCGAATCAGACGCACACACAAGGGCGAAGAGTTAGTGGAAGATGAGACGCATAGTGCCGCCACCGACTCCGTCTTCTCTGCTGCTCCGCGCCGAAGCATAGCTGAGACTGAGGGCAGCCCGTCTGCGCAGAGCCCAGTCAGTCCGAAGCTACAACATTCGACCAAGTCTAACGCCCCCGGGCAGCATGCCCGTGGCCAGTCACCAGATAGTGCGCACCACGATCACGTCTTCCCCGAGGTCGCCACCAACATCCGCGAGCCAGAATTCCGTGGCAAGGTCCAGGCGGATGCAGAGATCGACCAGCTTCTGCGCGATGAGGAACCGGACTCTCCGCCTTATTCACCCAAGGATTTCCACGAGGAAGGCATTGTTTGGCGCGGCAAGATGGCAATGACCCCTGTTGCGGAGTTTATGTCTTCCGCTAGACACGTCGGTGGTGCAGACCTGAGCGGACGAGTTTCATGGGGCCAACTTGCTCCACCGACCTTGCTGATTGACGGACGCATCGATGTCCAGCTGGCAAGCAACTACCTCTGTGGATTGCGCTTCAGCACCTCAACCGACGTGTCAGTGATTGCCGTCGGCAGCCCCGACTTACCTGGAGAGCAAGCCGGGTTCAACAAGCTGTTCGATTACTTCCAGGGCCGTAACCGGTACGGCGTGATCGGCAAGCACCCGGTGCCAATGGTGAAAGACACATACATTGTCCCCATCGAAGCCGGAGCTACGAAGAAGCCCGAGTTTATCGAGCTTTTGGAGAACAATTCGCTCGAAGGCCCCGCCGCTGAACGCATGCTTCTGGTCGTCTTCGTCGTCAAGACCGGCGAATCAAACCCTCCGTCTGTCCAGCCTCCTTCCCACCACCCCAGCCAGGAGCCCCCGGCCACCGCGAGTCCCGTCACTGCAACAGGCTCCACGCCCCAGCAACCCTATATGACTCCCGGCCATGGACCCGCTGCTCAAGTTGCGCCGACTCCCCCCTCTGCCTTCGGTGGATCCCCCGCCGTGTACGGCCAGCAAGCACCCGCTACCCAACCCGCCGGCCAGTTCCCGGCCTACCAGCAGCAGTCTGGCGGCGCTACCGGCATGGCCGCCGCAATGCAGGTCCTCGGTGCGCAGGTGAATTCTCCGGCTATCCAGAAACTTCTCCAAACCGCCCCGAACGTGGATATGGCGCAGCTGACTGTTGTCCGTGATATTCTCGTCCGACAGCCCGCCGCTGCAGCCAACTACGAAACCCTGATGCAAGCTCTGTTTGAGACTCAGGCGAACGGCCACGTTCCTCAGAGCTCATAGAAAGGAGGAAGAAACTTCCTGGCCTGTATTGTACAGCATTTTGTTTTGTGTCTGAGTTTAATTTTCACGATTTGATTCACTCATTTTTACCACGGCGGGTTGTTTGAGCCGTGTCAACTGCGGTCTGGTGTTATGGATGTTGTGCTTTTTTTTGTACCTGGGATGGATATTTGTATGGAATCGGACACACATGAGCAGTTGAATATCTTGCCGTAATATCTGCTTGTTCGGCCTGTTGTTCTTCCTCTCTAAAAAGGAACCGTTAGTTTTCTACATTATTAGTTATTGCCTTTATCTTTCAATCCTTTGTTTTTCGAGTCTGATGGCTTCGTTTTGAGGAATCTGGGCCATGCAGAGCCATCATTCCACACAGTTGTAGTTATTTGCAATTAGCAACAGCCCTTCACTAGGATGAATCCTTTCTTTTTTTCCTTTGACAAGAGAGCGCAAGCCATACCCTAAAAGACGTAGATTTTAGCCTGCAGCAGTCTGAGAAGGTCTGCAGTTGCATGAACGCGAAGGAGCAGGAAGACTTTGCCACCGCAGAACTTTACTGGCGAGGAAGACGGCATTACAATAAATACTGGTACCGGTCATCATGACCCATCGCTAGACAAAATAAAGCACTCACTGGATATCAAAGAGTAATCAGCAGTGTGGATTTTTCTTGCACAAAACGGGTGATTCTGATCAAATCTGTACCAAAAAAATATTATTCTAGATGTTTACTCTGTGGCCCTCTGACGGGTCAGGGTCAATGATTACACGCTCGCGGCTGTAGAAGACATGAACGTACTGTATCATAGTTCTACTGCGAGTTTGAGTTGGGGTTAGGGTAAAAGTCGATCTTCCCACCTTCCTGAATGATCCCCGTGCGGTCCAACAAGTTTCGTCCACGGACATAGGGATCCAAAGTCCAATAATTCAGGTGCAAGTTCACTATCGCATCTTCCCTTCGAGAACTAGCCTTATCTCTCTCCTCCTGAGTCTTTGCCTCGATCCACTCAGAGGTTGCGTTCAGTAACTCGGTCCCGATGCTTCTCCGTTCCGCATAGATAACGTCCCGAGTGGCTGTATCTTCCATCTTCGCATTTTCACCCTCAGTGGGCTCGACAAACTCGAATGACCAGTTCTCCTTGCCGTTCAGCCCCTGAATTAGTCGCTCTGGAGCAATGAACTGCCCAATTTCGGCCGTCGTGTATGTGAAGTGGATGCGAGATGCAGTCTCTGGTTCTATCCATCGCTTCATGGTTTTCCAGATACCTGGGGTTCGGCTGAATTAGGACTACAGATATATTGAAAGGAGTCATAGAGTGGCAGCGTACCGGAGAAAGCCCATGGTGCGTTGTGGATAAGAAGGGCGCCTAGAAATTCGGGATATCCAGTTTGGGAGCATTCGATTAGGAATTTTGCGGCTGCGTATTCCTGCAACCACATTAGTACTATTCGGCAATCAATACCGTATAGCACGAAAATAGTTTAGTATAGCAATAAAACATACCATATTAGACACAGAGAAGCCCGTCATATCAAATATAACAGTCTAGATGTGTACAAAATCAGCAACCCGTCCTTCACCACGAATTCAAGATACATAAAGAAGCATACCACGCCCTCAACTGGCGGTACAAGCACCAGTCGCGCAGCCTCAATCATATGAAGGATTCCTCGATTCAAAACCTCATTCTTCTCCGTCGATCGATGCAGTCGGCCTTGAAGGACAATGATAGGACGTCCGACTCGATCCGTCCCATGCAGAAAACATTTCCCGGTGCGCAGTTGCTCCAAGAACGCATGGCTCATCTTCGCCTTCTGCGGATCAGACGTATCGCGGGACTCTTTGAGGGCGTTCAGCTCGGTATTGGCCACCACGGTCTCGTCAACGCTGAGGTGCTTGTTTCGCCATACGAGCGCGTGGACCAACATCGCGAATGACTTGCCAACATCCCATTTGCGGGCTTTCAGGAACCGCAACAGGAGGCGATCGGGGGACTCTTGTCTTGTTGTGTTCAAGAAATACACAAAGAGTGTATCCGGAGAGAGATCGTTGACTTCATTCCGGAGCGTCTTGAGCTCGGATCGGCCGATCTTCTGATGAAGGAACTCTACGAGTTTGGGGGTGTACGCTGAATAAGTGGTCTCGAGGTTACTGTTGCGGTTGTGCATAGGCTGTTTCTTGTTAGAAGATCTCAATGTGGGTATCTGCTGATAAGATATGCTCATACATCCAGTAGCTCTAGGACTAAGCTCCAAAGTTGCTTCAACTTGTCTCTTTGCTCCTGAGACATCTGGCCCGGGGTGTTTTGAGTGGCAGTCATTTTGAGAATGAAGAGTAATCAATCTGATGAAAGTTTGAAAGATCTAGTAGATTGGCGCTACTCTTGAGCGCTTGTCCAGATAAATATTCATAGGTGTTGCCATGTGATTGTGACGATGTTGCATGTGAAGGAGTAAGGATGGAAGGACCGCAGGCCCCAGTCATTCATGGTAGCAGGGGCGGAAGAAGGCTACATCAGGCAGATACTCTTCAAATATTCACATGCGGAACCTAACGATGTAAAAGAGGAAAGTGGCCACATGCTGAACAGGATTCATTCGTCAAATTGGAGAAGTCGATGAGCGATACTCAAATATTGAATTCCCCACTCCCCCCAACGACTCAACGAAAGCATGTGCTTCATTCTACTGAACACTTGTTCAAAACTGCTCGGTTATGTATGAATGTATAGACGAGCGGGGTAAAGAGACTACATGTACATAGCTGGCTAGCCTCTAGGTTTTAGAGGCTGCTGAATAGTCTCAGAAATATACTAAGTCGCATCTTAAGGTTACCCACGAGTTTCTATTGCCCAAATCCGTAAACCAACTAACCCAGGGGTACTGGTAGGCACGCATAGTCCTCGCTGAGTATGGGAACCAGTTCGGAGGCGTTGCATCGTAAGTACTTCGGTGACATTGTACCGGGTGTTTATATAGTTCAGGCGGCTGCGAGGCAGGCGGTCTGGGATGGCGCCGGCACAAATGCTCTGTTATCGATAGCCCAACTATCACGGGTGCAAACCAGCCAAACCAAACGCTGAGTCAGCCACAAAAGATTGGAGCGGGGGCAAAAAAGTTCCGATAGCAGTCGCTTGAGTCTTCAACTCTTTCATTTTGCCCAGTTCTGCGGTTTGGGTCCTGCGCAAGATGTCGATGGATCTGGATGCCCCCGTCCCCATGTCGGGACTACAGGAGGAGCCCGTCAGTGCGACGTGAGTTGTCACCCAAATCCTATTTTTTTTTCAAATGCTAATCGGTGGGATGTAGAATTCTTTGCTGCAACTGCGGTGCTGCGATCGATGGAACCACTGCGGCCGGAGCATTGTGTCAGGATTGTGTGAGACTCACCATCGACGTGTCCCAAGGGTATATATCTCTGTTCGGTGTGCTGGAAAATTCGAAACCTTGCGGTTAACAACTGTTTTAGGATTCAACGAGACGGAGTGCTTCATGCGTGTAGGGACTGCGAGCGGTGGCTACAGCCCCCGTCTAGCTGGGTTGTGGCCGCTCTCGAATCGAAGGAACTGCTCGCTGTTTGTCTGCGTCGGCTTCGTGGCTTGTCGAAAGTCCGAATCATTGACGCTAGCTTCATCTGGACGGAACCTCACTCTCGCCGGATCAAGGTCAAGATCACTATCCAGCAAGAGGCTTTCCAGGGCACCATCATTCAGCAGACATTTGAGGTGGAGTTTGTGGTTGCATCGCAGCAGTGTCCTGGTATGCTAATCGATCCCCCGAAGAGGATGCTTTCGGATGAGAAGGTTGGCTAACCATTTCTCCTACTATTTAGACTGCCAGAAATCCTTTACCCATAATACGTGGAGAGCATCCGTTCAGGTTCGACAGAAAGTGCCTCACAAGCGTACTTTCCTATACCTAGAGCAGCTCATCCTCAAGAATGGCGCACACAAGGACACGGTTAATATCAAGGAAGCGAAGGACGGTCTAGACTTCTACTTTGCGTCAAGATCTCACGCGGAGAAGATGCACGAATTTCTTGCATCGTAAGTACACTGTTTCCGCCCCTACCTTTCGAGGTGATTGGGTCTAATTTGTGTCATTTTTACAGCGTGGTTCCCTGCAAAATGAAGAAGTCGCAGGAACTGATATCTATGGACACGCACACTTCAGTCAAAAGCTATAAGTTTACATTTTCAGGTCAGGAACACTACTTAGTTTTTTGCTCTAGATCATTCTAACTCCCTCACAGTCGAGCTGATCCCTATCTGCAAAGACGACCTGGTTGCCCTACCGATTAAGCTGGCCCGTCAGCTAGGCAACATCTCACCCTTGACCCTCTGCTACCGTATTGGAAGCTCCGTCAGCCTTATCGATCCAACTTCCCTCCAAACTGCTGAAATTCCGGCCAATATCTACTGGCGCTCGCCATTCAAGAACTTAGCGGATATCACTGAGTTGAAGGAGTTTATTGTTCTAGACATCGAGCCCATCGGCCAGTCAAATGGCCGATTTTTCCTGGCCGAAGCGACTGTGGCTCGTGCCTCGGATCTAGGATCTAACCAAAACCAGTACTTCGTACGGACTCACCTTGGTGGCATCCTTCATGTTGGTGATTCCGCATTAGGATATTTCATCAGCGGCACTGTCTTCAACAACGATAATTTCGAAGCTATCGAAGCAAGTGGCCAGTACAGCTCGACCATCCCGGATGTTGTCCTCGTCAAGAAGCACTATGCCCGCAAGAAGAAGCCCAAGAACCGTGCCTGGCGCCTCAGGCGCATGGCCCGTGAGTACGAGGAGGAGGCGCTTGCCGGTGCTGCTGTCCAGGCATCCCGCCGCCAGGAGCAGGAGCAGAACCGCCTCGAGGCCGACTATGAGATGTTCTTGCGTGATATCGAAGAGGATCACGAGATGAGGCAGACCCTGGATCTATATAAGGCCCGGAACAAGCCGCAAGCCATGGGCGAGACCGACGAGATGGAGGAGGACGATGGTAGCGATGATGAGGTGCCCAAGATCAACATGGATGAGTTGCTTGATAACTTTGACGAGTTGAACATGGAGGATGGCGAATGAGCTTTCTGCGAGTGATATCCTTGACGATCATGGCTGGCGTGTTTTCGACTCTTCTGTTCTCAATGGGTTCTCAATTCAACAAAAGTCCTGAAATAGACTTCAAAAAATGGCGTCAAACGGTAGTTGATACACAATTCACCAGTAACTAGTATTTGGGTGTAGAATATGAATTCGAGTAATTCCTACTTAACGGGTAAAAACGCCTGCGCTATGCCAAAGATCCGGACCGGAGACAAGATAAAAGAAATCACCACCTGCCTCCGCGCCTCCTATATCCACCACCGCCACCACCACCATACCGCGGACCCCGGCCACCAGCCCGACCACCATTAGTGTACGGGTTATCATCCTCCTCATGGTGCTGCCGCACAGGCGGAGCCCGACCCTTCAACTCTGCACTCAGCTTCTTGTATGTCTTGCGCATATCCGAATAGCCCATGTGCATCTTTCCGAAGAAGTGATCCGCCAGCCGTCGGTCATTATCAAGTCGGGAGAGGTAGGCGCCGCACACGTCGCAAACCTGCAGTTTCTGGTGTCCCGAAGGACCGGAGGTATCTTGGAGATTCTTGAGGTCGCGTTCGATCTGCTCCTTCTGGAATTTCGCCGTTTGGATCTTGTGCAGTTCGCTCATGGCCATTGCGACAGAGCCCGTCTCGCCCAGAACCGAGACTTCGAGAAGACCCGTGTTGATGGTGTTGGTGAGATCGGCGATTTGTTTGAGCTATTGGTAAAAAAAAGTCCATTAGTAGAGACATCTCGCTTTGAACACGTCGGGAAAACGTACAAGATCGTTCGTCTGCCGAATTTCATCAGGCGTCTTCTCCAGCCGGCGCTGCGCCGTCTCGATCCTCCGGTCACAGTCGTCGATGTACTTTTGCATATCGCGCATATAGTCGAAATCGAATCCCCATTTTGCTTTTTCTGCTGGCGAGGCTGTCTCGTACTCCGTTTTCAGGCCCTCGCTGTGCACCTTGGGGCAGGGACCGAGATCCTGCTTGGTGTTGGTGAAAAGGTCGTGTGGGCAAGTGCCCACGAGGTACGAGCGGCAGACTTTGGGGTCTGTGATGGTCAGCTGAGAATTGCGACCTTGGGCACCAGAGCCAATGAGCTGATCAGCTGTTGGGAGAAAAAAGCGTTGTTAGTTCTGTTCGATGAGCATATTGGGATAGATAGGCGCTTCTGATCTGGAGCGCGGCGCAGCGGACATACCTCCCATGAGCTGCTCCAGCAGCTTTCTCTGTTCCGCCGCCATAGTTAGGAGGGATTGCGTCCGTAAAGAGAATTAGCGCAAAGAGGGGCGTGGTGGGAGGAAGTTGAAGTCTTTCGCCGGAGCTTTTGCCGCGGAAGGCGGTGAGCGCGACTGTTGACAGGCCAGCGATTCGGGGCTGTTTCTTGTTCCGATTCGTGTGGTCGTCTCGTTGTTGATTGCTCCGCTGCGTTCGATTGTCTGGGCTTACGGTGTTCACAGCCTCCAAGCCCTCGGCTGCCCCAGTTCCAACTGCAACTGGTCCCAACTTCTCCCTGTCAATTGGTCTACGTCGCATGAACCGAGCCACCTAGACCGACACCCGGCAAGCATGAAGTGATGACGTTCCTCTCACGCTTCTCCCTGACGCTTCTTGCGCTATGGAGCGCGCTCGCTGCAGCATCCTCTGACTACCATGAACAACTCTTCCTCCACCCGCTTCCCCAATCGTCGCTGTTAGCATCGTTCAACTTCCGCAGCAACACCTCTCAGCAATCCTTCGACAATCAACATTTCAGATACTTCCCCCGAGCGTTAGGGCAGATTCTGCAACATGCCCACACAAAAGAACTTCATCTCCGCTTCACGACGGGGCGATGGGATGCAGAAAGCTGGGGTCCTCGGCCGTGGAACGGCAGCAAAGAAGGCGGCACTGGAGTGGAACTGTGGGCGTGGATTGATGCGCCGGGTGATGATGAGTACGTCGGCATTTGTAGACACCGGTTACAGGACTGACATTTTCTAGGGCATTTGCCAAATGGATTACTTTGACGCAATCCCTCTCTGGCCTGTTTTGTGCCTCGCTCAATTTCATTGACTCGACCCGTACTACTCGGCCAGTTGTGTCATTCGAGCCGGCCGGGGATCATCCGCCTACAGACGACCTGTATCTCCTACATGGAACCTTGCCAGGCGAGGTGGTTTGTACGGAGAATCTGACGCCCTTTCTGAAACTCCTTCCCTGCAAAGGAAAAGCAGGAGTATCAACCCTCTTTGACGGACACAAGCTGTTTGATGCAGCGTGGCAAAGTATGTCGGTGGATGTTCGACCGGTTTGTCCTCCAGAGGGAGAGTGTGTGGTACAAATCGAGCAGACAGTGGACATGGTCTTGGATATTGAACGATCCAAGCGACCTCGTGGTACGTATTGTTGAATCCTATCCCAAAACACATTTACTAATCGTTTTAGACAATCCAATTCCTCGCCCTGTTCCTAATGACCAGTTGGTCTGTGATACTTCCAAGCCGTACAACTCAGATGACACCTGCTACCCCCTCGAAACGACGACAGAAAAGGGATGGAGTCTTAGTGAGGTCTTTGGGCGGACGCTGAACGGTGTCTGTCCCCTCACAGATTCGAAAGATCCCCACGAATCAACCGTTTGCCTTCGAGTCCCGCACGACCGGGGTGTGTTTACCTCAGAAGGGACCTTGGAAACAAAACAGGCGGATGGCTTTACTCGCTGCTTCACGCTGAAAGCATCAGAGCCGTTTGACCTGGTTATACCCGAGCAGCCTGTCACCAGTCAGGTTCCGCTTGAGGAACCCATTCTGAATGCCGAACGAACTATTGTCGGCCACGGCGCAGAGCGGGGTGGCATGCGCATCATATTCGGCAATCCGTCTGACGCCAGCGACGTGGACTTCATTTTCTTTGAAACCCTCCCTTGGTTTCTGCGGCCGTATATCCACACCCTGCAGGCTACAATTACCGGCCGTGATGGGGTGCGGCGAGAGATTCCCGTGTCGGAAATTGTTAAAGAGACTTTTTACCGTCCGGCCATTGACCGCGAGCGTGGAACACAACTTGAGCTGGTGATGACCGTTCCTGCCGCCTCAATTGTCACCCTCACCTACGACTTCGAGAAGGCCATTCTTCGATACACAGAGTACCCTCCTGATGCCAACCGCGGATTCAACGTTGCACCTGCAGTAATTCGGATTCTGGATACGGCGCAAAATGCCCCCGTCTTCATTCGCTCCACCAGTCTTCTCCTGCCGCTACCAACCCCGGATTTCAGCATGCCGTACAACGTGATTATTCTTACCAGCACGGTTATTGCGCTTGGCTTCGGCACTATTTTCAACATCTTGGTTCGCCGCGTCGTCTCCGCCGACGAAGCAGCTGCTTTGGGTGCCCAGACCCTCAAGGCACGGATTCTAGGGAAGGTGGTGGCCATACGTGATAAACTTCGTGGCAAAGGTACCAAGGTGGAGTGATGGCCGACACCGTACAGTATGTAGCTAGTGCCAGTGATCCTAATTTATTTCTTTTGCCTCTTTTTACTGGTGTGTCCGTGTAGCTTCGTAAATCATTCAAACTTCGTAAACATACAGATAAAACGAATTCAAAGGTCATCAAGCTCAGCACCCTATCTCATCTTCCTTGACCGTGAAGCCTGCATGCAATCCTCAACAGCGACATTATCCAAGCAAATCCACCATCAGAAACAAACTTACGCCCCAAATACATGCTTTGCCGTCTCCCACCCAGGCAACGTGTTCGAGCATCCGGGTTTACGCTGCATGAAAGTATGATCCTCGCCGGCACAAGTAGGCTCCCCGGACTCCGTCGTCGGCGGAGCGTCGGCAGCCGCCAAGTCCGCCCTGTCCATGAACTTATTTTCGGCGCGGGTCTTCTGCTCCTGGAGACCGAGGAAGTTTCCGAAACTGGATCGAGGGTTCTCCGCCTAAAGCCAGCGGCAAGAATGGAGGAGATGTCAGTGAGTCGATCTATACATAATCTTCTCAAATGGGTTAGGGATCGTGGACACATACGGCCACATGCCCCAGTCCCTCGCGCGGAACGGCATCTGAGCCACCCTTGGAGAACCCCTTGTCTCCCCAGCCAGACCCGCCACCGACATTGTTCGCTGGTGTAGGCTTGGCACTGGTGCCGCCTGAGGTGGCGGTCGTAGGGTGGTTGGCGCTGCTGCTGGAGCCGTCTTGGTCGGGTTCGCCCATGGTTGTATTGTTTTAGAAGGGTTGTATTTGATGGTGGAAGATGCTTCAAGTGTGATGGTTAGTTAAGATATGATACTTGAGAATATTGTACTCTTAAATAAACCATGCGGTAATCACTGAAAGTCGAATTCCGGATGGAACAAAGGCTTAGTTATACTACAGGACCCCAAATTCGCCTGGCCTTTAAACTGGCTTTCGGTCTTGACCTCATTGTTGCCCTCGAGCAGGGAACGCCCGCCACCGCAGGATGAAGTCATCATGAATACGGGCCTTTAGCGCTATTGGCTTGAGGGAAGAGCTGAGTCAGGACAGGAACACCTTCAAAGCTCAATCGTTAAATTATAATCCACTAGAGAGTTTGATTAAATTTAATACCTGTATGTCTATTTACCTGTCATTTGTCGATACCTCAGAACTTGTGTTTGACCAACAATTAAAATGGCTCACGATGGCTGAGGGTGACTCCTGTCATACCAAGTGATCTTCAGAGCCGGCCATGACTGCAAAACTGTAGCTCCGATCATCAGGCATCCTGCAAATATTTGTGCCTTTAAAAAGTAGGCCTGATCAAGATTCACCAGTGCTCCTGCGATAGGCGTGCCCGCCAAAGCACCGAAAGACGAAATGCCCCACATCATTCCTAGGCGAGTACCCAAGGAATTGGGATCTGGCGTGAGCACGGGATGCGCAAGGATAGAAGTTGGAGCTGTGACATGGACACCACTCAGAATACCCCAGTAGCACGCCCAGACAATAAACCCGGGGATGTTTGTGGCCGCAATCCAGGTGAACATGGCGATGGCCGAGGCAGCTGCGGCAAAAATCAACATGTAGATTGGTTTAACCCAGGTGATTAGGAAGTACGGCCCGACACGACCAACGACGGATGATCCATTGACGATGGCGACCATATAGAATGACAGGTTGGCGGTCGTGTGCAGTGCTGTCCGCGCATATGAGGCGACATAGAAGATGGGCACGTAGTATGCAAGCATGACACATGTGAGGGAGACCGATAGCAGCATGAATGGAGGCTCACGGAACGCCGTAAAGTCAATAAGACTTCTGGCGCGCGTTCTCTCGCCGGGTTTCCGGCATAGAATCAAACAAGTTACGATGGCCAGGAACAAGCTGATGAAACCGATGCAACGGACTGCCCACGGGAACCCAATCCTGGGCTGCAGCTTGCGGAACATGATGGGATAGATAACGGCACCGACACTCGATCCAATGGAGGCGCAGCCGATGGCGAACGGGCGTTTTGTCGTGAAATGCGAGGAAACAACGACAAGTGAGGGAATGTACGAGATGCCGCCGCCGATTCCCACACAGAAGCCTTGGGCCAGAAGCACTTGGTAATACTGTGTTGCGAGGCTGGTCATCATCATTCCAAACACGATCAAGAAGCTGCCAGACATGATCAACGGGCGCAAATATCCTGAGTCCACTAGCGGGCCGGCCACCAGTCCGACCATGGGAATCATGGTGGCCTGGATACTGCCCACCCAGGAAATAGTGGACGGCGACATATGAGACAACAGCTCAGTTTGATAATATTCCTGAAAGGCGCCATATGTCGTCAACAGACCCCTGCGACGGTATGTTAACTTGGGTCCCAGTCGGCGTGGGGGAAGTATACGCACCAAGAGTTGACAAATACACAGAAACACGCGAGCACACTCAACCACGCCTCGAGCCCGCCGTTGAGCCTCTTAGGGGCTGCTTCGCCATTTTCAGGGTACTTCGTGGTGGCCAATTGCAGCTGCTGGGAAGCACCGTCATCCTCGCACGGGGACAGATCCTTTTCTGTCGTCGGCATGCCCATATGCTCACATCTGTGACGAACTCCGCACGGATATCGGGGCGGACCGCAATTTATGTTGTCCGATAATAATAATCCCACTTACCCCGATTCCCCCAGGTGGAGAATTGCTTCTCCACGGGATTTTCATTAGTAACGGACATTGGTCGCATCCGGTTAACCACCGGCACTGTTAGCCGAGCTCTGCCGGAAACGATGCTTTTGAAGGTAACTGTTATGCATCTTGAATAATATGAAGCTATGGGGAGGCGACGAAGCTGTGATCGGATACCCCATGTCATTATTAGTTTTTCTGTTCCTCCCACGTGCCATGGGTGGATACTGCGACGCCGGGTCACTTTAAGTGATCGTCATTTCCAGTTGTCCTTGATTTGCCGGACGATACGTGTGGTAGAAAAATTGAGATAAAGTAGTCGATTAACATTAGCCTCACTGGCAGAAAGCGCCCAGGCGATGCTGATAAAAATGAGGGATCACACCCTAGTGAGATCGGAGGTTGTACAAGACAATTTTGGTCTAGCACAAAGCTCCAATCCGAAACAAAAGGAATGGAACTAGCAGCTCAGTCTCGTGGCTGAAATGAATATGGAAAATTTGATCAAGAAACCTCTAGATCTGTCATGGGAAAATTTGCTCCTTTGTAAATCTGCTTATGTCGGAAGCGATCATTCTGTGATAGCCTTCGGATACCTAAGCCAATATTAAACAGTTCATACATCCAAGAAAGAATTGCTATCGTAGGATCATTTAGATAAGCTTATAGTGCAGAAATTTCGCTATCTCCATTTAGAATCGATTGGTGCTCTCAATAGTAGTCAAACACTCAGAGGATAACGGCTCTATTGAATTCATTGCATGGTTGACGGACTCTGAACCAAGCCTCAGTCATCCCTTGTGCTTCGGAGATGATACATAAGAACTTGAAATATCTGTCATCGGCGTCCGCAAACTGAAAATACTTGACAGTCGGTATGCAGTTTGCCTTTCAGAAGTTGAGTTGTGTCTACATAGGCATCCTATTCACTTGTTTAGTCACGTGAGTCCCCCGGTCAGCCACAGCCGTTGAACTGTGATCGGCGCTCTCCATGATTATTCTCCCTCATTATTGCGGTCGATTGATTCATCTATAAGACCGATGATATCCTTCTGTTGATAACCCTACCTCCAACTATCCTCTGGCACTTGTACAGATAATCCTTCCTGCCCGCAGAACTCCTCCCATCCAAGTCTCGCCCCGAAGAGCGCGTTGTATCGCGCCGTGTATCCAATTCGCCTAGGATCATAAGCTTCTTGCCAACAAAAAGACCAATGGCAGATATACCCGAAATGGATGAGTTTGCGCAGACCCGAGGCGCCGACGATCTATTCGACGATGAGATTATACCAGTGTCGGCGGAGCAGCAAGCACAGACGGACGTAGTTGTCCAAGAGGCAGCGCCTGCGCCACCAAAGGAGCCCGTGGTCGAAAAAACCCCCATCGAGAAGACGCCTGCGCGAGAGGACGCTTCGCAACGAAGTCGTGGCACAGAACGAGGGCGAGGCCGTGGCCGGGGGCGAGGAGGTCGGGGACGCGGAGGGCGCGGTGGACGTGTCGAGAATGCTCCACGGCACAAGGCCTCTGCGACTGCGGCTGAGCCCGAGAGTGAGCGAGATCCTGTGACTGTAGCTGAGGCTGAAAGCGCGCGAGAGGAGACGGCCACACCCGATAAGCCCCAGGAGGGTTTGAAGGAGCAGTCTAGCCAGAGTGAGGAAGCTACTACCGATGCTGCGGCTAATGGAGCTGAAGCGCAGCGTGTACCGGCTGTTCGTGGGGATCGCAGTGCCACTGGGGGAGTAAGGAAGGTATGGAGAAGCCTCCCCCTCGTTTCCATGAATTGACCAACTAATTCAATGTCCAGCCAAAACTCACCGAGGAAGAATTGTCAAAGCGCATTGCAGCTGCCAAGGAAAACGCGGCCAAAAAGGCAGCTGCTCACGCTCGCGCTGAAGCAGATGAGGCATCGTTCCTGGAACGGGAGCAGGTCGCAGCCGAGAAGCGTCGTCAGGAACAAGCAAATCGCCGAGTTATGGACAAAGAGCGTGAACAAAATCGCCAGCGCAAGCTTAAGGCCGTTGGTGGCCGGGAGTGGGATTCGCAGAAACAAGAGGAGGACTATAATCCGCGCGGTAGTGGGAGTCAGTTCAGACGGGGCATGCACGGCGGTGTGTCGGGATATGCGCGACGTGACTTCGACACTCGTTCACCGGATGATTTGACTGGCGACTCGCCAAGTCGCCGCGGGCGTGGACGTGGTGGTGGTCGAGGTGGTCGTGGCCGAGGACGCTCGCCTTCCGCGGGACCTTCCAAAAAGAGTCCATTGCCCACTGCTCCCAGTGCGAATAACGAAGCAGAATTCCCTGCTCTTCCCGTTGAAACCAAAAAGCTAGATACTACCTCGACAACAGGGTCTGAGTTGCCTAAGCTTGACAAGCTTGACTCCTTGTCACCTGTGCGCGGCAGTTGGGCCGATCAAGTCGAAGAGTAACAAGAAACGGGGATGGCTTTTCTTTTGTTTCTTTTCTTCTTTTCCCGCATCATTGACGACACGAAAAGCGTCCTGTCCACCAGTTTGATATCCTCTGCCTAGCTCAGGCGCAAAATCACTCAATTAATACGTCGATGCCACTATGGGCACTGACATATATTCATTAATCATCTCATACTGTATCTCTTCCAGAACCTTGGCCATAGTAAGCTTATGGGAGTAATGGGGGTCGAGGAAAGGATAGTCCTACTGGGTTTTCATTACTTTTGAGTTTGTATCGCAATGATGCTATTATTACGCTTCTGGCCGTCACCAAACAGATGATCAGTGCTGTTGGAACGTGCCACAGTATCTCATGTTGTTCACCTGTAGTTGACGTGGCACCATTGACATTCCATAACCAAACTTCATTGACTTCGTGCTGTTCTTTGCTGATTGACAAGCCATCATCCTGCAGCTCTTGGAATCACTGGAAACCAAACGATTTGGTGAACCGTGCTAGCCAGACGCAGCCGCAGCCCGCGCAAGGTGCATACTCTCACCTTTCTGAGTATATTTTTTTGGGGTTATGATTCCATTTATATGTACTTATATTTCATTGATTCCCTTGCTTTTGCTTCATCACATGTTTCTAGAATTTAATTTCTGCCAACTGATCAACTTGCCCCCTAGTCTTGCTAGACTCGCCGTAGAGCTGGGGGCGCTGGAGTATTAGCAAATTCAAGTGACTCAGGAGAGTGAGCAGGGATCTGGTGATGTTTGGCCAATCGATTTCAATGCAGGTCCTCTCGATTTAGAGAACGGTGGACGGATTTCTGACGCGATCCCTTACGAATTGCATATTTTACAATCGAAACTGTCCCTTCAATTACATGAAGTGGAATGAGAGAATCGAGCTTTGTAGGATGGGTAGGATGAGTGATTACTTTTCATTACTGTTCTCCTATCAAGCAAGTAGAACAGGAAATATCACTCAAGCATGCAAATGCGCTCTGCGGTGGTGCTGAGAGGCGTGTGAGGACATCCTATTAACCAACAGACCATTGCCCCAGACTGTCCTGGCTGCCGCTGCCCAAGCTGTGGCAAGGTGGGAGAGGGTTTCCCAGGTATAGAAAAGACGGTAATCGGCTGGCTCATAGATGAACTGGAGAGGCATATGCTCCTGGCCAGGCCGGTAGCCATTGAGGAAGTTGACACTGATCGTCTCAAGTCCTGTCAAAGGACCTTGTTCATTAGCTGCGAGTGTGATCTCCTTAAGGCGCTTCGGTTGCGCGTCAGTGAGAGTGGGATTGCCCTCTTGAGTGGCATTGGTTGCCGCATCCAGGGCTTCTTGATACAGCAGGGGAAGCATGCCACTAGAGATGTCCTCCTCGCCCTTGGTACCTCCAATGGCTTGCATTGGTCCATTGTGGGGTCGACCACCGAATACCAGACTTTTAACCTGCCCACTGTTCTTCATGAGCTCAGCGAAGGTCGCACAGGTGGACATGCAGACTCCGTTTGTGACCTAGAATTAGGATCCATATCCTGTTAACAATGCAAGGGCCCATCGAATACTCACAAATCGGACATACCATGATAATATCTTCGGCGGCAAACGGTGCCATAGTTTCTTTCTGCTTTGCAGGGCCATATCCACGAATAGAAGAGCCCTCGGCTGACATCAGCGTAAAATTGCCCAAGGCCATTAAAGAGGATACTGGGGTGCCGAGCTCTTCAGCGGGCTGAAAGCATCCGCCCAACTTGTGAAATTGGACTGCTGGTCTGGCGTTACCATGGTAGATAAGTCAAAACTGTAAGATTCCGCAATGACTGTTGACTGCGTGGTTTTGATCTTCGATAGTGCCTTGCCGACGAGATCTGAGGCTTCATGGGCACGGAATCGAGTAGCAGTGTACGCATGATGGTTGGGGAAGAACAGTTTGAAGAGGTCTACCCCCAAGTAAGGTGAGCCGCCCAGGTTGGATGACAGATCAATGATTAACTTCGTCTTTCCGGCCCGCTTCGCCGTGTAGACAAACTCCGTTGCTTTGTCGGCAAAGTTCTCCGCCTGTGGGGCGAAGGTTGAGACGAAGAGAACTGCTACGTCCTTCAGTCCAAGATGATCCAAATAGTAGCCCGAGACTGATCCCCCGTCGTCAGTCCGCATCACTGGGACAGGGTAGCCACTTGATATCGGGGACGACGAAGGCGTAGGGTTCGATGAAGCGGACCTAGTCCTAGTGGAGGTTTGGGATGTGAAGGGCTGGGCAGTCGAATGGTTGGCGGCCGGCGAGGACGATACAGAGGATGTCAGTTTAATGCAATAAATAATCCTCGAGCAATAGACTGCATCTACACCGGCGATGTAATGTGGAATAGAAGCACGATATAGTACATCTTGAGTATCTAGATCACAGAATCTGCTGTTTTCACCAACTGCCCTCAGAATTGAGACTGAGAATCGAGGGGAATGGCTGATGGACGAGATTTTTCTTGCCCCTGTTTTTTTGGCCAGCTTCTTGCAATGTCGATATTGGCACGGGGAAACCACATCTCGAGGAAAACATAGAGTAGGAAATCAGTCACAACACACAGACAGAACAGCTTGCCTGCCCAGACACCACAGCCATAGTATCGTTTGAGCCGGTCAATGAGGGCAAAGCTGCGAACTCTGTCACTACTCGCCTCCCTGCCCTGTCCTGGGTAATAGCCATAGAATTCCTCTGGGGATATATCGCCCGTAATGCCTTGGTAGACCCGCTCTGTACGCTCGGCCACATCCTGCCATGAATACATCATTTTCACCTGGTCGTGGAACCGGTCGGTCCGTACTTTGTTCGAGCGTAGGGCTGCGATTGCCTTACTTGTAGCAACAACCAGGTCATCCTCCTCTGGTTTCGCAAACGTAGTCATATGCTGTGGAAGTACCTCAGGGATACCTCCAACTCGAGTACAGACCACATATAACCCACAACTAGCGGCTTCGACAATGACTGTGCCAAAGGCTTCTGTTAAGCTAGGGTGTAGGTAAATGTGGCCTCGTACCATAACATCCCGAACTTCTTCGTGACGTACTGATCCTAGCATCTCAACCTTGTCTTGCAGGACATTCCGTTCCAGCATCTGTTCAAGGTCGATAGCTTTCGGACCGGAGCCAGCAATGATAAAGCGGGTATTGGGATTAAGGGCGAGGATTCGAGGAATGGCCGCGACCAATAGATCCGTGCCTTTGTTATAGAAAAGACGGGAGATGACCACAATTGTGATCGTGTCATTGGGCCCGATTGGTGCGGATGATGGTCGTGGATCGGCCGGAGAAGATGGGACGTGATCTGAGGCACGAGGCGCATATGAGAGAGGGCAGAAATTCTCTGCAACGACAGCATTGGGGATCACTGATACCATTAATGGATCCAATGAAGCTCGAAGGACCGTATTCTCCTTGCTGCTGCAAGTTAGTCGCTCTTCGCCTTTAGAGTTGGTGTTTGTGTCAATAACGTACCAAGTATGACTGACACAGATAGCATGATCAATGTCACTCAACGTGAATTTGAGAAGCTTGTTAGTAAGGATCGAGGCAGCGTCGGCAAATCCAAAAAGAGAGTGGTCGGTGAAAACGGTTCGTAGGCCCATTGTACGCGCATGGAGGATAGCTTCACCACAGAAGCTGCTAAGACTTTGATGACCATGGACGATCTCTATTTGTTCTCGAATTACAATGTTTCGAAAAATCGGGAAGAAGGAGAAGACGGTTGGGAAGGTGGTCTCGCGGTAGATAACGAGAAAAGGAACGTGGTAGATCTTGAGTCCATTCGTCAGATACCGGACACCTGTTCGACCTTTGTATGCATGGGTGATGACGATGACTTTATGGCCGCGATCAATCAGTTTCTAAAAAAGGTAAGTACAAGTGGCAAAGAGCCCATAGCAGAAATGTTTTGTTGATCACTCACGGACGACAGTTGGTATATGTGACTCTCAATTCCCCCTATGCTCCGTTAGTAATAATGAAAGTATCCACGAGACCACTATAATTAAGGAGGAGCATACCCGACTGGGGGAAAAAGAAGTCACAGACCATACTGAATGTCGAGCAAGATCATGTTAGCTCAGATTTGTTCTTCTAGTACCATTGAGACGGGGAGGGACCCATAGAGCTCACGCAATGTTATACGGCATGGTGGGTGTAGTTCTCGGCCAACGAAAACCAACAGAATTAAATGATTGGTATCAGTGTGTTATCCATGGCTAATAAACCAAGGACCTGTTAGGAACGCCTAGCCAAATCCATTCGCCGGTATTTCTACCACATCGATGCGATAGTTGCACCCGTACGCGCTCCGCATCAACAAGGGGCGGTGGGTATCAAAGCGGTGACTCACAGCTGACTTCTGCCGGCACAAAAAGTGTGTGGAATTTGCTCTTCTCCCATGAAAGCGCTGAGGAATGTATGTGCTTTGAAAGGATGGCCGGATCCAAGGCTACCAAGTCAGCCACCAAGATGACAACTCCCAACTCGACGAAGCCTTACAAACGAAAGCGTGATCTAGATGCCTCCCAGGCAACCACTCCAGCTCCAACACAGAAAGTACTCCTAAAGGGTCTTCCGTTAAGTGATCGTCATTTTCAACTGTAATACCATAAGCAATTTCCCCCGTCTCTTAAAGCCCTTCTCTCCCAAAGGCTCCTCAGGCAGATGAGCATCAGGCATGGCGATATGAAGCCCGGAATTTCTGTATCAGTTGCATACCTTAGACCGGTCACGGACAATATCCAGGTCTAAGACTACAGCGCTCAGCTTGTCCTGTCAGATACCTCCCAAGTTTCGCCATTTCGGTGTGCTCTGGCCCCAGGAGAAGCCAGTCAGCTGATGATTATTTTCGAGAGACTTGCTTTGGAAAGTCACAGGCTTGGTTCGCCCAATCTCGATCGTCTCACTACACTAAGTCGTATCAATGTGCAACGCGCAGCTATGAAGAATACCCTGGCTGTCGGGATGAATATGGAGTGTTAGCACCTTCAACATTCCTAAATTCAAAATGACATTGCACCTTCGAAAGATATACATGTTGACGGAAGAAGCCGGCACTGAAATGAAGAATGGGAAAGACGGAAATGCCTTCTCCAAAGACCTAAATAATACACTCCCATGCATTCTCATCCGTCCAGTTCCCAGGGCCCTTATAAACATTCCGACGCGGATACCTGCAGTGCTTGCGCTTATACTCCACCGCAGACCCAGGACCATCGACGAACTTAGCTCCACGCACCGTCTCAGGCGGCACACCTTCCTCAACCCATTTAACCATAGCCATGAGCACATTATCTTCAGGATCATTGCCATCATAGGTACCGACTCCCTGGCCGATGCCATAGGCACCATCACCGGCTCCGCAGTGGCCCATGCCGCTGATAGTGAAAAAGCGGTAGAACTCGTCCAGGTCCGGGGGAGGCAGCTTCATTGTGTCTGAGACGTGGGCATAGTACAGCTTGGAATCTTCGGAGCTGATCAGCTGGTCTTGCATGCCGTGGTAATGGAGCACCTTGCCGCCGGCGTTGCGGAAGGGAGACAGGTCGCCGTCCCATGTCTGGATGTTGTATGGGTTTTGGGCTAGTGCGACTGCGGCATCTTGGACTGTCCAGGTGGTGCCGCTCCAGGACGGGTCGTTGTATACAACGTACCGGTACCAGTCGTCGCTATAGGCGAAGGGCTGGCCGTTATACATGATTGGCGCGGCAAGGATCTCGGAACCGGGCTGCATCTGGGGATATAGAAGAGTGCCATTTACACCGTACAGTGGGGACAGTATCTGCTGAGCGGTCTGCACCTGGGCACTGGAGAGGCAGGTGGGATCGTTGGAAGTGTGGGATGGACAGATCAGTGTTTGTAGGATCGGGCGACAGAGAGTTGGATCTTCTATAATGCCATCCTTGGCGCCGTCGATTGTGTCGCATTGCCGGAGGATCTCCTCATGAACGACCTTCCACTCTGCGGGGGAAAGATACGTGTCAGAAGATGGCGGTCCAGTAATGGGGTAGAAATGCGCGCTCCACGAGAGTAAGTTGATGAAGTTGATTGCCGGTGATCCAGCCACCACGCCGTCGAAGTCATTTGGATATTTCTGGACTGACTTCCATCCCTGACGACCTCCAGTTGAGCAGCCGAGATAGTAGCTCTTCTTGAACCCCTCATCGTAGAACTTCTTGGTGAGTTCCTTGCCGACCACAACGCCTGTGTGGACGGAGCGATATGCGAAATCCTTGATCACCTCCGGGTGATGGAAAAAAGGCTCCCCAGACGTTCCGTTGTGACCATTGTTAGCACCGACGGTAGCAAAGCCCAATTGCGCCGTGTAGGCAAGGTCGTAGTACTGGATGCCTGGAGCAAATTTAGCAACAACTACCATACGGTTAAATTGTACATACATCCAGAAAGACCGCCATTTCCAGTACTCAGGAAGCGGCCCGTGTATTCACGCGGGAACCAGGCCTCGAGCGTGATTTCACTGCTCTCAGATGTAGAGACAGCCATAGTAACGCGACACAGATCAACGGAGACTGATTGGTAGCTTGCATCGCAGCTGGGCGGATTGTCGGCCAACGACAAATTCGTGCCTCCAGGGACAAAGTCCACAAAATTGACCTTCACGTTGGGTAGATCGATTTCATTGGCGAATCGCGAACATTTGGACTTGAAAGCCTCCTGGTTGGCAAGGGCGAGAGAGCCCAGAGCCAGAAGGGGCAAATTGCAAATACGAGTCATCTTCAGCACTTGCGTCCAAGTAAATGTCTGAGTCAACTTGCACGGAAGTCGACATTGCAACTTCAAGCGACGCTATATAGCTTGAATCAGCCTCGGCATCCCCATACTGGCTTTATGACAACGGAGCTCTAGAAGTAAAAGCAAGCCGGAGTTCGGCAAGCGTGCCCTCATTAACTCCCGATGTGCATTGTGATTGATGCAGACACAAAGCCAACTTGGAAACTCCGAGGATAACCCGGTGCCTGTGTGGGGCAAAATACGGGGGACAGCCAACGAAATGCGGGATCTAAGGTGATCTGGGAGACAAGTTGACCAGACAGAGGCCGGGACTTTGAGACCCGAGTGGAGACAATAGCGATCATTGTAGCCCGATATTCGATGGTACCGGTGCATTCAGTCTGGGGAATGAAGATCTCCATAAATGCGGGGGTGCTGGCTGTTGAACACGGCACTTGGCTAGAATAAAGCTTGATCATCATGAAACATGCCTCGGCGAAAAGGAACTAGCACAGTGGGCGAGGTTAAGCGTGCTAGAAGCAGATTATTTTCAGCATGATCTTTAACATCTACAAGGGATATTTTGGAAATTGGAGGTTTGTCAAGAAAGAAGCGGAAGCGAAGATACAAAATAAATTGATGATCGTAGAAGAAGAATGCGTGGAGCTAAAGCAGCAAGAAGTCAAAGTGCGAGGCCGTCATGCCGTCTCTCGGGAGGCTGAAGATATATGGCGAAATAGCGATAGGGTATAAAACAGCAGAATGCAGGCGAAAAGTATGTGTCGTTATTTAGCCGCCCGCCCACGGGAGATTGGCCAGAGAAAGTGCAAGAATATGTTGATAACTAAACCCACCGAGGAACATGAATTAGCGACAGTTCATATCTGGAACAGACATTCGAAGAAACCATTTTTCATACCTGAGATGAGAGCCAGTATAAGAAAGACGCAAAGAGCGCCTGAAATCCAGTCTCCGATTCCCCACAGATAGCCGAGGAAACTGGAGGTTTGGCGAAATTTGAGGCTTGTTTCTTCGATCTTGGATAGTAAATCAGCGGCAATAATGGCAGTTTGATCGATGAGTGCCTTAGAATTATTGGCATTGAGCAGGGTGGTCTCTTGAGCCTCAGACTGGGCAAGTATGGCTTCAGATTGCAAGAGCTGAGCTTTTTGCAACTCTCTGGCTGTCGTCTCCGATTGCTGCATAGACGTTTCCATATTTTGGAGCCGCTTCAGAATATTAGACGGGACTAGGCCAAGATATACCTAGGGTTCATACCTCAATCATCTTATTCTCCTGTGATAGTATCAGATCCATCCGGGTGATCAGCCATTCCTGTTTTGTCGGTTAGTTCGGGCAGCTTTTTTCAGGAAAATTCAGAGATAAATACTCACCAGAGCGGCATCAACACTTTCAATGCGTCGGTAGAGGTTGACCACATCTGTTTCCCTAAGAGATTCCAGCGAGAGGCTCAAGGAATTTGCAAGATCCTTGTGGATTAGAGCATTTTGTTCATGGGCCAGGAGTACATCCTTCGACCTGACCAGTGCCTCATCATTCACCGTTCGAAGAGTCTTTTGTAGCAAATGAGCCTGGTCCGACGTGCTTCGGATGCTCTATAATGATGTTAGAAGTTGTAACTTCGACGAAACAAGACAGAAAGAGAATCTTACCTTCTCAAGGGTAGCAGATTCGGTTTGCAAATGGTTCAAAGCCGTTGACACGGTACCGGTAACGGTAGTGATACCCGATTTGATTAACTGCAGCAAATCCGCAAAACTGCCTTTGAAGCGCACTTGCGCTTCTTCAAGGCCCGAAACAAATTGCGTCTGTAAAGCATCCACAGATTCCATAAACGCTTGGTTCCGGACAGCCTGCGCTGTCGCATTCAACAGAGCTTCGTGCAGTCCAGTATTGAGCTTCACGCTGCTCTTCACTATTGAGCGGTGCAAATCCAGCAGCTCTTCCTTTTCTCGTTCCATTCGCGTAGCTTGGCAGATAACCATGGCGTTCTGTCGACTGTTGCTGTAGGAAGTCCACCACTGAGGCCGCGACTCTAATGCCTGGAGACATGGCTCCAGAAGCTCCATTGGAATTGAGTCTCTGCCCGTGTCTGGAGGTGCGGATTTGGTTGGGAATCCGAATCGACCTGTGCCAGCAGCGGGAGGCGAGACTGTCACGGGGATACACGCAGAGGGAATCACGGTACCCGTGCCTTGGAGCTCACAGATTGCAAGTCGCGCCGCATAGACGGATCGTATCAGATCAAGCACCTCGTGAGTATCAGCGTCACTGCCCTTGCCATTGCCCACGGTCTGGCAAGATGTGAGTAGTCTCATTGCTGCGATGCGGTTGCAGGAAGGAGAAGATGCCATCGAGTCCAAGATTTGCGCTGCTTCGGTAAAGATCGCGTCCTGCTCATGCACGTTGGATCCGAAGTATGAAACCATGCCGAGACGCGCCGACAGATCATTGGGAGGAGTCTGGTTCTCTTTCTGAGTGTCAGTAAATGAAGATGGGCTTCATATGAGCAACTTTACCTCCACTTGAAACTCTCCTCCCAGTGCCAAAGCTAAACAGTGAGGACGCGATAACGAAGCATGACAAATAAAGGAGCATGAGGAGGAGGATGTGAATCAATCGAGAGAAGGTCATGGTGCTGAAAGACACGATGAGAGATGTTAATTGCGCGGTAAAGCAGTATGATCTAGCGAGATTCTGTTCTCGACTGATCAGTTGAATGGGGAGAAACAACGAAGGAAGAGAATACTGGACAAGAGATGGGCTGAAGGTTAGGTCTCAAGAGAGAGACGGGCGTTGAGGATGATTGAGACCAGTCGAATGCAAGTGCAGGCACACCTTGGTCTCACTCTTCGCTTTTATCTTTTCTCTCCTGAAATCCTCGCTGCTGGTGAAATGCTATTCAGATTAGAATCTTGGCGTTGAAGAGATAATGGGCACGGCATGAAGCAAGAGAAGTGAGATCCGGGGTGAGCTCAACTCAGATTATCAGCCACCTAAATAATGCTCTATGAAATATCGAGAAAGTAATCAGACATATTCCAAAGTACCCTCGACAAGCCAAAAAAAAAAATCATATCGATCCCTCTCTATAGAACAAAGAGCACGTGACATTCTAACCCAATCGGGCAACCTGCGGACAAAATCGAGAGATCGGACACTCATCATCCTCAGTTCCAATACGCGCAGTCATGGCGACTCTCCTCCCCCAACGCTGCGCCCGACTCCTTCGCGAGCCCAGTCGACGCGGCTCCTTGCCTCTTTTCCTTACGCCTGCGTTCTCGTCGCTCCGGTCACAATGCTTCTCCACGACCTCTCCGGCGCAGTCCCGAGTCGGCGGCGCGGCCATCTCTATTCCGCCCGAAGTGTCCATGTCCCTCGTTGATCTCCCCAAGTCCCTGTTCCGCTCGAGAGGAAAAGACATTCCCAAGGTCGCTGTCGAGATCCAGGGTCCTCGGGGTAGGTGTCCCTGTTCGCGGAGGGAGACATTGAATTGAATGCCCTGCTAACGTTTGGTCTCCAGGGAACATGACCCTTAGCGTCCCTTCCTTTCTTAACGTCAACTACGACGAAGCCGGCCGCAAAGCCACCCTCTCCGTGTTAGATTCGACGATTGCTCACCAGCGTGCTATGTGGGGTAAGTTTTTTCTTCTTCGTTTTTCTTGCACCCAATTCAATTGGTACATTATCTCTAATACCCATTCCCCTTATTCCAGGCACAACCCGCGCACTCCTCCAAAACCACATCCTCGGCGTATCAGAGGGCCACATCTGCATCCTGAGTCTGGTGGGTGTCGGATACAGGGCGACCATCGAGACCACGGCCACGACGGTCAAGCCGGAGTACGAAGGGCAAAAGTTCGTGTCCCTCAAGGTTGGATACTCGCACCCGATTGAGCTCGGTATTCCGCAAGGTGTCGAGGCTAGCACGCCCCAGCCGACGCGGATTCTGTTAGAGAGCGTGGACAAGAGGACTGTGACGCAGTTCGCGGCTAAGATTCGCGAGTGGAGGCGGCCGGAGCCGTACAAGGGCAAGGGTATCTTTGTGAATGGGGAGACGATCAAGTTGAAGGCGAAGAAGATCAAATAGATCTATGGCGCATTTGTGGGTTTGGGAAATGGCTTGTTTTCTGTGTATTTCTATACTCTCTTATCGACATATATTTCTTTCTTTCACACTTTGACCTGGCACTTCGGATTCTTCTGAAGGCCATTTAATTTTCTATCCACCTACAATTTTATCCTACGTAAACAGCAATCTCAGAGAATTGGCCAAAATCTTTTATTGATCAAAGCACCAACACGTGGCGGACATCTAGCTATATACGTCTATCACGCATCAAGCGCGACTCTTTACAACTTCAACACCACCTTGACGGCATCGATCACCTGGTCCTGCAGATCTTTTGGCGCAGCAACCACGCCCTTGTTGGCAGCCAAGGTCCGGCCCTTGCTGAAATCCAACCGGGCGCCATAGATATCCGTCACCTGGCCACCAGCCTCACGCACAATGATATCACCAGCGGCGTGATCCCAGATCTTCTCCTGGTAGTCCTTCTTGACCGGCAGGCGGAGGTAGATGTCACCGGCGCCCCGAGCAATGGAGCAGTACTTGGCCTGCGAGTCCAGTCGCACGCTCGGAGCGGTGATTCCCAGGCGCTCGGCGACGGCGGCATTGTCGCCCTGGGCCGAGTGGCCGGCCTCAACACCCTCGCAGAAGACAGCCTTGGCGATGTCGGGAACGGCGCGCATGGAGATCGCCTTGCTGGGGGCGAGGGCGCCGTTCGCCAGAGGGCGCGACGTCGAGCCCTGGCCCTGCACGGCAGAGAAGAGCACTCCGTTGACGGCGCTGCCGGTCTGCTGTGCGCCCGTGCTGGCATCAATGGTAGCGGAGTCATCCACCGGCAAGTTGGGGGTGCCAATGGCACCGACCTTGACGTCGCCGTCGACAATCAAGCCGAGACAGACGGCGTACTGGCCGCCGCGCAGGAAACCCTTGGTGCCGTCGATAGGGTCCAAAGCCCAGATGCGGCCTGTGGCACCACCGGCGCTCTTGCCCTCATCGATGATGTCCAGCATCCTCTCCTCGCTGGGCAGGGGGCCGCCCAGAACATTGTCGCTCTCGGCGTCGTCCAGCTTGATGTCTTTGACCAGACCCCAGATCTCGGCGCTGAGGGCCTTGTCCTCGCGCAGGGAGCTCGCCTCCTCTTCGGCAACGATCTCATCGTTGGGGAAATTCTTGCGGATGGCCTGGATGATGAGGGCCTGGGCGCCGAAATCGCCGATGGTGACGGGCGACTTGTCGTCCTTGGAGACGGTGCCCTTGGCCTTTTCGAAGAAGACCTTTTGGGTGAGGATGGAGGCGCGCTGGACGGCCAGCTCGGCAATGTAGCGTTCTTTCTCGTACGACATGATTGTGGTGGTGGTGGCGGTGGAGAAGGGGTGGGCGAGGTGGTGGGAAAGAAGACCCAGGCGAACGTGGGATTTCAGGGCGACACTGAGAGCCAGGATGAGTGTGGAGCAGATGGCCAGGCGGGACAGAACACGGATCCAGTGGGGGGGTGTGGCAGTCAGAGTCATCCACAGGGGCAGTCAATGGCTTCAATTGGCTTGGCTGAGGGATTTGGCTCTCTTTTTCCTTTTTCGACCGAGTTGTTGCAACGACCGGGCAGATGAGCAGCGTTCAAGCCGGACTATTATGTTCTGCCTCAGGCAGAAACACCCCGCCCTAAGCCGGAAGGGGCAGCGCAGGCAGCTGATAAGACTCTCTCCCTTTGTCTCTCTATTGTTGCTTTCTGGTTGCTTTCTTCGCCTGCAAACCACATTCTTGAACTTGGAAACACTCGCTGGTCTCCCGAACATTCTATGAACCCACTCACATTGCCGAGTAAAGCACGGATCTGCCCGCACTAGCGCCAAGCTCTCTGCGCTCCTGCCCCCTCCGACGTCACCGTTCTCCCCTGGTTTTACCGTGAAGCTTCGGCCAGGTGAAGGAGCAGGCTCTTCTGTCGCATTGACCAGCGGAGATAAAACCTTACACTCTCTTGTGTACACAATTCCTGCAGTGCTTTGTGTCGCCCAGCGTGTGCGGGGTTCTCTTCTTCAACCCCAGACTATCCAACGGCCGGTGAACAGATTCATGGGAGAGGGGCTCGCCGATATCCAACGACCTACACGTAAGAGACTATCGGTGCAGACGACTCCATCGCCATGTTTCAATCACATGTACGCCGAGAGCTACCACCTCCATCTCGAGCTTGTACTAACCACCCTTGCTCTAGAAACCCTACTCGGCAGTAACCGTGCAGGTCGAGGTGCTCACGAGCGAGCAATATGAGGAAGACGACCCAGCGGGTATTGTTGATCTGATCGAAGTCATTCGCATCCAAGCCAGCGGCCCGACCGAAGCCAGTCGAGCCCTGCGCAAGAAGCTGTGAGTGTCGCGGTCCAACGACAAACCCCCCTTCGGTTCTAACACACGCACAGGAAATACGGCAATCTCCACCGCCAACTCCGTGCGCTCACGATCCTCGACTTTCTGATCCAGAATGCGGGGGACCGGTTCCTTCGCGAATTTGCCGATGAGCCATTGCTCGAACGCCTTCGTATTGCGGCCACCGACTCTGTTTCCGACCCGCTCGTCAAGCGGAAATGCCAGCAGCTCTTTGGACAATGGGCTGCATCCTTCAAGGATAAACGGGGCATGGAGAAGATTGGTGCGCTGTACCAGCAGCTTCCGAAGCGGAAACAGCCAGCCAATCAAGCCAAGGCAAAAGTGCTCCGCGAAGGAGCAAACACGAACAATGACCAGCCTATGGGGCACAGAGTGTCTGTATCCACTGGAAGTGGCCCGGCCAGAGAATTGGCCAGCCCGAAGCCAAAGTCCAGCAGCAAGCCTAAGAAGGACAAGAAAGAGAGGAGACTCACCCAGACTGGTTCGTTTAATCTGGAGAAGGAGAGGCCGGAGATCGTGCAGACTCTAGCGTCTGTCGCCGTCGCGAGCACCAATTTATTGAATTCGCTCAAATTGGTGAATCGCGAGACGACGCGGGTTAGCGAGGATGCGGAGTGTATCAACCGGTTCGACAAGTGCAAGCATCTTCGGCGCCAAATTCTGCGGTACATCCAACACATCGAGAGCGAAGAGTTCCTCGGGGGGTTGATCCATGCCAACGACGAATTGGTGAATGCTCTGATGGCGTTCGAGGTGCTGGACAAGAGCGTGGATTACGACAGCGATAGTGATGATGAGTCGATGCATGCTTATTTGAAACACCAGTGGGGACACGAGGATGATAAAGTGAACCAAGGCTTGTCTGGACTGAGCGTCAATCCTCCCAAGCCACCGCGACCCAAGCAGCCTGCGACGAGCTCGTCTCAGCATCCGTTACAAGAACTGGAGAGCGAGAGTGAGCCGGAGGTGGAGGATGATGACGAGAATAACCCGTTCGGAGATCGGAATGCAATTAAGACTCCGGCGGTTGAGAAGTCGGGTTATAGCTGGTACCGTCCACCTCTCGATTGCTTGAACTATAAAACTGACAACTACACAGGAAAGAGGTTTGACGAAGGACTCGGATTGTGAACACACAATGAGTACAGCAACGGATCAATGAGAAATTACCATGGCTCTTTTACGTTATTGGCGAGGTGTAAATATTATTCCAGAAATGCATCTGATGATGATCTTGACTCGGATCTCGCCCAACCCCGTCGGTAACGTAACCCTGGCGTAGTAAGATAACGCAATGACCATCTTAACTAGCCATCCTAAAGACAGAGTGGTAAGAGATCAATAGCATCGATGTTGCTAAGGACAATGAACTACTCCCCTCCGGGTTCACGGCAATTCGATCATTATCAAACATGCCGTTCTGAATAGAATTAATAGCCTCGCTATGGGATCCCGTGATATTTATGATCCCCGACTAAACATGTATTTGTTCCAGAGCGATTGATTCTTTCCTCATAAGGCTATGAGAGCTGCTTGAAATCCAGTCCGTTGCCCAAACATACTTGGCTGGCTTAAAAGACACTGAATGGAGAAGAGCCTGGTGATGCGGAATCAGATGTGGAATTATAGTTGGGACTAAAGTGGAAGAAACATAGTATCGCATAGTTGGCTCTTACATCGGGTCAGCCCCGTCTTTAGCTGCGTTTTTGCGTGATTATTGATCACCGACTCATCGTATAGTTAATCTATATAGCAGGATATCGCTACTACTTGCGCGAGCACCCTCCTCAAGCACGCCATATCCTCAACGACCGAGGATTATAAATCGGCTTAGAAATACCATCATGATGGAACTGCATCCTGCCAGGTATATACAAAGGTATACAATCACTTCTCTCTTTATCTAGAAGGCGCGGCGGCAGAAGAAGCATAACCAAACCTGGTCCCAACAACACATCCACACGGTAGACACGATTCAATAACAAGATGGCCAACACTACTCAACCGAAGCGCCAACTGCACCTCACGGCCTTCATGCGGCCCGTATCATTGCACACAGGAGCCTGGCGCTTTCCCAACTCCTACCCTGACGCCAACTTCAACATCAAACACATAACAAACTTTGCCCAAAAGCTTGAAGCCGCCAAATTCGATGCCTTCTTCATGGCGGACCACCTCGCCGTGCTGAACATGCCCGTTGAAGCTCTGAAGCGCAGCCACACAGTGACCTCCTTCGAGCCGTTCACTCTACTCTCCGCGCTCTCGTCCGTGACAGAGAAGATCGGGCTCGCTGCCACAGCGAGTACGACATACGACCTGCCGTACCATGTTGCGCGACGCTTCGCCAGCCTCGACCACCTGAGCAACGGGCGTGCAGCGTGGAATATAGTGACGACGGGAAATCCAGAGTCGAGCCATAACTTCGGGTTCGATGAACACATGGCCCATGGCGATCGATACAAGCGCGCGCGGGAGTTTTACGAGGTCGTAACGGGGTTATGGGACAGTTTCGCCGACGATGCGTTTACTCGCAACGTCGAGACGGGGCAGTACTTCGATCCGGCGAAGATGCATGTACTCAACCATGTTGGTGAGGAGTTGAAGGTGCGAGGCCCGCTGAATATTGCGCGGCCGCCACAGGGCTGGCCGGTTATCGTGCAGGCTGGGCAGAGCGAGCCCGGGCGGCAGCTTGCGGCTGAGACGGCGGAGGTGGTGTTCTGTAGTCCGAAGGATATCGATGGTGCGAAGGCGCTTTATGCGGATATCAAGAACCGGGCTGAGAAGGCTGGTCGCAGCCGGGAACACCTGAAGATCTTGCCTGCGGCGATGATTATCGTCGGGGATAGCAAGGAGGATGCGCAGGAGAAGCGGCTGAAGCTGGATAGCCTGGTTCACTATGACAGCGCCATTGCGTCGTTGTCCATCGCGCTCGGGGTGGATGCTGCTGGCTTTGATCCGGACGGACCACTGCCGACGGACCTGCCGGAGACGAATGCAAGCAAGACGAGCAGGGAGGGTGTTGAGCGGCTGGCTAAGCAGGAGGGGCTGACTGTTCGCCAACTTGCGCAGCGGTATGGCGGATACTCTGGGCTGGCGTTCCTCGGCTCGCCTGGTGATATCGCGGAGGAGATGGAGACGTGGTTAAGGGAAGAGGCCTCGGATGGGTTTACGTGCACGTTTCCCTTCTTGCCTCAGGGTCTGGAAGAGGTGACCGATAGACTGGTCCCGGAGCTGCAGCGAAGAGGTCTGTTTCGCAAGGAGTATGCGGGCTCGACGCTGCGGGAGCACTTTGGTCTGCCGAGGCCGGAGAATCGATTCTTTAGCAAGACGGCCTAAGCGGCATGTATAGAGCTAACAGTTGAGAAAGGAACTAGTGGTCTATCACGAGGTATACTAGATACAATTTTGAATGCATATATTCGTGCTCCTCCATTTTATCAAACAGGAAAAAGCGCACTGTACTGTATATTGACAGCGAGGCGAAAGAGCCAAATGGGGTATTATGGGTCATCATCATCATGATCATCAGTGAGAAAAAGCGCAAAATCAACCAGACAACATAAGTAGAAAAGAAGAAGAAACCCCCGAGGCCCCAACTATTCAAAGTACCTTTGATTTCATCCACTCACTGGTACCAACGCCAAGGTTCAGCCCATTCCGCTCCCACCAGCGGCGCACACGGCCCTCAGCGCCGGAGGCCGGGTCCGCATCCTCGAGAGCCTCCTCAATATCACAGGTCTTGAACTCGACGCGCAGCCCGCAGGTCTTCCACCACTGCAGGACGTGGTCGTGGCCGTTTTTCGTCGGGCCCACGAGAACCTGATTATCGAAAATCATTTTAGGTCCTTTGAGTTGGTACCAGAACTGCAGCACGTGGACGTGGCCGTGCGTGCTGGCGATGCGGGCAACGTTCTCGGCGTGGCTGTATGGAATGCCCGAGGCATCCCACCAGGCGAGAGACTCGGTGCGGCCGGACTGCGCAGCAAGCAAGACGGACTTGCCAACTTTGAGAGGGAGGGGAGACTGTTGCACGGGTGTATTTGCCGACGCGGTTTTCCACCAGTCCAGGACTTCGACTCGGCCCTCTGCGCTCGCGGCCTCGAGGGCCCGTTCGCTATATCGGAGCGGGAGACCCGAGTGGAGCCACCAGTCTAGAACATGCAGGAACCCGGCGCGGGATGCACCGTCCACTGCGTCCGCTTTGTACTCCTTGTTCGGGAGAGCCGGGGCGTCGCGCCACCAGGTCAAGACACTGGGGTTGCCGTAGATGGCTGATGCGCGGTAGGGGATGTTGGTGAGACGAGAAGTCGTCCAGAGAAGGTCGAGGTGGTTTTCGGTGAGATAGGTAAGAATATCAGTGCGCGAGAATTTGACGATGAGGTGGCACGCGAGGTCGGATAAGGGTTTCCACCGAGGAAGAGCTTCAATCCGCTTCTTGATTGAAGCAAAGGAGCCCCGTAGGATTGTATATTCAAGGGAGGCTGGTGTGGACATCTTGAGCAGGTGGCTCTGCCATTCCTGTGGGACGGGGAGATTGGATGGGATGCCCACGGCTTTGGCAATCTCCCAATCCCCCAGCTGATCTTCGAAAATACTCAACCAGATCTCCAGGGGTAAGAAATGTGCATTCCCCTGCGGTTTTGGCCACTGTGCTTGCAGCTGTCGAAGTGTCGGGGCACTGCCGCCGCCCGATGATTTCCTCGTGGAGAGGGTAGGGTTTGCTGGCGCAGCAGCGCCACCTAATGCAGCATTAGTGGCCAAAGTATCTCCCCACAGAGGTAACTGCAGTGCTGTTTGGAGGGTCTCATGCAGCTTTTGGATGCCACCCCAGGGCAACGGTGTCAGGTCTTCTGGTCCATTCGACTTCCAGAGTACGGGCTCCACGAGTTGAATCCACGGGAAAAACCGTTTGATCTCATCGAGTTGCCGTGCACTTAACGGGTGATCCCATTCAGACACGGTCATCCCCGGAATCAGAACCACCGGTTTAGTCGAGACCCAGCCGCGCAGCAGCGCCAGTGTCAACGTATTGGTCAAGCCGGCCAACATCGACCCAAGAGCCCCAGCATCGATAGGCGCCACGAGCAACATATCAGCCCATTCGCACAGCTCAGCCGTCTTCGCCTTGAGCCACTTCCTCGCGCCCGTCTTCTTATCGAACGTCTGACTATCCACCGTATCCATATAATGCGGGATCTTATTTGTCCCCGCCAGCAGCGCCGAGGGCTCATCCGTGATCAGACGCAGTTCGAGGTAAGGGTTCTGGACGAGACTTGGAAGCACGGTGTCGGCGAAGACGCCATCGGTCGACAGGAGCAAGCGCTGGCGACGAGCTTGGGACGACGGCGTGGGAGGAGCAATCTGGGGCAACTTTTCGGAGCAAACTCGGTACCCTTCTTCGTTCCCTATCACCGCCGTCTCTTCGCAGTCGCCATCCACCTCCATCCCGCTGGCCCACGCCCCCTTAGCCGCGGGTCTTTGAATGGTTGGTGTCGTCGGTTCGGGTCGAACGCCAACTGCCATGCCACGAAAAGGATGAGAACGTCTGGAGTGGTCGGTCACTCATAAGACTTGAGGAAAACGTGTGGCGAGTTGAATGCTTGGGGTCAAATGCAATGAATCGTAATCCCAGTCAAATAATTGGGCCCCCAAGGCCGAGAGTTGGTTGAACCGGGTCTTATTTTTTTCTTCCTCGAGCGTCGCAGAGAAGGAAGTCCAGGATCAAGCCATGAATCATGTACTGTACCACGCCATCTGTCTGGTGAGCGGTGAGGGAGGTATGACAGCAAAGAAAAAGACCCTTTGCCACGACCAAGAATCACAGCTGAGCGAAAGCGTGCGACCCGCCAATCAGCGCGGCTACCAGCGGACACGCCGGCACTAAACCCGTTCGGGGAATCTTCAGATAGGACGAAGGATATATAAATTGGTACTTATTGGTCGGTAGTCTAGTCTATGAATGAGCACTTGGGTGCGGTGGACTGCGGAATTATCGCCGAGCCAAGTTATTGTGCAGGGTATGCTCGCGGAGGGCGATGCTACTGAGCGACCCCAGCACACTGACCCCCAGCAGGGTGAGGAAGACCGCCCGCAGCGAGTCCATGTAAGCATCCAGCACGCCAGGCCGCCAGTCAGCCGGCAGCTTCCAAATTTCATCTAGGTTGTCTCGAAGCCGCGCGATCAGCTCCGCAGCATGCTCGCGCCCAGCGAAACGGGCCCACAATCCCAGCTTGAGGGTGTTTTGAAACACCGCCGAAGCGATGGTAATCCCGATGGTGCTGCCGGTGCTGCGGAAGGCGTAGGAGGCAGACGTGACCACGGCGTGGTGCTGATGGTCGACGGCTGAGATCAGGGCCACCAGGGTGATGGTCAGCATGCTCCCGTAGGCGGTGCCCAGGAGGAAGAAATAGATGAATGGCAGCCAGGCGGGCGTGGAGAGGTTGAGCGTGCAGATCAAGGCGGTGGACACGACTTGCAGGGACAGAGCGACGTAATTGAGGGTCTTGTAGCGGCCGGTGGCGCGCATGAGGAACCCAGACGCCAGGGATCCGATCGAGGTTCCGATAGCCTGGGGGGCCAGGCGCACTCCCGCGGCCGTCGCGGACAGTCCCTGGACCTGGAAGAACAGCGGCAGGTAGAAGAGAAGGCCGAAGACCGTCATCGTGAGGAACCAATTGATCAGACAGGCCGCCAAGACGGTCCGGTCCAGCAGCAGGCGCACGGGAATGATGGGTTCCGAGGCAACCTTGACTTCCACGAAAATGAAGATCCCCAGAAACACCGCCGCTAGAGGCAGCGAGGTCAGCACGAGCGGGTGCGTCCACGGCACCTGGTTGCCGCCCGTATTGAGACCGAGCAGCAGAGTGACGAGCGTAATCACCAGGGTCACGGCGCCGAGGAAGTCAACGCGCTTGATCCGAGCCGTGTCCGACTCCTTGACGGGGATGTCCAGTTTCCAAGCGACAAGGACGCACGAGACCACCAGGAACGGAACCTGGATCAGAAAGGCCCATCGCCATCCGATCGTATCATTGACCCAACCACCAAACAGACCTCCGAGCCCACTTCCGGCGCCATAGCAGATATTGCCGATGCCCTGCCAGACGCCCCGCTTGCGCAGAGGCACCAAGTCCGACGTGACAAAGGTGGAAATCACCAGCAGACCGCCGCCGCCCATACCAGCCACGACACGACCAAAGATAAGCACCCATTCTGACCGTGCGAGGCCACAAATCAAATTGCCAATTGCGAAGAAAACATTCGAGAACACCAGGCCCCAGCGGCGCGAGAAGATATCCGTCAGCCGTCCACTGATCGGCTGAAAAGCAGCGTTGGCGATGAGGTAGGAGGTCGCCAGCCAGGAAAAGAGCGAGAGGGAATTGAACGAGGACGAGATGGGCGCTGATAGAGTCGCGACAATGGTCGTGTCTACCAATCAATCAATCAGTCGTCAGCGCTAGTTGAACAATGCTGGACATGTATCCGTTCGGTTTGCTCGATAGACGAGATAGAAAGCTTTTGGCCATTGTCGTTTAGTGAAGGGAAGGGGAGGGCGGGACGGGGCTCATCTCATACCTAGGGCAGCCAGGAACACGCCGATCCAGATGGTTCCCAGGATCACGACCAGCTCTCTCGTGCTGGCCTCTTTGCGCAGCGGGACGGGCGCATTATTCTGCTGCTGGGCCTGATCGGCGGCAGCATCCTCCCGTAGGAGCGGTGTCTGCTCGGTCGCACGAGCGGGAGTCTCGTCGTCTGACATGATGGTGGTGGGCAGTCGAGGAATGTGGTTTGAGTCAGACGGGCGGGAGAAGGGGTTAAGGGGGGTCAGACGGAAGCGGGACCCGCTCCCCACGCCGTGGTGGGGAGCGGGCCGATCAGTTGAAGCTCGATGTATCCGAGTTGGCACCAATACAGAATCAATGGGTTACGAAGAGCATCTATCTATGAGGCACGGATGGCGGGTCTCCATACATTAAGGGCCCGTTTCATGTCGAGATACAACAGGCTCCTAACACAGCCACGGAATTGACCCGGCCACGAGGAGCGGACCAGCTCGAGGGAATTGAATATTGGTCGATTGCTTGAGAATCGAAGCAATGAATGGAAAGCGTAACGAAGAAAGTAGTCACGTGGAAGCAATAGGTATATGGCGCAGGCCATCAACGTCGTCCGTTGCTTCCTTCCTTTCTCGTTCCCTCCTCTCTCCATCGTCTGATCCGAGACACATCCACCACCAACACTCCATTCTCTTCCCCGTTCCCAAACATCTTCTGTCTACCCAAGAACAGATCAAACTACCATCATGCCTGGCGTTCGTAAGTATCTTTCTGTCCCCACGCGTTGATATGCGCGGCAGGGTGCCATGGGTCCCACAGCTAACAGCCCCCGAGCTCTCGACTCGTACGAGCAGCTGAAGAAGGGCGTGAAGAACCTCTTCAGCCGGAAGAAGAAGGCTGCCAAGAAGGGCCCGGAGACTGACGAGCCCGAGGCCACGGCCGATTCGGGCGAGGCCACTGCTCCCTCGGCCACCGATGCCAGCCGCGCCGAGCCTGCTGCGGCGCTTGAAACTCAGACTGGTAGGACTCCCTCTCTCATTCTCCTCTGGTGCGATGCAGTCGCACAGGTCCCGTGACTCTTGGACATGTGAGACTAATCAGACGGATAGAGTCGGTCACGGCGGACCAGCCTGCTCAGCCTGCCGTCTCTGTCCACGAGAACACTGGCCCTGCTCAGGTCACTGGTAGGTTTGGCTCCAATTCGGCAATCCGATCAAGATTACTGATCATGCACAGAGGAACCGTCCAAGTAGTCCATCCAGGCTTGGGTCCACCTGTCGCTTGCAACTGACAGGCTGGTCACTTGTTTTTTCCATGGGACTCGCTCGGCCGCCGTGTTTGGACCTGTCCATTCCAGTCTTGCAGCCCATACCAGTTATGTTCCTCGCACCGAATTGATTCTTGTGCTTGTTATCGGCGTTTCACAATACCCCAATTTCTCGGATGACCATAGTTATTCACGGCCGGGTCCTTTTAGTCACTTATGTAGCACCAATATCAGAGGCCCGTCATTATTGAAAGTCTTCTTCGTCTCCGGAGGGATATCACAAGCAAGAAGATCAACTGTCTCCACCCTGGGAGGAGGCAACTTCGTCGACTTGTGTGCCTGTAGCTGCAGCCTTTTGCTCGCGCGCTTTCTGTCGACGCTTGATCTTGCGCTCGCGGTTTTTGCGATTTCGCTTCTCCGCCTCTGTCTCCTGGGCCGCCTTCGTAACGGCAGCACGCTTGCGAAGCTGTATCCGACGCTTTTTCCCAGGCTTCTTGCGAGACGTGGGGCTTTTGGAAGCCGGTGCACCCTCAACCACATAGATTGGAACATCTTTAGATGCTGGTGGCAGTTTCGTTTGATGTCTTTTGAGACGAATCACTCGCCATGGCAAATCACAGCCCGGCTGCACGAACAGGTTAGCATCGACCAGAATATATGTTGCCATTGCCACCGAAGAGATCAACCCACCCAGGCTTGGGACTTGGCCCACGTCAACATATGCTGTCCACTCACAGCGACATCCTCAAACTGTCGCTGCTTTTCTGCGATAATGTCTGCATCCTCGGTAGATTTTGGGTCTAATAAAGAAGGCGCTGAGACATAATACTGCCACCCGCGAAAGGCCTTCACAAATCGCCCTTCGGTGGGCACGGGTGTCGGCGACCGTAACCTGATCCGCAGCTTCTGGGGTTGTCCCTCAGTGGCCGATGGCTTTGTCTCCTTCTCATTTGTGGATTTATCTGGGCCTTCCCCTGTTTCCGCACCTTTCGTGGTGGTTGGGGCGCTGAACAGCCGGAACTCGAATTCTTGCTCTTCGTCCGAGTCGTTGTTCGCGTTGGCTAGTTGAGTCGGTTCATTATTATTTTGAAATGCCACTGCACCGATGAGTCCATCCAGATCTAGCAGCTTGCCAAGTCGCGCATGCGCGTCTTGCATGTCGGTTTCATCGGGCACGGGAGAGCGGGAGCGGGAGGAACGGGGCGAGAGAATCTCATCCCGACCGATCCTGGGATCGTTAGTCCATTGTATTCCGAAAGGCTTCCCCACGTGCTCTAGACATACTGTTTCGCACTCGGCAGGTCAAACATGGCGCGTACGGAGGGCGTGAAGGAGGAGGATGTCGGCCAGAGAAAACAGTCGTGCGAACCTTATCGCATGTTGCGCACGGACCTCTCTCCGTATCCTGCCCGTTCCTGCTCTTCGCCCTCTCTCATTATTATCGCCCTGAACGACTTTGCTTCACAGACTCCTTTGTATTCATTCCCACCCCCTGCACAATCCTTTGCATTTCCTTCCGTCTCCATTTCTCCGGTGAGAAACAGACACAAGAGGGTCCCACCACCGCATCATTCATTGGGGGGCGGTTAATGCCTCATGCCCGTCACCTCGTGCACCAGGGCCCGCTCTCCATCACGATAAATGGGTGTCTGTTCCTCGTGCCTGGGCGGCAGCCGCCAGGAATCTTCCGAGGTGAGTTCCTTCAGATTCAGCCATGTTCGAGTCGCAGATCCTCAGGCGCATGCGTCATGTCTGGGACTCGGCCCGGGAGGAACAACAGCAGTATTCTAATATGCCTTCTTCTGCGAAGCCTGAGTCCTCTCGTCTATTAGAGGAAGATCCATATCAAGCGGGTTATGGGTATGGAGCGTTCAATACTGCCCAGCATACGAACCAACCGGATCCGGAATCTGTGAGGCGTGAGCGGGAGGCTCTGGAGGCTATCTGCCAGCGAACATCAGAGTGAGTCTTTTATTTCTGCTATGTACATGCCATCCAGCAGTGCTGACCCTGTCAAAGTTCCGTCATCGATATCTGGTCCCTCCAACCCCAACCTCACCTCCAACCCCGTGCAACCCTCCACGGCCCTACGTCAGCATCAACTTCTCCAACTCCCGACAACGAGAATGCCACCCTCACCATCCCTGCGGACCGCACATCGCAAACCAGCCGACCTACCTCCGGCACTGGCGGCGCTGTCCCAAAACACTGGGGCGAAGTCGTGGTCAACCCGACCAAGAAGCGGTCTCGTCCGGACATGAAAGTCGACGGGGACGCGAAGCGTGACGTCTTCGGTGTCTTGCAGGTCAATTGAGCTGACGTGATGTTCCTCCTTGCACATGGCATCATCGACGGTGATGCACACGCCATGAAGAGTATGATGGGGTTAACCTGCTGGTTGGTTCATGAGGTTATGTATGGGATGGAATAGGATGGATGGTGTAATAAGTGGGAAAGGGCCTAGAGGAGCCCTGTAATATCTTTCCCTGAGCATTCTTTTGGTTGTTTCTTTTCGCATGGATCGCCGGTCGACAATTCGCACATACAACACCAAGCTCCTCACTGTAGTCGATACCTAGATTAGTTTGTTTCCTTTGCAATGAACTGTTTATCTCTCAATAGTGGCTGCTTATGGAGTTGATATAGAGCATTCCCATGTTTCTTTCTACATGTACGCAGGCGTCCATCTTCGAATGTACATATAGGCATCTAAACAAAACAGGACAGACCAAGTCTAAATAAAGAAATGGATTCATAACTAAAGAACTAAAAGCTTCGAAGAACCGAAAAGAAATTCATCATCAGTATTCGAAGCTGCAAGAAACAAACTAGCACACGAGCTGTGATCCTGTCCCTGACTCCTGCCACGACCATAGCAAATGCTCAAGTGTACCGGAAATTAGGAAAAGAAAGAGGAACAAAAACAAAATGATGAAAACTCCGCCGTGCACGAAACGCCCGCTGGTCTTGTTCTGATGATAGGTTGCAAAATATAGGAGTAGAGAGAGAAAGACTCGGTTGGGGTGTTGGTTATGCAATATGTCCGTGTAGGTCCGAGCCGAGACATAAATAGGGACTGGGGCCGGGAAGGGAAGGGAAGTAGTAGAGTTGATGGAATCAGACGTCGTCCATTGCTCCCGCGGGTTCTTCGCCCCCAGAATCGAAGCTGCCGGCTGAACTGAGTTCGTCCTCGGACTCGGTGTCCTCGCCCGCTTCGTCGACGGCCTCTTTGCTGGCGTACTTGGAGACGTATTCTGTGAGGTGACTCGTTAATATCTTGATACATCAAATTTTTATCAATACATACCCTTCACCTTTGCCTCATAGGCCTTTGGCTCTCGCATCAGCAACGCCGCGGCCTCGCCGTTCAGTGGGTCCGACGGGTTGGGGTATCGAAGAAGTTGCGGAAGAAAGACCTCGAAGATGTTGATCATGTCGTACATCGGCGACCATGTCTGGTTGATGACATCAAGGCAGACAGATCCAGACCTGTTTCAGTGAGGGATGAGAATCAGAGACCCAAAAGGATTGATTTGATTGATTGATTGTCACATACAGCTCATCGATGTTCGGGTGGAAGATGCGGTTGACAAAGCCAATACTTGGGCTTTTGTATGGGTACTGATCGGGCAGTTCCACGTGGATTTTCCAGTGACCTCCGGTGAAGGGTGCTATGTCGCAATTAGCACGGTCCAGTTTTTTGTGATAGCATGAACATACTCTCTTCTGGTCCTTTAAAGCGGACGTAAAATTCTTGCCTGAAACCATTATTCGCATCCATCATTCAGAGTTTGTTCCGGGGGGATGAGCGCATACACTAGATTCCTAGTTAGTATGCGCAGTGTACTCAAGATTCACTCGGTGCTCCTTACTATTGTCATTCACCAAAGTCACCTCATAATCGCTCATCAGCCTGTCATCTTTCGTCAGAATATATTCCGTGCATCAAAAGCTACCAGGAGAAGTCCAGCACGACCCAAGTGGCCAAATCGGAACGGATGGGGGATTCAGTGCGCGTACATCCTGGTCAAAAGTCAGTAAACACATTCCCAGGACTGTGAAATAGCTAACAGGCATACTTCATGACCTATATGAGCAGAAAGAGGTCAGCGTTCGCACTTCCGGGTACCCTGGTGGCGTTATCCGGGGGGGCGTAACTTACATCCGTCTCGATTCTCCGCTTGGGGCTGCTCATGATGGCGGTTGGAATAGACAGTCGAGTCTGGTTCAGAGTAGTTCTCCAAGAAAATCGGTCTATCCAGACGAGCACAGGCTGAGGTGTTGTTGCACGGGCAAGCGTAGTTCGGCGGAGCGGGGGAAGCAATGGAGCGGGGTAGGTCGGGGATGGAATGAGGGCAGGAAGGATGTGGGCGTTGACGATGCTGTAATGGGCAGGATAGTGGAAAGGCTAGGCGGAAAGATCGAGAGAGAGTCCAAATGCGAGCACGGAGAGAGTAGGGAGGGAGGAGGAGAACAGGACCAAGTGGTGATGTGAGTGATGTAAGCCGAGTCACGTGTGCCCGCGGAAGTATGTAGCTGTAAAACTGTCGGTCGATGACTGTTTACTCCCGGCAGTTCACTAACTAGCTCTGGTGGGCCCAATAGGCTAATATCATGTCTCAACACCCAAACTCAACTTCTACGTCTTCCTGTCCTCCTCGTCCACGTCGCCTCCATGAATCCCTCATCACCCTCGGAGCGCTCTGCCGGAGGCTCTCCCAGTGCCAACTTACCCGCCACGGCATCCAGCACTCTCAGTCATCGCCCCGCACCGGGCCGCAGCCAGAGCTCTGAGTCCCCATCGCCACAGCCTGGCAGCGCCCCGATTCCCGACGACGAGCATGGCGCCGATTTGCCGATGAACATGACCGCGTCGGTGATGCTTACGGGTCTTCCACGCGATGCGCATCAAGCTCTAGCTGACGTCGGAGCCATTGACACGGGGAAGAGTAAGCACCAGTCAAAGTTGTTTGTTCCTCTCACTACACAAACTAAAAGTACAACACCCCGCCAGTCACCGTCCGCTTCCAGCCACTCCCATCAGCCCCCATTCTTAAGAATCGGGTCTTCAAAGTCAGCGCCTCTCAAAAATTTGAGACGGTAGTCAAATTCCTGCGCAAGAAGCTGGATTGCAAAGATACGGACTCAGTATTTTGTTACGTGAACAGCGTTTTTGCGCCGGGCCTGGATGAGGGTATGGGTGGTTTATGGAGAGTAAGTCAGCTCACGTATTCTCCGTGCGATTTGCTAAGAAGCTTGTAGTGTTTCAAAACGGATGACCAGCTGATTGTTGCTTACTCGATGACTCCTGCGTTCGGCTGAACGGGCTCCCCGCTGTATGATCTTGTGTACAGACAACGCTTCATGAACAAATGTGTGCAAATATTTTGCCACTGATGATTGGAGGTTTGAAAGCCCTCCACGACTCATCACTCCGGATTGATGGTTCCCAATCAAGACTACCAAGGCGGCAAGGATTCAGACTTCGGCATGCCTTGTTTAATGAGATGATTAGACCCCGTCGGGAATTCGTTACTCGACAGAAATTGTCTATCGTCTTTTAAACTCTGTCAACTCTTCTTTCGAAGCGGGACAGCTGTGCTCATGCGAAGGGAGGGCTCGACTCATAACCTCGTGGTACTGAGCAACACCCCGCGAAGCCCCCTCAAACATCGGCGAACTACTTGACAAGCCCGCCAGACTAAAAGCAGCCAACCATGCCGACCGGCAGCATGCTGAAATTCACGGCTAGCCATCCTGAATCGACTATGAACCTTCGCCAATTGTGAAAGCGGCGAATGGACACAGTTTCTTTAGTCAATAATATCGAATTGCAATACTTGCAGCCATTGATTCATGCAATTGCTCTTCTGTAGTTATAGGTAGATCAGAACTGCCGAGCTAGCATTCATCGAAATGGATCCATCCGAGCCAACTCTTTCCAAATTCACTTTCCCTGTAGGCGTGCCCTCGTAGTTTTCCCAGCTCTGACCACCCCATGTAAGTCCAGCTGTCTTGGCTATTAGTAGTTTTTCTCAAGAATATATACCCAAAGACAAAGACCCAGACAAGAGAGAAATAACAACGAGGAACAAGGTAAACTCACACAACGCACTCAGTGACTCAAACGCCAGTCGCTTGTAAGTTGCCTTGGTATTCGTGGCAGCGAGGTTTGGGAGATTGACGTTCATTACCGGGCGAGTCCCCTCGGAGCTAAAAATTGCTGTCAACTGCAATCCAGTGAAGGCAGTACTGAATCGCACTTACAGCTCAGTCCATGGTTGCTCGTTGAGAAGCATAATGCGTTTGATGTCCTTCCCTTCCCAAATTTGGTACGCAGTAAGGTTGTCGTTATCAGTCCAGAGTTCATTGATATACTTCATAGCATTAGCAAAAATCACAAGGTTAAGAGCTTATTTAACTCACAGTATTTCCTGAGTTCCCGATGGCATCCGCCACAGCAAGATATCCATAGTAAAGAGGCATGACGTGTCGCTTGGCCGAGGGCTCATAGTCGTAGACATTACCTCCGATATGGTTAATCGGCTCCCATGCTGCGAATTAATTAGCACTAAACAGTTCTCTTCCCTTCTCCTCATTGCAGACAAACACACCGCTGTAGTTATAGCCAACACCCTGATGAAAATACAACCCCGTGGCTCCAATGCTAGCTGCCTGAAGACTATAGTCAATCATCCAGAGCGCCTGAGCAGCGGCGTTGCTGACCCCTGGAGAGCCATGCCCAGAGAAACTGTTAGTCTCGCCAAGAACGAAAGGAATACCGGCCCTTTGCGCAGAGTTGGCCGATGCAGCGTATCGTGCGAGGTTGCTGCGTATGTTGGCCTTGTTAACAAGGTCCTCAGCGTTTTCGGCATACACAGCAAGGGAAGTCAAGTTGTACTGGCTTCCGCTCTGGTAGTGGTGCTCAGAAATGGAGTTGACAAATCTGGGAAATACCAATTAGAAGAGAGGTATGACTTGTAGTGAGATGAGAGGATTTGGCTTACTCTCCCATCGGTGACTGCATGATATTTGTCGCCAGCAGCTGCTCGCTTGTCCAGTACTCGGCGAAATCTCCAATCCTATACTTTCGTCCGTTGTTCTTGAGTTCCTTGTTGATCATATTGAAAAAGTCAATTCTTCAAGTGAGTCAGTTTTCACGGTTTCAAGGGTATCCTGTCATTATCATAGGCAGTTGGTATCATACTGTCGTGTCTTGTAAGCCCAAAGGCCCCAGTTGTCGCCGAGATCTTGCAGATCCATCTCATTGCCAAGCTCGATATTGTACAGCGTGACATCTTTGCACCGAGGATCCTAGATATACAAAATGAGTTATTTCCATTCCGAGCATTTTTGCATAAGATAATCTAGGACTCACCGTAAAAGCACTCTCAATCTCCCGCACCTGAGCCACTCCCTCGCTAGCATTGGTTAAAAAGTTGACGCCCCAGGTAAACGCCGTTCCCGCAGGCAAGTTGCAGGAGGATAACCAAAAGTCAGATCCCGCGCCAACAAATGTAGCTTCGGGAAAGAGATCCGTGGTAATAGGCAGCGGCGTTGGAATTGGTGCGAAAACATCGTAGAACCCAGGGCTGCCTGTCAGACTAGGCTCATAGTGGATTGCGTCTTGGGTGTCACCACCGACTCTATCCGAGTGTGAGTAACAAAGTACCCAAATATTAGTAAAAAGCTATTGCTGACCTGATCCTTGGTGCAACACCCGTCTTCTCCTTCAGATTGCTTAGCAACGTATAAGTGAACTCGTTCCTGTGGGTGCCGTTGCCTGCCCAATCTGGCCATCTGTCTGGTTCAATGGAGAGTCCACAGAGGTCTTGGGGGAGCGGTACAGCAACTTCCGGGCGACTTAAAGAATACTGGACCGTGGATTTGGTGCTTCCATGTGCTATAGTGATGATGCCGGCGAGGGCAAGCAAAGTGGTGGGAAGACGGGGCATTCTGGCTTTTAATGGGCCTACTGCATCACAGGAAAAGTTGCGAAAATGAATAATGATCGAAAGAAATTGCAGCGGTCGTTCAACTCCTCTTTGTATAGAGTTCCCAGGCATCATTAGCTCGAAAAGATCTACAGAAGGCCAACAAAGCAGGCATGGTGCGGGTTGATCCCCAAAAGTAATCCCATCAATCAGCATAGGTACACCATGAGGAGCTAGAAAATGTATCTCTAGTCGGCTTAATCCGAATCAAGCGGGATTCTGAGAGGAGACCGTGCCAATCGGGTCTCCGCTCCCGAAAGGCGGGGATATATGTCGAACGATCCTACGCTGGCAGCTCATCTGGCCAACAACAAAATAATTCAAGTTCTCCCACAAATGAAAATCAACCTTTCTTACAAATGATTCTCATGGCTTAGGGCTCGGGTGATTAGCTTCCGCCCTGCATTCGTGGGCGTACTGAGTACTAAACAACCTTGATCATACTCTCAACCCCTCTATTATTACAGTGGACTATTGGTTCATTTATTTGATGCATTGCTGTATGTGTGGTGCATGTGTATACTTGCTCAAGGCGTTCGATATCCGAACCACCACGGACACAGCTGTCGATGAAGCTATGCCAAGGAGGTGATACATGGGATTTGGAAATTGACCAACCACGCCTGCTATGCCCTATTGGGAAAGATCAACCCATGAAAAACCACGGATCCAGTCCCTCCTTCAACTGCCGCGCCGGGGTCTTCATCACAACCGGAACGGTGTCACGGAATATCCCAGCTGGGAAATACCCGGAGCTTTCTGCTTTACCGTTCATCATGCCCTGCTTTCCTTGGGTAGTAAGGTCAGTCTCAGTGATAGGTACAACCACACCGCATTCCCAGTTACGGCAGTTCAGCTTTGGTTGACCTGTTCCTCGATCCTTGACTAGCCTTCCCCTATCATTTTGTTATGGTCAGTCAACTGTATCCAAGGCATTGTCTATCCAGAAGCAGGTGAATATCGGGAAATCTTACCAAGCACTTTCAGACAAATTGGCACTCCCGACATAAGCCCATCCGTGAAACTGGGTCTCATCTGGCAGGATAATAGCTTCTACCGGCGAGACATAGATGATCTGTATGAAATACTAGTCAGCAAAAGACACGCTCGAGCTGGAGGATTAAGCAAAGAGCGAAAGTATATTCTGTTGACGTACCTTGTTGTGCATCAACACAGACCCTCTCTCACTCTCGCAATCTCTCATCACATGCCGCGGGAACTTTGCGCCCTGCCACCACCTTGACTGGAAGCAGATAGTGCCTGCCGTCATGGCAGGGTTAGAATGTGCGCGTCTCACGGTCTGATCGGATGGAAAATAGACGCGGAACCGATCACGCCATTCCTTGCCTGTCTCTTTTGTGATTTTTTTCTCAGGATCTCTGGGGTGCGATGATACAGCGGAAGCTTTTGTGTTGCGGATTATGTACTCAGTCAGGCCGTCGTCACCTGCTATGGGTTAGCAGAGTCCGAGCATATCGACTGGTTACGTGCCTTGGCAGACGAGGTAGATAGCTCGAAGGAATTCCTCGGTCAGAGAGCCGACGGAAGACGTCTGTGGCCTTGGTCAGGTTGGTAAGATCTTAAACGGTTCTAGGGAACTGACCACAAACTCAATGTTGATTGGCTTGGGTGACTGAAGTCCCAACCTGGCCACCGCACGCCCTAGTCCGCAATGCCCAGTTCGCTTCCATGAGTCACCTGTGTGAGATCCCCCACTAATAAGTGATCATATCAGCATTTGCTTGCCGCTGAACGAAAAAATTTGGAAACGTACACTGTATGCACAAATGCGTAGCGGGCAGTCTTGCTGAAATCAAAGCTGTCAAGCTTGGAAATTACGTTCTCGTGAAGGGTCATGGCCTTGAGGAAGTAGACCAACTCTTCATAGAATGCAGTCTTCGAGCACTGGGAGGAAATGTCGTCGGATTTCTTGGGGAGATCAATCAAAAAGGCACTCTAGAATCTGGGGTCAGTTCTGTAGCAGATAGCTCAGGGTTATTTACATACGTTTTCCATCAAGCCGTTCTCGCCCCAATCAAAAGTAGTGAGGTTTGCTGTTGGAACTACGATGCGAAGGTATTCCCGGTGAAACAGAAGCATCAGCTTGGAGTGCATGCAGTTGATCTGGCCATCCATCGGTGGAAAGCACAGTTTGAGGTTCGGCATGTCTGATGTTTCTTGCTGATATTGAAGTTTCTGTTTGCATAGGAGTCTCTATCAGATACTATGCCACGAATCACAGGGGGAACTCTTCTTACTGTTTCTTCTTCCTTGGCCTGCATCACGAAAATAAATCTCGTTCGCTGAGTGTCCAGCTTTGAAAATAGCCATTCCATATCCCACATGAACGAGCTGAGAACTGCAAGCTCCAAGTCAGCTCGTTGAAACACCTCTTCAATTGTGATGTCATCCCCCTTTCGCGGGATACCGGACACATGTGTCTTCTTGACAGCTCCCAGGGGCCACTGGGGTACGGGTCGAGCGGTTGGCTGCACACCAAATTTCGATGAATTTGCTGCTGTGCTTTGGCAGATGTTCGAAGGAGGTGTCGAGGTCAAGGTAGGGCTTGAGAATGGGATAGCCGTGTCTCTCAGTACAGGCTCGGTTCTGGGAACCTTTGACTCCGATTCTGGCAATGGAGAAGAACCATCGTCGGCTTTGCGTTTTTTAAGTCGTGCGAGACGCTCTTCCTCCATCTGCTTTCGGTTCAGGCCCAGGATACCCGAGGGTTTCGAGGCCACTGGGACATTGGGAGCAGATGCGTTCGATAACATGGTGGAAATTTTCTCTGTTGCAGAGGGAATCGGAGCTTGAGAAACATCCTCCTTTGTGTTTTTCTCCAAGGACATTGCGAGGGCTCGCTTGAGTTCTTCGTCGTCCTCATCTTCTTCAGCCTCATCCTCAGTCTCAGAGCCAATGAGCGACTTGGACTTTGGGTGGACCTCTTTCACATCAGACTCGTCATCCGAATCAGCAGTCAGATCTACCAAACTGTGATGGGTCACTCGAGACGATGATTCGCCACTGGGATTAGATCTTTGGGTGTCTCGAAGCGAGGCTTCAATGGCGGCTTTGAGATCCGGGTCATTTAGATCATCAAGATCATCTTGATCCATATTGAATGGACTGGAAATTTCAAGCGGTTCAGTAAGATGGTATGGAATAAGTCGATCAAGCAGATTCCGAAAACCAGAGTTGTCCAGTGTTGAAGAAAGTTGGATCAGCACGATGGTTGATCACGTCCGATCATGCGCTGAGGCGATGGCAAGGCATGAAAGGCATCGAGATATATATAAGCAGACAATTAAAGTGAGCAAAGGACGGTATTGCTCGCCCGCGCCGATGAGTTCGAGGAGTGTGAAGAGGACAGCCCCTGTTGATGGTGTCGCTGCCTTTTACGGACGTGCACGTGACTATGACTGAGCCGACAGTGAGACAGAAGAGGCTCGTCGACTGGTCCTTACAAGTAGGTATGGTCTTAAATTGGTTTCAATGGTATTATATAGATCATTTTATGCCTTTATTCGACGGAGAAATGTCCCAACAACAGTCCTATATACAGACATCGAAGAATATCAGGACATTGCAATGCCAAAGCCCGGCTTGAGAACAATCTACCGTTTTATCTAGTTCACAGCATCAAAAGGAAGGCATTTGGAGGGGAAAACGAATCCCAAGAAGTTCTTCAAGTTTATATGCCACTAAGATACCATCCACGGGAAGCGATAGGGCAGCTTGCTTGGTTCAATAGCGGCAGCAGTCGATGACAGAGGCCGGAGAAACGTCGCGAACAAGGAAGATCCGTCATAGGCAGTGCGTCTTTTCGGAATTCAGCGAGGCATTAGACCTCGGAATGGCCCAGAATAACAGAATTGACGACTGGAATCGTGAGATATCTGGAATTCGCCAGGTCCTTCTCCACAGCAAAGTTTAGGGAAAGATTCTCCTAGAGGCGCCAAGTACTCTCCATGTCGCAAGAAAAAAGACCTGGTCTGGGACTCCCAAGACGAACCTTCACATGAGGCTGTCGAGGACTGGAGGGGAGGTCAACCAAGGACCATTCACGCAGTCTTGCAGTCGTAGGCAGGGACAAGCTCCCTCATTTTGCCCTGGTTAAGAACCAGGGTTCAATTCATCAGATACACTGCAAAACTAGGTCGATAATGGCAAAGAAGACATCTCGGTCTGCATCCGCTGTGACAAGTCCGAGGCCAAGAACAAGCAAGCGTTTTTCATCTGGTGTTTTGGTGGCAATGGCACTTGCAATTTGGCGAGCATACAGTTGGCCAACGGTATCATGTCCGGGAGCATGGCCACCCAATAATGAAGTTGCCGTCAAATTACTCAGAGGCAAAAGACCGTCACCGTCAACCTCGGATATGGTGTGCATGCCATCAGTCCCTGGGTTTCGATTCTCAAGGGGCACATGCAGCTAAATCGTCAGTATTAGAAGTCGTATGCCATGGTATATCCGGGACTCACCCAGTGCGCCAACCGGCCTTCTTGCGAAATGGTAATCAAGATCTTATCGCTGAAGCCCATGACCATAACATCGGTCTGGATCCCATTGACAATCCCCGCCACCTGCTTGGTGGATACAGGGAAAGGGAGCTGGAGAGACTCTTGCAGCAGGTTGGTGTCGAATGCCTCGGCCATGGTCAATTAATGGTTGTCAAGCCAGTTGTGTTTGTCGCGGCCGTTGTTTGAAGCTCCCCACGCGGTACGGGCGATAGCGGCCTTGGGGGAAAAAAGATGACTAAGCCCATACTTAAGATTTCAATGTTCACCGCTCTCAAGCCCGCCTTCGGCACAATCAATTTTTTGGTCCGCGAAAGACACAGCGACGAGACTCGCAACCATCAGTCGTTATTTCGAATTGGATGTCTGGGGTCCGACAAGATGCCCAAGTTTATTCCGCGTCAGCGGAAACAGAAGCATCGTCAAAGGGAACAACCGGCGCCCGTGGACACCAATGTCGTCGAGCTCCAGCCCATTTCCAAAGATGAAAAAGAAGCGAAAAGACAAAAACTCCGAGAGGAGCTGGGGCAGCAACATCCTAATGTGTCTTCGAAAAAGAAGAAGCGTCTGGATAAGTATATTGTATGTGGGACCGCTGCATTCACATCAAGAGAAGATCTCTAACACCCGGTGCAGGACAACAAACTCAAGAAAGAAGAGAACCTGGAGCTTCTGAAGAAACTGGCTCAGGCGCAAGTCGACACCTCCTCTTTGAAAAGTTCGAGGGAGCTGGGAACGCGCAAGACACCAGCAGGCGAACACCAATCCACGGCACCCGTCACCACTTCCACCGAACCCTCCGCCCCCGATCTGTCCGGAGATGAGTCCGACGAGGGAGACCGGAGGCTCAAGGTCTCCAATCCTGCAACCGACCCCGAGCCGGCACCGGTACTACAAGCAGCTATGGGAAGTGGATTGAAACGTCCGCTCGAGGTTGGGCCCGATGGCTTCCCGGTCATCAAGAAGCGAAAACGTGCCGCAAAGCCGACCCCTGCGCCGGTGGCAGAGGAGGTTGCATGGGAAGGGTTTGATTCGGATGATGAACAGGCAAGCGGCGGTGAAAATGATGCTGAAAGGGATTCAGAGGATGAAGATTCCGAGGGTTCCTCGGATCAAACATCAGACGATGAATCCGATGATGAAGACGAGGACTCTGAAAACAATGATGAAGAGAGCGAACCGGCTTCAAAACTCAAGGTTCGCCAGTCGGCCTTCAAGTCCTGGGCCGTTCAGCAAATCAACGACGCAATCGGCTTCCAGCCAACGACCGGACCTGTGGTGATTGAACAAAATCAAGCATTTGCGCCTCTCGAGAAGGCAGCCAAAAACTCAGTCTACGAGGAAGAACCTTTACCCCAAGAACTACAGGTGACCAAAGGAGATCCCAATCGCAAAGCATTTAGTGTTCCGGTCATCCGCTCAGAAGAGATTCAAACTGCCCGCCTTGGACTGCCAGTCGTGGGTGAAGAACAGAAAATCATGGAAGCAATCCACAACAATTCCACTGTCGTCATCTGGGGAGCTACAGGTAGCGGAAAGACGACCCAACTGCCGCAGTTTCTATTCGAGGCCGGCTACGGTAACCCAGACAGCCCTAATCCAGGTCTGATTGGTGTGACGCAGCCTCGCCGAGTTGCGGCTGTGAGTATGGCGAACCGTGTGTCTCAGGAATTGGGACAGTACTCCGACAAAGTCTCGTATCAGATTCGGTTCGAGACGACTGTATCGAGTAAAACAGCCATCAAATTCATGACGGACGGTATTCTACTACGAGAGATTGCAGATGACTTCTCTCTCCGCAAGTACTCTGTCATTATCATTGATGAGGCACATGAACGGAGTGTGAACACAGACATTCTCATTGGAATGGTCAGTCGCATCGTGGACCTGCGCAAATCGATGAGTGAGGAGGATCCGTCAGTCAAACCGCTCAAAGTCGTCATTATGTCTGCTACACTGCGCATCTCCGACTTCACACACAATACGAGCCTCTTCCGCCAAGGCCCGCCTCCTTTGGTCCAAGCAGAAGGGCGGCAGTATCCGGTCACGGTTCATTTCGCCCGGCGCACGCATCGCGACTACGTCGAGGAAGCCTTCAACAAAGTTTCAAGAGGACATCGTAAACTGCCACCGGGGGGGATGCTTGTGTTTTTGACTGGGCAGAACGAGATCCGACAACTCTCGAAGCGACTGAAGCAAGCTTTCAAGCCGACACAGCGGGGAGACACCACCCAGGCAAAAGTACAGCTTTCAGCCAACGATGCGCCTTTGGAAGCGGAGGATTTGGAGCTGGGGGGCACGGAGATGTCTCCAGCGGATCACGAAGATGATGATAGCGACGTGGAGATCACTGGCCTCGACGACCCTGAGGAAGAAGATGACGGGTTTGATCTGGGTGAAGAGGCCATGGATTCCTCAACAAAGGTCCACGTCTTGCCTCTGTACTCTCAACTACCCACCAAAGAGCAGATGAAAGTCTTCGAGCCCCCGCCAGAGAACTCACGACTGATTATCCTCGCCACCAACGTTGCCGAGACCTCACTCACGATCCCCGGTATCAAGTACGTCTTTGACTGCGGTCGAGCCAAGGAAAAGCAATTTGATTTGTTCACTGGCGTCCAAAGCTTCCAGATCGGCTGGATCAGCAAAGCCAGTGCAAGCCAGCGAGCTGGACGAGCCGGACGAACTGGGCCTGGTCACTGCTATCGGTTGTACTCCTCAGCGGTCTACGAGGGCGACTTCGCCGAATATACAGACCCGGAGATCTTGCGCACGCCCATTGAAGGTGTCGTCCTCCAGATGAAGAGCATGGGTCTCCACAGCGTGATCAACTTTCCGTTCCCCACGCCCCCCAGTCGGCAAGGTCTCGCCAAAGCAGAGAAACTACTGCAAAACCTCGGTGCCCTTTCTGGCGATGGCCGAGTGACGCAGATCGGTCGCCGTCTATCGACATATCCGCTCTCCCCGCGGTTCGGCAAGATGCTCTATATCGGCCACCAGCATGGCTGCATGCCCTATGTCATCGCTTTGGTGGCTGCCCTTGCTGTGGGCGATCTCTTTGTCACTGAGAACCAGTTCAATCCGACTGCCACACCGGCCAAGAAGAAGAATGACGAGGATGATTCGGACGAAGAAGGAAAAAGGATCTACACCAATGCAGACCGTCTCGAAGACACAGAGCGCGAGCAGCGCTCCAAAGACTACGCTCGTGTCCAACGTCTTTTCAGCAAACATGACGACACCTCCGACGCACTGAGATACCTTTCTGCAATCTGCGCCTACGCCTACGCAGCCGACGGCGACGCCTTCAGTGAAAAGATGTTCCTGCGCGCCAAAGCCTTCAAAGAAGCAACCCAGCTGCGCCGACAGCTGACCGATATCGTGCGCTCAAACAACCCAGGCCTGGTGGGCGACTACACGGCCCGGCTACCAGAGCCATCGCCGAAACAGCTCAAGGCCCTCAAACAAATCATCACCGCAGGATTCATCGACCAAGTCGCCATTCGCGCAGACTTGGCCCCCATTCCGCCGGAGATGCCGCGCACGCCTCGCCGCGCCATCGATGTGCCCTACCTGACTCTCTTCCGCTCGCGCAGCGACGGCTCAGCACAGGACATCCTCTCGCGCGCTGTCTTCGTGCATCCTTCTTCCTTGCTGGCTAAGCTGTCTCCCAAGGAAATGCCCCAGTACCTCGTCTACTCGCATCTCCAACAATCATCCGCCCACAGCGTCGGTAGTGAGCAGCAACCCAAGATTAGAATGTTCCCCCTGGTCGTACCGAGCGGCCTACAGCTCTCCGCTATTGCGCACGATACTCCGCTTATTGAGTACGGCAAGCCCATCGGCAAGACCGAACTTATAGATGGCATTCCGCAGCGCCGCTCCTGTTGGGTTGTTCCAGCTTTGGTGGGTGATGCGGGTAGTACTGGCTGGCCCTTACCTGCGAAGAAGGTGGTTCAGAAGAAAGATCCGAAAGAGGGGTGGGTTATTGAGAAGTTTGTAGCATAGATTCCCGTCTAATGAGATCATGAACTTGGTCATTTGCATCATTTCATTGCCTAGTGATTGACATTTTAGTCTTAAAGGTAAAGAATTTTCGATAGCAATGCAAGACATGCACCAATGCGCCTAGGTAGTAATCGTCCCAAACTCCATCATCCGAACGAAATAAGAGCATACCCCATCTAATAATCCCTCCTCCGACCCCTATCCTCGTATGGCCGTCGCCCACCACTAAGCTCCCCAGTCTGCCGATCCTCCTGAATGCCCAACGCCTTGCGCAACCGCTCACTTTCCTCGATCTTCGCCTCCGCCAGCTCGTGCACCTGATAAGATTTAAGCTGTCGTCGATCCTTAGGCAGAAGAGTTCTTTTGACTCGTCGAGCACCTCCGGCCTCTTCCTCCTCCAGTTCCTTAATCAGACGCTGCCGCAGCGCCTCGCACCGCTCATCAATTTCTTCCTCGGATAACACCTTCTCTCCCTTATCAGCTTCATCCTCGCCTGCCTCTTTCCCCTTCCCTTTCCCCTTAGACTGAGACTTAGATTTCGCCTGCTCTTCCTCAATCCGCTCATTCTCCTCTTCCAATCTCTCCCGCTCCTCCATAACCTTCACTTCAATCGCGCGCCGTCGGTCATGCTCGAGGATCTGCTTATCCGGCATACGCTGCTTGAATGGTTTCTCGGCGGCGTTGTTGGCGCCTGAAACGGGTGGGTAGGGCGCGCCGTAGCCCCGGTTACGCGGCTTCATGAGCGCGAAATTGCGTTGCACGTAGCCGGATGTACCGCTGCCGCGCGGGGGTGGAGAGACCGACATTTTCGGCCATTTTTGGAGGTGGGAGGTGTTTGTTAGAAGGGTGATTTTGAGTGTGCAACTGAGGTAGGGTGGAGAGGATATTCTCCTCTGCTTTGTCGGTGCTCTGTTTCTCGTTCGATTTCAGAGAGCTGCGTGTTGCAGAAATGAGGTGGTGATATCGCAGGAACGTGGGGCTTGGATAATATTATCGGAAATTGAAGATATGCTTTCAGGCTCGTTGATCAAGTGAGTCTTGTCTCCGGCGATGTAGTTCCGAGAAATTCATCGTCGCAAAGCTCCAAAGATCTTATCTTAATCACATGATATAACGAGTCACGTGATACGGACTCTGTAATGCTTCCCTCCGCTGTTTGAATGATGCTATCTACTCTGGGTTATTGGTTTGATGGTCAATCCAGGATGTCTAGAAATGGCAAGCAGCTCAAGTTGCATATAACAATACATCATGTCCCTCAACAACCAGCAAGTACATGTAACAAACGACCCACGGGAAGCACTGTTTAACAGGAGCAGCAGCCCAAGGGAGGTATTAGGTATGAGCAACAGATTTCAATTGAAGTAGGTCACTGTATACCGAAAACAAGAAAAAGAAAAAAGAGTCAGCGAAAATAAAACCCATGATGCAATTCCCATATAACAATGCTCAACAACGATTCTCTTTTGAACAAGTGACCGGCGCAAAGAAAAATGAAAGAACAAGAACAAAAAACAAAGTGTCATCTCCCATATTTCCGAATCCGAATTTCCTCTCAAGTCGTAAAAATAGAGCCATGTTCGTTTTTAATTTCACACTCCCATTTCCCACATACCCAGGTCCTGCAAAACACACAAAAAAAAGACACACAGAAGACGCCGAATTCAAAGACACACAGGTAAAGTTCTCAGACCGAGGCAGCGAGAAGCATTGACAATCGAATATTTGGCCGGAGGACATAAGGGAATAAAAGGTACCACAATCGTAGAAAATAAACAGTCGAATCACAGAAGGGATAAACAAGGTCAGCAAATCCGAGAAGAGAGTTAAAGATCAAACATCGAAGCCCTATTCTTGCGCCGTCAAGCCATGGTAAGGGGGGGAGAGAAAGAGGAAACACATAGACGTTGTTGGTAATCATATATCACACCGGGATCCCCTGTATGTATACGCCCATATTAGATAAGAGAGAACAAGAATCGGCTCAGCTCAAGTAATGATTAGAAGGATTATGTGGGCAAGCAAGTAAAGTGTGCAACGAATCAGTGAGTACTGGCGATGTCCACGGGGACGGTAACACCGGTGTTGCCCGCTTCCGGGCCCGAGACCGGGGTCACAGTGCTCTTAGCAAGTCCCTTCGGTTCAAGAGAGCCGTCAACGGTGCTCTGGTTGTCGGTTGGGGGAGGTGTGGGCGGCGCAGTCCCAACAAAGGCGCGAGGCTGCTCCATGGTCGGGATCAAGCGCTTAGAGGGCTGAGGTGAGGACTTGTGCGAGTTGGGAGGAGTGGTGGAGGTGGTGTGAGCCAGAGGGCCTGTCACCGGAGAGTTTGGGTCGAAGATGAGCTTCTCAATTGCGACGATCTGTTTGCCATAGCTGAATTTCTTCAACTGGCTCAGCATTGGCTTGATTTGGTCAATCAGAGCCTCGCGCTCGGCGCCCTTGAGCTGGCCGAGAACTTTCTCTGTAGATAATGTCAGAAAGAAACAAGGTTCGGTAGGCGGTTGACTTACGGATGACATAGTTGCCATACTGATCCCGCATCAGACCGAGCAGGGGGCTCTCGCCGCGATCGTTGGGAGAAGTCAAGGTGGAGATGATGTGGTGGCGTTGGTCTGCGGTGCCGAACTCGATGCTCTTCTCGACCACATTGCTGGCAAATTTGTGCTTGGAATAAGCCAGAAGCTGTGACATGACGATTTGGATCATGCGATCGCGATCCTTCTCGTCGCCGTTCTCAATCACATGTTGAATCACGTAGTTGCCGAACTGGTCGGGGATCAGATTGGCCGTGCACGCGTGAAGTTCGGCGAGGATAGACTCCCGGTCAACTTCCTCACAGTGTTCGAGCATGCGTTGGATAACTCGGCATCCGTACGGGTGTGCAGCAAGTCTGTTCACCTGGCCTCGGAAGGCATTGATGATAAACTGCACATATTGCGAAGGAACTCGTTCAATAGCTTTCTGAATGACGTGGTTGCCATTCTGGTCCCGAACACATTTGAGGACATGGTTCTCCAGCTCCTTGACCATGCCAGCTTGCTGGTCAGTCAGAATGTGCTCCAGTGCCTGATGTTGAGTCAGTAGCGTTCTTCCCATAAAAAGCAAAGCAAAATATACCTTTTGAACCACACGGCACCCGTACATCTGTGTTGACAAAGCAAGGACATGTCCTCGCATCTGGTTCGCCAGAACCTTCTTCTGGGTCTGATTGCCATGTTCGAACAGCTTTTGCACAACGTAGTTGCCAAAGACATCCGTCATCAGTTGCAAGCAGTTGGGCTGAATTTCACGGAAGACTTGCTCCTTCTCATCACTGTTGGCAGTCTCCAGCTTTTGCTGGATAAACCGTGAACCATGCTGATCACCACTGAACTCGACAACATGGTTGTAGATGTCCTTCAACTCATATCGTTTGTTTCCTTTGCTGTTCGCCCGGAACTCTTCCAGGAGGGGACTGCGAACAACTTGGGTGGGATCATGGTCGCGATGGCCTCGAGAGACTAGGGCAGCCGCTCCGAGCTGACCGAGGTGGGTGACGGGGTAGAATCCAGAAAGAGCATTCAGACGAGCTGACTGGTAGCCAGAATAGTCGTAGGAAGGAGGAAATTGTCCCCGCTGGAGGGAGCCCGAAGGGCCTTGCACTAGCTCCTGTTCCTGAAGATTCCGGAGTCTCCGCTCGAAAGCAGCTGCCTGGGTGTCGGAGAGACGGCCACCATTGTTTCGATACTGCACCGATGCCTCCGCCCCAGCGTACAAAGGACTATCCATGCGAGTATAGTCTGACGGGGAGATGGAGCCAGTGTCTGCCGCACGGGACCGACCCTGGTAGGCAAGATGCATGTCCGATGTGCCTTCTGCACCATACCCAGCCAGTGTCTGGTAGCCGACATCGTCGGCCTGGTACTTGACCCGCGGGTAGGACCCATCAAAGGATGCGTGAGGGACGTATGGAGGTCGCTGACCTGATTGCTGCGAGCCGTATCCGGCCTCGTTCAGTTGCAGCTTATTGAGACCAGCGCTCAGGTCGACACTGCCGTAACGGCTGTCAAGACCGTGGTTATCGGAGTAGAATGAGGGTTGAGCAGAGTGGGTCGGGCGTTGCGGCGCATATGAGGCAGAGTTGTGAGGCATGTGGGCGAGTGCACTGCGACCTTGGGGCGGGGACACCGTGTCTGACATCCCAGGGGCCAGGGATGACATACCCATCGGGGTGGCCATATCATCCGCGCGTGCACTATCCAGAGTAAAACCAGACTTCACCGGGAAGGTAGCCCCCACGGGACTGTTGCCCAGACCGCTCGAGTTGATCTGCCGTCGACCCTCGCCGTTGCGAAGACTAGGGAACCCACCAAATGATATGCCATCAGCCGAGGGGGAAATTCCCTCTGATGCCGTGTTGAGATATGGCCGGTGGCTCGCGGTACTAGCACCGCTGCTGATTCCCGACGTGCGAGGCATTGTAAAGTATGAGGTTTCACCCGCCTCATTGAGGACAGCTGCGCTCCGGTCATTGCCGCGAGTCTGAATGGGTGAAGTGGCCATGCCACCTCTGTTCTGGCCCATCGACAATGATGAGTTGACGGTACTCCAGGGCATGTTCGGACGGGCTGCCCAACCATCTGATTCAGATGAGGACAGCAACGAACCCGAACCGGACTTGCCCTCGAAAGCAGTCTCGCCAAGGTGTTGATCTACCAAACGGTCAGCATTCCTCCAAGTCTGTAATCCCGACAGCGACATACCATCCCCGAACCCACCTCCTAGGTTGGCATCACCCCAGATGTTGCTGTTCCAGTTGGACTTGCTAGTCCCGAAGCCCTTTCCTACACTGTTGCTCTGAGATCCACGCATGCGGTCACTGTTCATCCCGGATGAACCCATGTTGGAAGCTCGGCTCGATCGTACCTGTGAAACGACGGTTAGTCTTGTCTTCCCTGTTTCCTCCCAATGAAGACCCACGTTATGTACGCTGGTTGCATTAGCGGCCATGGTAGAAGCCATCCCAGGAAAAAGAGCCGATCAACAAATGAAGAAGCAGGTATGTACTCGAGCGGCGAGCGAATATTTGCAAGGAGTGCTAGTAGGACGGCGATCTGTTTGTACTAAATCACAATGCCGATACGACCGACCGAAGATTTGTCGGCCTGTATTTGCAACGGGCACCAGGCACCAAGAACGGCGTACACGAAGAAATATAAGACTGCAAGTCGCAGCGATCCTTGTTAGCAATGCCGTCCATCCAGGCGCAGTGACAGGTATACAGGGTGTCCAGGGCATCGAGGGGAGCAACTCACCAAAGGAGGAGCGAGAAGGGGGACGGTAGAAGCAGAGACGGAGAAAGAAGAGGTTGTTTTGTTCTTTTCCTTTTTGCTCAGCAGCCACAAGCCCGAAACATGTACAGAGTTGACAGGAGCGCAAAGAAGGGAGCCGAAAGGGAGGGAGCCTAGCAAGCTCCGACGGGGTGAGAAATGCTGGTGGGCAGCGAGATGGCTGGAGGAAGAAGAGCACAGCAGTGTAAGATGCAAGGCGACAGGAATTGACACGATCTAAACTGCCCTTCGTTTGCCAGTGCAGAGGGTGTGGCGGTTGATAGCCGGAAGGTCAATATTGAGGCTTGTCGCGACGTTACTCTGCGCCGGGCATGCTCCAGGAATCTCCCAACCTGCCGATCGTCTTCATGTGCCTTATGTGGAGAGGCGATCGCCGAGAATGGTAATCAGGACAGGGCCTTGGGTGATTGGCGGTAGGCAAGGGGGTGGTGCGAGTGAGTGTGTCGGCGGGACGAGGGGATAGTCGAGTCGAATAGCGTGAGCTGAGATTCGATGGAGGAGGAATGCCGCACACCGAAGGAGAATCCGAGGGCGAGGGAGAGAGGAGGGGGGAAGGAGAAAGGGTCAGGTTCAGTGGGTCGATGGATGGGAATGTGGGCGAGAGACAAAGCACGGCATTAATGTAGCCCAGCTGTCACACAGGAGCATGACACGCCCGACGACAGGGAGTCTGGGAGTTTGGGGACGTCGGTCGGTAGGGGATGTGGAGCAGAGGGAAAGGGCAAGAAGGAGAACAAGAGGGGGGAGGAGAAAGGGAGAAGGAATCGCACGCAAGAGCGGAAAAAGAAAAGCTGAAGGTCGTCGAGATGATAGATAAGGCGAGAGAAAAATGATGCGGCGAGTCCCAGAGAACTTTGGAGATCTGCCGCGTTACCGTTTGGTATGGTCATGCATCGAGCGATCATGGAACGGATACTTCGCCCACAATACATTGGATTACGGACGCCTATGTACCGCGCCGGTAACATACGGTCACCGTCGATCTACGATCTCTCCCCCAGCTCCCGGCGCTTCTTTTTAGCCTGGCCCCATCTCTTTCTTTGTTCCAGCGTCAATTGACGGACAGGACAGGACAGCAAACGACCGGAGCGAAAAGAACCCCCGGTTGCACCCCTGCAGCAGGGTCATCATGGTCAAATGCAGTAGCTCCCCCTCAGGGTTCCTTGGGCGACCGTGCTCAGTCGGGCCAGCCTGCGGAATCGAGGTGCAAAACTGAAGTCATTCACACCAAACCACCTTCGGCCAAAAGTTCCTAGCGATCCACTCCGACAACCTCCTGGCATGTTCGACAGCAACCACGGGAGGGCCCGACGCAGGGTCAGCGCATACCATGGGCTGTGCGGTGCTCCCCACGGACTCTGGCAGCAGGACACCATTTACCAAGAAGCATTATTGATTGCCTGTCCGGTGTGTATATACAGATGGAGGAGACCGACTGTCTGATCGATCGGGGCCCACTTAGCCCTACTCCGCCGAGTAAGGCTCCCCAGGGAAGGGACGCAACTAGCGATAAATAATCCCAGGGGCAGCAAACTGCGGTAACTTTACCAGAACAATCCCAGGGAATGCGGGTCGCCCGGGAGGCGACGGCGGCGCGAGTGGTCTTGCCCGGTTGAGGACGGAACATTCTTCTTTCTCCAGCCAAGCGTCCGCCACTTTTGTAACTAACGGGGCGCGCAGACTGAAAAGCGCCGCTCAGACAAGACCTCAACCAGACATGGTCTCTGGGGCCGCTTCCTGACCTGGATGTCCTTTCGTACATGATACTATCGAGATTGTCGCAGACATACAAGGGGGTGATGGTTGTCTCAAATAGCTGCGGATGGTCCCAACGGCCACGCCGATAGAACAACAATAGAACCTGCCAGATGTAAATAATCGACCCGGCCAGCCCCCTTGCGTCTCTCCCACTAACACTACTGACCCTTGGGTCCCTCTGGCGAGATAGTCTGCAAATCAGGACCATGCGCCAGGGCCCATCGGTACCTTCGCCCGTGATAATTCCAAAAGAGACCGAGACACCAAGGTAAAATAAAGTCATACAAGGCGCAGGCGAACAGGGATCTAGGCGTTCGCGATCCTTGCACCGGGGTTGCACAGGGTAGGTGTCAGTTGCCATCACTCGCAGAAAAGTCCGCGACCTCCCCCGGATCTGTTGTGAGTGTTGGGCTGGCTGAAACAGGCGGAAGTGTGACGAGTACTTGGCTCCACTAGGTAATCGTGATGTGTGTATATTTTAACTCAGCCGTTGGCGGTGACAGGTTGTAATATAGCTCGTTTTTGGCCCGATTCGGGATTTCTTGTTTGGGGGGCAGGATCAACAACGGCTTTAGATCGAGGCAGAATATTAAGGGTATTAAGGTTATTGAACAGAGTGTTATTCTAAAGTCTAGAGTTGTACGTGTCGGTATTGTTGTGGGTTGAACAAGATGATAGTTCAGATTCGGGGTTGTATATATATCGGGACCCACTGCTCAGTTCTTCTCACCCACATCAGATTTTGCTATGTCCAAGCGGATGTAAACGAGAGGAAACGGAACATCCACTATGCCCCTCTTGCTTTGGTTTTAGCAGAGGATACTCGTCAAATGACCACCATTGTGGACCAGACGGGTACGAGCATGCGCACTCAGGAGCATGTGGTTCGTGGCAGCGGTTCGCCAGAGAGGGAGGAACGAACGGCCGGAGTTGACTATGCGCTGGTTACACTACGCGACACGCTTGGTACGGCGGACAGGAGACTGCGAAATCCCCGGCGCTTCCAGGCATCAATCACTTGAACCTCTCCATTGCATCATCCTGGACCTGTCAGCACGCCCTAACACACGGACGCGGATCCTTTGAGCCCAGCCTTGGGGTCGGTTCGAAGGGAGTGGGTGTCAACCTGCTAACATCGACGACCGCGTCGGATACAGTCCTAGATAGGTCTCATATGATTCTCCCCAACGGCCACTGCCTACCAAATCGACGCAAAACCGGTGTGTCCGGGGCATCACGCTCAGGGGAAGCCAAAACCGTTCCGTGGGGCGGGCTAGATCATCACCCACTCACAGCGTTGCCAGGCCAAAAATCCAGGCACACCCGACCTCCGATTGGCCCCCAACGCGCCGACCAACAGTGCCATCAACAAACCCCTAAGCCCACTCCAGCCTAGCTCACTAGTCTAGCCCTGCCTCGCCCTCGCTCTCCCCTTTCTCCCCTTCCTCTCTCATTCTCCATCTCACTCCTCCATTCTTTCTTTCCCTTCACAACTCCCCCTCTCTCCCCCCCCTCTATCCCTCCCTTCAACGCACGAGTCAGCTTCACTCTTTCAGCTGCTCTGCAATCCATTCTTTCTTATCGTCCAGCCACTCATTCTCACTCGATTCCATTCTTTCTCCAGCCGTGTCCCGATCCGGCCAATTCATTCCAGTCGCGTCTTCGATCGATCTATCTTTATTTTGGTTATCTCAAATGATCTAAGCAACTCTTCGTGGATTCTGATTTCGACGATCAACAACCTCGTGTCGCCAACATCGAAAACCACCGACCGCCCAACCCACGATCACCCTTCGACCCGTGATCGACGACAAAGATGTTCTTTTCCCAGCTCATGCGTCGTGACGACAGTAACAATGGCGGACTCTCTACCCCCACAGTTGACCTCCTGATCACCCTACTGGTTCTCATCCTGATTGCCCTCGCCCTGGTCGGCGGCCTCCTCGTGCTGCGCCGCAAGCGCAACGCCCGCAAGGATCAATCGGTCCTTCCCATTCACAACGCACAATGCACCCAATCCCACCACTCGCGTCGGTTAACGATAACGGCCTCCCGGACCGAATCTGTCCTGTTGTACGACGAGAAGCGTAACTTAATGGAGAACTCGGACAGCCCGCCACCTAGCCCCGTGCCTGAAATCCGCATCACCTTCCCAGAAGAGGAAGATGAGTCCGGCAAGCGCAAGTCCGGCCGCATGGTCATCGTTCGCATCAGCGACGCCGGCAGTGTGGGCCTAGAACCATGTCACGAGGAGCTGCCGCCATATCAAACCACCGATTCTGGCCGTTTCCACTCCTTGGATATTGAACGGATGGGTGGGTTGAAAGAGAAAGAGGATGTGCGATATGCCTAGAGGACCTACTACCAGCGAAATCATCTGGCAACCTTGGTAGTCCTCGATCACCCCCGATCTTATCTCCGCACCCTTTCCCTACGACCAACCCAAAAGCATGACCAGCATCCTGGCGAACGTCACTGGTTTTTTTCTTCACTATACCTATTGTCCCCAAACCCACCCACCTGCGCAGTCTGCACATAGGCAGAGTAACTCTTTGGAATCGGCCTCATCCCAGGAAGTCCTTGAGACGACGGGTCTCGTGCAAGTCATGGCGCTTCTTCTCTCACAACTGGATACCAGCTGAGGCTGGATTGTGAATAGCGAGGGCCTGCCAATTGATTGTCTTTTTGTCTGAGCGTGTCATATCTTTATCATGGCGTTTTTGAATTCTTTCCTCGGTGCTCATCTCCAACCCTGTCATGTTCCTAGGGTCTGGAAGGATATGCACGAGGGCTTTCCTCTCCTTTTCTCTTTATCTTCTCTTCGACGAACCTCTTCATGGGGTGCACCTTTTCACTTTTTTTCTGTACTTTGTGGTGCCCCCTCTACTCCTTACCCTTCTTGTGTGCCCCTTGGTACTGGCAGCTGGATAATGTATGTACTTAGTCCTCCTATTTGAGTCCGCCTTCTGAGGCAGCTCTGCAATCTATTGCGCGTTTCTACCAGATTTCCTACATCAATCGTAGTCAAGTAAGAAGAACTGGAGCGTAGCTGAAATGTTGTTGTGTGCTCTTCGTCTCGGCCAATCACCGCCCATTTCCCCAAACCCGCCCGTTCCGCGACGTCACCCACTTTTTTCTTTCTCGACCTTCAATAGCTCTTTTTCTTCCTTTTTGCTTGCTGCCACTCTCCTTTTCAACCTCCAACAGTACCTACCGCCATGTACCTTTTCTAGCTCCCCTACGTGCACGAAAGCCGGTCAACAGAAAGAGCTCAGAAGGGGCCAGCTGCGTGACCCGTGTCCGGCGCGGCCAGCTTTCACTTTAGACTCATTCAGTTCTTTCGCGTTTCCTCTCGTCTGAGTCCGGCCAATTGAAACAGTTGACCGCGTGCTTACCGTCGGATAACCTCTCGCACCACAATCCAGTATCACCGTGTCCCAAAACCCTTGTTCGGCATAGGAGTAGTGGCCCTCAACACCTCCCCTCAAAACCACCACACAGTCCGGGGACTACAGACATAACTCAAGAGAAAATGGTTCAATCACAAACCCCAAGGCCGGTGAGGGATAGCTTGAATCCCAATGGTTCGAGTCCCTCCAGCCCTCCATCTGGACCAAAAGGATCCCAGGGCAAAGTGCAGGCCGAGACGACACGGCAGCTGGAGCAGGACTTCAAGAGAAAGCACCTTGGTGTGGTAGGTGTGCTGGTGTGGATACTGTGAGTTTTTTAAAATATCTTTTGGTCTGGTCAGAATTGAAATGCTGATCTATTGTGTTTGGCACACAGGGTTGTGCATCTTGCCGGCATCTGGTTCTTCACGAAGGGGTTTCTCCTTACTCGCATGGTCTTGGAAGACAAATCATCATGCGATGTCCTTCCCTTGGACAATTCGGCCTCGCTGAGCAAGGCCCGTGATGGTTGTTGGCACGACAAGTCCTTCGACAAAGCTGTTGTTATCATCATAGATGCCCTGCGCTATGACTTTACAGTGCCATTCGCCGCAAAGGACGAAAGTGAATCCGCCCATCTGTTTCATGATAATATCCCTGTTCTCTATGAGACTGCAGTGAAGAATCCTGCGAATGCGTTTCTCCTGCCTTTCATTGCAGACCCGCCGACCACGACCCTGCAACGACTCAAGGGATTGACCACGGGCACTTTGCCCACGTTCCTCGATGCCGGCTCCAACTTTGCTGGAAGTGCCATTGACGAAGACAACTTGGTTGCCCAGCTGCGCAACGCTGGAAAGAACCTGGTCCATCTTGGTGACGATACCTGGCACGCTTTGTTCCCTGGTTACTTCGATGCCAACCTCACCCACGCCTACGACTCGTTCAATGTCTGGGATTTGCACACTGTCGACAATGGAGTCACAGAGCATCTCTTCCCTCTTCTTCGCCCCGAAAACAGGTCTAAATGGGATGTCATCTTTGGCCACTACCTCGGCGTCGATCATGCGGGCCACCGTTACGGTCCGAACCATGCCGCAATGGCTGCGAAGCTGCAGGAAATGGACCGCGTCATTCGCGATGTCATCGCTGCGCTGGACGATAAGACTCTCCTGGTGGTCATGGGCGACCACGGCATGGATATCAAGGGCGACCACGGAGGCGAGTCAGATGATGAAGTTGAAGCCGCTTTGTGGATGTACTCTAAGAAGGGTATATTTGGGCGTACGACAAAGGACACTTTGCTACCGCCCAAGCATGCTCGCGAACGCTTCGTGCCGCAGATTGATCTCGTTCCGACTCTGTCGCTGCTTCTAGGAATGCCGATCCCCTTCAACAACCTCGGTTCTCCCATTGAGGAAGCATTTGCAGGATCCAAAGGGAATGACTTCGCGAACTTGTTGGCAGTCAACCGGTTGACTTCGAGTCAAATTAAGAGGTATCAGCACCAGTATGCGATTGTTCGGGGTGCGGGTGATGATGCCGAGTCCATGGCTTTGTGGACTGCCGCGGAAGAAGAATGGAAGACAGCCTCGAAGTCTAAGACTGCGGCTGTGCGTACTAGCTATGATTTGTACCGAAAGTATCAGAGGCATACGCTGGAAATTTGTCGTGGATTGTGGGCCCGATTTGATGTGCTAAGCATGTTCCAGGGCATTGTGATTTTGTTTGCTGGGATCGCTCTCCTTGTGTTCTATGCCCGAGGCTTGAAAGGAGACCGAACGGAACTCACCCCTCGCCTTCTTACGTTTGTGGGTGTGGGATCTGGCGTGGGTGCTGTGGCTGGCGCTGCTTCGGGGTTGTTCGCGGTCACGGAGATGTCTCCTGTTGAAGCATCTGCGCTGCAGGGGACTATTGGAAGTCTTCTGGGTGCTTCCCTCGCAATCTTCAAGGAATCTTCGAACCTGACCTTGCCTCTTCCGAATGGCATGTGGGGATGGCTCGCCGTCTTCTTCACTGTTTCTCAGTCAATTGGGTTCGCTTCCAACTCGTACACGATCTGGGAAGATGATATCCTGCTGTTCTTCCTCACAACCTTTGGCATATGTGCCGGCATCTCATCCATGCGGCAGAAGGCGACTACAGACCGGGTCCTGGGCGTGTATCACTCAATTCTGTTCGTCATTCTGGGCCGGCTCGCTTCATTCTCCCGCCTCTGTCGTGAAGAGCAGATGCCCTTCTGTGTCTCGACCTACTACTCATCCGCAACGTCCTCCATCTCTGCACCCTGGCAACTTGCAATTCCATTTATGGTGACCCTCTTCCTCCCCGGGGTCGTGCGGTCCTTTTATGCCGGGTCCAAGTCCTACGAAGGTGCTGCTACCCTGTGGATTGGCTTTGCGTTCCGTCTGGGTCTCCTGGTCACCTCGATGTTTTGGATACTCGAAGCTGCCGACGACGGCGAGTGGCTCCCCCTTCGCAAAGATACCTTGAAAACCGTTCGGGTATTTCTAGCACAGCTCGTGCTTGCACTGGCTTTTGGAGCTGGCACAGGCGCGTATCTCTACTCCAAGCCCTGTGTCAGCATCAACGTGAGCAAACCCCAAGACGACCCTAATGCTCCTCCTGCGCCTATCATCGCCGGCCAGCAACAACAGCCCCGAACAACCGTCACCATCCTTGGTTTCGGCAATGTATACGGCACACGCTTCTTCTTCCTAGTGATCAACTTCGCACTCGCCATCATCCTCATGCAAAAACCAATGGGCCAGGGTGCCATCGGCCTCCTCGTCTGGCAGATTCTGTCCCTGTTGGAAATCCTCGACACCAACGCCCTAACCCTGACCAACTCCGCCATCGGCCCCGTCGTCCTAGGCCTGCTGGGATCCTTCTACTTCTTCAAAACAGGCCACCAGGCCGTCCTCTCCAGCATCCAGTGGGAAACAGCATTCATCCCTCTCTCCACCATCAAGTATCCCTGGTCGCCACTTCTGGTTATCCTCAACACCTTCGGCGCCCAGATCCTGGTCGCCATCGCCGTCCCGCTCACTGTGCTATGGAAACGGCCCCTCCAGACGCACGATCGCGTCTCCCAGCCATCATCCCCATCAGCCAAATTAATTAACCCCGCGGCGAAGATGCTCTCGGACGTTGTGCAAGCTGCTACTTCCCACCTCCTCTACCTAGCAACTATCAATCTTGCTACCACCATGTGGGCTGGCCATCTCCGCCGCCATCTCATGCTCTACCGTATCTTCAGCCCCCGTTTCATGATGGGTGCAGTTGTTTTGGCCGTTGTGGATGTCGTCCTCATCCTGTTCGCTGTCGCTGGTGTGCGGTGGAGCACTCTGAGCGTCGGCGAGATTTTTGGGTGGTGAGAGGTCAGGACTCTCAGTTAGTCTACCCTAGACCATATCTCTGTACAATGTGTCTTCGTTATTTTGCGTTAGTTCCCGGTCATATAGATTTGAATCTAGATAATCCTTGATCAGCTGTTCAAACGCTGGGGGCCTGAAGAGATTGACCCCGCACGTAAATTAGAATAGGAATACCAGCAAAGTGAACATCCGTAAATTTCACCTCATATTTGTCCAATATGTCCTCTCCCCAAGTGACTCTCTATGGAAGGTACTACTCAGACTGCTCAGCCCGTCTACGCCTCGCTATCCAGCTCAAGGACATCAACTATAAGTACGTGGCAGTGAACGACCAAAGCGCAGCGAGCTATACTGCCATAAACCCTTCAGGCTCGATACCCACATTAGTTATACAAGAGCCACAATCTGAAGAGGGAGCCAAAAACAAACCTAAAATAATTATACGGCAGTCCCTCGCCGCATTAGAGTATCTAGAAGAAAGATACCCACCATCAGCAAGACAAAGAGGTCTCCTACCGCTCGACACACAAGACCGAGCAACAGTCCGCTGTTTGATGAACATCATCGCGTCAGATATCCACCCGCTAACAACAGCTCGAGTGCGCCGACGGATCTACGAGCAATTCCCCAGTCCCGCCGCCGAAGCCGCGGCCGCCACGAGTAATCGCAAATGGGACAGATTCTGGATCGGGAGAGGGTTTGCTAGTTACGAGAGTGTTGTTCAAGAGAAATGTGGGATGTATAGCGTTGGCGATAGTATCACGCTCGCGGATGTGTGTCTCTTACCTGCCGTATGGACTGCGGAAAAATATGGGATGTCTCTCGATGAGTTTCCGACCATAAAGCGGATTGTTGACGCTTTGCATTGTGTTGAGGCTGTTCAGAGAGCTCACTGGAGATGCCAGCCTGATACACCAGAAGAAGACAGGATCGCACGGCCAACTCCGTAGTGATAGATGTTGAGAATCTTGCTGTCTAAATTAGCACTATGTATCCTCTCCAAGATCTATTCTACTTGCAAAGGAAAGCTCTTATGTTCGACAGTCGATTGAATTACGGAGTACTCCGTAGAAGACTGGAAATGCACCCATCTCTTGCAAATTGCCTCTCACTCATTTCATGAAGAAAGGAGCCAGGAAGAAAGCAAATCCTTCTGTCAAATGATCGACAGGGGTGGGGCGGGGCGGGAGGCGGGAGCTTGAAGGAAGATCGCCGTAGAGTTTCGCATCGATCATCTTGGAGCCATCTATAAAATAGAACACTGTGGGAATTGGAAACCTTAATGAACAGAGACTCAAAGCATGCGTTTTTTGAATGCGAAACTTTCATTCTCTTCATTGGTTAGCCTTTGATTATTCCTCGTTTTTAGAAGTATACTTGTAGCCCCATGTTCCTAATTTAGGCCCCATCCATATTCTTCAGCTCCGAGCTTTTCAGCCCCTAGAAGGATGGGATCTGAGCTCTTAAGTTGCCACTACTGAGCTGCCGTGCCTTCTACACTGCTACTCAGCTTCGCAGATAATGTATTTCGTGCGAGAGAGAGCTAGGCATCAAACACGGTGTGACTGACTCTTTACTCCTTGAACGGGAAAATTTGCTGGCCCTCACGAAACGGGACATAGATTCTAAACATAGTAACTATAGGTATCATTTCGCCACATGTTTAAGCTTGGTGGCCAACTCCCTTACGGAGGCAGGATGGGGTCATTGGGTGGCTCTAACGAATCCCTTGGCCATAAGTTTTCATCTCATGCTGTTATAAAGAACCGCGGATTTTCTCTCAGGAGGTCCCAGAAAATTTTGCTCAAAGTCCAACCCCAATCAATCATCCAGACTACAACCATTTCAGAACAACAATGCGTTTCGAAAGCCCGCTTCTTATCCTTGGCCTCTCAGTCCCCCTAGCTCTCTGCCAGGGCGGCACTGTCGAGATCCAGATCCAAGACGGACAATGTGTCTTCCAAGGAACAACACCGAACTGCATGGAGACCACTGGGCCATTCGCTAACGCTAACGGCAACGACTGTTCCGGTAAGTTCTGATATATCCTACCGGAATATTCACAATGGTTAAAATGTAGGCGCTAACTTGACTTTTTTCTCCCAGATGTAACTAATAGCTCGCATGGCCTTTGCGGCAAGAATGCCGATAACTATACCAATCAAGTGATCAACATGTATGGCGATGGGGGGAGACACATCAGTTTCGCGGGCGGGTGGTGCTGGCTTCCGGCGCTGGAGGATGGCGCTACGTGCACTGTTCCTGCGCCGTCATCTTCCAGTGTAGCAACGCCTTCCAGTACGGCACTGCCTTCCAGCACGCCGGCCGCGCGCCGGAAAAGGGAATTTTGAGTTCGTTGAGAACAGCGTTGAATGGGAATAAGAAGCTTGCAGTGCTTTTATTCTTCTGAATGGGGGCTGGCGGAGTTGTGGTTCCACACCTAACCCGTCTCCTACGTATCACATGTTTTCCTCCGGCCGGATCTTGCTCTGTGCTGTGTATATACATCGGTATAAATATGCTATACATTTAGAAACCACCGTTGCTTCTTGCGTATCCAGTAGTCGCTATGGAAAAAAAAGGAAAAGAAAAGAAAAGAAAACCAGTTGGCTGCGTACTGACTCGCTCCCAATTCATTTCCTTCTTAATGTGCTGGCAATATTTTGAGATCGCTAATGAGACTAAATTTGCATGTCCCCGCAACGTCAAGGGAGATATCCTGTTTAACCCAGTTGGTGTGGCATCATCCCCATGGGGCACAAGACTCATTGTACAAGGTTTTTTCATTTTTCATCAGCTAGAGCAAGATAATATAGAAAAGTAACACCCTTAACTAGGATAGATAGATGTATACCCGCTGAACATAAGAGATAACGAAGCAAGGAAAACGACAAACTTTTGGGGCAGAAGGGGGTATTCACAAATGCTGCCATGGCGCATCGAAATCAAAACACTTTGATGTACATGAAAGTCGTCACTGGGGTAGATAGGTTGAGTCGTTGAACAAAGTTTCTGTCGTTTTGTTTTTGTTTTTGGGGGGGGGGGGGGTGTATGGGGAAATGTCGAGAATAAGAGGGAGAGAGGAGAGGGTGGGTATCAAGAAAAGATAGAAGGAAGCAGAAGGCGGTTTCCTCCGGTCAAAGATCCGAATTAACGACTCCAGCGAGAGAAATCTAGATTCTGCAGGACATTGGTATCGGCCGCTGCATTCCAGTCCGCAGCCAGATCCGGGGGCGCGGGAGCAGTGCGAGTAGTCGTCACCTCTTCTGAGAAGATGTTAGGTTTTGTATTCCGGCGCTGGCCGGGATAGGCACCCTCAGCGGCCTCAGCACCCTGCGCTTGCGTTGCCAGAGCTCGCTCGCGGACTTTCTTAATCTCACGGAGACGGGTGCGCCAGGACGAAGTATGCTCGCCGCCCTTGATATTCCAGACGAGCGAGAAGACAGATGCGTTCAGGGCGAGAATGCGCACGAACGCGGCTAGATTCTTGCCGGAGATGACCTTGGGCGTTGCGGCGGGTGACACGCTGGGGAAGCCGGGCTTGCTCATGACTTGGACGTTGTAAAAGAGCTTTTCGGGGTCGGTTTCGCCCTTTGTTCCTCCGGATTCGGTGTAGGCAATGCGGCAGGCTGGGGTGATGATGATGTTGATGGAGTTGAACTCGGATGGGATTGTGTCGAAGTTGAAGGGTAGATTGGATCGGTTGAAGACGATGGTGACGTGGTTGTTTCCGATGTTACGTTTCTTGTTGATGCAGTTCGGATCTTGCTCGATGTTCGTCGGCATCATCGTCGCGACATGGTACACAATCTCCGTCACTCGGTCTCGCCACGCGTACGTGGCTTCTCCATCAGTGTCAGCGTAAAGGCCTTGGGTATTGAACTGCGCATTTCGAAGCGAGACCTTCGCCCCCAGACCTGACAAAAAGTGGTCATAGTCTGTACTGCCGCCGGTATTGGCTAGAATCTCCGTCTCCTTGGTCTGTCCGTTATCAACATAGACAACTCCAATGCGATGTCCGTCCACGATGTCGGTTCGGTCGAAGTTACCAATAGCACGTCGAGTTATGTCATCCTCAGGCACTGGGAGGGGCTGCACCACTGTAGGCGTAGGGAAGGCCGTAGCGGTCAGCTGGAGCATGACGTGACTGGGAAGAATAGCCGTGCGCATGGCATCTGAATGCAAATGTGCATCTGGGGTCGGAGGCACTTGGTGAGGCAGGACTGGTGCCGTTCGTTGCTGGTAGACAGCATAAGTTGTGCCAGAGGCTTGGCGCTTGGTGATCTGGGTCAAGCCCGTCACACCAGCAGTCTCCATCGTAACGATACTCATCCCCACGACCCATGACCTTTTCGAGACGGGTCCATCTGAGGGAGATGGAGGGAAAGTCTCGAAAGGAATGGTTTCTCCCAGATCGGAGAATGCCACACGCTGCATCAGGTCGATGAACACTTGGCACTGTTCCTCAACCACCTCTTGCCCTTGGTCGTCGTGGAAAATAAGTCTGCTGGTGAGCCAATTGACGTGCTTAGGCCGATCTTGGAGCTTCAGCGACAGGAACCAGAAGACCATGACATGGTAAGTCAGATTGTTGATGTACTTCGACATGCCATCCTGGGGAGCAGTTTCGGCCGCCTCCGCTTGCTGCGAGGCAATTTCTTTGACACCGCCACTCAATCTCGATTGAGGCGCTCGGCCAGTAGGAGACTCGGACACTTTGTACCGGTGTTCTCGGGAGGTCTGCAAGAACCGAATGCAGATGCCAAACACGGTGCGAATTTCCTCCTCACGCAAATTGACATAAACATCAGGAAGTCGGGCGAGCAGCGCCAAGAACTCCAAGATATGCACGGCAACATTGGACATTGTAATCACCTTGGCCATCCTGTCCAGGATGCTGGTTAAAGACTTTGTAACCGAAAGAGGAATCTCGTGGCAGGCGAGTGAAAGAGCCTGGATACATCCACGAGACGTGGCGCCCCACGACCCGATAATGCCCAGCATGAAGGCCCGGACAAGATCATCCTCTTCGCTCTTTGCAAAGTGTTCATGGTAACTGATCAGCATGCAAAGCGAGTCGAAAATGCAGGCCGCCACGTCACTCTTCTTGATACCTGTATGCGCCGGCGGTTCGTGGAAAGTCTCGTTCTTCACTTGGTCGCACAGAATACTGCGAAGCAATTTGATCTGTGGGATGGCATTGTTGAACAAGTCCCGATTGCCAAGCTGGGGCCCCACATGAGTGAGAACGTAGCTGTAGACATCCCAGTCGGTCTCCCGTTGCAGCAGCGAGATAATAATCTCAAGCCACATGTTGACCTTTAAAACGCCTATCTGCGCGGAGACTGGCTCCGGCGGTTGCGATGCATCGTCTGCCTGGGCGTATACATACACAAAGGGACTGGGTCCATCAGGTGGCTGTCCAGGAAGTACTTGTGGTAAGGCGTACGTCCAGACTGGAGGCGTGGGTTTTGAAGCACGACCAGAAAGGCTCCCGCTACGTCCCAGGCCAGGTTTAGAAATGGTTGGAACACCAGTTTCTTTGACGGGAAGCTTGGTGCTCGGGGTAGCTGGCACGGCGTCATGCAGAAGATGTTCTTTGACAGGGCTGTCGACGGGGACTTGCGGATTGGGATCCATGCCAATGCTTCGGCCCAGCGCATTGATCAGGAACTCATTCTCCGATGTCGAGATGACAATGACCGATCCAGCCGAATCGCATCGGAGTCGAAACAGGAGCTTCAGCACCGTTAGCCGGGAATCAGCAGGGCGATCCGAAGACTGCGCAATGCGTAAAAGTGCCTCATAGACCAGAACCGTCTTTGTTGCAGAGTGATTCAAGGCGCCTAGCATCATCTTTACAAGGCCCACGGCACACACATTGGCCAGCGTCAATTCCAGAACACTGGCAGACGTGCGGCGGGGCGGAGAGGCGTAACTGGGAGATACCACTTCGCGTGGTTCATGTTTGCGTACGTCACGCTTCATGGGCATACTCAGCGTGGTCACCAGTGTTTTAAAGGTCTCGTCATCACTGAATTGAACTGCTGAGTCGGCAAGGAAAGAGACCAGCGACTCCAGGAACAAGAAATCGTTCTCGGCGGAGAAGTCTTCCAGCAAAAGCCCACAAAGCCCGTGCTCTTGAGTGAAGAGCATTTTCTCCTTGTCGGACAGGGCTTCCTTGAGCGTATCCAAAGCCAGGATACGAACATCCGAAGTCTGTTTCCGTGACGAGACGAACCGGGTGATCAAGTCTTGACAGTGGCGGACCCAAGTCAAATCCTCGGATGGATAACACAGCTTGTCCTCTCGCATGGAATTGACGATCAGTTCGGCCTGAGTCGGTTCAACATGCTGATAAGCCTTCGTGAGAAACTGCACAGCAAGTTGTTTCTGCTCTCTGCCCATCCGCTCCCACAGACATTCGAGAACAGATGCGATCCGAATGAGGTTTGCGAGAATGCTGGACTTTGTATCGTCATGCATAGAGCCTTTGTGAAGCTGAGGCTGTGGTGGGCTTGCCGCAGCAGGCGATTCTTCCCTTTCATCCACCACTCTTCGCGAACAGAGATTGAGAAGGCTGATGAAGGCTGCCCAGTTCCGCTCTAAAGCCACGCGCACATAGTCTCCCTCTAGTATATTCAAACACAAGTCCAGTATATCGGCATCCACGCGACCATCATCTTTCTGGGCAACGACCTGAAGCGAATCGATCAATTGGTCGAACGGGAGTTGGGGCATGCCATCCTGGCCATAAGCACGAATGAGGTCCGAGAAGACGTAGAGAGTGCCACGTAGGACATTCAGATTCCGAACCTGTTCGGGAGCAGATGACTCTGTCAGGAAAGTGCGGAGCGTATTCACCATCTCAGCCTGCCGACGAGATTTGGCGAGACTGCGCACCGCTCGAGACGTGGGACCAGACAGAGATTTGACCGATGCATGGATGCTGCACAGAACCTCCAGCAGTGTATCGAAGCTTGCGTTGGGCACATCGGCATACATGATGACGGCATCGAATACAGCCAGCGAGTTCTTGATGTCGCCGGCGACGCTGGTTCTCCTGCAGATGGTGAACGTCTCGGTCATCAATGATTCAATCTCTTCCGGGGTTGGTGGTTTGCGTTGCAAGGTGATTAAATCGACTGCAAATTGGAACAGATCTCCGAAAACAGCCTCATCCTGGTTAAGGCCGTCTGGTTTCTTTCCTTTTTTCGCTTTGGAACGCCCGGCCGCGATAGAAGTGTAGAGGGGTACGATCCACGAGGAAATGATATGCAGGATGGACGAACTGGTGAAATCGAGCTTCCTCCCATGGTCTGATAGCGAGATTAAGGCCTGGACTTGAGAAGCAACGACGTCTTCTTCGGAAGGACAAGCGATCGACTCAAATATCAAGCGCCGAGCCGCGGGTGACAGGTCCTGCCGAGCCGCAATGGTCTCCAGCAACCTGGCGGCACTTTTCTGGGCCTCCGGAGAGCTATCATGATGCAGGAGATACTCCGCAGCTTCCCACAGCACCACCGACTGATCAGCCGTAAACCACTGCAAAGTCCTCGACAAAAGATCCGCCTCTTCAATCGCCTGCGTCACATTCTGTTTCTGCGAGAGGTTTCGTAGCGAGGTATCGAAATCCGGGCCACCAGGGGCGTCCGAGGAACTGGACACGACGCTGCCTCGATGCATTGATTCAAGTCCTACCACAAGCCGGTTGCTGCCTCGGTGTCCATCGGTCGTGTGCGACAGGGAGTCACTGCTGCTTTCCTGTAGGGAGACGGGGGAATGTGATTTTGGACGGCCGACACCTAGCGTCTTGAAGACATCCGCGAAACTGGATGAGGAGGGTTTATGTTGGGGTGCTGGTGGTGGAGGAACATCGTCGGAAGACATCCGCTTGGCCGAAAGCGCTGGAATTGTAGAGAGGGGAAGGTTGATGCCTATTGGGTTGTGCCGGATGTGTTAGTCGTGGAATAATAATCATCTTGCATCACTCGCTGCCCAACGACAAAGCCATCAGGGGCAATACTGTGCATACCTGCTGAAATATCACTCAAAAGAGCATTTCACCGCATGGGCAGCTCCTATAGGGATAGGTTACACATCCAGAGGTGGCGAAAGGGAGGCAGACGACGTGTGCCAGAGGCTGCCCTAGAGATTGATATCGCCGCGGGAAACAGCTGGACCACGGGGGTGGGTGGGTGGATATTGGAACCAAGAGTAAATGAGGGCCGCGAAAGGATAAGTCTTCCTGCGCGAGTGGCGACAAAGAGAAAGCGATAAAGACTGGGTCCTTCGGGGGGGATCTCACGGGCGATGACAGAGGGGCTGAATGAGTGCTCAGAATCGCATGTTCACCCGGAATTGAGGTTATTCCAGCCCTAGCCGGTCTGATATGATAGGCGGAGGCAGTCACCGCCTATCATATCGCCCGGCAGATTTCAATACTGACAGTGGGGGGCGGTGGAATCATTGACAGCATGAAAACGGAAACAATATCCACTCAATAATCATGATGCGTCATTGGTTTATCGCACGGGAAATACACAGGCGAATTTGAACGAATATAACTCCTCTATGTGATTATAATATAGTGTAAAATACATGGTTGATCGGCCCTATCCCTGTCTATGCGCTGCGGTATGCATGGCAGAAAAAAATCAAGTAGACGAGGGATTTACCGGCAAGCCCTGCTGCTCAGCGCGGCGAATAGCCGCAGCAAAAAGCTCTTTACAGGGCACCCGACTGCCCAGACGAGCACAGAGCAGGAAGGCACCACTCAGCTTGCGGTGGAGACTGTACGTCTCCTCGGGCGGGGGCGCAAGGCGCTCACGGATCATCAGTGGGATCAGGTCACGGACGCGGTCGGTGATGGTTTGATTGCGGAAGTCGTAGAGGTCCGGGGAGGATTGCATGAAGGGCTCGGCGATGGTGAGGATGGAGGAGACGTGGGCGTCGGCCATGGCGGTGGATTCTAGGCCGGTGAGGTAGCCCAATTCGACGGAGAGATCGTGGCAGGCGGCGCGGTCGTTGTGGGCGGCTGCAACGAGGGTGCGCACGTAGGTGGTGATGAACTCGGTGGGGAACTCACGCGAGGCCCCGAAGTCGAGTAGCTCGATACGGTTGGTGGTGGCATTGTACAAAAAGTTGGTCCAGTTAGGGTCCGTCTGCATGTAGTGGAATTCGGTGATCTCGCGGAGACACAGTCGCATGATTTGAGTGCCGATCCAGTCACGCTGCTCCTGAGAGAAATTCTGGACCTTGGTGACGGCGACGCCCTCCAGCATCTCCATCGTCAACACATGCTTGCCCGACGCCTCGAGCATGATCTCGGGAACCACGAAGACAGGATCGTCGCGGAGGAGCTCGCGGAAGCGCTGGGCGCCCTCGGCTTCGCGGACGTAGTCGCATTCCCAGGCAAGTTCAGTTCGTGCATTGGCAATCGTCTTGTCGAGATACAGACCTCGCGGAAGAAGACGAGAAGCCGTGAGAAGAATAGACAGGTTATTCAGGTCGGAATCGATCGAGTCGGCAACTCCTGGGTATTGCACCTTGACGGCCACCGGTTTGCCCGTGCTTTTGAGGACGGCAGAGTGCACTTGACCGATCGACGCGGCTGCCATAGGAACTTCGTTGAAGCTGGTATACAGGTCCCGCCAGTTGGGGCCTAGGTTGTCGGTCAGGACCTTGTCTCGTTGGGAGGCGGGCATGTAGTCAGCGCGATCTTGCACGCGCTGGAGGACCTGGGCGATAGGCTCGGGCAACATTTTGGAATCTATACCATGTCAGCAACCGCAGATCCCGTTTATAAACGGGTACAAAACGCACCTTGGAAGCTCAGCATCTGGCCCAGCTTCAGAGCGGCGCCTCGCATCTTGGACAGTTTGCCCACCAATCGTTCAATATTACCGGCGCTGAACATGATGGATCCATTGTCTTGGCTACCGGTAGCGCGGCGAACGGTCTCACTGACAGCCCCAAATGCCATTGAGGTCGCCAGGCCGCCGTACTGCCACAGCCTAGCTAATCGCGTCGAGGGTACACGGGATTCCATCATCTGGTAGGCTACGTCTTTGTTCACATCAGTAGCCACTTCTGCGGTCGGTGTGATATCCTTTACAACGCTAGCCCCCAGCTTCTCCATTTCTTCCGCCTCCGCAGTCGCCGTAGCTTCCGCCTGAGCGCTGGGAGTGGTGGTGGTGGTGGAGTTCCCGGCTTGCCGCCACTTTTTGGTCCTCCATTCGGGAATCGGCTTCCCGGACAACATGCTCGAGACCTTCGGGCTGTGAAACAAGCCCTGCATCATCTCCTCCGGCAGCTCTTGCTGTTGCTTCTGAGCAGCCGGCTTGTCGGGTCCCACTGCCGAATGAAAGACATCTGCATTGAGGCCATCTGCTCCACCCTCCTGGACATCGCCTGTGGCCTTAGGGACCTTGATCCGGGGGAGTGCGGAGAGGCCCGGGGCGGAATGCCGCGACGGCTCGTAGAAGACATCCTGCTGGTTGCTCACATTCAACGCGCCCGGATTCTCATTGCCCTGGTATTCCGCGGCGGAGGCCGGGACCTGGAATTCAGCCCGGCGTTGAAGGATTCGGGCTTGTTCGGAAGAAAGCGAGCTTGCAGATGACAGAGAGCTGGCGGAGATTGGGGCTACAGGAGCAGTGCTGGCCGATGGGTCGGGCGAGGGCGAGTCTGCCGGCGAACGGGCACCGCTCGGCGGAGGTGCTGGCGAAGAATCATTGACGCGACGGGCGAGGGCGGCAGCCGCCTGCGCAGTTAAGATCAGTCCCTCGGTCTGATCCTTGATGCCCTTGGTGAGTGACGAGGTGCGCGTGTAGCGGTCGAGCTGGTGCTGGCGGATAGCCAGGTGCTTGGCGGCGACATTTCTGGAGACATTAAGGAATTGAATGGCATCGAGCAGACGCCTGCCGGACATGATGTGGAGAAAAGGGGAATTAAAAAAAGTCGGGATTAGTGTTACCGCACTGTGTGAATCATCATTAGCCGTCGAGTAATACGAATGAGTAACAAATTGATAAGAAACGGCGGCCTCCGAGTCTGCCGATCCCGGCCGGGCGCAATCGGGGCAACTATAGAGATAAGAACCAACACTCGTCCTCCCTTGACTTCTCCTCTTCATCACTCACATTTCTCGCAATAATGCTGCCCAACGAAACTCCCCACGACCTGCACGTAGAGGCGGCCCAGCTCGAGACCCGTCTCCAGGACATCCGGGCGCGTCTGGCCGCCGATTTCTACCCCAGCCCACCAGCAGATACCAAGACTTCCTGGAATGCACCTCAGGGTGAGTAAAACCCTACCGGGACTGGGGAATGGAGCTAACATCTCTCCAGACCCAGACACATATAAACATTCCAATAATAAATTCCAATCGGACTCTGTGCGCTCCTCCTCACTCCACGCTCTCCTCCTGCTCTCAGACTCCGCCCTCCCACTGGGCTCCTTCGCCTACTCCAGCGGGCTGGAGTCCTATCTCGCGCACAACAAACCCCGACGCACACACACCGTTTCCTCCTTCCACCGCTTCCTCCGCCTCTCCATCGCCTCCATCTGCAGCACCTCCGTCCCCTACGTGCTGGCAGGCTACCGCCAGCCCTCGACTCTTGAAACCCTCGATAACGACCTCGACGCGTCAACGCCCTGCATCGTTGCGCAGCGCGCGAGCGTCGCACAGGGCCGTGCCTTGCTTGGTGTGTGGGAGCGTGCGTTCCGGGGAGCTTCGCTGGTTCGGAGCAACTCCATGATAATAATAATAAGGACGCCGATGTCGGCGTCGCGGTGTGTGCTATCGACGACTTCTCGGAGGCATTGAAGTCTTCTGGATTTGACGATGCGGATGACCTCGGTCCCAACGGGCACTTTGCGCCGCTCTGGGGGTGGTCTGTCGGGCCATGGGTCTGGATTTGCAGCAGGCGGCCTATGTTTTTGTGTTGAACCATGCCAAAGCCGTGCTCAGTGCAGCGGTGCGCGCGTCGGTCATGGGGCCGTATCAGGCGCAGAGTGTGCTGGCGAGCCAGACTCTGCAGGATACCATTATGAAGCGTATTCGGCGCGAGTGGCATACTGAGGTGGAACAGGCTGGACAGGTTGTCCCGGCGCTGGATCTGTGGGTTGGACGCCATGAGTTATTGTATAGTAGAATCTTCAATTCATAAAGAAAGGCCTTTGGGGTCCATTGCATTCCATTCATCGAGTTCCTTTTCTTCTCCTCAACGCGCAGTACTCCTACATGACACAAAGATCTCAAAACGCCAATATGAACGGACAAGTCCAGTGCGCCAGCCAGTGAGAAGTGCATCCATCTGCCAGCTCGACGACCAAATCCCGCTATCCATTGCTTTCGGCCAGAATGCCACTGCATGAAAAAAGAGGAGCCCCCGAATGCAACAAAGCCAGGGCATATCCCGTAAACGCCGCCTCCCGAGACATCCTGTCCGACGAAAAACCAGTCACAAAACACCGCTCCATGAGCCTTTCCGATGGTAATCCAGAAGAGATAAAAACAAAACATAAAGGTGAACAGAAAAAGTCTATGGTACACGAAGCGAAGTTGTTGGTGATCGAATCAAAGGGTAACGTGCATGTAATCGTTAGCGCCGAAAGACCGGCTGCAGTTGGGGCACTTGCGGGAGCGCGAGGTGAGGCGCTCCTCGACGCAGTCCTTGCAGAATACATGGCCACAGGTCTTGATTGCCGTGTTCTTGAAATTCCGGCGACAGACCGTGCACAGCGCGAGCGTCTAAATGACTCGAGTTAATATATCGAATCAAACACTATAGCAAGATAATACTTACCCGCAGCATTTCGTATTCAGAGGATGAATTGCCCAGGCTCTTGGTCTTCCAATTTTCCATGTTTTTCTTGGTATCTGAAAGCGACTGCTTCAAACTCTCGACCTCCGTCTCCGATTGACGCAGAGCGGAAGTAGTGCTTGACAAAGACGCATCCTTGGAAACCGACAGAGCCTTGAGATCGGAAACCTGAGCCTTCAAGCCGTCAATCACAATGTTGCTTTCGGTCAGCCGCTGCTCTGTGGCCCGATGCTTATCGATAGCCGTTTTCAGAGCCTCCCTGGTCTCACTGGCTTGCTTCTCCAGGTTGGAGACCAAAGAGCGCGTTGCTGCTTCCGACTCTTTCAACTGCGAGACAATATCGGAAGTCTTCGAATTCTGCATTCGAAGAGTGCGAACCTCAACATCCCGGGCCTCTTTGCTCTTCATCGCCGCAAAGTACTTCTGGTCTGCTTTGGACTTCTCTGCTGTCAAGCGCGCCACTTTTTCTTCAAGAGCGCCAAAATCGGTAACTTTCTGCGATGCCAGAGTCGAGAATTTCTTGTAGGCTGTTTGCATGGATGTCAGCTCGGTGTTGAGCATAGAGTACTGCCGTTCCAAGCTGGTGTATTTTCCACGCAGCTCCTCGAGAGGCATGTCTCCCACATTGTCGGCCGGCTTGGAACCTTCCACCTGCAATCGCAGTCGTTGAACTTCTGACTCTAGAGCGGTGATCCGAGCCTCGCGAGCATCTGCCAATTCTTGTAATTTGACACCTGCGGTCTTCTCCTGGTCCTGAGCAGCTTTTCGCATCTGTTGGTCGGCTAGCAGCTCGTCGCGAGCGTTTCGTATCCGCGCCAAATCGGTTTCGGCCCGTACCAACTGCGCTTCTTTCTCGGCAATCGTGCCCTGAGCTTCTTCGTCGATCTGAATCTTGTATGCAACCCGTTCCGATCGGTACTTCTCGGCCTCCTCGCGCAGTTGTACGTTCGTCGCTTCCAGATGGTTGATCCGTTTGACTACATCGTCATGCTGTGATCTTAATTGTTTAAAGAGATCCGTGTGCGCGTAATCGTCGTCCGTGAGCTTTGAATACTGCGATACCAGTTAGACGAGAACCAACTTCGAGAATACCATGACCTTACCTTAATTTTGACTTCGGTGATCTGGCCAAGGAGACTGGCATTTTCAGTCTCCAGTTTTTGCAGCTGTTCCTTCTGCTTTTCCGATATCGCCGTGAGTCTGCTATTCGCCTCTTCCAACTCAGGGTTGCGATCTGCGACAGGGGTCCCCCCATTGACGGGGGATGATTCTTCCCGCTTTGCCTGTGCTCCCTCGGCGCCAGGTCGCTGTTGCCCACCCATGAGAAATTGTTTTTCCAACTTGGCGACTGTCAAGCTCCGCGCGCGGTCGAGTTTCTTCTCGGCGACCATATATCGCAACGAGGCAGCCTCCAGGCTCTCTTCCAGCTGTTGCTTTTCGGCCATGGTTTTCTCCAGCTCGGATATGGTGACCTTCTCTTCTGCCAGTTTCTTGGCCAGTTGGGTCTGTACCTCTGACACTTCGGGTGATCCACTAGCTGAGTGGGCATGCAGTTGAGAAATAATCTCGCGAATATCTTCAGATCGGGCTTTCAAATGCTTCTCAAAGCTTTCGGTGTCCTCGAACTGTAGCGAGCTCTGAAAGGTGCGCTCTGTCATAGTTGTCAGGACCGATTCACGGTCTGCTTGTCCAAGGCGCTGCTCACCTTTACCCTTATCTTGCGCAGAGCCCAGAAGTAATTTCATTTCATCGATCAACTTTTCATCGAGTTAGTATGTATTTGTGGGGCAGATGCATAAGGGACCGACTTACTTGATTGAACCACGCGTCGATCACACGGAGATGGTCATTATGATGTGCAGTATTCTTCGACATCTGATTCAACCGTGACTCCAACGTTGACTTCTCCCGCCTGTACTCGTACATCTGGCGCAATATCGCATCTTTTTGGTATCGCTGTCGCAGTATGCTGGTCAGCTCCGTCGCTTCATATCGCATACATAGAATGTCTCGCCTACCTCCAAATCATCTTTCCATGGCATATCCGCATCTGGATGAGGCTTGCTGCCACCGTTGACGGTGGTCGCCTGCTTCTTCTGCGGCGGAGCAGAGTCATTGTTATCTTGCGCGGCAGGCCTCTTCCGGTCTTCCATTTTGATAAGACCGGATTCTGAAGACACAATGGGCGATTCGGCGACCGGCATCAGTGGCTAGGCTGGCATGAGAGGGGGGAGGTGTCAATCACCACCGGGGCCGTCGTCAGTCAGCCAGAGACAAGCACCACGGCGGTGCCCAATTCTGTCACGGGCAAAGAGAGAAGGGCCGATGAACTAGATCGGGAGAGAGAAGAAAAGGGGGTTCAAGGAAGGAGGTGTGAGCGACAAAGGGGGGTGTGGGTTGGGAAATCGTGAGTTGAAGCCAAGGAGGATTTTACAAGTTTAGTCAGGTCTGCTGAGTAATATCGGACGACCCAATCGGGCAGTCAACTTTTTTCCTTCTGGTTCATCTGACAACGATGGGCAGCCATGAAGTCCTTCTCGAGTTCTGCCATCAGTGAGTGGCCTCACTTGCATATAACGCACTGTTCCTGTTCTGACCACGCTTGCTGCAGATAAATCGGGCAAGAAATTCGCCCCCAAGGCGCCCGCCCGCCGAGCGGCACCTGCCTCCACCGCATCCTCGAGGAGACCCAGTGCAACCCAGCATACAGCCCAGGGTCAAGTCGCGCAGGCTGCGCAGCACGAGAAAGATGTAGCTGCCACGGTCCCGCGGCCCTCCGTCGAGGCGGAACCCGCAGCGCCCGCTGTTGCTGAAGAGACGCCGACTGTCGAGTCAATTGCCCCTCAAGCAACCACGGTCGCCTCAACCTCTGCGACGGCCATTCCAATTCCTCGACCGAAGCGCAAGGCATCCATTTCTAAACCAGCTCCTCCCCCAACCACTGCGATCACCCCACCACCGACCCAGCATGTCCCTCTCTCTCCTACGCCAACCACCCAACCTCAATCTCAACCCGTTCCTTCAATAGAAACCGATATCAACGATGCCGACATGGACCTTGTGCGCCGCGCTGTTCAAAGTTCAAACAACATCCCTCCTGCATCCGCCGGTGAAGGCTCAGCCTCCGCTCCAAGTGAAGCCCGGGCAGCGAAACGGGCCAAGAGGACATCGGTGTCTCAACAAGCGGTTCCATTGATCGAAAGCACGAGTGCGACGCCAGCCGAATCTGTACCGCCATCTACCCCAGGCTCAAATCGGACCGCTGCAAAGGGCAAGAAACGAAAGACATCCAAAGTTGGGATGCCAGAAGCGGATGGAGACGCAGAGAAAGCCAAACGCGCTCGTCGCAAGAAGCGCGAGCCTACTCCCGAAGGCGCCGAGATGGTGGAGATCTTGCCGAATGTGATCAAGATGTCGGAGCTCTGCAAGGATCTGAAAACTGGCAAGAAGTCGAAACGGGAGACCGAATTGCGCAAGATGGATTTGACAGAGCAGGAACGCAAGAAACGGCCACAGGATGGCCAGGAAAGTGCCGAGGGGACGCCGATCAAGCAGAATGGCGATGCCGATTCAGCAACCAAAGACCGCCTGCCCGACTTTAAGCCCCAGTCTGGACCCGTGATGCGCATCGTCAACGGCGAGATCGTGCTGGATACTGCGTCGCTGCAGGTGGATCGGCATGCCGATGCCGTACGAAGCGCAGGCGATTTGGAAAACGTGGAGGAAAGTTCGCTCACACGCAAGATCAACCAGTCCTCGTACGGAAAGCGCTCCAAGACCGAGACCTGGGATGAGGAGATGACGGATCTCTTCTACCGCGGACTGCGCATGTTTGGCACCGACTTCATGGTGATCAGCAAGCTGTTCCCTGGCCGATCTCGTCGCCAGATCAAGCTGAAATTCAATAATGAGGAGCGCCGGGATCCGCATCGAATTAAGGAAACGCTGCTCGGGCCTCGCGAGTCCATTGATATTGAAACCTACTCGGAAATGACGAAAACCACCTATGATGACCCCAAGGTCATCCAGCAAGAACTTGATGATGAGAAGAAGCGCATTGAGGAGCAGCACGCCCAGGAGAAGAAGATGCAAGAGGACCTCTTCCACAACCCTGAAGGCAACAAAGATTCGACAGCGGCATCTGGTGGCGACAAGGCCAACGGGACTGCCGTCAAGGGCAAGTCGCGCAAGAAGTCCACGATCAAGACTATTGGAGGCGGGACCGAGGAAGTGCTCGGGTCGATTGACGATATCCCTGCGCCTGCTTAGAGGAGGCATTTCATCTGGCGATTTCAGACGGTACATGGTTTCGGGAGAGGTTATCTCAGACGGCGTTTTCTTTGGGTTCTCACGGATATGGGATATATGGAGGTTACGACCAGGAGTTTGTTGGATTAGGGCGAACGATTGCTTTTCTCCGGTGTTTTGCTAATGCCCCTCAGGGACTTGTGTGTATAGATGATGGGTTTGCTTGTTAATTAACCAATGCACTTTGATCTTTCCCGTCTTACCGACGCCTGGTCGAACCAAAGCCTGTACTGCTTGACGTGGCTGCGAGCGGCGCCGAAGAACTGCCTTGTCCAGGATCATGTCCACCTCTGCTGCGATGTCTGTTCCTGGCCAGGTGGAGATCCACGCTGGGATTATGTTGCCCGCTGCTGCTATTGGGATACGAGGTGTACGGTGGTGGTGGATCATCATCATCATCATCATCTCCTCTACCACCACCTGCGCCTCCTTGTTCTCGATCTCCCCCGAGGCAAGCCCTAATAAACAACCACCCAATGTAAAAAAGCGCGCCAAAGGTGAGCAGAACAACCAGGAAGCCCACCAGCTCACTCCACGAAGAATCCCGATGCAAGCTTTCAATCTTCTCGCCATACCTCTCATGCCCCCTCGCCGTAAGCAGCAAACGATACTCCACGCCACAGCTGCCCTTCAGCACCCACTCATCGTCTGCATCCCGGTAACCCTCACACATGACATCCGTAGCGCCCAGCTTGAACTCCGGCGGCAACGCTGCGTTGCAGGCCCATTGGACATCCTCCTTGTCGTCTTCTGCGTCATTCCCCAGATTCGTGCAGTGCATCTGCTCGACGTGGTAGAGATTACATATTTTGGATGGGCCAACGCAGTGGAGCTGGGGGATCGCAGGAACGCGGCGGGCGGTGGTTTGGCGGTCTCCGCGCAGGTTTAGGGCGTGGACGTTGGAGAGGAGGATGGCATTTTCGCCCGGTGGTGTGGCGGAGAGGGCGAGCGGGGTGAGGAGAGCCAAGAGAAGCGGGTGCATGTTGAGGGTTTCGTGAAGAGAGCGAGAGGAAAGAGGAATGTGTCCTATAGTCCCAGCTGATAAGCGATAAGCTCAGCCCAGCCAACATCCCGAGGCCGAACCATCTTTCCTTTCCCTGTTCACCTCCAATGGGGATGGATGACGATGGCTCTCCAACAACGTGAGTTGGTTCTCTCGGGTTTTTTGCTGTCCACTGTTTAACCAAATCTCCAGATGAGCCCGTGCTAGTCCAGGCTCCGTCCTCGTACGTGCTCCCCCTCGATCTGCGTCTGTCTGTTTGAACGAACTGCTAACGAACACCCACCTCAGCCTGTCATTCACCCAGGGATTCCTCCTCGGGCAGCTGTCAGTAGTCCTTCTGATCGGCGCGTTCATCAAGTTCTTCATCTTCGGCGAGCCACCACCACCCCCGTCGCGCGGCCTAGCCACACGCACCACCCACCGCCGCTACAGCTCTGTCTATCAGCCGCAAGACGGCGGCGGGGCAGCAGGAGGAGGCCCAAAGACACTGCGCGAGAAACCCTCCACGTCCAATGTCCTCCGGCCCGTCCCTTCGTCTGCGACCAACACCCGCTCCATCCTCCGCAAAACGTACTACAGCGCCATCCCCACCAACCCATCCTCCAAACATGGCCGGCATCGGATGCACCACTCGTCGCATCAGCCCGAGTCGTTGGACTGGTTTAATGTTCTCATCGCCCAGACAATAGCCCAGTACCGGCAGACCGCGTATCTGCTCAAGGACTCGCCCACCTCGTCCATCCTCAAATCCTTGACCGCGGCGATGAACAACCCGGAGAAAAAACCGTCGTTCATTGACAAGATTACCGTCACAGATATATCGCTCGGCGAAGAGTTTCCCATTTTCAGCAACTGTCGCATCATTGCAGTCGATGATCCCAATTCCGATGGTGGGAGGCTGCAGGCATTGTTGGATGTCGATCTCAGCGATGATAATCTCTCCATTGCCGTGGAAACTTCCATGGTCCTCAACTACCCCAAACCGCGAGCTGCCATCTTGCCAGTGGCGCTGTCAGTCTCTGTCGTTCGCTTCTCGGGGACGCTATGCATCTCTTTGATTCCAGCATCAACATCCCTACCTACAGACCCGTCCATGTCCCCGGCTCCCCCGCCAGACAGCAACCAAAGAGGTGATGCGGCCGGCGCCAATTCACCCAATCCCTCCACCGAAACTGGGAACCCGCAAGATCCATCTTCCAAAACAGCTAGCCCCAAAAGCAATGTCGCGTTCTCATTCCTCCCAGATTACCGACTCGACCTATCAGTTCGCTCGCTCATCGGATCCCGCAGCAGATTGCAGGATGTGCCCAAGGTAGCCCAGCTAGTGGAAGCCCGCGTGCATGCCTGGTTCGAAGAACGCGTCGTCGAGCCCCGCGTGCAGGTCGTGGGTCTTCCAGACCTGTGGCCGCGGATGGGCCGGACGGGTGTACGGACAGGCGATGAATCTGATGCCGGCTCCTCTGCACCACCACGCAGCGCTAGCTCCGCAGATCTGGGTGTACCGCCACCGCGGTTCTCGGACGATGCGGAGCTGGAGGGACTGCGCTTCCGGGGACCGTCCGATGCGCGGTTTGGGCTGGGTGTCGGCTCGCGCACGAGTAGTTTCAATGTCGATATGGGTGGCCTGCGGAGTTCGAGCATGACCCGGCAGGATAGCAGTGCTGCTCTGAGTGACGAGTATACTATGCCCGGTGCGATGCCGTCCCCGACGCCGGCAAGCTAAGGGGGAGCTGTGCAGAAGCCAACTCATCTCCAGTTTGGTGTCATTTCATCCAGTGTATACTAGTACCTAGCCGGACAATGATTTCAAAAATTCAAATGGTATGCGTAATATGGAAAAACCACAGTATTCTTATGCATCGTAATTACTCGAGGGACTCATTTCATTCGATGCCATCACTTTTATAAAGGGTTTAATAAAAATTTAATATAAAAAGTGTTACAAGCAGCAAAAACAATCGATCATGAGAATAAAAATACGTATCAAGCCGGAACCCCAATCCTCAGGCCCTCTAATTGACCGCGGTAGCCTTCTTCAGCACAGTGTCCACGTAAGTCTTACGGTGCAGATTAGCATCGACGTCAACGCCACGATTCAGCGGCGTCCACTTGGGCTCATCCTGGAACAGCCGCATAGCCTTGACATACTACAAACACATCAGTCAATCCATCATATCCAAACTCGAAACAAAAAGGGAGAGGGAGTGGCATACATTCTGCTCATTGGTTGTAAACCGATGATAAATGCCCGCCGGCAAAATAATCATATCATCCTTGACCAGACAAATGCGAATCCACTCATCTGCCTGTCCACGCACATCGAAATATCCTTCCCCGTCGAGGATGTAGCGGATCTCCTCGTCCTCGTGCAGATGTTCCGCGAAGAACATCTTCACTTTGTCCTCGTACACGGCGCCCATCGTCGCAGGCGACACGCAGATCTCGTCACGGTTCTTGTAGCCGCGCTCCTGGGCGATAACGTCCACGGCTTCGATCGTAGGACAGTGTTTGTATAGCACGCCCAGGCGGCTGAGGTCGTCTTCTGTGGCGGGGCGGCCGGAGTCGTGGGGTTCGCGCTGGTCGCCCTGTTCGTCGAGTTAGTCGTACTGTGATAGATGAATGGAGGAACTGTGGCATACCGGCTGGTTGTCGTACCAGTATGCCTTCATGGTGCTGGATCGGAATTCAGTAAGTGATGGATAAAGAAGATGTCAGACGAATAGCTGAATATCGGCGGGGCTGCAATTGGATGGCGTTATCGGATGTAGGTCACATGATGCCGATGATTTTCTTATCGCTGCGAATGTTTCTTTCGGCTGCGACTGACAGACTGTCTTTCACAATGGCTTCTCGGGCACTGGCGGTACGCCCACTGCTGAAGCAGAGATACGGGCTGCGCTCAGGATTGGCCCACACGCACCGCGGTCTGGCCACAGTCTCCGATGACTCGCAGTATGGACTTTCCTCCACCCCCCTTTTGAAGTACTACGCAACTCACCATTGCATCTCCAAACAGACCATACGATGTCGTCGTGATCGGAGGTGGCCATGCCGGATCTGAAGCCTGCGCGGCGGCAGCGCGCTCCGGCGCACGCACGGCCTTGATCACGCCCTCGCGATCGAATATCGGCGTCTGCTCATGCAATCCCAGCTTCGGCGGGATCGGCAAAGGCACGATGCTGCGCGAGGTGGATGCCATGGATGGCGTTGCGGGCCGGATTATCGACAAGGCGGGGATTATGTTTCGGATGTTGAATCGCTCCAAGGGGCCCGCGGTTTGGGGACCGCGTGCGCAGATCGATCGTGATCTGTACAAGAACTATATGCTGGAGGAATTGACGGGTACTCAGGGATTGAGTATCGTGGAGGGTAAGGTTGCGGATATCGTGGTCTCGAAGGACGGGGGAGAGAATGTCCCCGGGGCGCAGGGTAAGATTGTGGGCGTGCGTTTGGAGTCGGGGGAGGTGATTCCCACCGGGCGCGTGGTCATTACGACGGGCACGTTTCTGGGTGGTGAGATCCATATTGGTATGGATGTCTTCCCGTCGGGACGCATGGGCGAGGCACCGACCTACGGCCTGAGCAAGTCACTCCGCGACGCTGGCTTTCAGCTAGGCCGTCTGAAGACCGGCACGCCCCCCCGGTTGGACATGAAGACGATCGATTTCTCGAGCCTGGAAGTGCAAAGAGGGGATTCACCACCACAGCCATTCTCATATCTCAACAACTCCGTTCAAGTGGGCGACGAAGGCCAATTGACGTGCTGGATGACCCATACCAACGAAGCATCCCACGAAATCATCCGGGCCAATCTGGACAAATCAGTGCACATTCGCGAGACGGTCCGGGGACCACGATACTGTCCGTCGCTAGAATCGAAGATCATTCGGTTCAAAGACAAGACCCGACACCAGATCTGGCTAGAGCCGGAAGGATTTGCGCCCAACGAAGTGATCTACCCGAATGGCATCTCGATGACCGTTCCTGAGGACGCGCAATTCGCCATGCTGCGCACGGTGCGCGGCTTGGAGAACGTCCAGATGCTCCAGCCGGGCTACGGCGTGGAATACGACTACATCGATCCCCGGAATCTTCGACCAACCCTCGAAACAAAATTGATCAGCGGCCTCTACCTGGCCGGCCAGATCAATGGCACAACGGGCTACGAAGAAGCGGCCGGACAGGGTATTATCGCAGGCACGAACGCCGGACTGGCGGCGCAAAACCGCGACGCCTTGACTCTCACCCGGTCCGACGGGTTCATAGGCATCATGATCGACGACCTCATCACCAAGGGTGTCTCTGAGCCCTACCGGATGTTCACCACGCGCAGCGAATACCGTATCTCAACGCGCTCCGACAACGCAGACCTACGCCTAACCCGCATGGCCCGGGAGGCCGGCGTCGTCTCAGACAAGCGCTGGCGCCATTTCAGTGATACAGAAACGCAAATCCAAGAGCTCCAAGCTCTCCTCGCCAGCACAAAAATGTCATCAGTTGCATGGTCTCGCCGGGGCTTCAAGATCCGCGCCGACACCTCCGTCCGCTCAGCACTAGACATGCTCTGTCTTGAAGATGCCCAAATCGATACGCTGATTCCTCACATCGAGTCTGGTGGGCCAACAATATACACAACGTCCTCCTTCGCACCAGAGATCCGCACGCGCGTTGCCATCGAAGGCCGCTACGCGCCGTACCTCAAGCGCCAGGAAAAGATGGCCCGTCGGTTCCAGCAGGACGAGAACCTGTTTCTGCCTGCAGACCTGGATTACAGCTGCATTCCGGGAATTAGCAACGAGGAGCGCCAGGCGCTAGAGCGGGTTCGTCCCGCCAGCGTGGGCATGGCTCGTCGGATCGAGGGCATGACGCCCGCTGGGGCACTGAGGCTTTTGATGCATGTGAGGAAGGGGAGTGGGTTTGGTGCGCAGGAATTGGATGGGCGGGATGAGGTGGATAGGGCTGCTGCCGAGGAGGCTCTCCGCTCGTCGCCTTGATTTTCGATTTCGAGTGGACGAGTTTTTTTCTATTTTTGACATCGTTACTAGCGGGCAACTCATGGCGCCTTGGATTGTTCATCGCATTGCGCTGGGTATATACTATGTGGATTCGGTGATCTTTTGTCAGTCGTGTACTTATGTATATCACTTTTCTCTTCTCTTGCATGAATATCACAGTGAAGATACATACGCTCCTGTATGAGTGGGGGCCAGAATTACACCACAACAGAGTGAGGATCAATCGAGCGCCGAAAAATGGTTGCTGGCTCGGACATGTTTGGGGCCATTTTTACCCAAGTCCTGATTCATCCTACGGGTCACGTAATATGATTGAACTGTGCGCGTACGTACTCAGGGCCACCAACCCATAATTATAGCTAGTAGCAGACCGAGCGTAAGAACTCGAGAAATTCGGTCAGCGCTAGAAGAGCTCATGGCTAGAATGAATGGAATAAATTGAACGAAAATAGTATATTCGCTTTTAGGTTAAGGAGACATAGAAGAAGAATGAGAACACATCACCGGCCCCCAACTGCGCAGGGGTTGGGTCCAACCTGGAAGCGTCTCTTATATACGTAGATACAAATGCAGGAACTATTATTACGGTGAAATGCCACGCGCGCCGAGACAATTGCCCAGCCGCACTAGTTGCTTAATTGACAGATTGATGTCCGTGGAAGGAATGGACGGACCCCGCCGGGTAGGATGCCCGAAGCTTAGATTGGATCGAAAATGCCTCGACTCATTTGGCTTTGAGTTCCTTGGAATCTGGCCCTTCTTTTCGTTATTGTTGTCATGAAAGGCTGTTCATTTTAGCGCGTAATCGGTCGGCTATTTATGCCGTCGCTCTAAATCCTATAAGGGCCATATGTAGTTTGGCTTCATTCCTGCAGGCATAACTATTCCTTTTGGCTGCTTTGTATTGGGGCCAGGGCCAAGCTCAAAATAGCCCCTTTCTAAAAAATCTTACAGGCTGAACAGCACTTTGGCATCTTAGTTATTTTCGTCCAGTAAACAACCTTGAGGATCACGTTTTGGTGTTGACTAGTGTGAAAAGAGGGCCAGAAACGTCTCACTTGCCCAAGTCGGACCTACACCGTGCTTCAGATTAACATCCTGCTGCCCAGATCTGGCACCACCCCTTAGAACAGGTGCACAAATCAGCCAATAGAAGGGTAGTACTAAAATTCTCGCTTCCGATAATTAAAATCCTATAAACGTATTGTCAGATACCAATATAAAAAAACATATATTTTGACAATATTGGCAAAGCTTAACTTTTGCCAAGAATTGAAATGCCCGAATAATGCATTGGATCCTTATAGAGGACAATCGTGCTTAACGGTTTCAGAGGCTGGGCAACCTTCTTAATTTGAATGTGTATGTCCTTCATGATTATCTTTGTAAGCTAACGCTTCAAGTGATTAGAAAAATATCTGCTATGACAAGCTTTCTCAATAATAATCAATCTTCCGTTAGTCACTTTCCCTTATCGTTTCAACAACTGTTTTGGAGTTGAGAAAAATCCTTATGGCCCGCCCCGTTTTGAGAATTTCATAGCCCCGACCCACTTGGGCGTGGGCCGCTGATAATAGAATCTTTCAATATGCTTAAACATACACTATCATCTATGTCATTTGGCTCCATTTGGAAAGAATTCAGGACCCATGAAGCACAAAAGAATTTGTATAATAGATGATTTACTCCGTAAAATAAGCACCGCATGAAAGGGGGCCGTATTCGCAATGTACTCTTAGCCCTTGCCGTCTATTTAAGATTTGTTTTAAATGACCCGGTTCTTCCGTACTTGTTGTTCTTCTTGACACGTCTCTGATCTTCCGGATCTCGATTCAATATGCAGCTCATCTGGTGATTACTGCAGTTAACAGCCATAACCTCAGCCTTGCCTGGAAGTATTCAGCCAGGCCATCAAGCAAAGCTATCGACTCCTCTCCCGACGTCGGTCACAAGAACCCGACCCATACACTCCTCAGCTCTACCTGGGCAAGTGCTAGAACAAGGTAGATCTCAACTATCACCCAATTGAGCACCGGAGCTAATTTTTTCAAAGTTGGAGCCCATATTATAAAAGACAAAAAGGTCCCGGGAAATAGGAAACTTGGAAAACATGGACGAAAGAAAGCCACAGCATGCCGCGCTAAACATAAACACAACGGTATGATATCGAAGAAGCTTTTCCATCTGATCTAGACTAAATGAAGTTACCACAGGCCCAGCTTCGGCTACCACCTCACCAGCCTGCGGCTATTCTGGAAATCCAGCAGTTCCTTACGCTATCTGCACCTGTACGAATAGTTTCACGACAACACTATCGCTTCAAGGCTCTACCGGAACTTGCCCAACAACGATCCCGAAAACTTGGACCACGACGACCCCGAAGACGACCGCAGCGCCGCAGACTTCTACAATCCCTTTTTCTTTCTACAACTTGACAGACTCGGGGTTATATTATTGTGAATCGTCAACCATATCGGCCATAGCCGGACTTAGCACCATGATGTATGAGACGTATTGCGCGGGCTCTTCTTGGGTGAACCCCCATCAAATGGGTGTCGAATCAACTACTTCAGTAGACCCCTTTCTTCTGTCGGCAGTCATCAGTGGGAACTGGGGATATTATACTGAGTCAGTGACGTCGGGAACAGGCGCTTGGAACGCTACTTTAGCCTCATATGATTTGATGGCTAAATTCTACACCGCTTTCAGCAGCGCCTGCGCCTCTCCTACTATATCGGCCACTGCGGTAACTACTACGATGCAACTGTTAACATTTTCAAACCTTCCAGACGGTGCGAAGGGTTCAATTACAACAACAACCGAAACAGTCACCCAGTACGGGTGTAACCCATCAGCGGTGCCCGTCATGTCATGGACAGTCCAAGATAGCGGGTCTATTTCAGGTCTTGATCCTAGCGGAACGCTATATGCTACGGTTGCAAAGAGCCAGTTCACATTAGCGAACCTCGACGCATGGCTTTGGTTGCTAGCATTTAGATTTGCGCATTTGACCGTCGGAACCCTCGCCTACGGAAAAGTCACCCACCAGTCGGGCAGAGGACCAGCGTTGTCATACGATTACCCCTTCTTTAACGTCCCACGACTGATACAGCTCATTTACAAGGATGATATCAATACCGAACTGGAACAGATAAATATACAAATGACATGGAAGGATGCCGATTCTAATACTCTACTTTGCGAGATCCTAGTGAGTATTATGATGGCGCTGGTTTCGTTCATTCAGCCCGAGGGAGACGCACTATTAGAATCATTTGGTATCGAAGTATCAGATGAGGCCAAGGCCCTTATCAATAAAGGGATACAAAAAGGGATTAAAGCGGGTGGAAAATCGCTCAGAATGGGTTGTGTAGGTGAATCGGAGAATTCTTTTGGATGACCGATTGATTCCATTATGATTGATTTCCCTTCTCGATTGATTTATTTCTTCCATTGTATTCAATCTCCACCCTGTCGATTAAATTATGGCGCATCCAGAGTCGTTGAGACTGCTGAACAAAGAGCGCTATCAGATTACCTGATAGATTTATGCGTAATATCACTGAATACAAAACTGATGACGATAGTTATGTGTTGAGCTGGATAATCGGTGGCTATTCCACGGACAATTAAACTTCAAATCCCCTGGTTGGAAGGCAGTAAGACACATTACCTGCTCCTGGACAACCGTGCCATACCATGGGGTTCTCTCTTCATATACGTGGCCCATCAGTTTATCCACCGAATTGCTATTTGCAAATCCTCAGAAGCCATACTAGGCCTGTTGACGAATAACCTTGTTCATAGCCTCCTCGAATCCCCGAGACATAGGACGGGTCAATCTGCGCCAATAATATCATTGATTCCTGCCGGGTGTCAAAAGTCTCTATTCGGATGAAATCTAGACGCTAGTCTTCTTAGATGTAGAGCTATTAGTAGTCGTTTAGAGTTTGAGCTCATCGTATGTCTCCCTCATCTTACTAGCTAGTAAATCATCCAACCATAAACAACCCGGAAAGGCTTAAAGAGAATTCCAGAACATTGATGCCCAGGACTTTTGATCGCTGGCGATGCCACATCTGTTCGCAGATGGTCAGTATACACATGTATATCGGCGTCAGGAGGTCCCCGCCCTCAAACCCCTGTGCGTAGATTGTGATTGATCCAGCCATGCCAGGTATTCAAGGCGTGGTCTCAGGCCATAAATCACCATCTTGGGTCACGGCCCTGACGGTAACCAACGCAATGCCTTGGTGCCCAGATTTGTAGGTTTAACCCACTGCTCTTTTCATCCCCGGTATTCCCGACTGAGGTAGCTGGGGACGCATGAAGACGCGCAAGACTTTTTATGAACTTGTCAAAGAGTTCTTCATGTCCTTGCTAGTATGTTGGCCTGGTTTGAAGGTCAACATGAGGTTAATATTACTTTTATGATAATAACCGAACAAAGGACATATTGACAGTCGCCTTTCCCTTCGTGTCAGATGTGATATGGCCCAAAATATGAATAAATGCGCCTGATAGGCCGCATATATTTTACCTTGCGGTTTTCAAGCGTCAACCCGGCTTCTGTCATGCTTCTTCGCTTTCACAAGCCAGAGATCAGCTTTAGATGCCACACCATATGTCGGCCTATTGGCCATACCGGCAACGCTCTGCCGTGGTTCGTCCAGTCTGTGGTATCCTGGGTTTTCGCCACGCTGGATCTCTTGAGGGTTTTGTCAAGGGGGAGGGTTCTTTCATTATCCACCATGTATTGATTGCCCATCCTGTCTGAAGTTGCGTCAAAATCCTCGTTGGATTTCAATATATAGTCCGACAAAACAAAGAACAGAGGACTCGCTGGAACGTGCAGGTTGAAGCCCGAATCGGTCACGTAGATGGTGACCCCTTTCCCCAGGCTGGCATCGGCCCAGATAATCTCTACTAGGAAGGCCAGGTTGGCTCCATGGGAGCAATATCCGGTGAGAGGCACTGAGCCATTCCTCTTCTCTGTGTTCACGATCGATCGACCTGCATTTGTTTTAGCAATAGCATTTTTGATCCTCGTCTTAGCCAAAGATCCCTCTCTCTTTTTTGGGGTTTAACCTTCGTAGTATCCTTTACAAGGTCGGCTTAAAATTGCGTGTAGTGAGTCCAGAATGTGTCAACTGTGCAATAGCCGGGATTCGGCGATTCCGCCATTCTCCACTATCACCTGGTTTAATCGATGATTAGTGTCAGTCTTTATATGCTACCTATTTCTCGGGACGGGATATCCTTTTTTCACCAATTAAGCTCTTAACTTAACCTTTATGAATCTCTCCATCGAGCCATGCTTCTTCTCCTTCTCATCCTGACCTCGCACGGTCATTTTGTTCGTGATGTATACCCCCCTCTCACCTCTCAAAGGATGTGCATTGCATATAGTGCATGAGCTCGAAACCTTCAAGAACTCCCCATACAAATTGACACCGTCCCGCCACAGTGGTATCACGCAAGGGGGTGCGCGGATCGTTTCAGTTTGACAGGGATCCCTGGCACCTGTGACGGTGGCAGTAACAGTGATCTACGACGGCCTCGTGTTCTTAGAGGATACAATAATTTACCCGTCGGCACATTTTCATGTAGGAGTAGAGTTACATCTCATTAGGATGTAGTGACTAGTACTTCGGCCTCCACCGTTCCAGCGAGTCTCGAGTCTCACTAACTACCCCGGAGAACCGAAAACCGCCATTCCGGCCCCGACCCCGGCCAAACCCAACGAGCTTCAGGATAAGGTACCAGCCGCCAAGCACCACCCTAGTCCAGCAGTGGCCAGCCCAATCCCGAGAGCCAAGCGATCGGCTCATGAAAGCGGTTAGCACGGATGGAGACATCCGGAGGCAGACCGAGATGCCCACAGTGTAGATAAAAACACTCCTCTCCATTCACCACATGGACCTCCTCTCTGCTCGGTCGAGTCCGAGAGCTATGACACACCACGCACGAGGGCAGACGGTCAAGGCACCTGGATGGTAAGGCTACTAACTTACTGGGGCCAAGCTCCAACGCCGTCCAGGCTTGACCTTGATCTACACGAAATCCTGCGCGGGAACACGAGGCGCTGATCGCAGTTTGCGCGGTCCCGAGTTTTTTAATTTTTTTTTTTTGGCTTTTGGGTTTTCATGGCCACATGGCGATGGCAAGCACAGGGCGCTTCCTGTTAACTCCCCGAGACGGTAGTGCCTCTATATTATTTGATTATCTTTTTCCTTTTTCTGCGATCATCCACGGTCGTGCGACCTGAAGGGAATAATACTATTATTGATTATTATTATTATTATTATTATTATTATCATGATTATTATTCATGCGTGGAGTCCGTTAGCCGGCTCTCCCGGAACGGAAACAATAGACGATCACAGACGATGATCATGATCTTAGCGCTGGGTGCCTGTCCAGGTGCATCACCCAGATGCTGGCGATCAGAAAATCGCTCTGGAGTATTTTCGATATACTCCGACCGATCTCCGGCGCCTATTGAAGTGAAGCTATTGTCTTGGAGCCGGGCTAGTCGGTAGTGTGTACGTCCGGCTCCATACCGGATCTTCAGTCCATCATCGGTTTTTGTTGAGGCTGGGGCGACGGAGAGGGAGAGTTTGTTAGTCAGGTGTTAGAAGGAAAATCACGGACCATCAACCTAACCCAGCCCCAAACGCCCCCCTGAGATCGAGCCCTGTTGCGGGAATTAATGACCAGAGGGGGGGGAAACAAGATGGCCCCAGCGCCACCGTGCACTAGTGAGAGCAGGCCTGACCGGGGCATGTTAGCGTGCTTTTTTTTTTCTGTCGAGAGCTGCAGCCGTGCTTGGATGATCCTCTTCGACCTGATATGATGGTTGGGCATACATCATCCGTCATCATCGACCTCCCTGATCAGGACTGGGATGCCCGCTAGCGCAACCCCCTGTCTCAACCTCGCACGGATGCCTGGCCCGAAAGTCTGGTAGCTGGTGCGTGAAAGTGGGGGGTGGTGTGCCGAATAGGCATGAGGGATCGACATGGCACATTTTCCCTGGTCATGGCGCTCTGAGGCATATCACTCTCCGCTGCTGATTCGTCTTCCTCTCCCGATTGTGGGGTAAAGGGGCTGGTCGAGATGAGCGCCATCCTGAGGAGCCGTGGTCAAAAACGGATTTATGATTTCAAAGACTGTATGTACCGCTCCGGCCCCCTTTGCGCCCCTCCAGCTGACGCTGCCATGTTTCGAGGCTGTGGGAGACCGCGATGCGCGCTGATCAGGTCGACCTCCCAATCTCTTTTCTTGGGTCACCACGTCTAGATTTGCGCCGCCGGGGGATCCGCAGGATCCGTGCCAGTACCCAAAAAAAGAAGAGGGAGGTCCTGCAAATAGACAGGCCCATTGTTCTGCTCTGACATCTGTCAGTCCGCGCCAATTGAGTTTGAGCAAGCGTGCGCCAACTAGGATCTTCTCCGGTTCACCCATTCCCTTGGGACCTGCCAATCGAGACCTGAAACAACGGAGGACTGTGCTCCGGCATCTGACACGGTGCGCCGTTTTTCAGACATACTCCGTCCTCTAGCCACGCTGTGAGATGCCGATCCCGGATGAGAGGAAAGGGGGGAGGGGCGAGAGGCCCTTCCGGGGTACGACCAGTGGCGTGTCAGCGCGGAGATTGGGATGGTCCATCTCCTCCTGCTTCTGGCAGCAAATTGGATCTGCTGAGGATCTCCCGCGAAGGTTCGTCGGCGTATCCAGTAAAGGATTGTCACGCCAATCCCCGGGCTCCTCCTGCCCGCTGGCCCAACGCTCGAAAAAGAAAGACTCGCACTAGAACGCGTAGTCCCTCCGACCACGCCCGGTTCTGCACATCCGTCGGCGCTCATTGGCCGGCCCAGGCTGGGGGGACACGACGTTCAGGCACGGCGAATCATGCTGACGGCTTGGCCCCGGGGATCTCCCTAAGGGGGAAGTGCATTGGGTGGTGAGGCAGACTCTGCGCTCGGTCCCCGTCTTGGCCACCTGCTGCCTCGACATGCCCAGCGATCATCCTGTCTGCTGTGTCGGTTCTGTTCAGTCTTCCCGACCAGGGCGGAAAGGCGCGGCTTGTCGCTCCAAATCGCCCGGTGGGTAGGGGGGAGCAGGCCAGAGGCCGGATCTCGATGGAGTCGCCAGATCTCCAGGCTCAACCAATCAAGTGAACGGTGGACGTGGCCAGGCTCTTCCAGTTGCCCGATAGTCCCCGCTCGTGCTAAGCCGTTTGGCAACAACCATGGGACGGGGCGCGATCGTAGAGCGATGGTGATGATGCTGACTTGGCCCGCGGGGGCCCACCGGGTGGTGTGAGATTGGTTCGATGACGGGACCCTTTTCTCGGTGTCGCGATCATAATTGGTCGGGTTGGGCTGGTCGAAGGGAAGCGCCAAAGAGGACGGTTGTAGGGGAGAATAAATAATCACTGGATCATGTACATGATCTCATCTCGTCTCGTATCTCCCACCTCGGCTCAACTGTGCCATTAGCCTCCCGTGTGACCGTCGGGCGATCCTGCCCGTTTCTTGTGTCGCCCATCCGCTGCCTCTGCTGCTCTGCTCTGCACTCCAGTGCCATCACCGCCGCCTGTACGCTTGCTCACCCGTGGAACCGCGCTCGTCGCTGGATGCCTTGACCCAGGGCCCGTGCTTGGTCGATCCGGCCGCTGGAGGGGGTGCCCCCCAACCCAACTCAAAAACCCGCTGGTTGACTGCTCCATCAGACCCTGGTCGATCCCTGGAGCTTATCTTCTGCCACTTCCTCCCACAAACTGACGAACTCTCTCTCCAACACTCTAAAAAAGTCTCTTCCTGCCCCCTTCCATCTTCTTCCCCCCTCCACTCCCCTCCTCATCGCGGTTCCTGGCCTTGCCCGCAACCTTATCGAGCCAGAGAACAGCACTCCCCCTCCCTCACCCATCATGGTCAACGGCGCTGCGGCGGTGCTGGAGCCTACCTTCACCGGGTACGTTGCCACAACCCAAGATGCGCTGCTCCTTTTCGAGGCCTGCTTGACCGGGGTGCTACATCATGTTCCCCGCCGGCCGCACGATCGCGAGCGCAGCCAGTTGGTGCGCAGCGGCAGCGTTTTTATCTACGAAGAGAACTCCTCCGGCATCAAGCGATGGACCGACGGAGTGACCTGGAGTCCCAGTCGCATCCTGGGCAACTTCCTAGTCTACCGGGAGTTGGACAAACCATTCCCGCCCGGTGAGAAGAAGCGCGCGATGAAAAAAGGCAACCGACGCCCCACGCCCGCAACCCGGCCGGGGGAGCCGTACCCGCGACACGACAGCAACGGCCCGAGTTATTCACCTACTTCTCCACAGGGCTCGTTCGGAGACCGGCCCCATCAGTCAGAGGTGGAGCGGGCATTGGTCGGGTCGCTGGTCGATTCGTACGGGTTCAAGGACTCGGGTTTGGTCAAGAAGACGATGAGCGTGACGGTCTCGGGGGTGACACACCACCTGGTGTCGTACTACAGCGTGGACGATGTGATGCGCGGAGCGCTGAACCCACCCTCGATGGTGGACTCGCTGCGCTACCTGCGACCGCGCCCCGAACTTACCCAGAAACAGAGCTTCCGTGCCCCGATCGACGATCTGGAGACCGGCGCCATCGAGAACCCGCACGACCCATCCCACACCCTCTACGGCTATCGCCCACAGATGATGGCCCCACCAGGGTACGGGATGCCAAACCCATCGACCGACTTCTACATGCATGCCAGCCCTTACGCCGCCACACACCCTCCACAGACAGGACCCGGCCCGATCCCAGCATACTCGATGGCATCATCTTTGCCGGGACAGCCCGCGCCAAACCCTTACCTGCCAGCCCCCGGCTCGGCGACCATGCAGCCCAAGCCGGAAGATTACCATGCCTTCCGCGCGGGGCCATACGGCGGCAGTATGGATTCGGCGATGAGCCACGGATCTATTTCCTCCATCCCGGGCGCGCTCAACCCGGCCATGTCCGGGTCGCTGGGTGAGCGCAACCGATCGACCTCCGACCACAGCCAATCAGCCTACCGCAACTCATCCATCTCGTCGCGCAGCGCCGTCACTGATGCCACGTCCCCGTTGGACCCCTCGACACCGGCTACCTACTCGCGCAGCAGCTTTAGCCTGTCCGGCCAACTCGACACGACTCCGAGCGCGTCCATCGACACACCCCGTGGCCTTGGCCTTGATCCTAGCGTGCCGCGCCGAGAATCACATCCGGTTCAACCGGGATACTATGCTGGTGCCGACCGCCCTCAATACTACATGGGCGGCCCAGGTCCGATGAACAATCATCCTGCGCATTACGCAACCGCACAGCCGCTCTCGACATGGACAACGACTGCCCCCGCGCAGCCCCAAATATGATCTCTCTTCCTTGCTTTTTGCTTCCTTGTGTCCTTTGATGGTGTTTGTCCGGGAATCTTGGGAGCGTAGGAGTCGGGGAAACAAACGGGTGGCCTATTTTTCCGTGTTTCTTGCTTTTTGTCTGATGATAGAGACACTGTTCTGTGACTTCAATATCCCCGAGGACCCAAAAATCATTACGTCCTCTCGCTGTGTGTACTTGTCTGTTTCTCTCTGGGTTCGTTTTTTATTCTTCCCTTTTAATCTGCTCTCCCAATTCTGTTCATATCTAGGTGGATTTTGCTTTGCTTTACTTTTCATGTTGAATGGGCGGGGAAGGAACCTGTCTGTTTCTTCAAACGTTGGCTCTCTGATTCTGATCTGATCTAGGTCTGGAAGGATGGCGTTTTGTTTTCTGATTCTTATCTTTTCTTTTTCTGACGATGTGATGCTATATCAAACCACTATTGCGACAACCCCCAAAATTCTTGGTTGTCTCTTTGCTTTCCCTCTTTTCGATGTGTGTCGGCTTATGATATGACCCCTGCTCCTCCTTTTCCTCTCCACGCTTCCTTTCTTCTCCTCCAGTATCGCATGTATGCTTCTCTGTCGGAACTGCTATTTCTCATTGTCACCTATATTATTTTATTATATGCGACCACGATCGCGATCACGATCAACAACGATCTCGTGCGTGGGGCGGTGGGGTCTGATTCGATTTCGAGTTTTCCGTTCCAGGGTTGTGCATTGCTCCATATTTATGCTTAATCTTTGTAGGAGGGAGTTTAGGTTATGCTTTTTAAGTAAAGTTTGATATGCTGTGCTTGAGACAGATAGGCATGCTCTTTATCTTTTTCTTTTCTTTTTTTTTTTTTCCTGCTGGCGGTGTACCCTGGTCCACACAGGCTCTTGTCTCTATCCATCTACTCTCTGTCACTACACACTGGAATGGAGTGCTGTTTCATCAAACCATAACCTTTTTATTGATGTTGGTATCAACTCAGACATAGTCATACACTCAACACTCACTGGAGCCCATCCAGTCCAGTCCATTCAGACATACCACAGAGATAGGGTAAGGTAGATAGATCATCTGTAGATGCAGATGGGATCATGTAGAAAAAATGGAAAGTAGGCCCACAACCCACAGCTTCTACGAGGTAAGGTAAGGCGAGTGGTCTAGTCTAATGCTCCGCCAAAGCAGCAAGCACGGATGCTGTCAACGGCTGATTCGCCATGGTCATGACGCGGTGAATCCCATTTGCACGGGCACGGGATCTGCCACCGGGACTCTGAACACCAAGGTCGCGCTTGTCCTCCACCTTTTCATCGGCATCGTCATCCTTGAGTTCGCGCAGAGAGCTATTAGCCGCATCGCGCATGCGGAAACTAGCCGCCGTGCTCGTGTTCGTGTTCGCGTTGATGTTCGCACCGCTGGAGAAGCCTGCATTGAGATACTCCCGCGATCGGGTCCGGCGCAGCGTCGTCTCGGGACGGTACGCAGGGCCGCCGACAGGTGCAGTGGTAGTGGCAGGAGTTGGTCGGGAGGTCTGCGGGCTTTGACCTCGAAGCGGGCGCGGACTCTGGACGCGCATGTTGGCGATGTTTGAGGCTGTGGCGTGGTCGAGAAGAAGGCGGATGTTGATTGTATTTGCTTCGGGCATGAGCGCAGACCCGGTTTGTGCGGTGGAAGTTGTGACAGGGGCTGCGGCATTGGAATTGGCATTGGTATTGGTGGCCATGTTGGAAGAAGCAGTTGAGGACATGTTGCCGAAAGGAAGCGTCTGCGCGTGCAATCGACGGAGCTGGGTTTCTGCGAAGCTGTTTTGAGCGGAGATGCTGTTGTTCAGGAGCATTTGCATCGGGTTCATGTTCATGCCGTACTGGCACTGGTAGTTCTGCGGGTAGTTCTGAGGGTAATTCTGCTGTAGGGAGTTGTTGATGGGTGTGAGAGAGTTGGAGTTATCGGGGGGAATTTGGATCTATGAAACATCTTAGTTCTTTGCTTCACTTCTACAACCGAAACGAACTCACCTGGCGACTGTACTTCCTCCCCGGCATGGCGATGTAGTCATCGAACGAGCTCTCCAACGCCGCGAAATTGAACCGCCCCGTCTTATCCACCGGCTCGAAGCGCTGCCCCGTCTCCTGCCGGAAATCCACACCGCGACGCAGCTTGGGCCGGAACGCCGGCAGGGACAGGTACCAGCCCGGGTAACTGCCGAACCATGTCTGGATGACAGGTTCGATATCGATAGACAGCATGACACGATTATCGGCAGTGGGTTTCTGGATGAGCATGACAAAAGTGAATTCGCGCGGCAGACCGGAGCGCTGCAGATTGTTTTCCTCGAGAGACCAGACGATCTCACCGGCCTCGACGTCGAACTCCGGGCCGAGGTCGCTCTTCAGCGTGCGCGCCGAGCCCTGGATGCGCATCATCTCGTACCGCCGATACTGGCCGTTCATGCTGCCCGAGGGGATCACGCTGGCGCTGAACGGCGTCTCGGAGATGCCCAGCGATCCGGCAAGACTGAATGTCCACTCCATGGTCTCGGGGGACACGGTGCCGTAGATCAGGTGCGGTGCATGCATCAGAAAGCGCGGGTTGCCCGGCGGGTAGCCGTGCGGATACATGGCCGACGTGGATACCTCGCGACTGCCGTGGATCGAGGCGCGGATGGTGGCAGATTTGAAGCGGTGGGAGAGCGTGTGTGGCGAGTGCAATACGAAGCTGATGGCGAGGAAGTCTACATGCTCTGCGTCCTTGTCGGACACGGCGGTGCTCGAGTAGAAGCCGTGCTGGAGGCGCTGGACATGCGCGGTGATGTACGCATCGCCTGGGAGTTGGCGTTCGTAGATACAGGCGCGATTGACAAGAAGGCGCGGGTTGGCCATGTTTGGGTCCTGTAATTGGGTATTGTCTGGATGCGACGGGGAGGGAGGAGAGGAGTTGATTGGGGGAGGACCAGGTGTGGTCTCTGTGGGTGATGTTGCAGCCATTGTGGGCAGACACCCTCGGAGGTACAGAAAACGCTGTCCGCTGCAAAAGGCCTTATTTGAATCTCCATCTGGACATCTGTGGCTCTAGGCAGCGGTTTCCTCCCATCTTCCCTAGGCCAGGGTATATATATCGGCCGGCCATCATCACGGCCGTCAGGTGCGCTGTCATGTGCAGCATCTCGAAGCCGTCAGCTGGGCATCTAGTGCGTTCACAGATGACAACACAACAGTGCTGCCAAGACACATCCTGCCATGTACCCATCCAACGGGGACCGGCAGTTGATCATGAAAGAGGTGGAGAGGGAGTGCAGTCAGTAGTGATGGTCTCTTTGTCGGTCCTGTACCTCGGCTACGGAACAATATTCCTCCGCCTGACACCGTCCTCTGCATTTCAGCATCATCACCGACCTTGTCTTGGACAACCGTTTGATCGGGGTCTGGGTTCTTGTTCTCAGCTATAAGAGCCCTGCGGGAGGATTCTCTTTCTGAACAATTCCATAGTCCGGTTCCCCCCTACCCTCCTACTGCTGGGTACCCGAGAAATCTCAGCTAACGACCAGCAGTATACCTTCTGTATTATACGTGTCTGTGTTTATGCATTCATAGCCTTTTCTTTTTCTCAGGACTGTGGCTCCTCTATTGCCTGTTTGCCTCTTGCATTGTGCTAGGCCACCATCTGAAACCGGCCACTGGGCATGACAACGCTCGTTTCTCTTTCTTCTGTGTCACCATGATCTCTTCTCGTGCCGGCCAAGTTCTTCGGGGGAGTCCTCGGGCATGGAAAAGTCCATTCCTTTCTGTTCGGCCTAATCTGTCTCAACATCGGAACATCCAAAGACATGGGCTCTACTCACAGTCTCTGTCTACCTTCAGTCGACCTCCTATCTCACTTCAGTCTCTTTTAAGGTATGGATTCTGTCCGGACTTTACGTGCTGAAATTGACTGAATCTGTTCCAGCGAGGTCAACCGCCCGAGTTACTTCCAGGCTGCTCGGAAACCTGTGCGGATATCATTCTTGACCCAGCACAAGAGGTGGAATGCATCCAAACCCCCTGGGGATCAGGATGGAAGCTCCCCTGAAACGTACGTTTGCTGGCAATTCAACCCTGACACCAAACCCGCTGACTTTCTTTCCAGCAGACCGAAGAAACTTGGCATTCTTCCAAAACTATCTCTGCCCAAGACCCATGAAAACATCTACACCATCCCCAACATCCTCACCTTCTCCCGACTACTTGCTGCCCCCTTGGTCGGGTATCTCCTGGTACACAATTACCATGCAGCCGCGTTGTCGCTTTTCGCCTATGCAGGCATCACCGACCTGGTGGATGGCTACATCGCCCGGCGCTACCAGCTACAGACGGTGGTGGGGACCATCATTGACCCCATGGCCGACAAGCTGCTGATGACGATCGGGGTGGCATGTCTCGCGGTGAACGGGTCCCTGCCTGGTAAGTGGTTGTCTCCGTGTTTGTTTCGATTCTCGCTCTGATTGGTGTTCGTTACAGTCTGGCTGGCCGTGATCATCCTAGGACGGGATGTCGGCCTCGCCCTGTCCGCCATCTATTACCGCTGGATTTCACTGCCGCCGCCCAAGACCATGGCACGGTACTGGGACTTCTCGCTGCCCTCGGCAGAGGTGAAGCCGACTGAGATCTCAAAGATCAACACCGCGCTGCAGCTCGTGCTGGTGGGGAGTGCCATTGCGCTGCCCGTTGTGCCGGAGTCGATTATTCACTCCTGGCATTTGAGCGAGGCCATGATTGGATTCCAGTAAGTGTGTCACTTTTTTGCTATTTTCGTTTTTATTGTGGGTGAATACCTGGTGGGGGCGGGTATGAGCAGCTTTACGGGTGTTTTGAGTACATGCGACCACAGGGTGTGGAGAACAGGGCTTCCCGTCCGCTCAGCCGTACTTAAGCCACACGCCGGTCAGTTAGTAGTTGGGTGGGTGACCACCAGCGAATCCTGACTGTTGCATGTATTCTTCTTTTTTTTTTTTTTTCTGATTCTTTCTTTCTTGGCGATCTTCTTTTTTTTTTTGGTGCTAACTATATCTAGATACCTCGTTGCAGGAACCACCCTCTGGTCCGGCCTAAGCTACGTCTTCTCCAAGGATGCCGTGAAAATCCTAACGAAGGAGGAGGTGCAGAAGCGCATCGCCCAGGCTGCAGCGAAGCGGAAATCCTGAATTGTATTATAGTTGTTTGGATCCCTAGATGAATATCAAACCAGCATTTGTTTGCTGATTTTTTTTGCGTCCCTTTTTTGCTTTGCTACTTCCTAACCAGTTTCTTTCTCGGGCCATTCATTCATTGGTCCCTAGCATGAATACTCCTTCACCCCACGTGAGTAAGAGACGGTGACTCTACGGATGTAGAGCTAACTGACTTTAGGTGAGTGATGTCCATTTTATGGGTAAAACTAGCAAGTGGCGAATATTTGTCTTATCTGTCCTTGCATAGATTGCCTTGATACGGTTTATTCCTGGCTCAGGTTTCCCCATGTCATTTTGTAAATGCAGAGGCTCTATACTCCATCCATATCTTTTCATGTCCTGCTATCTCCTATCACGCTCCAGCTAGTCGTATAGGAACCAGGGCCCTAAAGGAGGGAAAGCAGACTCGCTATCGGTGCTACCGAACGAAAATACAAAGCTGAAGAACCAAACCCAACGCTAGGCCTGCCTTCCTAGATATATTCCACGCTTAGATAAATAGTAGGGCCAGGCCTTGTCAAGAGGGCACGGAACCGGGCATCGCGAACGAACGAAGGAAATACATATCGCGAATCCGCAGCAACACCAAGCAAGACATGCAATCAAAGCAGACACAACAAGCAGAACAAAGGATGAATAGGACGTGAGCATCCACAACTTACCAAATTTATCTGATGATTCCAGGAGATCAGCTACCCACCTGACCCTGATGACTGCCTAGGTAGTGTGTTGATACGGCGTCAATATATTCATGAGTAAATGCACGCAATGATATGGTACTGCCCAATCCTTTCCGACTCAAGCAAGAATTTACGGAGCAAAATACAGAACTACAAAAACAGATCTGTGTATTCGAGACGCGGAGGAAATATATTGCCAATGTGGACAGTGTAAATCAAACCTTCGCTCGCGGCAACTCTGAGTGGTCGATATCGACCTCTTCAAGATGGTACGAGTTTACGAAGATCAAGGCCAAACCGTCCAGCAGAAGCTATCAGGCTACATAGCCAGGTTATCCGGGACCCATCGTTACTACGGTCTTCGCAGCAGTACATCCTAATCTGCGTCATTATGGACTCTCTAGCCATCGAAGCTGAACAAGCTAAGGACTTGCCCCTCGCGCTACATCTTATATCCTCATCACCAGAATCACACATTATCAATAATTGTAGGACACGTGTATAGCCAGAGAGCTTGAAATGGGTAGTATCTTGCAATGGGTTTACTAAGCTACTCTTTTCCAAAGGTGATGTAGTAAAATATGAAGAGAAAGCCTTTGCATTTGCACAAGAGTGTAGGGAAACCTAATGATAGGAAAAACCTACACTAAGGCATTTGTAAGAACACCATCCCCTTCCCAAGTACCACATCTCCTAACGCTATCCATCCCGTGCCTCTGTCAGTCCTATATCCGGTAGTCATGTTATTGACGTCGAACTAAAGATAATCACTCACAAGCTATCCACGCCGTGCCTCTGTCAGTCCTATATCAAGTAGTCATTGGCGTTGAATCAAGGATTACACTCACCGCCTATCCATGCCATGCCTCTGTTAGCCCTATATCTAGTAGTCATTCGCGTCGAACCAAGGATTATTACTCACAACCTATCCATGCCATGCCTCTGTCAGTCCTATATCGAGTAGTCATTCGCGTCGAACCAAGAATTATTACTCACAACCTATCCATGCCATGCCTCTGTCAGTCCTATATCAAGTAGTCATTCGCATTGAATCAAGGGTTATCACTCACATCCTATCCACGCCGTGCCTCTGTCAGTCCTATATCTAGTAATCATTGGCGTTGAATCAAGGATTACACTCACCGCCTATCCATGCCATGCCTCTGTTAGCCCTATATCTAGTAGTCATTCGCGTCGAACCAAGGATTATTACTCACATCCTATCCGCCGTGCCTCTGTCAGTCCTACATCAAGTAGTCATTCGCATTGAGTCAAGGATTATCACTCACTTCCTATCCATACCGTGCCTCTGTCAGTCCTATATCAAGTAGTCATTCGCATTGAGTCAAGGATTATCACTCACAAGCTATCCATGCCATGCCTCTGTCAGTCCTATATCAAGTAGTCATTCGCGCCGAACCAAGAATTATCACTCACAAGCTATCCATGCCATGCCTCTGTCAGTCCTATATCTAGTAGTCATTCGCATCGAACCAAGGATTATCACTCACATCCTATCCATGCCATGTCTCTGTCAGTCCTATATCTGGTAGTCATTCGCATCGAACCAAGGGTTATCACTTACATCCTATCCATGCCATCCCTCTGTCAGTCCTATATCTAGTAGTCATTGGCGTTGAATCAAGGATTACACTCACAACCTATCCATGCCATGCCTCTGTCAGTCCTATATCTAGTAGTTAACCGCGTCGAACCAAGGATTATCACTCACAAGCTATCCACGTCGTGCCTCTATTAGTCTTATATCAAGTAGTCATTCGCGCCGAACCAAGGGTTATTACTCACAACCTATCCATGCCATGCCTCTGTCAGTCCTATATCTAGTAGTCATTCGCATCGAGCCAAGGGTCATCACTCACATCCTATTCATGCCGTGCCTCTGTTAGCCCTATATCTAGTAGTCATTCGCGTCGAACCAAGGATTATCACTCACAACCTATCCATGCCATGTCTCTGTCAGTCCTATATCTAGTAGTCATTCGCATCGAACCAAGGGTTATCACTCACACCCTATTCACGCCGTGCCTCTGTCAGTCCTATATCTAGTAGTCATTCGCGTCGAATCAAGGATTATCACTCACAGCCTATCCACGTAGTACTGTCAGTCCTATATCAAGCAGTCATTCGCGTCGAACCAAGTATTATCACTCACAAGCTATCCATGCCATGCCTCTATCAGTCCTATATCTAGTAGTCATTCGCGTCGAACCAAGAATTATCACTCACATCCTATCCACGTAGTACTGTCAGTCCTATTTCCAAAGATTTTCATGCCAAAATTCGCCATTGAGAAAAAAAAAGTAGCAGCCTCCCATACCTGACGTTTAGATAGGTCATTCATAGGGCCATTGGTAGCCGGTGCAGCCATGGCCACACTCAGGAGAAGCGTAAAAACAACGAAATAACGCATATTTGCTCTTTTGCTCTGGAGCTGTAGCTTTTATTAGCATATGAGTAACTTGCGAGAAGACAAAACATACATATAGATTTAAGGAAAATGTTCGTGTCGCAGGATGACAAAATTGAAAATCAGAATCTACAGCGACAAGGAAGAATACCCAGACAATATAGCGTTGTCGCTGTCTCTTTCCGCTTCTCCCCTATTTCGTGTGACGGTTATCCGAAACCAGCAGTTCCGTTTCCTCCCACGGGTGGAATGCCGTCGTCTTGGCGAAGTCCGGAAATAGAAACGTCACAGAGGCCGGATATCGATAGAGCCAAAATTTCGTGTACAATGAACTGCCTTTTATGGTCTGTTTCAATTGCTTAAGTTTAGAGATAGTTTTGTGGTTGTGGGATATTATATTTCTAGAGCACATAGTAACAGCAGAAATTAGTCAGTCCTCCCTCTATTGGCGAGATAGCATTATTTTAGCCATTAGTGTCTAAAATGCTGGGCAACAATAAGTATCAGGATAGTACAAGAATGAACTCCTTAAGTTAACTATTTGATGAGTCTCCGGATTCAAAAGTTCGAGCCCTACCGCTATACTACCTTAATATCGACCATCAAAAGTGACGGTCACTTCCCAATTAGGCCAAAGACCAAAACCGTCTCCGGAATGTGACATTAATGTAACCAACACTCTGCCTTAAAACCCAGCTATGTTATACGTCATGAAACGCTCGTTTTTAGCTCTAACATAGACCGCGGTAGAAACTGTTTAGCAAAACCAACTCACATTAGGCCATACCGAGACCCATAAAGCTGCTTACTTATCTGGGCAAATTAGTGTCGTTCACATCTTTTCTAGTCACTACAACGGCCGATCCAATAATCTGACTATATACCTTCATAGACTTGCAGAAATTCCTTTGTATGTTATAGTATTTGAGGCAATAATATATAAATTATATCTTAACGAGCGGATAAATTAGGATGGAGCGTCGTTGCTTGTAGGATTTAAGTATGTGATATAATGTTAGAAATGTATTTACTATAAACCAGGGTAGTGCGGTTCATGCTAAAAATACTTTATTACAATCACTCTCAAAAACACTTCTCTCTTGTAAGCATCTCGGAAGAACATATGGTCGTATTGCAGCATAGAGAGAAGGATACAGCATACACTTGGCCAAATACGCGATTACTATTTTCTCTATAAATCGGTTATCACAAGGTTCCAGAGGGAAGGGGATATGTATAGCTAATAAGTTATCTCGATGCCAGTTATATACTTATACACGTTTAGACCCAGAGAGTCTATCTCACGCCGCCTTTCAGCCCAATAAGAAGAAAACGACGAGCACCCATCTTCCAGGCCCGACGTTATTAGCAAGCAACGCCGAGACGCGGATGTTTCGCCTCGACCCGGACATATTTTCTCACGTAGTACGTTGAACTGTCCCCGGGATGGGTGTTGGTTCCAAACCGCATTGTGCAGATCCTACGTGGCTTGCTCTCGCGGAACCCCAGGGGACCACTTGCTTGGGGTGGTTGCGCATCCCTAGACCCCTAGACAAGGACGGCCGAATCAAATGGCAGCCCCCAGAGGGTGGATGCAATATGTATGATTATATCCTTTTAACCGAAGTCGACTTCACGAGACGGGTTCGGGGTCCTCCGGCCCATAGATGACACTCCAGTAATCCTTAACACCAGCACAAATCCCAGCTTGGCCCTCCCAGGTACGGAACTTATCCTCAAGCTGACAAGCGGTCCAAAGAATTTCGCGCCAAAAGTTTTTCTCAACGTCGTTCTTGGCGCTGAATTCCTCCACCACCTTCTCGGGGATGGTCCAGGCACGGGTATACGAGCCGTCGTCCGCAATGGCTGGGTTGACGGCCTGCGACGTGAAGACAGTGGCCGGGTTGAACTTAGGGAAATTGGCGTGGATGAAGAACACGGGCGGGGCGGGCGCCGAGTCGCCCTTGATGCGCCACTTGCCCTGGCGTGTGAGCGCGAAGTCGGCGACGGGGTCGAACTGCGCCATGGCGGATCCGGCTAGGCCGCCCGCTGTTGCGTGGCCGAGCGCGCAGATCGGCTCGCTGACTTGGTAGAAGGGCTCATTCATGGCTGTTGCGGCGGCCACGAAGGTTTCCTTGTCGCCTTCGCCTGCGGCACCCTGCGAGAGGAGCGGGTAGTAGTGCGTTGGTCCCCAGTAGTTGTAATAGGTGCACAGAAGGAGGGTGCGCAGGTGCTTGGACTTGGACATGACGATCTCGCCGGACTCAGTCGACTGGCGCAGGTCCATGGCTGGAACGGGCTGGCCGACGATCTCGTAAAAGAGTGGCGAGGCTGACGAGGCCCAGAAATCCGGCCAGGTGATCATACCCTTGGAGCGGAAGGGCTCGCTCTTGAACAAGACGTCTGGCTTCTCGAGCGGGAAGGCATCGGCGTCGAGAAACAGGATATCCTCGAATGAGGAGAAGAGCATGGCGAAGGGCTTGAACTGGTATTTGGAGATGGTGGTGGGTGCCACGTTCAGGATGTGCGAGAGCACGATGCATCGCGCGTTCAGTGCCGGCAGCACCACCTCACAGATATGTTCTTCGTATTCACTATCATCAGCCAAGAAGACTTCCATGGGCAACTTGGACCCCGTGCGACGAAGCATGCGCAACGAGATCACCAGCACGGGCAGATACGAGCCGCCGGCCGTCGAGACCAGACCCTTGGTGCCGGGCATATAGCGCAGCAGCGGCGGAGCGTGCGTTACCACGTCCACGAACCCCGTATGAGACTCCTTCATGGTGACGATCGCGGCCGCCGACAGGGACAGGTAATCTGGGCGCGACGCAGGGTTGGTCGCTTTGAAGCCCTCGGTCGGCGCCTTTTCCTCCTCGATCAGCGGGTCGGCGTCGGGCCCGTACTTCTCGAGGAGTGGGTGGAACTTATACCAGAACCATCGGTGGTGCTCCGTCAGGTCCACGGAGACCTGCGCCGACGTGTCGGGGCCGGTGAAGATGATGCGGTAGTCGTCGGAGTCATATCGCGTGTAGCCCCACGTCAGGAAGGCGATGAGAAACAGCACACCGAGCAGAGTGCGGATACGCAGTAGGAACCGCGGGAAGACCATGGTGGATGTATACGACAGGGGGGTCTGCGCGCGCAGGAGAGGCGAACTATGTACGGCGGCGGAATTGGCCCTGATCACGAATCCAGGGATCAGGTCACGTCAGCAGGGACGTAGCCGAGGATGGACAGGGGCGAGTGAGCGAGAGGATGAGAAGGAGACATGATTTACATGTCGATGAATCTGGGGGGGACCAAGTGAAATGAAGGATGAGGTTACAATCTAGATGCGGCACGCCCCACTAGGTTCGTTGGTTGCTGATGATGATGATGCGATGATGTGATGATGTCCTACTATGTTATGTACTGTCCTGGCTGGACTCTTCCTCTTCCACGATCGCCGTCGAGAGCAATTGGCGATCACCCATGGCCTTCCACTCGGCTAGGTAGTCGAATGGCGGCTCTTCGGGCTCTACGTCGTCTGGCGGCGGACTAGAATCCTCGGAGATGCGCAGAACATGCGATAGGGAGGCTCCCGTCCAATATACAAGCAAGCCAATCGTCGTCCCGGTCAACACGGCGCCCGCCACAAAAAAAAGGAAGACCTAAAAGAGTCCCGTGAGCGGATGTCAAATACCTGTAGTTCTAGTCTAACTTACCTCGAACCTGGCCAGGACCCGCACGGGGAGGAAAGCCAGGTGGAGGAGGCCATGGCCCACGTAGAGGAAAGGTATGGCCAGGAACCGGACCAGACCCAGTAGATAGGTGAACAATGCACTGAACACACTGAACACAAATGCCGGGCCGTACGTGAGGGCCGATAACCATTCCATGGCTGAATGCGAGAGACGCTCCGCTCTGGGGTTGAGGCCATCGTAGGGCGGGTAGGGCGTGCCCTAATTCCAGGCCCAAACCGGGGCTGCATCACGATGTCATGCTCTCCAACCGCTGTTCTTTCCGTCCTCCCACTTAGTCAGTGACTTCTTTATTGATTTACTTACTCACTCGGACATGGGCAGCACGTCCATGCTGCCATCTTGATCTACCTCTCCTCCCCTCCTCTTCCTCACCTCTCTCCCAACCAGCCTCGCCTCGCCGCCCAACGTCCTCCCCCGCCCTACATGGGGAACAACCCTTCCAAAGGCCCGGCCGGCGATGCGCCGCCAGGCCATGCGCATGCCGGCTCAACGGGGGACAGAAAGGTGATTCGTCGACCGTCCCTCAATGCAATTCCGACATCCAAAAGTGTGGCCGCCGACCCCTCCGCGACCAGAGAGACCGTCGCCGGCCACTCGGCAGCATACCAGGCACCCTCGCAACACCGGTTACAGACTCGGACTGTCCCCGATTCCCCAACCCGGCCTCACGGCCACCAGGAGAGACTTGACACACGGAGACCCCAGCCCGCTCAAAGCAAGAATATCCCCTCGCCCGACCCCACCAACCCGGTCCAGGTTCCAACCTCTCGCCATGGCGCGGGCCGCGACTCCGTGGCCCCCTCTGGCCCGCCTCTCAACTCTTACTATAGCGCGTCGGCGCACCTGCAGCGCCCACCGCGCATGCCCCTGCCCATTGGCGATGCTACCACCACTCCCGGCTCGCCGATCGTCGGCCCCGAAGACTCGCATATCCAATCGCTTCCCGCGGACCGGCTTCTGGATGAGCAGATGGACCAGGATGCGTCGACGGTCGGCAGCTCGACGTTGGATGGGGATGAGTTGGTGGACGAGCTGCAGCCGTATACTGTGAGTGGGGTGGGGAAGGCCGTGCCCACATTGATTGAATGGACGGGACCCGGGGAGAAGATCTATGTGACGGGAACATTTGTCAATTGGGAGAAGAAGTTTCGTCTACATAGAAGGTATGCTTTGTCCGTTCTGTTGATCAACTAGTCTAACCGGAGATCTAGCGAAAATGATGGATCCGTCAAGTGCACCACCACATTGAATCTGCGGCCCGGCACGCACCATTTGAAGTTTATTGTCGATGGCGAGATGAGAGCTGCAGATAACCTTCCGACAGCTGTGGATTTCACCAACCACCTGGTCAACTACGTCGAAATCAGCGCAGAAGATGCCCAGAGGGAAAACGACAAGACTCCGCAGTCCGGGGTTCCGCCGGGAGTCCACCCGCCACAGGCACTGCCCGAAGACCCGAAGCAAGACCAATCCGGGGAGACAGTGGAAGAGCCGCCGAAGGAAGAGATCGAGGAAGAAGTTGCGCCCGGGGATTTTGGCAGTGACATTCCTCAGTTCCTCGCTGATCTGGACAAGGAGGAAGACAGTCCCGCCTACTTGCAGGCTGCCAATGTGATTGGGGATATGGCCACTCCGCCGAGTCTGCCGCTGTTTTTGGGGAAATCGATCTTGAACGGTACCACCCCGATGAAGGACGATAGCAGCGTGCTCAACTACCCGAACCACACGGTTCTGAACCATCTTGCCACGAGCAGCATCAAGAATGGTGTTCTCGCTACGAGTGTCACTACCAGATACAAACGAAAGGTAAGTCCACTTTGCTGTATGAACTGTTCCTAGTTCGTACTAATAGTTCTACTCGCAGTACGTCACGACCATTTTGTACAAACCAACAGGCGACATCACGGGAGAATAGGTCAATCTGTATGTTGGCACAGTCGACTCGCAGATTCTTGCCCCGGAGAGTCTATGAAATTATTGCCGCGTTATTCACGGCTTTCACGCTTCCCATGTGGAGTCCACTTCTTCTGCACTAAAATCGTACAGACATTTGGTTGACACTTGTCGCACGAGAAGAATATCAATTCAATGTTTCCGGCAAGACATGATCGGGGACCACATATAGCATGAGTTCGAAGGCGTTGGGGGCGTGTCTGGGGGAGTTGGGAAATAGCACAGAAGAACTTTGGTTTCAATGTTCAATTATTCATGTTCCTTTCTCCAAGAATTCCGAACCCTTGTTTGGTTTTTCGCTTCATAACACATTATTATACTCATAGAAATTCATCCATTCAATCCTGCCGCCATTTCACAAATACTTCATCCGTCCGGAACCGCTGCGTACAGGTGGATTCCTTCAACGGGGTCGTCAAGCCTTCACGGAACGCAAGCATGCCCGCCTGCGCAATCATGATCCCATTATCGATGCAGAACCGCTCATCCGTCGCAAAGACACTGCCCCCACGGTCCCGCGCCATCACCCCCATCATCTCCTGTAAACGCAGATTCGAGCCGACGCCGCCGACAACCAGGACCTGTTTCGAGCCGACGTGCGCCATGGCGCGCTCGGTGATTTCCACCAGCATGGAATAGATGGTTTCCTGGAGCGAGAAGCACAGATCGGCGCGGGTGGGCTTGTCCCCATCTTCATTCTTGGTATCGGCATCACCGTCATCTTTCTGCGCCTGCTCGGCCCCCGCGAGACCCAAGGAGGCGGCCAGCGCATCCACCGCAGCCAGAATTCCCGAGAACGAACAGTCCATCCCCTTCACCACATACGGCAGGTCCACCAGCCGCTTCCCCCTTTTGGCCAGTTGCTCGATGTTATACCCCGGTGCCGGGTCATTGGGGATATGTAGCGTGCGCGCAAAGCGGTCCAGGCAATTCCCCACTGCGATATCGAGCGTCTCGCCGAAGATTCGGTACCGCTGTGAGCTGTACGCAATCACCTGTGTGTTGCCGCCGGAGACGTACAGGACAACGGGGTTCGTTGCGCCGGTGATAAGCCGGCCCATTTCGATGTCTAACGCTGGGTATTAACCATCTGAACTCATGAAACAAAGGAGAAAGAAAGGAGAGGAGAGAAGATAAAGAAACGTACGTCCAACGCAGTGGTTCACGCCAACCAATTCCTTTTCCCAAAGCAGACTGAGCATCCGCGCCGCGACGGCAATACTCTGCAGCGGGGCGCCCATCCCCGGGCCCTTTGTGTAGCAGATGCAGTCCACCTCGTCCACGGTTACCCGCGCCTCCTTCAGTGCCTGCTTCACTAGCTTGACGACCCATGCTCGGTGGTGCCGCGCTGTGTCTTTGGGCAGGAAGCCCTCGCCTGGTGGGGAGTTGTAGGTGTGACGCACGTTGGCGAGGACTCGGGGCTCGCTGCCGTCGGTCGGGTGTAGCATGATGCCTATCCCGACCTTGTTGGCGGAGCCTTCCATTCCGATGGCTATCATTTTGGATTCTGTGTGTGCGTCGAGTACTGGCGGGTGTTGTAGAGTCTTAGAGGATGGAACCTTGGCGGGAATTGATTTTCGTTATCGCTTGCTTATCAGCTGTTTCCCCGATCAACATCTACTTTTCTTCTTTTCTTCTTTTCTTCTCTCTTTCTCTCTCTCTCTGTGTACTGTACATTTTTGACTTGGGAGTGGCTGTCCTGCTGTCTTCCATCCGCACTCTCATACACATGCTTGACTTCGTTTCTGCATTCTTCTCTTCTCTATCAAGACCTACACCCACCATGTCCTCCACAGCCCATTTCCTCAACTCGGAGACGAACTCGCTCGTCGACCCCCAGACCTTCGAGCGAGAGTCACACAATTTTCTGGCCTGGCTCAAATCCAATCCTGGAGCCCACGTCAGCCCCAAAATCTCTCTGACAGACCTTCGATCCAGCGGTGCTGGACGAGGAGTCGGTGAGTGCCCCCAATTAACCCCCTCCCCACCCTGCACACAAAATTTCCCTTTTTGTGGACCACGCCCTAATAGATATTTCAATGGCAGTGGCTCGCACCAATATCGAAGAAGGAGAAGACCTCTTCTCCATTTCTCGCACCACAATCCTTTCCGTGCAAAACTCGGACTTGAAGACCCTGCTCGCCGCAGACCTGGATGAGCTGGGCCCATGGCTCTCTCTGATGCTGGTCATGATATATGAATACCTGCGCGGCGAATCCTCGAAATGGGCTCCATATTTCAAGGTCCTGCCCTCTCACTTCGATACCCTGATGTTCTGGTCTCCGGCCGAACTGCAGGAATTGCAGGCCAGTCCTGTGATTGAGAAGATTGGAAAGCAGGGTGCCGATGAGGCAATTCGAGACAAGATTCTCCCTATTGTTAGAGCGAATCCGTCTCAGTTCCCGCCTCTCAATTCCCGTGAGTCTTGGGAAGGCGAGGTGGCTGCCCACGCACTGCTGGAACTTGCTCACATGATGGGGTCCCTGATCATGGCTTATGCGTTTGACATTGAGAAGCCTGAAGACGATGATGAAGAAGAGGAGAATGGTGATGATGACGGGTATATGACCGATGACGAGGAGCAGCTGCCCAAGGGCATGGTGCCGCTGGCTGATCTCCTCAATGCGGATGCCCACCGCAACAATGTGAGTGTCCTACCATCTTTATTTCAAACCATTCACTAATTCCAAGTAGGCTCGGCTGTTCCAGGAAGAAGAAGCGCTGGTCATGAAAGCCATCAAACCGATTAACTTAGGCGAAGAGATCTTCAACGACTACGGAGAACTCCCGCGAGCGGATCTCCTGCGTCGCTACGGTTATGTGACCGACAACTACAAGCCTTTCGATGTAATAGAGCTGTCATCGAAGGAGATCTGCCAGGCAGCCGGTCTGGAAAATGCGGATGTGGAGTCTCAACCCAAGGTACATTTCTCTCTCTATCTCCACTACCTGCTCTTGGAATATTCTAACCACCATCCTAGCTCCAATTGCTCGAAAAATTCGACATCCTCGATGACGGCTACGTGATCTCCAGGCCAGCAGCAGAAAACTCCATCCACGACATATTCTCAACTGAGCTCGTGTCCCTCGTCACCATCCTCACTCAGACACCATCCGAATTCGACGTGCAAAAGTCAAAGAACAGACCCCCCAAACCAAAAATGGAGTCTGCTCAGATCGAGGTTCTCCAGCGGGCTCTGCGGACGAAGGCGATGTACTATCCTACGTCTATTTCGGAAGATGAACAGATATTGGCCCAGCTTCCCTACGTGGCTGAGGATGCATCCTCTCGTCGGAAGCGAATGGCCCTCCAGGTTCGTCTTGGCGAGAAAGAGACCCTGTCTGCTGCTCTGTCTGTGCTGGAGCGCCATCTTGCTCAGGTGACTGAACACCGGAAGCGGAGTGCCAGCAATGGGGATGAGACCAGACAGGCTAAAATGCCACGGATGTGAAGACGATCAACGATTGCGGGTGATTAAATATCTTTGATTTTCTCGGAAGATGCTTTTCTCTTTCGCTTTTCCAACATCGCTTGATCGAATCATAACGTCGGTTATCCGTACACAAGGCCAGGCCCGCCAACCACCCTTCGACCACCCCGAAGAAAAAAAAGGAACTATGTACATCAACAAGTGCAGAATACCTTGAGTCAAGCCCCGGTGTCTGTGTCAGCAAGAATGAAGAACGTGGGTGAGGTGGAGGAAGAAGGTGGGTGTGGGAAACAAGACAAACAGAGGGCGTTCAAAGCAGACTTCCCTTCGCCGCCCACGCAACCAACCAAAAAGAAAAAAAAAGCATGAGGGTACTAAACTACAAGGGGAGATTGAAGAGAAAAGAGGTTTAAAAAAAAATAAGAACAAACCCTCAAAAAACGCCCGCCAAATGCTGCCTGGGAAGAGTGGGAAAAAAAGTCGTTCGCGGTCAAGTCTTCACGTTTCCGACGGCGCAGCCTGCCCCGAATTGACCGGGGGGTTATGACCCGGCTGCTGGTCCGTCTGCAATCGTCGCTGAGATTGTGCCTGGGCGTGCGCCTGCGCATGAGCCTGGGCAGCCACGGCGGCCTGTTCGCGGGCCTTGGCCATGGTGATGGCGCGGTGCTGCATGATCTGGAGGCTATACCCATCGGTGTCATAGACGGGTTCGTCGTCCGAGTCCTCCTGGTCGTACTTGAAGCGGTCTGCTTTGAGGGGATCCAGATCGACGGAACAGCGCCCGGCCACCACGTTGCGCCGGTCCACCAGCAGCCGGCCGCCTCGCCCGATGCGGCGTCGGAAGGAGGGGAGTTTGTGCGGTTCTTCGTGCAGCTCCATTGCGCGCGAGGCGAACTTGTCTCGCGCGAAGAGGGGACTCGTCACGTCTAACGAGGTGTCCATCATGTTATGATCGGATGCCTCGGAGGATGGCGGTGTGGGCAGTTGCGCGGTGAACGCAGGCCGGAAGGCGGCTGTGTCGAATGTCCGCTCGGGAGATGGAGACAGTGGTGCGCGGGTGTGATCCACATAACCCTCGTTCCACTTGATGTGCTTGCTGATGTTCTGCTTGATATCGCGCAGGATGTCGTTCTCCTTCTCGGCCTGGACTTCCTCCAGCAACTGCAAGTCCTCGGCGCCGGTGACACCGCCCTTGAGAGGCAGACGCAGTTGTGGCGCACTGGGTCGCTGGGGCATTTCGGCCTGCTTCTTCTTCGGCTGGAGAAGGGAGTCAGCAAATGTGCGCGTGCATTGGCACAAAGCAGCAGAACGCACCTTCTGGTTGATGAGATCCTCATCGTCATCCTTGATATTGAGCTTCCGCTTCATCTCTTTGACCTCGGTGCGCTGGGCGAAGACCTGACGCTCCATCGAGATCATCTCCCGTCGGCCGATCTCGCGCTGGCGCACCAGCGCAATCAATTGCCGCGCGTCTTCCAGCTCCTTACGCAGACGCCGCAGCTTCTCCGCGCTCTGCGCATCTCTGCCACGAGTCTTGCGGATCTGCCGCACCTCGCGCCTACGGAAACAGACATACGGATCACTATCGTCCGTGTCTTGGCCGGTTTCAAACTGCACAGGATAGAGTCAGCGCGGTCGCACGATACAACAGTGGCTGGGGACACTCACCTTGAGACTTGGCTGCAGGCTATGGTTCTCCGTGGCCATCCGACGCGACTTCCAGTGCTCATAGATATCCTTGGCGAAGCGCTTGACACAATCCTCTACCGCGGCATCCATCGCACTTTCCATGTCCGCATAGGAGGGCACCGGGGGACTGTCGACTGCCGCGAACGGCTGCTTAGCCTGCGCGGTCTCCTCGAAGAAGTTCATGGTCGCCTCGAAGTCATCCTCGGAACACTGGTCGGCGGCGTCGCGCTTCTGGTTGAAGATCTTGAGGAACACATCGTCCTCCTCGGTCATGTTATACGGACATCCGCAGCAGTCCTCGACGGTGGAGGAGAAGCGGATGTACGTCGCGGGCTGCGAGAAAATGGGCGGGTACAGCTCATCATAGCGCAGGTTGCTGAGGATGGTCTCGGGGGTGGGGATGTGGGACGCGTTGACCTTGCCGCGGGCGCTGGCCTTGATGGCGACCTGCAGATGGAATTCCTAGAGGCGTGGTGCCGTGTTAGCATGCCGTTTTGTTTCCTGATGAAAAATTTGGTGATGATATCACGTGATCGTGCAGGGCTTGCGGCTAAAATTAGAGTGGCTAGGGGGGCGTACCTCCTCCTCGGCCTTTTCAACGCCGGTTTCGATGTTTTGTAGGGAGGACTGGATCTCTTCGTCGAGGGCATCGATCTCATCCTCGCGGACGATGGGGATGGACGCCTTGGAGGTGAGTTTCTTGGGGCGCGTCCGGCCCAGGCCCCCGTAGCGAGTCATTGGGACGGGACGCGCAAGCAGGCAACGACCATGGGCGGAGGGGGGGATGAAATGGGTATCAGGAGAAAGAGGAGATCATGGGCTGTATGGTGGTGGTATTTTCGTGATGAAAAACGATACGGGGAGGGGTGTTATGGACCAAACAATGATGCAGGGAGAGCAGCCAGGCGTTGGGTTGACGTTGCAGTGTGACCCGGGTCTGCTCGGGGTTGGTCCAGTGCACGGCCTCAGGGGCTCGCTTGCCACTCCCGATGCGGTTAGTGCGGGGGGACGGATATCAGATTCTCGGGTCGTTGTTATCATTCATCATCCTCCTCCCCATCGCCCCCATCATCATCATCACTCTTGCCTTTTCCAACCCAGTACATACCACGAGGCATGGACTCCTCCCACTATGCCACCCGTGCGAGGCGCGGCTCGGTTGGCACTACCCAACTGTTTGACAACATCGTGTCCGGCTCCAACTGTACGTGTCTCCGCCTGCTTCCCACTCCCGATGCTGACCGGATCCAGTCGACCGCGATGAGGTGGACCGACTGCGTAAACGGTTTATGAAACTCGATAAGGTGCGGTGACCAGGTACCACCCCCCGAAATGACGCTCACGTGGTCTCTCCCAGGACGCCTCCGGGGCAATCGATCGCGACGAGTTCCTCTCGCTCCCCCAAGTATCCTCCAACCCGCTCGCCACGCGGTATGTCTCATGCGCGCGCTCTCACCCATTGATCCCTGCCTGACATCTCTCCCTCTTAGGATGATCGCGATCTTCGACGAAGACGGCGGTGGCGATGTCGATTTCCAGGAATTCGTGACCGGGTTGTCGGCATTCAGTTCCAAGGGCAACAAGGAGGAGAAACTGCGGTTCGCGTTCAAGGTCTACGACATCGACCGCGATGGCTACATCTCCAACGGCGAGCTGTTCATCGTGCTGAAGATGATGGTCGGCAACAACCTGAAGGATGTGCAGCTGCAGCAGATCGTCGACAAGACTATCATGGAGGCCGACAAGGATCGCGATGGGCGAATCAGCTTCGAGGAGTTCACCGATATGGTCGAGAATACGGACGTGAATCTAAGCATGACCCTGAGTACGGCGCCCTCCCCGTCCCCTCGTTATTCACCACGCTGACCGTTAACCACTCAGACCAAATTTGATTTGTCTATGAATGAATAGTATCCTGGTGCAGGGGTGTGTGGTTGATGGCGTTTCTTTTGATTTACTTGTGGGCAATGACATGATGACCAGCGATGATTGAACATACATAGCCAAAATGTCAGGTCGGTCAGCAACCTGAAACGAGCGACCTTCCATGGTTTCATTTACTTCTTCTTCTTCCTTCCTTCCAAATGACCTCGGCGTCGCATCCTCCTTTCATTTCCTGGCCGACTTCCGGTCTCGTGGACCCAGTAGTTCTTTCTCTCCTGGCTGCAGCCCCAATCGCAAGTGTGTCAGGTGTCTCGGATTGTCGGGTCTGGTGAGACGCGACATCCGAATTCCGAGGCACTGGATTCGACGCAGGGGTGTCGAGACGTGGTACAGGCCGACTTCTTCGCCACGACCGCCTCGTGTTTTGTGCGACGAGTGATGACCACGGTATCGGGAGAGGATGGGGATGCTAGAACAGCCCCCAGAGTATAATACAGAGATCTGAAAATGATCTTCGGAGTAGTCATGTACACTGATCGAGGATCTGCTGCACGATCGAGACTAAGCCGAGAGAGTAACTAGACAAGAACAAAGTACCTCAAACCTCGACTCATCCCTCGTCCCCATCCCAACCAGTCCGCGGAACAATGCGCAGTATGACATCGTTCGCCCTTTCGTGCCCAATCCAATCCTTTTGCAAGCCTCGCCGATCATCCCCGTGTAGGCGTTCGGGGCAATCGATTTTGCCATTCATCTCGATCGGCGCAGATATCCGCCCGCGTCCGTTCGAGGCGTCGGCGGCTGTCCGGGCGATCGCTGGAATGAGCTTCCCTCACCCCCTAAATCAGTGCGGGCGTCTAATTAGGGAACTATCCAGCATTCGTCACGAAATGTACACGATACCTAACGAATGGTGCCTAATGTCTGCCCTATGGTTCTCCTGGGGGGGGGTGGGTGGTGTACTTCCATCCCTTTATCCCTGAGCGCCGGCAAGGGGAATAGCCCTAACTCCCAACTGTCTGACTCCTAAGTCAGCCCCAGAGTTACACATCGTCCCTCATTGACAGCTGAGATCGGGAACCCACTCAGGAACCTCCTCCCCGGGTTCCCGATGGTCCCAGGGCTGCCCAATGTAGATTAGCCGCGTCGATCCCATTCCTCTAGTGCGTAGTCAATAATGATGATAGTCCAGGTGCTCGGGTTTAGAAGAGAGGGTCAGGAATGGAACCCTCAAGCCCCCTCTAGCGTCATTACTACTATACGCTTGTTTTTCTTTTCTTTCTGCAGCTGCAGACAGACAACGTGCCCTACTACATCCTCCTACCTACGCCATACTTGCTGCCTACGTACCTGCCCAACAACCAACCCTACATCCACCTCACCCAACCTGGCATCCTACGCGAGTCCGCCGCAGTCTCCCAAATCGTGGGTTGACCTCGATCTGCACCGGGAGTCCGCGTGGGACAGCCTGATGGATGGCGATAATCGCCGATTAAAACACCATGACCGCCTGAGAGCCCTGGGCCATTCCAACTCGGCTCGATTTACGGCCATGAACAACTCGCGCGTTGTAGACTCGGCCGCCCTGTCGGCTGCGGAGAGGGCCCAGCAGATGCCCTACACCGGCTATGGAGGATACACAGGGACAGCCTTCCAAGCCGGTTCGTTGCAGGCGAATGAGGTACCTGGGGCTTACCAGCAGGACTTTGCGCGCCATCAGCAGCAGCAACCACCGCAAACACCGCAAACACCGCACCACCATAGACAACAACAACAACAACAACAACAACAACAACAACAACAGCGTCGCGGACAACCTCAACAGCAACATTCCCAAGACGTACAACCCCAGCAGCAGCCGACCTTCAATCCATACGAGTCGGCCATGCTGTACGGCTTTCAAGGCCCATCCACCCACAGTCAGGGCGCCTACGAGGTGGTGCCACAGTACTCGACGCGGCAGTCTGCAGCCACGATGGATGCTCTGTCGAACCAGTTTGGAGTTCCACAATACTATGCGCCAGAGGAATCATCTCGCGCCGGGGTGGTTCCTCAGTCGGTGCTTTCGCCCTATCTGAGCGCGCAACTCCAGCAGCAGCCATATAGTACCAACCAGCAGGTTGCGTCCATCGCGCGTCCCAATACGACAGCACAGCAGCCCTTCGCTGCTACGATGGCGGATTTTTCTTCGATTGGCACTGCACCGACAGCGCGAATCGACCCGCAACAACATCACCAGCAACAGCAACTATCTGCAGACCCCAGTCTGGACGAGGCATACACACAGTATCAACGCGCACTCCTCCTCACCTTCGAACACACCCGCGCAGGCCGACTAGTCGAAGCAAGCCGCTCCCTCCTCGAAATTTCCGAGTGGCTTGTCACGAACGCACGCGATCTCGGTACGCATCGTCCATCTCCCCAGCTGCAGGAACGATGCAATGCTAGCTAGCTCCACTGCACGAAAATGGAGCACCCTTGGACGAAACTGATCATCATGAATATCCAATTTAGGAATCCTCCGCGACGACCACCTCCTCCACGCAGACCGGGTCCAGCTCTGGAGCGACTTCAATCTGTGCTGGCTGGCCGTGTGCCAGAAACAGAAGGATCTGACGCGTGACCTCGTTGCGACGGGCCATCAGCCACCGCAGACGAGTCTGCTGCACCGTGAGCGGCTGGAGGCCATGGGAAAGGATCTGATCCACCTGTGCGATCAGCTTGAGCAGCACGGCCTGGTCGATTATCAGGTGGGGGTGTGGGAAGAGGAGATCCTTTGCGGTAAGTCATACTTTAGTTCGTCGGAACGGGACTAAGCTAAAAAGAACTAGTGCTCGGCCAATGTCTAGATCTGATCGAAGCCAGACCCGATCTGCTCCGTCTCCAGACCGTCCCTGAACCCGCTGCCGCGACACCTTGACCTTTGCCCCCCTTTCGTGCAGATAATTACCCGACAGAGTGGTTTCGCGCTCAGACGTCGATCGGAACCGACTGTCGTGCGCGGGGCTGGCGATTGACCAGTTCCCCGGGACTAGTTACCGCCACGATGGGCTATTGTTTACTAGCCTGCCATAGTTGGCTGGGGGCCACTACTACTCACTCTTATTGTTGTGGTGAGGATCGCTGATGATGCGATCGCTTCGAAAAGTAACGACAATTTGTCATTCCTCTCTCCCAAGGCGACCGGTGACGCGACCTCTCGTTGTTACGGTAGCTTTTCTTTAACCGTCTCTCTCTCCCCCTCTTTGCATCTTCGTCTTCCTCGGCCCACGCTCTGTGTGCGAAGAGGCTTTCCTTAGGGCTTAGCGAGACGGCGCTGCTCTGCTCTGCTGTCTGTGCTCGATTCGCTCATTATTACTCGCAGCTGACGCGGGAGCTTGTACATAGTGATCTGCGGATCGAGCTTGTTCTTTTGTCGTTGTTGTTCGGGTCTGATTTCCATTCTGGATCAATTGCATTCGGGGGGCGCATGCGGGCTGACGGGGGTCAAAAGGATTATCGGCGCAATTCGGCGTGGACCGTCTCTGGATGTCCGGAGCAATGTTCTAAGGAGAGAAGCCTCCTTTTGGTTACAGACATAGATACCCTCAGACATCACGAATGATAGTCCAATGTAAATCGAACCGCCAAAATAGTAACCCCGGATATGCATTTGAGTACAGGATATAGAACCGGAGTCGCGACTCTCGATCGGCTGCGCTATGGCAGGTGGAAAATAATACACATATGGAAAGAAAAAGGAAAGAAAATAGATCACCGCTTGACCCAGGTGGGCATCTTGCGGGCCTTGACGTGACCGGGCTTCTTCCTCTCGACGCGACGGGCATCGACGGAGATCACACCAGCTAGAAACAAGTATGTCAGTATTATGTTATACACCTTCCGCAAGTTGGAAGTGGTAGTAGACGTACCCTTTCTCAAAACAGGCTTCAGAGCTGGCTCATGCACCAACAATGCCCGCGCCGTAGCCAACGTAATAGCCTCCGCCTGGCCTGTTACACCGCCGCCACGCACATTGATCCACGCATTGTACTTATCCAGCCGCTGTGTACAACGCAGTGCCCACAGCGCGCTCTCGCGGTCATGCACGCGCTTGAACACGTCGACCAGCGACCTGCCGTTAACGAGGATCTCGCCCTCGCCTTCGACGAGATGCACCACAGCCGAGGATTCCTTGCGCTTGCCTCTTCCGCGCGCGCGCCCGCTCTCGTCCACAGTCGGAGGCGCCAGTTGCTGCGCGTACGGGTTCCCGGGCCGTAGGAAGGACTCCAGCGTGGTCCGCACCTCGGCGGGAACAGCGGCGGGCTGGATGCGGTTGAGCCGTTGTAGGATCTTGACTAGGCTCTTGTATTTCTTTGTGGGTACGGGTTCGCCGACAAAATCACGGAACTGGGCGAGCTTGAACCATGCCATTCGCGGTGCTTCGCTTGCTTCCATGGTCGGGAGCCCGGAGTATTTCGCTTGCAGTTTCTCGAGCTTTAGGACGTGGTCGATGAAGCGGGGGCTGCCGGAGAAGTAGGCCGGAGAGGCGGGGACAATTCGCGCGGGTGACCGGTTGCTAAAGGTTGAGAAGTCGATCTCCGGCGCTGCTGGGGATACTGCCTCCTCTGTCGTTGCATAGGTGCGGGTTTGGGTTCGGGGGTGTCGGAGGTGTGAAGGAGCACGGGAGACGGATACTCGGGAGGTGGATGATGGAAGCCGAAGCAATTGCATCGCCTGAGCGATACAATTGGACCTGTGTCCGGCCATGGTTGTTGTGTTCGAGAGCCTGTCCAGTCAATGTCTGACGAAGCGAGGTGTTGTATTGTGAAAGTAGTGGAGCCGATAAATTCAGAAGGGAGTGATCATGTGACTACACGTGATCCGCGAGGCCTCACGTCTGTACAGTAGTGGCGTAAAAGTCTGAGGCTCTCCATAGTATCTTTCTTTACCGCCTCTTTATAAATGGACCTTTTTCTAAGGGACATACCGTCCATTAATTGTAGTATTTGAGTGGTACGAACAATTATTGACGGCAAAATATTAGCGCGGTATTTGGAGAGTCTCTGACTTGTACACCACTAGTGAGACCAAAAGAGTGCTGTGTTAGTGGAGTCGGTAATTGAGTACAGTAGGAATTGCTCGCCCTATCGAGGACCGCGAAGACGACCCTATGGGATAGGGCTGTTGCAAATGCAAATATTCGCAATATTTAGGTCTGCGGATGCAAATATTCGCAAATTCTAGGCTCTGCGGATTTTATTCGCAATCCGCATCCGCAAAATTCAGAGCCTGCGGATTGCGGATTGCGAATAAAATCCGGCGAATAAAATTGCGGATTGCGAATATTTGCAACACCCCTACTAGTATGGGACTGCTCAATGGCATTGGCTTCAACGATGATAGGATCACGACTACCCGCTGTGACAATGCACAGACCGTCGATTTGGTGACCAAGGAGTGTCGCCAGGCCTATACAATGCATCGGCATGTCGATATCATACGGACTTAGTCCAAACAGAGAGTTGCTGCGGGCAACATCAAGGTGGAATGGACGAATATGCATAAGTCAAATTTACCTTCTGGATGCCGCCGGCCTAAGTATACTAATTTCTTAGCACGAGGCCTATTTGAAATTTCTGTCTTACACCTTCCTCTACTACCAAAATACCCACTAGTCGCTCTCGAGTCGCTTTGGAGCTGAACATGCGTTATATTCAGATGTCACTCACCCTATAATTTGTGCCTAAACTCCTTCCCTGGCAGCCATAACTGTCCCGGCGGACTAGTTTGACTCTCGCTACAGGGGTACTTGTGTGCAATAGAGACCGTGTGGAAATCATTCACGAGGGGAAAGTTACCTTCCTTCTCAAACCATTGATCCGTGAGGGTTACTACGGTTGGCCAAGGCTCTCCTCCCAAGAAGATCTATTACTTCCGCGATGGCGCTTCGCACTCTAATTTTCAAGGTGCTAGAAGAGGCAAAGCACATCAAACTAGTTAATGCTAAGGTCTACAACACTACTCTGTTTAGGGGCAAGATGACCGTGGTGATTTTCAACAAGCGTTACTACCCAAATAATATCATTGATCAGCATATAAAGTTCTTTACCACGTACCTCCAACCTATACGCAGACAACAGAGGAAAATAGGGGAAGGAAGAAAGGTAAACCCTTACTTTGGCTTCATCTCCATTAGAAGATTAATAACCCTTAGCACCACATTAAGGTGACTTCTCATGTCTGTCTATGGCAACGCCGGGCAGTGGTCGCAGCAGCAGCAACAACAATAACGGCACGACCAATGACAATGACAAGGACAAGGACGAGAATATATCCGTTGATTGAGATGATTACGATTCACGACTATTATTTCTGCCACAGAGATGGCCATTGACGTTCTTTTCTTCTCGATTGGATCAATATGATGTTCATATCAATTAAAACCGCAACAGAATACAGTGGAATAGCCAACAAATTGGAGCGTCCTTGGTACCACGTGACCACGCATTAACTAGTTTCTCCGGATGCCGACGGAACAGCCAACGCGCACAAAATTTCGTCTCCAGCCCCTCCTCCCATTCTTCTTCTTCTTCTCTCCATCTTTTCTTTCCTCCCCCCAAATCTTTCAAGATGACGTTCGGCAAGCTTTACGGTCTTCCTGTATGTTCATTCTCATCTCCTCCACTCTCTTATCCCAAACTAACTCCCTTCTCAGGACAACGGTCGCACCATCGCCATCCTGGTTGCTGCCAAGCACAACAACCTGGACCTGGAGCTGGTCAAGACTGAGGCCAAGGCTACTGCTGCTTTCAACTCCAGCGCTGAGTACCGCAAGATCAACCCCGTTGGCAAGATCCCCGCTTTCGTCGGCGCCAATGGCTACACTCTCACCGAGGCTATCGCCATCGCCATCTACGGTATGTTTGACGATGTTTATCTTTACCCAGCAACAACACCACACTTGCCCTCTCTTGTGCCCTTTGCATGATGAACAGTATCATTACTAGTTATCCCTGACTGAACTATACTTGTTGATAATACCAACTCTGATAAATTGGCCTACCCCGCTTTGGAGGAAAATTTTCCATCACATTGCCCCATTGTTGCTTCTGATTGCTCGAACGACCCACTTGGACATTCTGACTGACTTGTCCTTTTGCAGTGACCTCCCAGAACGAGAAGACCACTCTGCTGGGCAAGACCAAGCAGGACTACGCCTCCATCGTCCGCTGGCTCTCGTTCACCAACGCCGAGCTTCTGCCCAAACTCGGCGCCTGGTACCGCCCCCTCCTAGGCCTGGACGGCTACAACAAGAAGGCTGTCGATGAGGCTGCCAAGGTTGCTGTGAACACCCTCGGCGTCTTCGAGACCCACCTCACCAACAACACCTACCTCGTTGGCGAGCGCATCACCCTGGCTGACATCTTCGCCGCCTCCCTCCTCACCCGTGCCTTCGCTACTGTCCTGGACAAGAAGTTCCGCTCCAACAGCCCCGCGGTCTCCCGCTGGTACAACACCATCATCAACCAGGACGCTTTCAAGGCTGTCTTCCCCAACCCCGTCTTGGTCGAGGAGGTCATCAAGTACACTCCCCCCAAGAAGGAGGAGAAGCCGAAGGCTGCTGCTGCCCCCGCTGCTGCTGAGAAGCCCGCCGAGGAGAAGCCCAAGCCCAAGCACCCTCTGGAGGCTCTCGGCAAGCCCACTCTCATCCTGGACGAGTGGAAGCGCCAGTACTCCAACAGTGAGACCCGCGAGGAAGCTATGCCCTGGTTCTGGAAGAACTTCAACGCCCAGGAGTACTCGCTCTGGTCGGTCAACTACAAGTACAACGACGAGCTGAAGCTCACCTTCATGGCCAACAACCTGATCGGTGGCTTCCACGCTCGTCTCGAGGCATCCCGCAAGTACCTCTTCGGTGCTCAGGGCGTCTACGGTGAAAACTACAACTGTCTCATCAGGGGTGTCTTCATGGCCCGCGGCCAGGAGAGCCTCCCCGCCTTCGACGTCGCCCCCGACTGGGAGAGCTATGACTTCGTCAAGCTCGACCCCACCAGCGAGGCTGACCGCAAGCTTGTCGAGGACATGTGGGCCTGGGACGTCCCCGTCATCGTCGAGGGCAAGGAGTACCCCATGGTTGACGGCCACGTCTTCAAATAGATGTGACACGCAATTCTTTTCTTCTCTTCCATCCTCCCCCAAATACCCTCACCCTTCCCGTCCCCCTCTTAAAAAAGACTTACGCGCCGATGTTCCTTATGTTCATGGTTATGATACGTTGAGATGTGGAATGATGATCGATCAGGACCTAAGGTGTCTCCGTCTCAGTCTGGCTGCTTGATAGTTTAGTATGAATCGAACAAGGCAAACAGCATGAGATGTTCTCTCAATTCACTCATTCTTTATACCGTAGACGCAATGGCATTGTTATTAGTGTTGGGTATCCATCATAGTCATCTGGTTATATGTATTGAGATCATAACCCCATTGGCTTACAACTTTGGCCCTGTCACGAAACTGCATTTTGAGAAGTGTGCGACGTGATGCTCCCGTAGTAGATAGTGTAGCTCAGATGGTTGTGACAGAGAATCCACCGTGCGTTGGTTTAATATCCCCGACCTTTCAACTTCGCATCTACTTATCTGGGCCGATAGAGCATAGCAACCCGCAGGGGAAAAACGAAAGCTAATCCGAGGGCATGCGCAGACTTGGGAATCTAAGTTTCGGATGCATTTGGCCAACCTCGCCTTTCTACTACCTCGCGCCCAGATGCCGTTCTGAAGACTGAGGTTGAAGATGGCATCGGATGCAGAGATACCGTGTTCTGTGGAGTCACACTGGGCCTCTTTGTACGCTTTTTAAGCCAAGGCAAGAGGTTGAATACACCACCGCATGCGAAGATGCCCAACCAAAGTGCCAACTCACTTCCATATATAACTATGCCAAGGATGTTAATAGCCGGCCCGAATACTTATCGTATGTTAGCGACTGCTCTCTCATCCAAACATCTTACTCCACTCACGAATAGATACGAGAGAAAACAGATCACCAGCGGCGTCGATGCCCACAAAAAAGAAGCTGATTCCTCGTACTGTTCGGTGGACGTAAATGTCCCAGTAATGCCTCAGTACCCCTGCCGAGAGCAGAGATGCGCTTAGAACAGCCATCAAAATGAGAGGCCATCTGATATCACGAGATCTGGCTTCTTTTAATGCAAATATCAACCCCGCTTCAATGGCACCAAGAATCAGAAAAAGAGGTGCCACCGCGGCAATGCATTTCGTGACAGAGTACCTCTATTCCATAGTCAGCAATACGTAGACAATGAGATGAGACCGATTACCCTTACCTTCCCATAGTATAGGCACTGGCCCCAAGTAATAAGGCTCAGAGTAGTAAGTATTTGAGGCTGGACTCTTAGAGCCACGTTGAACTCTTCCACAATATTGTACACCCCGAGAGGGACCCCGGCAGTTGCCCACAATAGCATCATTGACCCTTGCAAACCTTCAATGTCATGTCTTCTGTAATTTATTATAATCTGGGGTAGGAGCTAAAAAAAAAATTAGCATAATCGAGTAAGATCTTAGCCAGACACGAATGCCCTACCTGGATAGACCAGCACACCTATGAGCTTTATTAGTCATTAGAATCAATATTTCAAGCAGTTGAACACACCGCGCCTACAGTTCCCAGGACATTTTCTGCTATAGGGATGTCCATGCCGAAAAGGTAGGAGAATATGAGAGGGCTTAGGAATCCAAAATATTGAAAGGGTTTGGTAGATAAGAACGATTCATCATGCCACGTGACAGTGGGTATATTTCCTAGAATTCTAATTGGGCGCTTTTTGGACGCACCCCCTTCCTCATTGCCATCGACCCTAATAATATGGACGCAGAAAACGAATTGAAGGAGTCTTTCAAGGCAAATAATTGACGGGCACCGCCGAATTTATGCGGGAGGGCAGAAACATTCTATCACTGTTTTATTCCTTGGATGTAAGATGACGCCAACGACACGACGCTTTATTCAAAGAATTGAAGCAACCTCTTTCACGTTCCACTCACGATCCCAGGATTAGTTTCCATAGTAAGGGTTCGGAACCGAGTCCGTAGTTGACTCGGTGCAACACTGGTCGAATATCTTTGCCCCGGTCGAGTCATACAAGCAGTTGTCGGCTCCGAAATAGATATCACCATAATTCCGGGGCCAGACAGCCTCAAGTTTGCAGCCAGGAACCACGTTATAATCAGTCTTGTCATCGCCATTGAACTTTGCATAGATGGTCGCAGTACTGTTGGCTGTGTTTTGATCCGCAATACCTATTTGGAAAGAGTTTCCTGTAAGATCAATCATAAATATTTATGAGAAATGTTATGACATACTTGTGGAGCTGGGATGGCATAAGTTCTGGTCGTTAACGTTGATGCATCCATCGTTAACGTGCTTCATCATCCATATTAGCCGATAACCTTCACGCACTAAATGATTCTTCTTTCGAACACGTACCAAGTTGGTTCCACCAGAGTTGTATCCAGATGGTGCAGTACAAGGCCAGTAGTCACCACCAGGAGCCCCATTCTCCACATTTTGGGCTGCAGTTGCGATATCGTCACAGATGGGCAAGTTGAAGAACCCAGGAGTGCGGATTCCGTTTTGAAAGATCACGTCACCTTCCGTTCCTTGTCCATCAATGACCTTTGACAGAGATGGCATTTTATAGCCATTTGCGTTATTATTCAGCTGATAAGCCTGGTACGAACTCTGCACAATATCCTCTAGAATGACACCACCGTAAGCAGTACCGTCGAGAGTCGAGTGAGTGCCACCAGGGAGACCACTGAAAGGCTGCATGCCAGGAGAAGTGTTGATGCTCACTACATAGTAAGCATCATTATTGTAGCAGACATAGCTGCCCACGAGGGTGCTTTCAGACATGTACTTGAGAACATCTTGATCCACGGATGTGGAACAACCACCTGCCTTGCGTCTGCATTAATTGGTAAGTATATCTCTTCTCCCAAGTAAGTCGGGGACTCATTCTTACAGAATTCGAGGATATTGTTTGGAAGGAGCTTCTGCCCAGGCAGCTGGAATCAGCTGCCCATAAAGGATCTTTTCTGCCTGGGCAGTCATCCCAGTCAGCTCCACCTGAGATGAAAGCAGAAGCATGGCACCGCTGGTGACCATACTCTGAAGAGCAGTGATGGAGGAGTCATCACTTGCTCCGCTAAAGAGGGATGTCATATATCCACTCTCCATGCCAGTCCAGGCTGAAAAATAAGTGCCAAGTGCATCCGAGATTCCATTTTCAGTACCTAATGCATTGCTTGCGCTGTTTTGGGTAAGCTTCTGGTCAATATCAAGCTGTGCCGCAGGGGTAAGAGAGATCACTGACGATGACATCGAGTCTTTGCCCATCGCAGTGCTGAAAGAGATGATAGCTGCGTTCGTTACGTCTTTGCCCATAGAGAAGTACTTCGAGCTGGCAATAACCTCGACTTGCTTTAGCGCTAAAATCCCGAATTCCAGTTAGCAGCAATCTTCAGATACAGCAAGGGATATTATTACCAATGTTCCATGCAAATGAGCTTGCAATGCCAGCAACCATGGTAATGGCATCCAGGATGAACTTGATTATTGTACTGTCATCCTGGATTTGGGGCGCAAATGTGCTGGAAAAAGTACCAATATCATTTTGCATGGCATTCAGAGCGTCACCGAGAGCATTATAGGTTTGCTGATGAAGCTGAGTGGACGATATTCCAGGTTAGGCAACAAAGAATACCGCGAATGACAAACAAATCCACATACCTGATGGATGGAGGAGAAAGAGTTCATGATCAGATATCTGCGTGTTCAATTGAGTACTTATACTTGTTTGTTCCAGAAAGAAAGTAGCTTACTTACCCAGCAGGGTATTTGAGTTGATTACAGGTGAGCACCGTAGAGCAAGGAACATTACCAATATCTCCGCAGTTCCAGTTGTCTGGGCCAACAAAGTAATTGCTGATGAATTCGGGGAAGTTTAAGCCACTGGCAGAACCCGAAGAAGACCAGGCAGCCAAAGCAGCTTTCAGGGCATCATCTGCATCTGCTGCATCCCAACGGGCGGTGGGGTTCAGCGTCGCGTCAGTGATTTTGGAAGTGCATTGGACATTCTTCCAACCCGATGAATTTGAGGTTCCATTAGGGCGGATAGATGAAGAAGGGACAGGCTTGGAAGGCCTCGGAGGCTTTGAAGGCTTCGGAGACTTTGCAGATGTTGCATGAACAACGCTAGGAGGGGCAGCTTGGCCCAGTACGCATAGCAAGGACAGCGACGTCCAGAAAAAGACAAATCGCATTTTGAATTGGTGCTTGGGTGATCAAACAGATAATGACTGAGAAAAGAGATCTTTGGTTGAAACAATTCAATGACAGCTACCATGTTGGTCTATTTATACCCTCAAGAGCGCCTCCTTTCCCGTCAAATATCTGGAGATGAAGAATACGAGAACTACAAACCCCCAAGACCAAATTGAGCATCCAGTCGGGCCAAAAAGTTGAAGCGTGCTTTGAGAACCATATGACATTCGCTGATGAATGCAGAGATCCTCTTTCTCGCCCCCATAGATGCAAGTGTGGCGACTACTCCGGCGTTTTGCATTATTACGCAAAAGGGAAACCGACGAGGATCAATGTCTGACAGGAAAGTTCGCTTAGCAGAAAGATCGTCAGGGCACTGAAAGCGGGAGATGAACCTTTGGGTTGTTCCCGAGCTAAGCATAGAATACGAGCGCCGCTTATTGCTCCTCCAATCGCTGCGCCCACATTTTCCACGTGGAGTGAGTGGGCCCTGAATGTTAGATGCAACTTTAGGAAAGTTGTCAACCTTGAGATATGCCTTATTCTGAAGACTCCACTAACCTAGATTATCATCAATCGGCCCATAGCATAAATACGAGTGATTAAAATAGATTCCGAGACGGACAATTTATTTTCATTTCCCGATTAGATTGATTGGCGCGCTCCGTTTCTAGTTCATACCAGAATTCTCGGTCTCTGATAGTTATGAGGCCGGTTCGTAAGAGTGATTTGCGTGCTCATCGTGATCAATTGAGTCCCGGGTCACTAAACTATCATCAACGCTATCGAAAGCAGACAACAAATCCTAAGCACTAGACCAGTGAAGAAGCTCTCCAATATAGCCTAGTGATTCCCGAAGCGGCACTCCATCCTGATATATTTAATTTAATTATAACTTGCTGGTGTATCTAAATAAATGGCCGCTCTATAACTCTCCTTCCCCGAAACAGTTCAAGCTAAGTCGGCAGTAGCAGAGCGTCGGAACAACGATGTCCTCCAGCCGCCGAAAGAGCAAGAGGATATCGCTTCGCAAAATCCCAAAACTTCAAGGCTGGCTGAAATCACTATTGAACGCTTTCAGACGGTAAGGAGAGGCAGGCCACCTTTTGACTCAGTTGCCTTTACTTGGACTCGCGCCCCTCAAACCTTTATGGATGACGCAGTTTTGGGCCCATATACCTGTAAGGATCCTGAAAACATCTCCAGAGCAGACGTGTGGCATCTTAGAAGAGGATGTAGGCTACGAATCTAGACCTATGACATTTTGGGAACCTTGCAGGGCATCTTAAGCGACAAATTGTGCGCTTCGTGTTACATGACACTGTCGAAGTGTTCTCGACACAAGTACGATTACGACCATTGGAACAGGGGATTTGAGAATGGAGACTATTAAGGATCATGGGGTTTAAGAAGATCTCCACCACTTATGACTCAAGGGCTCTCTTGCATGTCAGACATTAAGAGAGTCAGTCATTCATTCAAGAAGAAGGAACTTGATCCTGATCGAGAGGCTTCTGAAGAAGCTTCAATTGATATCTTAGGCTGATTCATCTGTGGTGAGGGCTTTTTTACCTTATGAGGAGATATACTACGATGATTTGTTTCATGGACGGTGAGGGCAAGAAGATGACGATGCCGGTGAACCTGATGAAGCTGATGAACGAGACCCGCAAGAACTGGTGTTAAAAAATAAGGATCGATTTGAAACCTGGCCCAATAATACAACTGACTGACAATCAATCTAGGCCATGATATATAAGAAGAAACTATTGAGATTCTCAAACATCGATAGGTCACATAATAATACTTGGAGGAAGAATGAGGTTAGTTAATAGTCTTAGTCAAGGAATCAAAGCGACCCCGCTAACCTCGTGGATCTAGAGGTCTTTGTTAGAACCACGGAGTATCTTTGACCGACTACCCTCATTGATCACTTTTCAATTACTACCATTCGAGCTTCGGCCTGAGCCCTCAAAAAGGCCGTATCTAAATCTATATTGAATTGACAACTTACTATAGTTAACAATAAGAGGAAGCTCTGGCTATATTCGCGCGTAGAGATTCTTGGCCCATAAATCTAGTTAGGGTAACATCCGTGTTTAGGCCTCCAGGGTTACTATAGTGCGTGGAACAGTAAAATGTGATTGTGGGAGTTCCATCCAGTCACAACCGTGCGCGGAGACCCATGCGGAGAAGCGGGTCATTCGGTTTGTCAGGTTCAGAACACCTGCTGCTTGTGAGTAGACTGTTAAAAACGATTCTTGCCATAGATTTGGGGGCTGCTGGGGTATTCAGGAACCCCGGGGATCTAAGAATGTGGATCTAGATGTTTGGTCAGTCGATTGCAGTGCACACATTGACTCGCTTCTCCTTCTCTAACTAGAGGACGACGATTATCCATTTTTGACCTCTTTTTGACTTCGGACTTTAGGGAAATGAATCAGTTGCTCTTTCCCCGCTTGCCATTTTCTTCCTGTCGATCGTTGCATCCCCCATAAATCTCCCGTAAATCGCCCGTCAACTTGGCTACTCCTCCAACAAAATTTTACAATCAATTTTTCCCTGGCCTTTCCACCTTGTCTAGCTATAGTATGTTATCCGGGCCTTTTTAAGTGTTTTTGTTTTTGGCTTCTCACATTCGCCTTATATATGTCACTCCCATTCTGATGATTTCGTATAGTTGTCTGCTCTCCCTGGTTAAATTTCCAGAGCGAGAGTTGTGCTCAGCCTGGGCCAGTCTGAGTTAAACAAAAGATTCTTTGGGCCTTGCGACATCTCGCTGAGGCTTTAGCAATGGTAAATATTTCGCTATGGCTGGCGGCTGTCCTTGCCGGCAGTATTAGCCCAGCTTCCGCAAGCCCAAAGCAGAAGGATTCAGTATACAACACGGGCTTTCCTGGTGTGACCTGGGATAACAGTGCTTGGACCTTGACAAGCACTCATGCCAACAACACGGACTGGTTTTCTCAGTCGTTCGTTTCCAACGGCTACATTGGCGCAAGCTTTGCCTCCACTGGGCCATTCCCACACAACTACGGCCCTCCGAGCGTCCCATATTTTAATGATCATGTCACTTTTTCCACCATCGCCGGGTTTTATGATCGACAACCGAATGTTACTTTTGCGGCGGATCCTTGGCTTAGCCAATATGGATGGGAAAGTTCCATAGCCGGGATCCCTTCTTGGGGCTCCATAGTGCTTGATCTAGGGAACGGCATATACCTTGACGGCACAACTGATGAGGCCGAGCTCTCAAATGTGACTTTGCAGCAAGATTACAAGCAGAGTATTGCCAGCTACTCCTACACTTGGTCACCGAAAAAGCTGCCCGGGGCAGCGATCGACGTTTCCTATATGGTACTGGCCGACAGACTACATCCGAATCGGGCTTACGTGCGAATGAGCATCACATCCTCAACAGCCATGTCCGCCAAGGTGGTGAACATTATTGATGGGGCTACGGCTCTGCGAACAGACTTTGTTGAAAAAGGCATGAACGAACGGTTCATTCACACGGCCATCCGTCCAGAAGGAGTGAGTAACGTGACAGGCTGGATCTTTTCCACGCTGGACAGTCCCAATGCGAACATGTCAGCTTTGCGACAGAGCACAGATGAGCCGTACATCAGTATGAGTGCCTCCACCGTTGCCCAAGAAATGGAAATAAAACTTCAGTCGCACCGACCGGTCAGTGTAGTCAAGTACGTGGGCATTGCAAGTTCCGACGCCTTTGAAGATCCCGAAGAATGGGCACTCAGACAAGCGAAGGCAGCGGTAGCAAGCGGGTTTGAGAAGTCCTTACAAGGCCACGTCCAAGAGTGGAGGGAGCTATTTCCTACAACTGCTGTTACCAGCTTTGCTGACCCGGAATCCCACCGACTTCCTGCGCACTTGGTGGACCGGCAAATCACGACGGTCGTTGCAGCGGCGATGCTGCTGATGACCAGCGTTACCGAAAATAACCTTGCCCAGGTTAACAACGCACCCATAAACATGTATGGTTTTGGCGTATGCGGGCTGCTCTCGGATTGTTACGGCGGCCAGCGATATTGGGACCAGGATATATGGATGGGTCCTTATCTTTTCGCCACGAATCCAGTCGCTGCGAAGCAGATACCACTCTCTCGAACATACTTCTACCACCAGGCACAGGCTAATATTGGAACAGCCTGGCAAGGTTCGAAACGAAACTACACATTCTCACCCGGCGCCGCCAACTTCGCCTGGTCGCAAGGGCGTGATGGTAACTGCACGGCCTTTGCCCCCTGCTGGGATTATGAATATCACAACAATGGGGACATCGTCATGGCCTTTATCGACTATTGGGCGGCTTCTGGCGACGATGAGTTTTTCAAAGAGTCGCTGCTTCCCATCACGAATTCAATTGCTACCTTCTACTCCGATCTGCTGCGACTAAACGAATCGACGGGGACCTGGACCGTGTCTAACATGACAGATCCGGACGAATACGCTTCTTTTGTTGATAACGGAGCCTACACAATGGCTCTGATGCAATACACGCTCCTCAATGCCAATGCTTTCAACTCGTACTTTGGGCAGTCACAAAACAGCCACTGGGATGAGCAAGCTTATGCTGTCGATATCCCAATCGATAAAAGCAGGAATCTGACTCTGGAGTATACGGGTATGCCCAGCTCGATATCCATCAAGCAAGCCGACGTTGTCCTCCTCACCTATCCTTTGAACAACAACAATAACGCAACATTCAGCAATCAGATAGAAAACCTCCAATACTATGCTTCTCAGCAAGCCCTGGATGGACCGGGAATGACATATGCGATCTATAGCATCGACTCTTCGGTTCTAGAACCTGAGGGATGTGCGGCGTACACATACGACCTATACTCGTGGACACCTTATATTCATGGACCCTGGTTCAAGACCTCCGAACAGATGGATGATGGTGGAGGGGCTTATCCCTTTTTCACTGGGATGGGCGGCATCCTGCAGATTGATTTGATGGGGTACCTTGGTCTGCGCTATGGTATGACGCCCGGCGACGTGCAGGTGTATCCAGACTTGCCGCCGCAGATACCGTACATGCGCTTTCCGACGTTCTATGTTTCAGGTTGGCCTATCCATGCGGAAGCGACTCAAGAACACACGGTTCTCAGACGCTCCGGGGAGAAACCATTGGCGACAGCAAACACGAAGTTTGGCTCAAAAAGCATCACCGTTCGATTGGCTCGTGGCGCATCAGACAACATCAAGACATTCGAGCTTCCACCAGGTGGCACATTAACCATTCCAAACATGAACTCGCAGACGAAGAAGAACGTCGTCCAGTGTCGTCCTGTGGTTCATTCAGAGCAAGCAAAGACACCTGGTCAGTTTGTCCAGGCCGCAATCGATGGCTCGAATAGCACGTCATGGTTGGCAGATGCCAATAAGACCAGCAGCTTTACCGTCGATCTGAGTGACGAAGGATTCCAGGTGGTCAACAGCCTCTTCGTTCAATGGACCACAGCACCCCCTGCCGATTCATTTGTCATATTCCACAACACTAGTAGTCTGAGCGGTCAGGACGTGACAAAGATTAACCTGTCCTCTGGTGCTATTACTTCCAAGTACAATCGCAGCAGACTGGAACCGAGTCTTATTCGGCAAGCCTATCAGGGATCTGTCAATATCAGCCTGGCTGGCAAAGGAGTTTGGACCGGACGATATGCAACCCTTCTCATTGATGGAAGTACTCAGCAAACGGGAGTGGCAGAATGGTCTGTACTTGTGTGATATTCCATAGGAGGCAAACAAGAACCAAGCATCGGGTATATCAACGGAAGGTTGGAGTTGCCACGGTATGTAGCCGTAAGCCACGTAGGATGCTTAAAACGTATGAAAATAGAGCGCGTAGTTGTTCTGTTAAGCATCTCCATAAGTGACAAGCTCAGTTGTCAGCTGAGACCAAATTCCTGCAACTTGAACTCAATACTGCTCTATATCTACTGCATCTGAGGTTCTTGCTCTTCGATTTGGATGCTGAGATGCTGATTAAGACGCCTGATCCACTCAAGCCCTAATAAGGCCCTTCGGTCAGCCTGCCGAGTACCATTATCTAGTCTATTGATGCCTGTGGACATGAAAGCTGGCTTTGGAGTAATGTTGTATCTTTCAACCGCGTGAAGGACTTGAGAAGGTTGTGTTTATTTTAATAGAAGAGTTGGAGGGGCAAGCCACAATGATTGAAGGCAGCAAATTATGACGATTCAAAACACCTACTAACGAGCACTTGGCCAAACTATATAAAGGCCGCCCCTCCCACTCCTCAATCCCTCTTTCTTTTCGGCCTCGTCTTTTCCCTCCCACACAGAACCCTTCTTGTCTTACGGAGAAAATACAAGGCTTCAAACAAAATACTTTTTTTCAAACTGCCGCCCTTCGTTTTCCTATAAGAACTTGTCAGCATGGCATCCGAAATCAGCACGAACAAAGTATACGTCGTCACCGGTGCCAACAGGGGTCTCGGCCTTGGTCTCACCAAGGCCCTTCTATCTCGTCCCAGCACTACCGTCATAGCCACAGTGCGCAACGACGAAGCAGCTGCAAGCCTGCACACTGAGCATTTAGATAGGACAGAAACTGGTCAGGGCAGTGCGCTGCACATCATCCAGCTGGATTTCACAGCAGCCTTAAGCCCTGAGAGAATCTTCGAACGCTTCTCCAAGACGGTCGACAAAATTGATCACATCGATGTTCTAATCAACAATGCCGGGTTCGCCGCGCCAATGCACCCCGCAACCCAAACCCCCGCCGAGGACCTCCGTGCCAGCTTTGAGGTGAACACAATCGCGCCGTTAATGGTCTTTCAAGCCCTTTGGCCTCTGCTCCAAAAGTCTCCCTCGGGAGCACCAAAAGTCATCCTGATTTCGTCATCTGTCGGCTCTATCCGAGCTCAGGAGCCCATGACTGGGGGTGCATATGGACCCAGCAAAGCAGCTGCAAACTGGCTAGTTCGTGCCCTACATCTTCAGAACAAGGATAAAGGGCTCGTTGCAGTTGCGCTTCATCCTGGTTGGGTTCAGACGAGGAATGGTCATTTCGCTGCGAAGGAGTGGAATTACGCCCCAGGTCCGCCGGATACGGTGGAGGATAGTGTGAAAGGTATGCTAGAGGTTATTGATAAAGCTACAAGGGATACTACCTCGGGAGAGTTTGTTGCGCAGACTGGGGAGGTTATTCCTTGGTAGTGACTATACGCGGAAAGAGACCCGTCAGGCATTCCTGGTGTGGCTCAATTTGACAGTTGTATCTTCAGCTAGGGCATTACTTAATTATAACACCAGAGAACACTTATTTGAATACGATATTTTATCCATAGCTATATACATAGTATCCAGCAGGGTTTAACCGCCATAAAGTCTGTCTATCTTACAGGGCTGAATTGGTTATAGCAACTATTTAATATATATCCCCTTCAAAGAAAATGGAGTGGCCGTCTTAGCCGATTCGTTGCTTTCGCCTGACCCAAACCTCCTTGTCATCACTCTCAGAAATCCCATCCGTCGATGATATCCGAGGCTCCCGCAGCTGGACCTCCCATATCTTCAGCTTGTAGTTTCCGCGATCTGCCTGGCCCGAGAAGATATCAAAGGACCATCCGTGCTTAGGACATGTAATCCCAGCACTGAGAGTGATGCCAAAGTCTTCAATGTCGAAGACATTGCCCTGAGAGAGAGGGAATGACGAATGCGGGCATTGCTATCCAAGGTTCAGCTTGATCCGAGAACCTGACCTCAGATATATGACCCATACTTACATGATCAACGGCGTGGACTTGCCCTTTATATTTAAACACGAGAACCTGTTCCTTCAGATCCCCCGGCTGGTCAATGTCCGCTTCTACCGGAGCCTCGGGCGCCTTTGCCTTCGTGGGGATGCGGAAAGCCTTGCATCTTGGGGCGATCCGATAGGCGTCCTTATCCAGGTCGAGGTCTGGCAGTGAGGAAGCAAGGCCAACCGGGTGCCAGGATGAATCGGCCCGGAACTGTTGTCTGAAGGGGTTCATGTCATGAGGGAGGTTTTATGTTCGGCGCAATCGGGAGGCGTTCTATGGAAGTTCTTTTTTTGGGTCTTTCCCGGCCCCACCAATCACCGTGGGCTGTCTTATCCATTTTTGTCAATGTCAGATCCGTGGGTGTGCTCAATTCTACTTGGTGATCAAATAGGTTTACAATGGAGAATAAATCACTGATTGAATATGAAAATTTTGTACATGAGTAATGTCTACTTGATGCAGTTGTACAAAAACAAGCAAAACGAAGCCCATCTGTCGTACAATACCATAAGGCCCTCCTCTGATCATCCCATAAAAATAGACAGTATGCAGCATAAATCTATCACCTAAAAGACATCTAAGCATATCAAGCCTGGTCGCTCTTTGTTTTCGTGAACCCAAACGACTCCTCCAACCGGTCAAGAAGCTCATTCTCCGATCCGGAAGAGTAGGAAACTGATGATATTGAGCGAGTTTGTCTTCGAGGTATATTTTCTGGCAGAAGCCGGCCAGCAAGGAGCGGCGATGCACTAGGAGATTGTCCCTGAGAGGTATTTGACGAGATTCCGCCTGAAAATTGCGGTGATGCAGTGGCAAATTCAGATTCAGCAAGCGTTGCGTTTTTCCGATCATCATACATGCGATCGGCTTTCATTTTGCGCTTGGATTCCTTCGTGACCATAACAGCTCGCTCATTTTTGACTTTCTTTGCTCGTTTGGGGAGGGAAGCAGGCACTGCTTTGGCGGCCAAAGACTTCGCTTCTCTGGCAGCAGCCTTTTTGAGGCGCTTCTTCTCCCTTTTCGCGGCCTTCCTGTCCTGCTGCTTTTGCAGAGATGCGGCAGAATCGCCCGTTTTCTCTGTATCCGCCACTAACGCAGCACCCTTCCGCTCCTTCTTGCGTTCCTTGGCACGCAATTTCTGACGGGAGCGAGCGTCCATAGAGTCAGTGGTGGGAAGTCCGTGGGAATCGGTAAAGAGGGCAGCGCCGCCGTCATCATCCTCATCGTCCTCTTCCTCCAAGGCTTTCTCTGTTTCCCAGAAACTTGGATCCTCTTCCACTGCTTTCAACTCCAAGATCCCTTGGTCTTCGAGCATCTGCTCGTTCCAGACTCGGAGGACTTTGCTGACATCGTCGTGGCGCGATAATGCATCCAATGCACCGAGGACCTTAGCAAAAAGCCGCGATTCATCGATGTTTGGGTTATTCATGAATTCCGGGATCTCGAGGATGTTGTACGGTTCTTTGGAAGCTTTCAACTTGCTGTCGTCAATTAGGACTGTATTGCTTTGGTCCCATCTTTGACCCACGGGGAGATGGGTGAGGAATCTCTGTTGTTCCTCTCGCATCTTGCTTTGAGTCAGGTGAGCTTTGTTCGAGGAGCTCCCCGCTGAAGGCGGTTTCGTTGTTGGGTTACTGTCGATGGGCAAAGTGTCACTGTCAAGAGTCTCCCTCGGGTATTGGATTTGGATAGTTGGGTCCCCCCACACCATTTCCAACTTTTTATAGACCTGAATCTTGTTGTTATATTGCGCACGGCTGAGGTTGAACTTGTCGCGTCCCCATTCTGCTGCAAGCGCTTTCCGCTTCTTGCCCGGGAATAATTTGTCGCAGACCGCCCGTACAGTCTGAGGTTGTGAGCTGGACCAGATCATAACCGTGTGTTTCTTCAACAGCAGTTCCAGGAAGCGATCCAGACCATCTCGCCGAGCAAATGACGGAGGAAACTTGCGCGCTTTCCGGTAGATGAGGGTGCCGTTGAGATCCAGGATGACTAGAAGGGGACGTGGCGAGTTGCACTTTTGGGGAGGCAGTGATGCCTGTGCTAGGTAGCCCTGGTCTGGGGTAGGGACCTTGACAGGCGGCGGCCCCGAAGGCTCCGGGGTCGAAACAGCCGTCGTGCTCATGGGCTGGAAAGAGCCCATTTGTTGGTAGGGAGACATGAGAAACGGGTTCATGTTCATTGGGGTTCCCATCATGGAGGAAAAAAGCATAGGATTGAAAGAGGGCATTGTCGGCATGGCATTAGGACCTGGGTGGGGGGGATTCCATAGTGGAACGCTGAACGCGCCGAAGGCAGTCGGGGACTGGTTCGGTGGTTGCGGAGGCAGTAAATTTCCATAGTGCGCAGGCTGTGAGCCTGAATTACCCTGGACATTCGCATAGGTACCGTAGGAGCCCATATTGAACTGGTCGTATTGCGGGAACGACGAAGTATTGCCTCTCGGTAACTCTCCTTCAACCTCCGCATCCCGGTTCTTACTCGGGAACGACATGTTCGGATTCCAAGGCGATTGTTTCGAGAATTGGTCATCCGACCCGTTACCAGTGAACCTTCGATTCATGTCTGGTTCATTATCGTATGGCAATCCCGTGTTGGAAAATGGTGCACAACCAGTTGCGACAGGTGCCGGTTTGAATGGTGTGGAGTGACTCGAGCCAGAAGGTGAGATGGAATAATCATAAACGACAGAAGACTGCGCTGAGACCTATGGAATCCCGAAAGACAGGCGATCAACTTGCGATCATGTGGATCTATCTGGGGGTATCAATCACCAACCTTCCCGAACTTAGGCCGGACTAGGGCGCGGTTTATTGTCAACGAACGATGGTAAGTAAAAGACCAGGGAGGCCGCAGCGACACGAGAAAAAGCGGGGCCATCCATGAGCGAGAAAGAGTGAAGAGTTGAGTTTGTGGCAAGTCAGGAAAGACCATAAAATTGTCGAGTCGGGGAGGTTATCGGGTTCACCGCCTTAACTGGCAGTATTTTTTTCTTTTATCGCTTCGTTCTTCTTCCCCGAGTCCTACCGTATGAAGACAACATGCCTATCTCGGACTTACTGAATCGCCGTGTGCGCGCACGACCAGAGGAAGAAGACGAAGTATACTCGGACGCATCTGCATCTAGCGAGGAAGGCCTGGAGAATGACGGAGAATTCGATGATGCCGACGTGCCATCGCAAGACGTATGTGTCTTTCGGCTTAAGATTTATGGGGAGATAATAAGTTAACCGACATTATTCTCAGTCAAACGAATCCGACACTGCGAATGAAGATAGTGACGATGGCGACAACTCTGATCAAGATGCAGCCGAAGAAGACGGCCTGAGCGACGACAATGATGACCTTCAAACCTCGCTAAACAACATTTCCTTCGGAGCCCTCGCCAAGGCACAAGCATCTATGGGCCCCAAGAAGCGCAAGAAGCAACCGACAACCTTAACCTCCACCGAAGAATCAACCTCTGCCCTCGACGACATCCGGGCCCAGATCCGCTCCGCGCGTGAGCAGAAGCGCTCCAAAGCCCAAGAGGACAACCCCGCCTCCACCGAAAGGAAAGAAAAGAAACGCTCTTCCAAGCACGCCCCCATGGTGCAATCCTCCAAATATGCCGTCTCCCGCAAGCGAACAGTAATCGAGCCCGCGGCCGTCGCCAAAGCGCGCGATCCCCGCTTCGACGCCGCAGTCATGGGCCACAGCGGGGCAGGGAAACACTCCGAAGCAGCAAGCAAAGCATACTCCTTCCTAGACGAGTACCGGGCATCCGAATTGAAAGATCTCAAGGAACAGTTCGCCAAGACCAAGAATGCACAGCAGAAAGAAGCGCTCAAGAAACAGATCCGGTCTGCGTCGGATAAGATGCGCGCTATGGAGGCACAGAAACGTGAACGGGATATTATTGCCGACCACAAGAAGAAGGAGAAGCAGCTTATTCGCGAGGGGAAGAAGAGTACCCCGTATTATCTGAAGAAGTCGGATTTGAAGAAGCAGGTTATGATGAAGAAGTATGAGGAGATGGGGTCGAGGGATCGGGCCAAGGCGCTTGAGAGGAGGAGGAAGAAGATGGCTTCGAAGGAGAGGAAGAATTTGCCCATGGAGCGGAGGGGGTTGGGTGGTGGCGGTGATGAGCCATCGCCGGGGCATGGAGCGAAGCGTAGACGGTTGTCATGAATGAATGAACAGATAGAATACCCGTGGAAATAATATTTACATTCTCGAGTCTGGAGATGATATGTGACGATCGTTTTGGATTAATCATAGGAAATCATTACCACATATAACACAGTGAGCAAACGATGCTAATAATTCATGCCTAGCAAAGTCCAAAAGGTATCGTATCCTGCGATAAATCGCCCAGAACGCCATAAAAACGCCAATGCAAGCAGTTCGGAAGTAAAAAGATCAAGAAATCGCTCCCGTCAGGAAGTTTTCGTAGCATAGGCTGCTTCAATGATAGATATAGAACATCAAGGTCATGCCTGCCGCGTCAATGACTGGGCAGGACTCCGGAGATGCCCTCAATTGGGCGGTGTATCTCGCTTCGGCTATAAGCTCGAGGCTGGACGAGTATGGGTTTTTGGGATTGTTCAACACGGCAGTATGGGGCAAAGTTTACCTCGTCATTGTCCGAGACCAGTCACAACCTCCTAGGGGAGTGTGCTGGGCAGTGCATTGAACAGTGGCCGACGGTGAAGCTTACATAGGCACTTGAGAACCCTTGGTCGCGATTGTTTGTCGGTATCCACACCTAGGAAGACGTTTGTTTGGAAGTCATCGGCGGAGCGATTCCAAATCACGAATGGAACAGGTCCCAGGCTCGTGCACACAAACCCAAGAACTCTTCCTTCTTTCTCCTCTGTGCTTCGGGAGAATCCCGCCCTGCACCAAAAGGACCGTGAAATGTGGCATTTGGACCAACGTTCGCCGCTGGGTTGGGTCGAGGATCGGGACCACGCCCTAGCGGCGGGCTGCCATTGTCCTGTTCGTATTCGCTTCGCGGACGACGGCGTGCGGTGCTATCGGCCGATTGCAGGAGCATAGGGGGAGCAGGGGCCGCACTGGTCATCGGGTCAGGACCCAGTGGTGCAGTTTTGGGGCCGGCGTGGGCGTGTGGAGAGGGCGGGGTGGGTGGCTGGTGTCCTCCATAGTGAACGATTCGAGGCAGTAATTCTTCCCGGCCACCAGACAGCTCTTGGACGGCTTCTTCGGCAGAATGATACTCGCGAGGTCGGTTCGGAGTTTGGGACATGGGCAGACCTGGGGAGGGTTGTGGAGCCAAGTTGTTAGATTGCGATGAGCCTTGATAGAAACTGGAGCGCCCAGGATCGCGATCACGGGAACCCAACGCATCAGATCCAAAAACATCGGATAGCGGAGGAAGACGGTTGTTTGTTTGATTCGCGTTTATTTGATGTATGTGGGAAGCTGAGCCCAACGTTGGACTTTGGTTGACCACATGGCGTGTCAACGGCTGCGGCCGGTAACCGGTGAATGTCGCATTCAACGGGGCAGATTGGATAACGCGCTCGTTCGCAAATTGAGAGGCAGATGGGGGGACAATTGACAGACCCGGCGGGGGTCTCTTCTTGGAGCCGGTCCTCGGCAATCCGAACGATTCGGATGGCTGGATTCCGTCGGGGCCGTCATCTTTGGCTGATTTCTGGAGCCGCGATTCAATGATCGATCGCTGCTGCTCTCGCACGGACATACTCCGCTGCAACTGCTCTCTCATGACCGGATCATGCGTCTGGAAACCGGGCGACAGACATGCCAATCCAACATCTTGCATACTAACTCCGTCGCGAGCCGTCATGGGCCCGTTGGGGGGGCGAACTGTCAAGCCACTGGCAGATGGCAGACTAGTAGAGAGGTCTAACTTCCGAGGCCGAGGTCGGGTCTGCATCCGTGGCGACGACGGTGGTTCCTTTTTTACTGTGATCCGGGGAGGAGGGTTGGCATTCCGGGATCTGAGGCCCAAATTATCAGCACTGGATCTTTTCCCTGGTGCAGCATAACTTACGGGGAAATTGGGGCTTGTTTGTCAGAAGGAGAATCTTTCCCAGCCGAGCCATCTTGCGAAGTTGTCGACATTCGGGACGGTGATGAGGCAGACGGGGCGCTGGGACCCGGCGGGGCCAAGGTCGGGCAATTCTTTGGGCTCGGGTTGCGAGTTGTATGTGGTGAGGATAACGGAGCCGCTGTCGCGGATGCAACTGCGGTCGACATGGCTGCCGGCAGGACAATACCGGGAGACCGCGGACGGGATCGCGATGGCTTGAGTGAGGAGGAGAGAAGAGAAGATACACGCAGACCTTGGAGGGGCCGGGTCAAACGTGGGATCGTCCAGGAGCTGGGGGCGGGCAGTTCGGTCGGTATCGAGCGCACAGGATTTGGGGAATTTGCGATGGCCAGCACACTGCCCAACAACACCAAACACGATCGATCAGTGAGGCGTTGAGAGATGCGGGCACGGCGGTTAGACGGCAGACAGGCGGCAAGAGAGAGTGTGACGAGGAGGAGAGGTACAGATCCAGGGCGACAAGCGAGAGAAATGGACCGAGTAGTGGTTTTGGGGGGAGGGGGGTCAGGGCAAGGACGGCTAAGGGGAGAGAAAGAGGGTCTGGACCCAGAGGAGGTGAAGCAAGAAAGGGGAGATGGCGGTAGCAATACCTGGTGCCTGTAGAGCGTAATGGTGGTGAAGGAAGTACCGGGTACAAGCCGGTGGAGTCCTGAGACACAAAGTGAAACTGGCTAGCATTATTAGGCCCCTGGACGACCTTTGCAGCCTGCGACCGCCAGCGTTCGAGGGAGGCAAGGAACCCCACCACAGCCCCGGGATCCTTCCGCTAGTGGTTGCAGATGTGATGCGTGATTGAAACAAACAATTAAATTTTATTTAGTTCTTTCCCGGGCACGACTGCTACACTGGGTGTATGTATACGACTGGACTCCGAGACTAGGACACCACGGGTCTCAGACATCTCCACGATCGCCCCGGTGGATCACCTAGTCCTACAAATAGGTAACAACCCAACCCTGATATCATCGCGATCGGTTCGCGGCCGGTGATCATCAAGAATATGGCGCTGCTAGTGGGCGCTTAGGGACCGGCTAATGCACGGACTCGAACTATTGGTGCTGTCTCACGCCACTGGCCCCTGTCTCAAGTGGTGTCCTGCAATCACATCTGGTTACCCACTGGGCCGCTTCCACGTTCGCACACGGACCAGATATCGGGCTGTCAAGTCCCAACTCCGTTGAACTAGAGATAGAATCAGGTGACTTGGGACCCTGGTATAATAATGCCGCTGCCTGGCTGCCTATTCGGGAAGGCTTGGGGCTGTCTGACTCTCACCCTGCTCTCGGTGTTACTCACAGCAGACCCAGTAGAGAAGTGGACTTCACACCACAATGCTGATGAAAGCCGAAGCGAATACTGATGAGGTTTAATAGCGCCTTGACTTACATTCTCTCTGCCTTCTAAAGAATTGTGCTGATCAGGGCTCGTGCCTCTATACGCCCCCCTCATTACGGGATTTCCTAAAGGATGGTCCCCAGAAAGCTTGTGCGAGCAAGGGACGCACCAACTTAACAGTCAAGTTCGAAAAGAGTTCTTTTGGTTCAGCCTTAGCTAAGTACATTATCAAGTATAAATTTGATCTACGCTAGGTGATTTCACTTAATTTATAATTAATGTGAAACTAGATACTTCATGCGCCAGGAATGCTACCTCATCGTCTTAATAATAAGAAAAGGACCGTCCTTTCTCTGCAAGAATGAGACTTGCACAATTGTGGCACTTGATCTGACGAGCTTCCATGATCTTGAGAAACCTCGAGACTGATGGAAGGTTGTTTACGGGCAAAACTTTCGAGAAGCGGTTTTCTATAGATATCTAGTGCTGGACATAGATTGGCGTCTTACATCCACGTCTGATTGATTGGGGATTCCCATGTAGACAGCCCCAACCATCTGTTCGAGAAGAACACAATAATAATAATATCATAATTTATATGATATCTCACCCTCCCTTTCCACAGTAGTCTTAGCCATCCATCCAGGATAGGAAGGCGGTGTGGCGACGTTAATCGATAACTAGTAACCCACTTTTTTTCTCGATCAGCTTCATTCATTATTCACCTCACTCAGTCTCTGCGAGGGCCATTGACTGAACTACTCGATCGTGAGGAACTTCCGTCTCACTGACTGGAATCACCGAATTCTCGCACTATCCATCACTGCGACCCGAACAAACTCTCAGCCTAACCTCGAATCCGAGTCCCCCAGTCCCAGCGAGATTTCACTTCTCTTCACAGCTCCTACCTCTCCTTCCACCACCTCTCAACATGCCGGGCTCCATCCACGACCAGGAACAAGAACAGGACCAGTCCATGATGGACGCCGAACGGGAACCCACCCCGCCGGGTAACCCCATCCTGTTGGAGGAGAAACACATTGTCGTGGTTGGTCTCTTTTTTCTCCCGAATAATATGCAAAATCATGCTGATGGCCACTCTTCCAGCTTCCTGGTTCAACAGAGACCGCTGCATCCTTCCAGTTTGCCGGCGAGGGCCACACGATGGGTAATGCGCTGCGATATGCGATTATGAAGAAGTGAGTGGTGGCTATACGTCTCGGATGGTTCCTTTGAAGAAAGAAAAGAACCTTTTTTTACTTTTCGGTATCGGTCCAACTGACTTGTTTTCCCTCTTCTAGCCCCGCCGTCGAGTTCTGCGGCTACACTATTCCTCACCCCTCGGACGCAAAAATGCACCTTCGTATTCAGACCTCCGGTACGTCTCCACTCTTTCTTCCATTAATCCGATCATATAGGAGGCAAACCTGCTAACAGCTCCTTTCCAGACTCTACTACTGCCCTCGAGGCCCTGGAGAAGGGCATGAATGACCTCATGGACCTGTGCGATGTTGTGACAGAAAAGTTCACTGACGCGCGGGATCAATTCAACGCCGAGTCTGGTGATCGGATGCAGTCGTGATTTTCTGTTCACCGTTGTTCTTTTTCTTATCGGCGTTTGTGGCTTGAGGCATAGAAAATGTGTCTGGCCATAGGTCTTGGAGTTGTGTTTCATTGTGCATATTACCCCCCCGAACCGACGAGCCCGGGGTTCATGAATATAGACTTGAAAGATGGTTGTATGATTTATGTGTCGATCTAAATATCAAAAATTGCTGGGTTTAAGAATGGTCCTATGAAGGTAGCAGTAAGACAGAAGGATGATTGAGAGCCTAGTCAGACACTATATACACATCATGCCTCGTCTCCACTAATGGGCGCAATTCGTTCAACTGCAGCACATAGTGGACCGGCATGAGGGGGAGAGGATAGGAAAGATGTTGATGAGAGACATGAAAAATGGGAAGAAAACAGCCAGGACCCAAAGTCTAATTGCGGCCCTCCAGGAAGCCAGAGACGAAGTTGCGGGGTAACCGCGCACCGGGGTCTTCTTCTGGTCGGAAGTACTTCATGACGTGGGAAAGCTGCTTCCAGTAGTTGAGGGTTTCCTTTTGAAGTCAATTAGTGTTCTGTCTGCGGTATATGAAACGAGCAGAAACAGCGCGAATGCCCAACACTAACCTGGAACTCGGCGTGGCTCTGGAAGAGCAGAACGTCTACCACGTTCAGCTGACTCACGTAGCGGTGCTTCTCAAACTCCTGGCGAATCTTCGTGCGGATGGCGGAGACGGGCATGCCCAGGGAGTACATGGTCTGGATCTCGGGAGACTGTATTCTCATCTCGAATTAGCTCGGTATTCTCCATAGCCGTTATCGCATCCACGATCATATAGACAACAGATTGTCAATTGTGCCACAACGAGTCCAGAGGAACGAGCAATGTCTGTCCGGCACAATCGGAAGGGGGAGGGAGGGCAGGTTAAAGGTTGAAAGGATCCAGGAAAAACTGACCGCACGAAGCCATTCGCGGTAGGAACTGAGGACTCGGGACTTTGCGTCGCCCAAGCTGCGAGCTATATCATAGACACAATTGTCAGTTTCATCATTTTCATCTTGGAAAGCATGCCAAAGCGATCGGAACACATCGGGGTGTCTCGAGGAGGAGAGTGCTGTTAGGGACACGTACAGGCGCGCGTGCGCTGCGCAAGATAGGTCGGGTTGATAGTCATGATGAGTGAATAGGAGGAGATGTCCACTCAAGTCGGAGCTCGGTCTCTGCCGAAGGAGGGTGAGTGGAGAGGGCAATTGGCAGGTGTGATGGACCGGGACTGGTTTCGCTGAGGTTGAGGCTGGCTTGCCCACCACTGACTCACCGCCTGCCCAATCCAAAAATTTCTTTTTCAGCGGCGAGACCAACCTCAACTGGTTTCTTCGTCTGCGCGGAACTGCTTGTCCTGGTTTTATTATTTTTTTGAAGAGTGCACGGTCCTGTGAGCTGTTTTATGCTACATTGATCACCCCTGCAGTTTCCTGAATTCCTCTCCCACAACGACCTCGCCCTCCAACCACTCTACCGTTTGATCTCTCGAAAGAAATTCCGAAATGGCGCCCATCAAAGGGTCATCCAAAGGTGCCGCTACAAAAGGCGGAGCCAAGCCGTCCAAGTCCTCTGCACCATCGTCTGGGTCGCGGGTGAGCAAATCCAGCAAGCCAAAGGGCAAACGACCGCCGCCAAAAGAAGTGAAGGCCAAAGCACGCACCGCACCGGAGAACCTGAAGAAGAAAAAGAAGAGAGTATACACAGAGGCGGAACTGGATCTGCCCAAGTTGAACGCGATCACACCTGTCGGGGTGGTGAAGCCGAAAGGCAAGAAGAAGGGAAAGACTTTTGTAGACGACCAGGTACGAGAACAATGTTTGAAAAGGAGATCTCAAAAGTCACTAATTTCATAAACAGGAGGGCATGATGACGATTCTTGCTATGGTCAACGCAGAGAAGGAAGGCCAGATCGAGTCGAAAATGATGAAGGCGCGCCAACTGGAGGAAATCCGTGAGGCTAAGAGAAAAGAAGCAGAAGCACGACTAGCCGAGAAGAAGAACAAGTTGGACGCTGCGAAGGATTCAATTCGCAACAAGAAGAAGCGCAAGAGTGATGGAGGAGACAGCTCTACAGCTGTGGCTGATGCTCCTGCGAAATCATCTAAAGGAAAACGGAAGAGCGTTGCATTTGCTTGAAAAAAGAGCCCGAAATTTGTTCATTGTCTATACCAAGATTTATGTACCTAATTGGGATTGGGGGTTTCGGCGTTCCCACCGGTTGTTTTTTATCTCCATGTCTATTCGTATTTGCTCATCTTTGTGCGTGTCACGAGTCGGGTGTATCACAATGGTCGTAAAGGTGGATGTCATTATAGCGGCCGGGGTAGTAACTTCTGTTGAGGTAGAGGTTTATTGCACAATTTCCAGGGCCAACTTGCGACGAACAGGATCAAATTCGGCTTTCGGTAGCAGGCCGAGGTCTTTCTCAGGCCCTTGACGGCTGGCAATGTTTCCAGGTAGCTTCTCGGGATGCTCGACGATGCCGGGAGTCGCCATGTCGATTTCGTTGGCCATCTTGTTCAGGAAGTTGGTCACCTAGAAAGGAGTGTCAGTAAAGACTCAGAAATCCCAGACGAAAAACATACCGGCTTAACAAACCATCTCGAGCCACCAAGCTCAAACCAGCCCAGATGACCACCCCACGAGGTAGTCAGCATAACACCGTACGGCGTCTGTGTGATTTCCTGGAACGGAAGAGCACTGCGTGAAGCAATCTAAAGTGGGTCAATACAATCTCTTTTGGACATAGATTGTTGACTTACGGGGTCATCTTCAGCCTGGATGGTCATGAACGGAATGCGGATTGCCAGCATCGAATCCGTAGATGAAGCATCACGGTAATATGCGCCTTCGGTTGGGTAGCCCCATAATGGACATTGCAAAGCCCTGCTTGGCATCAGACATCATGAGTTAGAAGGACAGATAATCATGCGTACCGATCAAATTCATGCAGGTACTTGATATTCCTCACGGCCTCGATATCAATACGCGGATTCTTCGAGACTTCCTCGACGTGTCTGGCGTAAAATGTTAACAGACAGACATATCTATCAGACAAAAGTTCGCTTACTGTTCGATCATTTTTTTCATACTGGAGCCCATGGTCGAGCTGTATACCTCCATACCCAGCCATGTACTCTGCAGGTTCACAGAGCTAACGTCGAGGTTCCACGGGCTTGCGCAGATCACAGCAGCCTTGAGTTGGCAGGCATCTCCTTCCTCTCCTAGGTACTGTATAAACTGTTAGCAAATATCTTCTATTATCGCTCTCATCAGTTCTTACGTTGGTAAGAATATTAGCACCCAGAGAGAACCCGATGCCAAAAAGCGGCCGGTTGGGAAACATCTTCCGGAGCCATTTCACGGACTGTCGGACATCCCATGTAGCCCGAGCATTGTAAAGAACGCCGCTGGTGATCTTAGTTTGTGCACATCCTCTCGAATTGACCACGCATGCTTCCCAGGACTGATCCGCGACAAGTGGAGCAAGGACATGCCGCAAGTACAGTTCATGCGAGCCACCACTCAGACCGTGGAGGACCACCAGCATGGGTTTTGTGTCGTCCGACGGCAGAGCCGCAAATTGATCTTCGGAGAAAAACGACGTTCGTTCTGGCAGGCCGGATTGCAGCGTGTATTTCCTCGCCTGGTCGGTGAGCTCTCCTTCTGGAGGCATGTCGTAGGGCTCCACAACGAAATCAATCGCATAGTGTCCCGTGAACGCTGCACTATCGGCCTGGAACACCTTTCGCTTATAGTAGATCGGCACCGGGTCGTATTTCATCACGGTCCAAGCGGTCTGCAGGTGGCCGTTGAATAGAAGTGGATTGAGGTGGCATTCTTTCGGTGTGGCACTGCGGCAGACGTCCACCAGAGTGGTCTTGTTCCCAGCCTTTGATTGCAGTAGTAACTGGTTGTCCTTGGAGTGATAGAATGAGATCCGCCCACTCGGACGAACCCAGGACAGCAGGCCCATTGTTGCTCACAAGAAGGTTGATAACAACCGTGAAAACGAGGGGATACGTTCTGAGGCGAAATCAAACAAGCGTTGCTAACAGTCTATGAAAAATTTTCCTTCTATGCTGGACCAGCTAAAACGTGGCGCGGATGAACTGCCTGAACAAGGGACGGGCCGAGGCATTTGCCCGATCAAGAGTAGATGACTCAGCAGATCATGTGACTGGTCGCTCTTATGAAGATGATTGCCTTAGTCATCCCTAGGTCGTCATCCACCTGCCTCGGTCACCCTCTCCTGTCAGTTGACACCGTCAGGACGCAACTCACAGTCTGTTCAGGACCCTGAAAACTCTCGGACTAAGAGATGCTGACGTCTGCAGCCATGTTGTTGCACAAAAATGGAGTGCCCACGCATTGTGCTCGATGCGGCAACCAACATACCGCATGCGGAAGTCCTGCACATCATCCGGCGCGGGCCACAACATGATAAGCAGACCCCGATGTTCTGACAATAATGCTATTCTAAGGAACAGAGGACTACCCTGAAGAATGTCCGGGGCTACTGCATTGGGAATACCTGTCAAAGAACGGCATTGGCAGCCCGGATCCTCGCCCAATATGTAATGCTGATTACATGCGCGACACCCACGTTCGGTGACCCAGTCCCATGGACCGTTTTCGTGCACTGCTGGATCTATTCTACAGGCTACTTGAAGGTCAACAGGTCCACCCTTGACTTTTCTTTCCTTCTGCCTCTTTGGTCACACGGGTACACCTTTCACCTTATTTTACAGTATGATCTGTCTGAACGAACAATCAAGCTCAAGCCCACCACTCTGAGAAAATTCTACTCATGGGATCTGGTCATAAAAGAACCTCCGTGGGTCTGTCCCGGACAATGAGCACCGGCTCTCTCCCATTGTCCATGCCCTTAAGAAGAACAGACATGCCGGATCGCCTGCGCCGTGCCACAGAGAAACTCAAGATTTTGACCAAAATGCGACCCTGGCCACCACATCGTTCGAGGAAGAGACAGCCGGAGAAAGGTTCCAGTCGCTGTCATCTTATGGAATTACCTACGGAGCTGCTCCTGGAAATCATCTCGCATCTCACACTGCTGCCAGAAGCAGCGCTGGCGCTTACTTGCAAGCGCATGTTTGCAATATCTGGAGAGATCCTCGCCTCCAAGTCCCTCCGATTCAGTCGTGACTTTGCGCCCTTGTTCCACCACTACCGCAACGGACACAATTACGTCACGCCAAGATGGCAGTTCCTCACCCTGCTAGAGAACAGCAGATGGCGTTTATGCTCGAAGTGCCTGAAACTCCATCCTCGAGCCGCATTTTTGCCCCGAGAGTTGCGACGCAAATCAGACAATCGAACCTGCAATATCGGAGACTTGGCAGGGATTGTCGACCTGTGCCCGTGCAAGAAGTTGACATTCCGGGACAAGATGGACCTAGTGGACCATCTGCGCGTGCGGCAGATCACTCTCGCGGCCCTCCAATCCCAGTTCGGCAATTCAGTCACAGACCGATATTGCTGGCACTCATGCACCGAGCAGTACGGGCCAACAGAGCTTAAAGTAGCTTTGTTTCCCGAAATCAACGAGGAGAACCAACTGGTCATTCGCACTGAGTACCATCTCACGACAGAGCCGGGCCAGGTCGGCAAGGAGGAATGCATGACGCCGCGTTTCGGGTGTGCTCACCGATCTGTGGACCTATGGCTCTCGAGCGTGCATCAAACCACCATCTGCCGGTTATACGATTCATTCTGCAGCTCCTGCAGACGCATTTCTGTCTGCAGTGCCTGCAACACGACGTTGAAGTGTCCTCGCAAGCAACCGCTCAACACGGACAAGTCCGGCAAGCTGGCGACCTATTCTTTCTGGACGCAGAGATCTCTTGGAAGCATTTCATCTTTTCCGGACCAGGACTGGGCTATTCAAAGAATCCACCCCGCTGAGCCGTCCATAAGCGTGGACAACTGTAATGAACTTTGCCCGTGGACTGTCCGGGAGCATCCCCCGCTTACTTTTGCGCCCAGTCTGGACCAGGAGATTATTGATCCTGCCGTGAATGATCAGACTATGTCCCAGCTGTATTCGTCGATTCGCATGATATAAAGGAGTTTCGTGGTGTTTACTTGGAGTTGGTTTGGGGGCATCGGGGTTTATGTACCATCATTTGCATTGCAGATTCCGTCATCTCGTGGGTGTATAGGTACTATGTTGCACAGAGCATTGTCTTGTTGTCATTTTATAGAGTGTCATCAGTGTATAAGGAGTCCATCTTTTTTCTGGCCATGTTATGTTCCTAAGAATACAGTTTCATTTACTAACCCCTCAATCTGCTGAACTCCGGGGGCAATTGGATGAAGCCCTCTTTTTGAATGCATGATTATTGTTTGTCTACTCGCAAATTGACAATCAACATCAGGATTTTTGCACACTTTGTAATTCTTGATCATTGATCTATCTCGGGATTATAGCATTCTCAATCCACTGAATCTGGTCCAGCAAGCCTGCTTAAAACACGCTAATCCATTCTTGCTTTACATTTTTATAATATCGAATGTTCTATATGAGGATATCACATGATAATTGGTCTCATGACTTGGTCGAAATACCTATAAATCGATTCCGACACCTCGATGATGCGCCTCAGCTTTCTGGTGTTGGGTTAACTATGACTGACAGTAGCACTGTGGTAAATTACTTGGATTTCGTACCGGGCAACTGTAAGCTAAATTGGGGAAGTGGAGAATATAGCATGGCACTAGTAAATTTACCAGGGAGTATGTCAGGTATGAGAAAGATGAGAGCGATGGTATTCTGTCCAGTTATTAGGGTTTTATTTATACTAGAAAGCGAAAAAACTCTATATAGTGAGATCTGCCCAAATCGGGGCCAGTTTCCTGATTGGGAAAATAACCTTCAGGATGTAGCAGTTGGATATGGGGTAAATTACCCGACGGATAATTACTATGGCATGAATTTCTCATTTAGTGTCCATCTAATCCACAACTGGTGAGATCCGGTTTTTGGCTTCATTGTAGGTAGTATTCACATTGCAGATCAAGTATTCATATTGCAGATCAACACGCACGTCCCCCTCAGTGGCAGTGTAATATTGGTAATGGAACACTGGTTTCTTAAGAGATACCCCGGCTTACAGCTCTATGGGTCATTCTAGCCGGCCGTTGCGCAATGATTCAGTGCTTTGCTTGGGCTACTATATATACACTGCGCCGTGTATGTTGGCCCCGAATGTCGAGTTGCGACTTTTAACGAGATTTGTTGTCCCAAATCGTGTGAACCATTTGACAAAACATCTCTCCAGCAACATGAAGACTACTGTATTAGCTACCCTTATGGCCGCTGGCTGTGCCCAGGCGGATCCTCTGTTCGTGCCATTCTATGGAACGAGTGCTAATGGGTTCAACGCACCACCCCGGGGATGGAATACATTTGGTCTGCAGGCCCTAGGAAACGATTATTTTACTCTCAACCAAGCCAATGTCCAAAAACAATGCGATCTGCTCAATGTGACTGCAGGATATACTCTCTGCAGCATTGATTCGGGATGGTCTGGCAACGGAGGAGATCCGTTCGGTCGCTTGGTCCCAGATCCGTCGGTCTTCCCAAATTTGACCGCGTTGGCAGACAATCTACACTCGCAGGGAAAGCTACTAGGGGTCTACATCTTACCGGGAGCGCTTTCAGCAGATGCAAATGTCACAGTCGAGGGCACGGATATCAAATTAGGCTCTTTGTTTGATTCATCTCAACCGAGTTACAACCTCCGGCAGACTTTTGATTTCAGCCTGGATGGCGTTCAACAGTGGCATAATTCGGTCGTTAATAACTTCGCAGCTATGTAAGTTGATCTGCTCCGTCGGTGCGGAGACAAATAGGGCCGGAATTGGGATGTTGTTTAGAGGCTGACTTCATACACAGGGGAATCGACATGATCAAGATCGATTATATGACACCAGGGAGCCCTGATGCCGGTGAAACCCTACCTGCAAACAACTCTCTGGCAGCAGTAGCATATCATAAGGCCATTCAACAATCCGGTCGGCAGATGCGCCTTGATCTCTCCTGGAAACTAGACAGAGACGTGGGGGACTGGTATCTCTGGCGCGGCAACGCCGACTCGCTGCGTCTGGATCAAGATATTAACAATTCCGGCCAATCTACATTGGTGTCCTTTGCCACGGTCCAGCGTGCAATTGAACAGTACCGCGTTTTTATCAACCAGCAGGAAGAGGACCCAACACGGCAAACGATCCCGATCATGATACGACCGGATATGGATAACATGTACACGGGAAATGCTCAGAGCTTGACAGGGCTGTCAGACGTAGAGCGATACTCGGTAGCCATTCACTGGGTTGGTGCAGGTGCTAATCTCATCACGGGCGCGGACCTCACAGCAATTGACTCCCTGGGTCAGACACTCCTGTATGATCCCGAGGTGCTCTCGGTGGCCGAATTGACCGCCAATTATCCAATGCAACCGAAAAATCCGTTCAATACGGCACAACCGGGCTCGCAGGCTTCAGAACAGCTGCAGGCTTGGATTGCTGGTCCTGATTCGCAGAATCAAAACGCGGCGGTGGTCCTGACCAATTATGGACCGGATCAGGGTCAAGGAGGGTTTGGATCCAGCCTTCAAGGAGTGCAATTGGTGAATATCTCCTTGTCGCTGCTGGGCATTGCCGATGGGCAGCCAAATGGCGCGCCAGGGTGGAGTGTCCGACGGGTCTTGGGCGGAGGCGGCTCCGGCGGACCAGACCACTCCAATCTGGGCGTGACCAACTCGTATCTGGCATCAAATCTAGGACCCGGAGAGAGTGCACTGTACTATTTGACGGCCGCTCAGTGAGGCGTGGTCCACGTTTGTCAGAATCCCTCAGAAGGAATGAGGGATTGATTCCGCTGTTGCTCATTACATTGACACAATGCTGCTCTTTTCTCCCTGAAGAAGTCTTCTAGGTACAAAACAGTGAAAAATTAGTGATGCTACTAGGGCACTTTTATATTAACTAGACATTCCTAGAAGACAGGTAACGCTATGGTTAATCTTTGTGGAATAAATAGTCCATTGAATGGATGGCTTAACGTAATCCTCCACCAAGTGGATTCAACGGACTACTCAATACAAAATAGACGACACTTGTCCTTCTAGATAAAGACGACGGTTAGTTACTCTACGGCGGTCACTCTAGTCAATGATACTAAGCGCTATTAGGAATGGAGAAAGCTTACTATGAGTGCCATGCTTAACGACTCCGAGACCCGAGTCGGAGCTTCCTATATCGGCTATGTTGAAAATAATAATGACAAAATAGTATCAAAGTTCGGAATCGACCAAGGGAACCTTCAGCTCACAAGTGTGTGAGTATCCTATATTCCACGTAGCTAGCCCATTTTATTAGCAATAATATCTGTTCCCAGTCGCTCACTTATGAACAGACCTTTCAACTTCTCGCAAAGCAATGATTTTCTACATACAAATTGTAATGCCCACATGACGATCGAAATTAACCGAATGAGCTGTGTGAGAACTTCAATTTATGAATTTAAAAAGTAGTGCAGAATCCATCAAATACACACCCCAATATATCATAAACAGTGTAATTTAATGCAAGGAATCATAAGGTTCCATAAGGGCGTTGTGTTCGACATCATGGGGAAACTTCTCTTCCGAGGCAGTAGTATGGCACCACGGCTTTATCGTAACTTCTTCTCTGATCTTCTTCGTGAAGCACTTGGACCAGTTGCGACGAGGGTAGTGAGAGACGACGTCTTTGACTGTATCGGGGTGGATGTACCCGGGTCGGTAGCCCATGTTGTCTATATTATGATACGATATTAACATGGCCAGATCTCCAGAGTAGAGACAAGAATAATTAACGCAGCAAAGCAAGGAGGGGGAAAGGTCAAACTGACCATATTGAGTAGCGAGCTGAATAAGCAAGCCGATGGTGTTAATGCTGCCGACTTCAACGGGATCCTGGTGACGGATTATAGCCTCGCTGACACTCTCGGCCTGGGCAATAGGTCCGTTGAGCTCCTTTAACTTCTGCAAAGCAAGGAAACCACCGTAAAACTCAAAAGACATAAGGGTGCCGTGAGTGTGCTTGTCGATAGTTCCAATGTCGTGGAAGAGGCAAGTCAGAAGCCATGTCTCGGTACTGAATTCCCATTTAGGAAATTGCTGAGATGTGATGGCCATGCCTAGAGATGGAGCGTGTCAGCGCTTCTCTTCATAACATCCCAGAATGTTGACCTCGGATCTATTTTCTTTACCATAGTAGAAGACACGCATGCTGTGGTTAAAGGTGTAGTCAGGAAGTTCCTTCCTAACATACTCCATAGCAGCATTTACAAGGGGGGTGTTAGGTAGAGGGACATCTTTGCAGAGCTGAGGAACAGGCTCCTTGTTGAATGACTTCGTGCCACCCCAGACTTTTGGGTCGCAGGAAAGCGCAATCCAGCCGTATTCCTTGATCTGCTGCTCGCGAGTAAGGGTCATTGTTTTCGATTTTCGAAGATTCAGAGGCTGAGGGGAAATATTGCTTTGCGGCGGATTAGGGAGATCTGTTTTAAATCAGGGCGTTCAATAATAATTTCACTGAAATCTTCTATATTAAATAATGCCCAGTGGTAGAACCTTATCTATGTCTGGACAAACCCAGTCCATGGTTTTGTCCAGATCTATCTTTATGTAAGAATGTTGCCTTCATCTGCCTGGATTGGATCCTGCAATACGAAGAGTAGAGAGTTGAATTCTTATCAAGCAAGTTAAGCCTAGCCCTCTTATGTAAGAGTTCTAACTAACTCCACTTAAAAATTGAAATAAGCTCATTCCAGCAGAACTTTAATAAATCTGTCAACATTTTGAGTTTACGTCAAGTCTTGGTACGTAGCGTGTCTCTAGGTAATAACCATGGAACCAAGCCGCCACACCAATCGTTGACTTCCCCCACAGGTACACCACGTGGACCAGTCTAGATTGGAAGCCTGAGTAATGCTATATTATAATTATTCACACAGGCCTGGACCCTTCTTGCTGTCAGCTTTACAGTGGCCTTGACAAATGGCTTCGGGCCTCGAGAAAACGCTTCTGGTGGAAACATCCACTCTGTTGGGAAATCTTGATTATCAAGCATGCGCTGTATTATCAAGCACGGCCTTACAACCGTTCTGCTAGTAGTAGCTTTTCAGAAGTGGTTTCGGGAAACGAGGAAATGTTAGTCTAGGAGAAAAGTTCCGTGGAGGAAGATTTTATTATAAAGTGTGCGCTGTTTTCCCCTTGAGGAATTATTTTCTCCTCTTAAAACCCTTTCAAGCATATCTCATTGTTCGTTACAGAATCATCATCTGCGCAGAGAAGTCCTATTTTCCAAAGCCTCAACAAGAAGCCTCGAAACCATGGCCGCGAATCAATGTCCAGTTCTTTCTCGCAAAGTACCAGGCAGCAACCTCCACTGGTGGCCCAACCGGCTGAAACTGAATCTTCTTCGCCAGCACACGGCTACGTCAAATCCACTAGACAAAGACTTCGATTATGCGGCGGCTTTCAAGAGTCTGGATTACAATGCACTGAAGAAAGATCTGCTTGAAGTGACAACCACCTCACAGGATTGGTGGCCAGCAGACTTCGGCAGCTATTGCGGATTATTCGTCCGTATGGCCTGGCATAGTGCTGGCACCTACCGTGTCCATGACGGCCGCGGTGGTGGTGCTCAGGCTCAGCAACGGTTTCCACCAATCAATAGCTGGCCAGATAACGTGCTTCTTGACAAGGCACGTCGCCTGTTGTGGCCAATCAAGCAGAAATACGGCGACAAGATTTCCTGGGCTGATTTGATCATTCTTGCCGGCAACGTGGGTTTCGAATCCATGGGCTTCAAGACCTTCGGCTTCGCCGGGGGCCGCGAGGATACCTGGGAGCCCGACGAGTCAGTGTACTGGGGTAGCGAGACGACGTGGATGGGCAACGAGTGTCGCTATGCAACCGGCTCAAACGCTGCCGGGGAGGCAAACAAGGACATCCGTTCGCGTGAGCTAGAATCGTCGCTAGCAGCCTCCCATATGGGTTTGATTTACGTGAACCCTGAGGGCCCCGACGGCAGTCCTGATCCCATTGCGGCGGCTCGTGATACCCGTATTACCTTTGAACGTATGGGAATGAATGATGAGGAAACAGTGGCACTGATAGCTGGTGGCCACACTCCCGGCAAGACGCACGGCGCCGCACCGAGCACTCATGTCGGTCCTGAACCAGAAGGCGCCGAACTTGAGGAGCAGGGCTTAGGGTGGAAGAGCAACTTCCGTTCTGGAAAGGGTCCTGACACTATTGGCAGTGGTCTAGAGGTCATCTGGACGCAAACTCCGACCAAGTGGAATTACGACTTTCTCAAGCACATTTTCGCCTATGACTGGGAACTCGTCAAGAGCCCCGCAGGCGCATGGCAATGGGTGGCGAAGGATGCGCCAGATATCATTCCAGATGCCTTCGACCCGGCTAAGAAGCACCCACCGAGGATGTTGACGACTGATATTATGTTGAAGTTTGATCCAGTCTATGAGAAGATCTCGCGTCGCTTCTTGGAAAACCCGGATACTTTTGATGACGTCTTCCGCCGTGCCTGGTTCAAATTGACACATCGCGACATGGGACCCGCCTCCTGTTATCTTGGGCCGGAAGCACCGTCTGAAGTGATGATCTGGCAGGATCCCATCCCTCCAGTCAACCACATGTTGATCGACAACATTGACGTCGCTGCACTCAAAGAGGCTATTCTATCAACTGGTGTAGACCGGTGCAAATTCATTTCGGCCGCCTGGGCTGCAGCGTCCACCTTCCGTGGTGGCGATAAACGTGGCGGTGCTAATGGTGGGCGCATTCGCCTTGCTCCGCAGCGCCACTGGGAAGCAAACAACCCAGCTCGGCTGGATGAGGTGCTTTCTGCATTGGAAGGTGTTCAAAGCCGTTTCCACGCTTCCCAGCAAGGTGGAAAGAAGGTGTCTTTGGCTGACCTAATTGTGCTAGCTGGTTGCACTGCCATCGAGCAAGCTGCCAAAGATGCTGGTATTGCGATCATTGTTCCCTTCCAGCCTGGCCGCATGGATGCCTCGCAGGAACAAACCGACGTCGAATCGATCGGTCATCTAGAACCGCTGGTGGATGGTTTCCGCAACTACGGCCGATCGACCTTGCATATGCGCAGCGAACACGCCCTCGTTGACAAGGCGCAGCTGCTCACATTGTCCGCTCCTGAAATGACAGTGCTTATGGGCGGTCTGCGAGCCCTGAATGCCAACTACGATGGCTCTGCTCATGGTGTGCTTACTAGCCGCCCAGGCCAGCTGACGAACGACTTCTTCGCGAACCTGCTGGACATCAACACAACTTGGACGGCAATTGACGGCTCTGACAAGGAATTGTTTCAAGGCACGGACCGCAAGACCGGGGCGAAGAAATGGACTGCAACCCGTGTTGACCTGGTGTTTGGCTCGAATTCTGAATTGCGTGCTATCGCCGAGGTATACGGTAGTACAGATGGCACGCGGAAGTTTGCGAAGGATTTTGTGACGGCCTGGGATAAGGTGATGAGCCTGGACCGCTTCGATTTGAAATGAAATTAGCCCAGAAATTTCTACATGGACAGTCCTGCTTTGTTTTTCTGCTGTCTATTGCTGTATTTATTGCTATTTAAAAACTGTTAGAGCGCGTTGGAAGCCATATTAGCGTTGATTCAACATACTTGGACAACACTAACAAAGAGCACTTTGACGCTTGAAACCCTCCTCCTTCCCCCCCTCTCTCTGACACTTAGGGTTGTCAATGCTGTTTGAGCCATCTTGCTCACCTAATACTTCGGGGTCGTTGATATGGTGAGATTACAAACTGGCTATTATTAGATTCACTCGACACTCTTGCATTGCGTCCTGTGGTGACATAGATTGAAAGTTATTTAATGAATCAGCATCAAAATTGCACACTATCTTCCATCCTAATGCCAAGTCAATTTCTTTCTTTCTCGCCATCGCAACCGAAGCTGTTTTTCGGGAGGATAAAGCAAAGAACTGGTCTGCTAATTCCTCCGGAAGAATGAGGAGAAGATTGCCCGTCTATGACGTCGGCGAGTTTTAGAAACTCGCTCAGGGGATTCCGTGGATTTGGTTTTCGTCTATTCACTCTCTTATTTCAATGGGCGCTTGAGTATATTGGGAAGACGGGGAGATGCCCATCCGACACTAGTTATTTAGAGTTGAAAATAGACAGCAAGGTTCTCTAAAGAGGCAGAGAGAATGGGTTTTAGAGACATGATAAATGGAGTTTGCATAAATGAATAAATGATCCCACATAAGTTCCGGGCGACTAAACCTTAACGAACGGCACAAGCAACTAGGCGGGAAACAATGCTCCCCTGAGATAAGGAAGCCATTATTAGCCGCTCTTCTTACTTTCCTCATCATACTCGGCGGGGGTCTTGAACTCGGCGGGTCCGTTTGGGCCCATCTGTCTTCCAGCAGGCGTCAGGTCCAGGAAGACATAAGTACCGGCAAGCGAATCCAACCGGTAATAGCTCGAGTAAGTATGATACACCACGCCATCCTCTAGCTTGAACACACTCAATCCGGGTTGCTCGCCGCTACCTGGACTTGTATCGAGCTCTTCCTTGCGCCGGAAGTCATATTCCACAGGCGCAACCTTCTCGTCAAGCGTGACGTGGAAGTCGTAGTTGAAATCACTGCCGTTGCTGCTGACCCACGGGAACTTCCAGAAGTTCTTATCCTTGAAACGCGTGATCTTCTCAATCGGTGCGCGCGAGACAGCAATTAGGGCCGTGTCCTTGTCGGCGAGGTGGCGCAGGTCGGGAAAGTTGGCTGCCATGAATGCGCAACCGTGACAGCCCTCCTCGGCCGTAGGCTCGAACATGTAGTGGTAAACAATTAGCTGGGATTTCGTACCGAAAAGCTCCCTGAGCGTGGTAGGGCCATCGGGGCTTTGAAAGATGTAGGTCTTCGCTACAGGGACCATAGGAAGGGCACGTAGCTCAGCCTTGATAGCTTCAGCGGTACGGGCGTGCTCTATCTCCTTTGCCAAAAGAGTAGAACGGGCAGCACGCCATTCCTCCGGAGTTCCAATCTTATACCCATGTCAATTCAAAAACATTATAACTGAGAAAGAAAGGGACTTACTCTGCCAGGCATTGTTGATGCTAGAGACTGTATACTGCTTAGGTTAGCTCTGCGACAGTCAGTGTCGCCGAAAAACTTTTATGGAGTGAAGTCAATATTATCGGAGATAGGATGTCTCAAGTTAGGTTCGGTGGTGAAGAAGATGAAGAGCTGGATGGTGGGTGCCATTCTACTGCTTATATACCCCACTTTCCTAGACTGGAGAACTCTGGGAAGCACCATTCCTCCATACTTCAAACGCTTTGATCTCTTAATTTGAGAGCACGGGTGATAGAAAAGCATGAATTTGGGACACTAACTGCACGGAGCTTATAGTAGGGAAGATAATCTATGGTGATGAATATGTTCGGTGAATTATGAATGGTCGATTACACTATGTTATCGAGCTGTTGCCTGACGGCTGCCTGGCCCCAACCAATATTATCGAGCTGCTGCCTGACGGCTGCCTGGCCCCTACCAATATTTATTCTTATGGTTACTTAACCTACGTCTCAATATGGGTAGCTCGCGAAGCGAATTGCAGGTAAGATTATGACACTGCATATCCTCCGAGTCATATTGACCTCTCACGACGCGAGGTCGATTGTTAGCACATATGCGTGTCCATTCAAGGGAGCCCTGGGACGGCCCAACCAACTAACTTAGTAAAGTAGACTAGTTAATTATCACCGACGCCGATGAGTAAGGCTCTTGCTTGTCGTAAATCCAATTTCGCAAAGACTTGTTATGCTACTGACTGACTGGAACAGAGGCAATCTTGCCACAAAAACCTATCTCATTTTCGCTGGCGCCATGGCAATATTTTTTGTCATAGCCTATTTTCACTACCGGAGGTCAAGGGCAGGAGTGCAACCGAGCTGGACGAGCTGTTCGCACAACGTATTCCAGCAATGGCATTTAAAGTATGACACCGTACTCCACTGGGAATCGAAGCGAAGTCTATAATATATAAGCCCACTCATCTCCTTTTAGGACATATATGCACTCGCATCGAAGAGAACTTCGGGATAGACAACATTGTGAAGAATAGTGTTCAAGAAGTTGAGATTGTCAGCCAGTCGGCCGTCAAGGCCTATAATTAATTACCGATATCTCTTACGAGAGCGCATATGTATATACTGAAGGGGTGCAGGGTGCGTCTTAATATTTATCTAGTTAACTAATTTCACGTTAGCATTAGTTACTTGGACACCTGAATACCACAAAATCGAAGAAGAGATCCTCCTAGACTATATTGCTTCCCAGTATCCTCCTACTCGAACAGGAGAAATCCTCGAGAAGCGATATAAAGTCGGGGCAAATTGTGATTTAAATCTACCTCAATGCAGTGGGAGCCCGACAAGCGTAGCTCCGCTAAGGAGCTATCAGAACACCAATGGATATACAAGCATTTGTAAAGATATATCAAGGAATGAATTCTACATAGGCTGCTACAGCGATATTCGAAATAGATTACCCCCTATGCTTTCACGATTTGTTTTAGTACTGCTGCTCTATCCCGTCCGTCTCGCCAATACGCACTACGTATTTAACAGCAGACGCCTTGCCTGCTTTAAGATCCTGCAACGCCCCTTCAAGTCCAGCTAACCCACCCGGACGAACTTCATACGGATGTCCCGAGAACCAGCCCTGCGCCAAACCACGGCCAATAAATTGGAAGAAAGCAGCGCCAAACTCGTTATCTTCGACCGTCTTGCCTGCTGCGGGAGACATGTGAACCGATCCAGCCATAGTTTGGCCCATGATAATTCCCTCAGGGGGCTGGTAGTCTCCACTAGACATCACGGTAGTGATATCCCCAGGTGCGGTCATAACCGCGCCGATATTCTGATGACTTCCATGTTCGCCCACCGCGTCATAAGCGTAGTGGATAGGTCGTCCACCAGCCGCTTCCTTGATCTTAGCCCGAACTACCTCGTCACCTTCACGATAATCAATGATCGTATCACCCTTCTCACGATCGATGAGGGTTTCGACAAGAGCGCTGCTTTTTCCAGCCACGGTGATAAGCGGGTGAATATTAGAAAGCCGGGCAAATTTGATCGCAAAGGCCCCAACAGCGGTTGCACCGCCATATACAACTAAAGGCAGAGGCTCAGTGGTCGGATTCCAGGGCAGAGGCAGCTTTAAGCGCTGGTAAAGGCCGAGTGCGGCGGTCATAGCAGCTAGCGGAATAGTAGCCGCCTCTGGCCGTATATCTATATTAGCTCCCGTGAGAATGATTGATCGGAATCAGACTCACCTTCAAATCTGGTTTTGGCAGGAATATGGAAGGTTGTGTGCTCGGGCGCAATCGCATATTCGGCGTAGCTGCCATGAGGTTTCATCACTTGATGGAATGCAGCGACCTTGTCGCCCTTATGAAATCCCATCACGCCCTCCCCCACTGCCTCTATGTATCCAGCGATATCATCGCCTTGGTTGGTGGGGGTCCCGTCTGCTGGCCACCACAGAGGGATCTTCCAGTCCTTAGGATTGGTGCCAGAAACGACCACGCGAATAAGGACCTGGCCAGCTTCAGGGACCGGAATTTCGGTGTCTCGAATGGTCAGTGTGATGTCCCTGTCGACAAATGCCTCCTTCATCTTGCTGGTGATTCTCTTAAATTGTTGCAAGGTCAAGAATATCTGTAGCAGCTTGTTGGTTCGTTGATGAGCACGGAAAGATTGAAGATCCCAGCCCCCAGGGACGACCCATGTTGTGTTTTTAAACAACGGGTGATCGCCGCCTACAGTAAGACCCCAACCGCGCAGCGTGTTGGGTCCGTTATCTCCGTCTCCATCGTCTACTAAGTCCGAAAACTTTTAGCGAAAGCGAATGAATCAGAATAGTGCTTACGTGTAATAGTGTTCACATGGGCCCTGCTATATAGATATTAATTTTTAGAAGGCCTCATATTTGCTGGCACAAGACAAGAAGCATAAGAATCTAGACATAGACTACCACTCTTATGTTTATACAAAATATGCCTACTGATACGTAAGAAGTACGGAGATGAGTTAGGTGCATGTGTTGAGTCGAGTAATCTGTACTTGACTTGAATGAAGGCTTATCATAAGAGAAGACATTATTGAACTATGATATTTGTGTCACCCCGGTCTCCACGACAGTGGTATCTACTGATGGATCCTGTGGCGTGGCTGTGTCCTGTACTAGCAGCGCATTTGCATCGTGAGTCTTGCCATATCCTGATGTCCCAAACGCCTACTGTATGAAGGTACCGTGATAAAAATATGGGTTGATATGCTATTTCTTCCAGCTGCTGTTTATCGCCCGGTACATGCACGAATGACTGTGGCTCGGCAGGCAATGGAACCGTCAGTTCTAACGGTCTATGTGGATCGAACAATAATTATATGACTTGCCCAGGTTCTGACTTTGATGATTGCTGCAGTAGTAAGTGATGCCCTGCCATTCGGTTTTCAAAGACCCTTCTGGGAGAGAAAGTTAAGCAAAAGATAGCAGACAGTGTGACTGACATATTTGTTTCCCCTAAACAGTCACCGGATTTGCGGAAATAGAACCACATTTTGCGGCGCAGGAAACTGTTATGCTGGAATCTGTGCGACTGACAATGGAGGCCCATCGTTGAATGATGAATGCGGACCTAATTTTGCTGGAAATAAAATTTGCGTAGGAACACAGTTCGGTAGCTGCTATCCAACAAGCGGCTATTGTTGGAATAGGAATGATTGTTGCAACCCGCCGAACTGCTACTCTGGCACCTGTTTGACATCAGGGTATACTTCCACTAATGGTGAGTGTGGTCCTATTTCTCAGGCAACATGACATGTCCGGGGTCCTTGTTCGGAGGTTGTTGCGCTGTAAGTGGAAATTGTGGCAATTCCGCTGCTTCTTGCTTAGGTTCAAACTCTTATGGTGGTGCTTGTACGTAGGAGATGTATTGATACTTGAAATCTATTGATGTTGCTTGTCCTTCTTTATGTGCTTCTCTCTCCTAAATAATTCAGTCAAATCTCACCAGGATGGGGGAATCCAGTAATCCTCCCAGGCGCCATGATCTGCATCCTGGAACATATCGATCCCTCCCTCCACGCCATTTTCGCCCACTGTCCACACGCCACTTTCGATCAATTCAGTCCATTGATCAAACAGTCTCTCCAATCTCTGTGCCCGGTGTTCTCCACCAAATGGGTGAAAAACGCCATGCTGGAAAAGCTGCGTGAATGAGCCAGATGGCACGAGAGTTCCATCACTCCGCCTAGCTCCATCCTCGTCGGCAAGATTCGGTCGTAGTGCGAATGGGAGGAGAAGGCAGAATCCAGTTTCTTCAGAATCGTATTCGAATCGATTGACCCTTGCACTATATAATCCTGTGGGAACTGGATCACCTTCGTTGAATGGCACATCATTTCTCGATCCAAAGAACAAACGATGAATTTCTTCGTTGAAAATGATCGTGCGACCATAATCCGCAGATGCAAAGAGTAGGAATGACGGTACATCCCTGCCCTGACCTTCCGCGTTAAACATCTGACGCGTTGTGAAGGCTTCCTTGTCGTGTGGAACCTCGAGGCCGGGCGCGATTAGCTTAAAACGTGGGGTTCTCACTCGATTCAGAAAAGAGCGAATAAAGCACTCCTTTGGCACTAAAGCCGCATCGAGCTCTGCATCTGTAAAAAATGGTGCATCCCGGGATATTGGCAAAAGAGACTGCATGCGTGATTCGATCGCGTCCGTGTAGCGGTCCATCGCAGCAACCGTACTATCAATCTGAGCAGCGCAGTATGGGTGCCAACACCATAATCCAATTTGATGTCGCGAATTCACTTCTTCATCGGACAAGTCTCTCTCGTTACGTGGATCGGCCGTGATTTTTCCCATTCGGAGCATATGGATCCATTGGGTAAGAATCGTCTCTAGTGGAAACCACATATCCCAATGTTCAGCAACAGGCTCGATACTTTCTGAATTTTCGATGGTCAATGGGAATGAGGCACGATGGTTCAGCTGGTCGTAGAGAACACCAAGACAGTGGGAGCCTAGATCAGGAGTTGTGTCGTATATGACCACAAACCGCTCTTTACCCTCGAAATTGTTGTCTTCGAGGGGGAAAACCTCGTCGGTAAGTTCCATTCGAAGCCTGCTCACCCAATAAAAGAATCCCGGCATCGGATCATAGATTGAATCAAGGAATGAGTTTAATGATGGGTCAAGCCGAGCGCGAATGGCGTCAATATTCTCTTTCGGCTGGTTGAAGAACCACGACTCGCTGGCGAGGGCGTCAAGATCGGGCGTATTTGTTCCATTGCGGGCCATGTAGGCATATGCGACCAGGTAGTTGTGCAATCTGGCGCAGCGCTGAAAGTCGAGTGTATCTTCATCGCGCGCTGGATTTTCGTCTGAAACGAGAGCATCTTCAATGTCAAGGATCTGTTCTGGCGTGGTGTTCATGACGAGGGTGGAGGGGCAAGAAAATAGTCTATGACAGTCGAGTATGGACGGGTGCTCTGGTTTCATAATTACGCATACACATAGGCAGTCAGACTGGTGGCTTCAGATGCCCGAAACATGGTATGGCATTGTAAATACGGTATATCAGTACTAGCACCACTTGCCTGTACTACTGCTCAATATTTCCAGCGGTTGAACTTCTACACTCCCACCAGTAGCATATTCCACGCATTACGCTCTAGATCCGAATGCTTTCATTTATGTACTTCAATTGTCTCTCTACTTGACCTAGAGAATCCCCGATTCGACACCGTGTAACAAACGCCGGCCAGGTTTCTCTTTCTCACCAAGTGCGACCAACGAACATATCAGAATCGAGACGACCTATAGCCTTATGGACCTGCTTCCCCCAGATACGCTCAGCAAACCTTCTCAGATTTTGCTCGGTTATTACGAAATCTCTCTCCAAGGAGTGGTGTGGGGAACGTGCAACGTTGTCGAAGGGTCGATCTAGCTGTATAGTAGTCAGAGTGGCGCCGTTTATGTAGGAGTCTCTAGTGACAGATGTCGTATTATTCGTTCGAGATAATATGAGGCATGAATTACGGCGCACTGAAAGATGGCATGATGTTGTAAGGACAGCATTTTGTCGAGAAAACGACTCCCATCGATACAAAATGATCTCGGGATGTTCGCGTTTGAAGCCCATCCACGGGTTTCACAGATAAGGAGTAAGTCTCAAGCCAACCGTGGGCATCAAGAGCATTGTTGTCGAGCAGACTCTGACAATCCCACCTCTACCGCCAAACACAGCCTTGCATTTGTTGAACCAGGAGCCCAGCAGCAGTCAGCCTGCTTTTTCCAATTTCCGACCGCGACTGGTGTCGAACCCTAAGGCCACACGTCATCATCGACATTCATCGCATGCAACTTAAGGGTGATGAGCGAATCAAATGATCTTATTGCAAATTCGTATGTAGGGTTCGGCATGATTTTTGCAATCAAGATTCCCATTTTCACGTTGTAAAAGAATCACCAGTACTTGCTTGTTCGCAACCGATCATCTATCTAGGGAATTCCGCTGTGGGGGACAGACGTGAAGACAAGGAACTGATCCCGGGTTCGGCCTCGGTAAAGCGCTCGTAGACGGTGTATGATGGTGGGAAGGGAGCGAGAGGGTGCACAGGACTAAGAGGTTGGAAGAAAAGAAAAGAGTCGATTATATACTCCATACTTGCTTTGATGCCTCAGGCATCAACCTCATTCGAAGACCACGACGCCGCCCAGGGCTTCCAACCATTTCGCGAACGTCAATTATTATCTTACTCGTTGCTTCAAGGGACCGTCTCTGCGATGAGCTTCCCACCACCGCACGGTCACTACCCCTATGTCCCGCCCTCTTATCCTCCTAATGGGCAGCATATCCCACCCCAGTTGCTGTACAACAATGTCGCGCCGAATCCGCCATCGCCGTATAACGCCGGCTATGGCAAGCCGGGGATGTATCCCCAGGCGATGATGCCGCAATACCCTGCCTACCCCCAGCAATATAATCAGCAGCAGTTCAATCAACAACCACAGTTACATCACTCTCCGTCTCAGCACCTCCAGCAAGCCCCTCCGCGGTCTCCCGCGCAGTCGTTTCCGCAGTCCCAAGTCCCTCACCACCGACCCTCATCACAGCAAGTACCACACGCTCAACTGCCGTCGCAATCACCCCGACCTCCCCCACCGCAGTCGCCTGTTCGGCACCCACCACCAGGGCCGCGCCCGCCTCCACCTCAGCAAGAAGAGCTCCACCAACAGTTCGTGAACCCGGCTCAGCTGTTCGTCCAGCCGCCTCTCCCGACTGCTCCTCGATCTCGATATACTCAAATCTCGTTGCAATATAATGAGCCACCCATACCCCCCGCTGCGACGGTCACTCCCCAACCACAACCTTTTCCGACCACCTCTCCGGCTCTGTCGCAAACACCCGCACCTCCGATTGCCCGCCCCCCTTCTGCGACCATAACGTCAAACAATGAGGATAGGTCACAACAGGCAAACGCAAATGCTCTTCAGCCATCGCCCATTATTAAGGCCGAGCTGGCGCCCAAGCCTTCCCCGAATGTGGAGTTGAAGAAAGCTCCACCCGTCCCTTCACCATCACCAAAGATCGCTCCGCAGATCGTGGTACCAAACCCTTCTTCAGAAACCCAGATGAAGGTTCAGAAACAGCAACAAAAGAAGCAGCCGTCGTACCCACAGCCACAGCCACAACCACAGCAGAACCAACAACCGAGCCAACAGGCAGCTGAGAAGCCGACGAAGCCTACAAAACCCCCAGTCGATTACCAGGTTCTGCTGCTGTCTTTGGCCGATGAGTATTTGAATGCTGCCCACAACTACGGAACGAAGGCGGCGCTGGCGACTCGGGAAGCAGATGTGGAGGAATATTACAAGCTAGTTGCGACAGGGCTTGGCTGCTTGGAAGCGGTGCTCAAGGTAAGGGGACCCTTTCTCGGGGTCGGCTTTGGCTAACAGATGACCTCAGAATTGGCGACTGCAACCTCGCAAAGAAGCTCTCGTACGACTTCGCTATGCGCGCATTCTATTTGAAGAAACGGATAACGATATCGAGGCGGAGACAGCTTTAAGCAAAGGGGTATGTTTTGGCCTGCTGTTCGTGGCTGCCGTGATCAACATGCTAACTTGTGGAATAGATCGATCTTTGTGAACGAGTTAGTATTCTGTCAATTCTCCGTTGCCCTCGTACTGACTCTTTACAGAATCGCATGCTCGACTTGAAATACAGTATGCAGCACCTTCTAGCACGAATGCTTCATAAGAAGAACCCCAAGACTTCTCTGAAGGCTGTCGATGGCATGATCCAAGATGTAGAGGCGTATGTGGTCTGCCCGTTTTATATGACTGCGATGCTAATGAGCCACAGATATCGCCATGCCGCTTGGGAATATGCATTCCGTTTTCTTCGAGTGACACTTTCGCTGTCGTCTCCGGCACACCAAGACTTTGTGCAAGCACTACAGCACCTTCACAAAATTGCAGCTATGGCCAGTCGGAATGGTGACAAGGCTGTCTCGGCCATGGCGGCTGTCATTGAAGCCCTAGCGCATCTACAGCAAGGGACGAGCTCGGACTCCATCGAGCAGGCACAGCGAGCGGTGGCAGTGGCACGGAGTCATCAACTGAACGACGAACTTCGTCACGTCCCCCAGCTGACGACCATTGTGCAGATGGTTGATATCTGCTGCAGCCTTTTGGAGTACGACGTAAACCAGTCCGCGCAAAAGCTGAAAGCCATGCAAACGCTCATGGATGAGGCACTGAGCGATACCACCAACTGGAGCTCTGATGGCTCTTTCTCCATTCCACTGAGTGGCAAATCAGCTGGGCCATCCTCAATGGATACCGGTGACATTTTGCAGGTCCACAATGGAACGCTGCTCCTAAGCTTCAACTGGCTCCCGCAGCATGATCTTTACACCCTTTGCTACTTCATCAGTTCGATCACCCTGAGCGCCAAAAATTCTTACGATGGTAGGAAGGCAGAGAAGTATCTTGACGAAGGGCTCCGGATGGTTCAAGGAGGGTTCAAGGTCCCACAGGAGATCTCAGAATCAATGGTTACTGCCAATCGACGTGTGGAGTGGCGGCAGGCCCTTCACTGCAATTTTCTTCTGCAGCGGATCTTCCTGGCATGTGCTCGGACCGACTGGGATCTCGCTAGTCAAACCCTCAACAACCTCCGACAACTTGCCCACGAGCTCGGCACCCGGCTTCCCGACAACGTCGAGTGTCTGATGGAATATGCGGCCGGCACCATCGCGCAGGCAACTGGAGACATCAAGGCAGCACTGGCAATTTTCCAGTCGCCAAGTTTGTCGCTATCGCCTTCCTTCAGCAAAACGGCGCGCAATGATCCCCGTCGTGATGCAGGTATCCTCGCCGCGCTCAACACCGTGCTCATCATCCGAGATCCAACACACCCCTCACATCACCACCTCCCTAACGTCCTGTCCACCCTCGAATCCTTCTGCCAAGGCAGCTCGAACAAATATATCCAAGCCGCTTATTATCTCATCTGCGCAACCGTTCACACAGACTCCACCATTCAGACCAAACAGTTCCTGCAGCACGCCCTGCAGTCCGCCACGGCTATCAGCAACAACCAGATCACCTGCATGACACTCACATTTATGAGCTGGAAATACTTTCGAGGTGTGGTCGGCGAGCAAGCAGAGAAGAGCGCGCGAGCTGGTCGTGCTATGGCCAAGAGAGCCAATGACCGTCTGTGGGCCAGCGTGACGGATGAAATGCTTGCGGAGACCCTTGAGCGCCAAGGTAAAAGCGAAGAAGCTCAGAATGTTCGGGAGGAAGGCCATCGGCTGACGATGGGATTGCCGCCTGCATTGAGACGGCCAGCCTAATTGATTAGTGTTCCGGAAGTTTTTCATATCATATCTATCACGTTTTGCTTTTCGGGCGCATCGTTTATGATACCATCTCATGGTTATACTGGAAGGCGTTCATTCTTTTCTTATTATCGGCGCTCCATGGGGTACAGTTTAGTGGCGCAGCGCTGGAAGATGTCTTCGATGCCGGCCTTTATGAGATCAATATATTGCTGGCTTTACCTTTAGGTAACTATTCATTATCGTGTAGGGCATCTCTATTACTTCTACATAGACATAGGATGTAGCTGGGTATCATCTTCTCGAGTCATCGATTGCTCTGCTTTCACCTCCTATAACACGATAACAGGCGACACCAGCCCGAATGTACAACACCCCTTGTCTCCTTGGTATAATAGCAGTCGTAGTCCGTCCTCATTCAGACCACCAACCAAAAAAAAAATTAAGAAGATCCTCGCAATAACAAAGAACACCAGCCCGAATACATGCCCACAAAACGCCTGGAGTGGCAGCTGAAGAGCAAACCACTCATTGCTCACAACACTGCCCAACAATAACAGGAGCAGCCACTGAGCAGCCACTCAGATTAGGAAACGAGACCCGATCAGGAAACAGATAACACCGCCGCAACAGGCAGTCCAGCAGAGAGGGGGGAAAGCAATCACCCGAGGCCTGCCCAAACCCCACGAATCCGCCTCGCAAGCTGAATATCCTTCTGCATAATGGTAACGCGCTTCGCATGGATGGCACACAGATTCGTGTCCTCAAACAGATGCACCATGAAAGCCTCCGCCGCTTCTTGCAGCGCCTGGATTGCATGCGACTGCCACCGCAGCTCGGCGCCACGGTCGGCCGGCAGAAGATCGAGCGCGACTTCACGAACTAGCCGCGCAAAGGGCAGTTTGGCAATCAGCAGGTCATAAGAGCGTTGGTACCGGCGGATTTCTTTGAGAGCCACGGTGCCGGGCTTGTAGCGCCGGCGTCGGCCTTGGGGGGTTGGGTCGCCGGCTATATTATTGATGTTAGGAAATGGGTTTGGTCAAGGGGTGTAAGGAAGGGTAAGAGAGTGTGGATGGGGTGGGTGCATACGCTGGACATTGGAGGCCCGTTTCCCAGCTGGTCGCTTGCCTGCCTTCACGGCGGATTTGCGCGCCTTTGCGGGTGAGGTTGTTGCGGAGGATGGGCGCGCGCCTGCTCGTGGTTGGTTGCCGGAAGCTGGGACTCTGCGCGCGAGCTTGGGCGGCATTGTGGGATTGAGATGCTGCGCTGAGCAGGAAGGAAATGGAGGGGTTGTTGTTCTCGACGACGGTCAATTGAAATGACCGCAGGATCGCGAGAGCTCTCCGTTGGTTAGGAGATACGCGGTCTAGGCGTGGTGGGGAGCGCCTTGCAGCAGCAATAGAGATTTTGTGTCGATTGTGTCAATTCACTTTCAGGGAGTGGAACAACAAAAGGCTTGATCCGATATTGATAATTGTAGGGGCTGGACATGAATGTAATCTTGCCGCTTTTAGTCTCTCTCCCAGCCCCCATCATTATTCGACGCGCCCGTGTCGTGTCGGCTCACGTGACGATAAGCGCCCGATATGCATTACTTGGTCTTTCCCGCTGTTATCAACCATCCTCGACGTTACTTCTACTGACGCAGCTAGTGATCCCAGTCAGCCACTCACTCTCCCGTCAAGCAATTATGGCCGCCATCTGGGAGAACAACGGGCAAGTGGGCCAGTTCCCACTGGAGCAATGGTTCTACGAGATGCCTCCCGTGACTCGATGGTGGACCGTCGCCACCGTCGCAACCTCCGTACTGGTGCAGTGCCACGTCGTGACTGCATACCAGCTCTTCTACAGCTTCCGCTCCGTGTACGCCAAATCCCAGTACTGGCGACTGCTCACCACATTCCTCTACTTTGGCCCCCTGAACCTCGACCTCTTATTCCATGTCTTCTTTCTACAGCGCTACTCGCGCCTCCTGGAGGAATCCTCCGGCCGCTCCCCCGCACACTTCGCCTGGCTGCTCTTCTACGCCATGTCCTCGCTGCTGCTGATGTCGCCGTTCCTGTCGCTGCCCTTCTTGGGCACGTCGCTCTCCTCGAGTCTGGTGTACATCTGGGCGAGGCGGAACCCGGAGACTCGGCTGAGCTTTTTGGGTCTGCTCGTCTTCACGGCGCCTTACTTACCCTGGGTGCTGATGGGTTTCAGCCTCATTGTCCATGGCACCGTGCCGAAGGACGAGATCTGTGGTGTCGTCGTTGGCCATGTTTGGTACTTCTTCAATGACGTCTATCCATCTCTGCATGGAGGACACCGGCCTCTGGATCCGCCGTTGTGGTGGCGCCGTCTGTTTGAGCGGGTGGATGCCGGTACAGATGCGACCAACATGAACCGTGAGTTTGCGGCCGCAGCTGCCCCGGAGGTGCGATGAGTGATGCCATCGAATTGAGCGAGACTATGGATGTTGAGATCGCATCCGGCTGCTTACACATGGCCGGTCTTGATTCTTACAGCCTTCTCATTGACCCTCCTATCGACCGAAGAAAAGTGAATTGGCTAGGATTCTCAATAGCCAAGAAAGTCAGCAGAGAGAAGTTGGGTCATGGATATGCATGGATTGGTTTACGAGCGAACTTTTTTTTTCAAATTCCTGTTTTGCATTGAACATAGCCAAGATAATAGATACCCTTGATCATTTGTATTGATTGCCGTGGAATACACAATATACACTACCGTTTCTCCCTCTGATTGGACTCCATCGTTAACTAGATCAGGTTTGGTCGCGGCCACTCACGTCACGTCCACCCGCTGATTCTTGGACTTGCAGTATAGTACCTCCATGGTACATACGGTCGAACAATCCCTTGCTGTTGCCTAGCGCTGCCTACCGTTGCCTAACGCTGCCTCCCGAGCCATGGGTTGGGAGGAGGCGAGGCTAGTCGAGTGGCTGTGGGGCCACCGCGCTGAAGGAAGACCTGGGTGCAGACTGCAAGCAAGGCGCCCCAGGCGAGTAGCCGGTCGAACAGTGTACATGAGGTCACTCAGTAGGAGGAGCAGCATCCAGGTGGGCGCAATCGATTAACCACCACCTAGCGCAACCCCAAGCCGCCCCGTGCACGCTCCACAACCCCGTGGCGAGGGCACTGCCACCATGATGATGCGCTTGTGGCAGTCCATGCGAGCCTGCGCCGGGCACGTTCCCTGTGGCCCGTGTGTGCGCTTAGCTCCCACCGGCCAGGCAAACTAGTAAACTCTTTGCAGCGCACTCCACATGGCCATGTGTACCTAGGGAAGTATTCTTCCTGATGACGAGGCCTCTGATAACCATGGACCGCGTGCGTAATCCAACTGGGTCAACGGTGAAAAATGCCCCTTTCAGACCCGCCGGGCGCGCGTGCAGCCAATGGCCATCGCCGCTGACTCAGATTAGCCACGGCCTCAGCCTCCTGTATGGCATGACCATACACCGTCTGACCAGTGCGTGCGCCATACCGTCATTTACCGCCCTCTTAGCCTCGCCCCTGGCTCTCCAGAGTTCAACTATCGCTTCTCTTTTGGCCTTAGTTCCCTCCCCACCTCCCGCTTGTCGCTCCTTTTGGCCTCCAACTTGGTTCCCCTGGGGATTTCCTCTCTTTCTTGTCTTTCTCTCCTTAATCTGATCATCCCCCCGTACTCCTCTCTTCCTCTCCACTGAATTCGACCCTCCTCCCCTGAGTGCCAACCCCAGGATTCCCCTGGAACGTCGGTCTCTCCGTGACAACTACTCCTTTCTTTCGTGTTTCTTCTCCCACGTGCCCCCGAGCACTCGACGAACTTCATGAACCGGGAATTGTGCTGAGTATTTGCTGTTGGAACTCGCTTTCGAATTGGTTGTTCTCGACGCGCGATTGTGGTTGAACCAAGCTGGGTTGTCCGTTCTTCTGTCGCCGCCGCCACTATGCGACGCGGACTCGTGATCTTTCTCCTGGTCAACCTGCTCATCATCTCGTTCCTGGTCCGCAGCGTCTCGACCCTGCTCTCGCTGCTCCTCGAAGATGCCGCCGCCGACGCCATCCACCATGCCGAGCTGCCCTCGCCGAATTCCAGCCTGATCGAGCAACGCCCGCAGATCATCCCCAAGATCATTCACCAGACCTACAAGAACGAGACTATTCCCGAGGTGTGGGTGGAGGCGCAGCAGACTTGCATTGACTTGCACCCTGATTATGAATATATTGTACGTGGTTGCCTGAACGTGCTTGGATCTGCAGAGAACTAACGAGTCCCAGCTCTGGACGAATGAGAAGTCGCGTGAATTCATCGCGGCCGAGTACCCCTGGTTTCTCGCGACGTTTGACGGCTACAAATACCCCATCCAGCGGGCTGATTCGATCCGCTACTTCGTGCTGGCGCACTACGGTGGAACATATATCGATCTGGACGATGTAGGAATCGCCCCCACGCGTTTTTGAAAGTCGAATTTCTAACATAACCGTAACAGGGCTGTAATCGCCGATTGGACCCCCTGCTCTCCTATCCCGCGTGGGTGCGCCGGACGGTCCCCACGGGCATCTCGAACGATGCCATGGGCTCTGTACCCCAGCACCCGTTCTTCCTCCGTGTGATCGAATTGTTGCAACAATATGACCGCAGCTGGCTGCTCCCATATATCACGGTCATGTATTCGACGGGTCCGCTGTTCTTGTCGGTCATCTGGAAGGAGTACATGCAGGACCGACCCAGCGAGGCCGGCCGCGTGCGCATCCTCATGCAGGACGAGTACAACCGGTTCTCCTGGAGCTTCTTCACCCACCATCGGGGCAACAGCTGGCACGGCAAGGACGCGCGCTTGATCTTCTGGATGGGCCAACACTGGATTCTCCTGACCTTCCTCGGCTTCATCCTGGCCGGTGTGGTGGGCTTCTGCCTCTGGTGGACGTATGGTCGGGTCATGCTCCTGGGAGCCAAGTACCGCTACCGCTACACGAAGGTACCCTCCCTCATCAGCCCGTCCCGCCTCTCCTCGCCCACGCGGCGCTCGCGCATGCTTCCCACGCTACTCCGGCGCGTCAGCTTCAAAGAAGACGAAGAAGCTCGCGGGGTTACCGAGACCTCGTACGAGCTCAGTCGCCGCGATGATTGATTTTTCTGTGTATTTGTGTGTATCGATACGGCCTTGGACACGATCTGTGCATCTCAGCATTTATATGTACACTTTTTTTTACCTTCTGTTTGGGAGCGCTATGCATGGTGATACAGTCTTGTTGGCGGGACCCTGGATTGACTGCTCACCTGGAGCCATTGGGTTTTGATTTTCTGCCATTTGAGGGATCTATGACCACACGCCTGCTGGGTGGTGGGATTGCTTTTTGGATTGCTTGGTCCCCTCTATTTATTTACCCTATGATTTATAACCAATTTTTAGACTTACTTTACTTCTGGGATCTGAGATCAAAGAAATCTATTTGCTTGACACTACTTGCTTCACATTCTTGGTGCTGGCATTCCTGGCTGAGGTTGGTTTGACCGGCGTTTCAGATCAGCCCTCCGAAACCCTAACTCCAGCGCCAATGACAAGCGCGTGCCTTGCATCGCTCAACCCATTCTCTCACATTCTCCGCGACGCACCCTTTGTCTACCAGCCTGCTGGCCACAATGCCCAGCAATGGGCGGCTATGCGGCGGTTCCCTCACCCACCACTCTCAGCAATGTAGTGGGCAGCCCATATAAAGCAACCACCCTCTGGGCATTCTCTGAACTACTGTCCTCTTCTCTCAGAAGATAATTGCTAGCCAATCTGCATAGCTCTCATTCGCCCTTTTCCCTCCCATACGCAAGATGTGGCACCTCTACCTCACCACCCTTTTCCTCCTCAACCTCTCCCTCTTCACCACCGCAGCCCCTATCTCATTCGCCTTTCCTCTGATCCCTCGCGACGCCACCCTCACCCAAGCCCAGGTGGAAGCCATTGCGCCGAAATCAAACACATGCGCCGATGCTCCAGCGAAGGACGAGTGTGCTACTGCAAAGACCGCCGCCAAGTACACCTCGCAATCCTTTGATACATACGATGTCACGTCCAAGGCAGAGCAGGCTGCGATCATCAGTCTGATGGCGTTTGAAAGTGTCGATTTCAAGTATAACAAGAACCATTTCCCAGGTGTGCCGGGCCAGGGCAGTATGCATTCCTTTCTTTTTCCATCTCGGTACATAAATGGGTGATGATTAACGAATCCTACAGCGCGCAACATGCAATCCCCGTCCTACAACAAAAAATACGCCTCCTCCCTCCCAGATCTCAAAGACAAGATCGCCAAAGTCGCCAGTAACCCCGTTGATCTTTTGGATCTGCTCCGCGATAACCACAGCTACGACTTCGGCTCTGGGGCGTGGTTCTTGACCACGCAGTGCTCCAAGGAGGTCCGGACTGCTTTGCAGACTGGCGGGGAGGAGGGGTGGCAGCGGTATATCAGTGATTGTGTGGGTACGTCTGTTACGGATGAGAGGAAGGAGTATTGGCAGAGGGCTATCAAGGCTCTTGGGGTGAAGAGTTCATGATTCTTTCTTCTGTGAAGGGCTGGCCCATGGCAGGGGTGGATCAGGTATTATCGAAGCAGGTTCTTCGATGGGTTTTGTGGATTATTGAAGTATTCATGATTGATGCATTACGGCACTTTTTAGAGATATGTTTAGCAATGAATTGATATCGACATTGTTAAACTCGGTTTCGAAATTGGCTCCCATGCTTTACCCGGAGACCCTTATCTAAACCCCTAATGCCAAGGCTATCGCTAAGCCTATTTAGGGCGGTGCTGCATGTTGTCCCAAATCCGTGAGATATCTGACAAGACGATACGCGCTGGCCATTTGAATTATTTATCTCGCCAATACACTTCCTGGGTGAGCACGCGAGCTTACTGTTATCCAGGAAAAGCGCCATCGAGGGCTCTTGAATACGACGGTTGAATACTCCGGCCAGAGTATGAGTGTAGGGATTCAAAAGACTTCTAAAGTGCTTTGTGACTAATGTTGGACTCTATCCTTATGTCTAGTCCAGTTAGTACATGTAGGCTAGATTAACTAGAACCAGGGTCTTCGTCACATCACCTACGCTCTGTCTGTCTACCCAATCGAGTCACTGCATTGGATTATTCGTTTTCTACTACTGTGCGGAATTGGCGTCGGTGCTGAATTCTCCCATTGCCCTGTCATTCTACCTGTTTCGACCAGGCACCTCGACCGCTGTGGCGACGAGGAGGAATAATGCAGTTTTTTGGAGGGCGGCAGCGTCCAGACACAACCCACTAGGAGCGGGCACTTACAGGTGTCGAATCAGACTCTAGGAAGACTTCCACTCCGTGGTCCAACCACACAACGTCGCCTAGGCCTGAGGATCCGGGACCCGGCGTAGATGCGAATGCGTGGCCCCTAAGTCTAGCAACAGTCTCACCATGGTCCTGTTGCCCTCAGCTTCCGCGTAATCCAGAGCCGTACGTTCCTTGTTATCCACCGCATTGATATTGGCCCCAGCGTCAAGGAGTCTGATCACCGTCATCGAATTCGCGGCCGTAGCGGCACAGTGCATTGCTGTTAGTCCCCCGGGGTTTCTCATCTCAATGTCGACCCATCCTCGACGCAGCATAAGTGTGACGATCTTGTAGCAGCCCCAGAGTGCCGCGGTGAAGAAGAGATGGCGGACCTCGAACGCGCTCTGCGTTTCAATATCGGCACCGAGCTCGACGAGCGCGGCAAACGCGTCGGCCGAGTCGCCGTCCAGCGCACTGGCGAGGTACCTGCCGCCATTAGGGTCCATGCCCCAGCGGACCAGCTCGCGCACGGTGGCCGTCTTGCCCGACTCGACGGCACAGTGCAGCGCGTCGCCGTACCAGTTCCGCAGGTGCGGATTGGCGCCGCGAGCTAGCAGGCCCCGGGTTGTCAACACGTGTCCGCCCGCTGCGGCGTGGATCACGGGCGTGGCGCCTCTCTGCGTCAGCTCGTTGACGTCGTAGGCGCCGCTGTCAAGAAGCCGATTGATTGCCCGCTCGAGCCCGTGGCGCGACGCATGGTGGAGCGCCGAGAAACTGCTACACTCGGCTGCATTCCAATAATTGCGGTTGTAGCCCATCGAGTACTGCCGTACCTGGTTCGCCACGGCCGTGGCGGCCGAGGAGGAGAAGAAGGCCAACAAGGTGGACCATACCTCCGCATCGGTTTCGGTCCGTCGGGCGAATTGTCCCCAGTACCTGGCGGCCCAGGGGAGAAAGGGGTACAGTTCCATTCTAGACTCGATATCGTCCTCATTTTGCCATGGCCCGTCCTGGAAGTTCTCAAAGACAAGGTAGCGAAGGCAAGTCACCGCAATCGTGGCTTCGGCTCGAGGAAAGAGTTCCTCCAAATGGTCTCCTAAGTACTCTTGAATTGCGTAATGTGCAAGGCGTACATAACCCTCCACGTCTACGGTCGCAAGACCTTGGCAGCATTCGAGAATAGTCTTGGTAGCTGGGCGATACTTGACGTTGACAGCATTCTGCGCGCTGCGGATAGCTAAGGCATCGCTGAGTTCAGATTCCGTCAATGCCCGAGCTGTTTGACTAAGCCACATGAGAGCACCCATTCCGAGTCGGCTGCGGCTCTCAGAGAGCTTTTGGATGCGGGAAATGGTATCTGCAAATGCGTCGTTGAGGCTATGGGACAGGTCTGCTACTCTGTCCTCCATCTCACCAAGAGTTGGCTCCTTGAGAATGGTCCGCACCCGTAGAACTGTGAGAAGAAACCTAATATGCGTAGGGCACATTTGTCAAGAATTCTTGTCTCAAAGCAGATGGATCTATATAGTGGCTTTCGGCGGAAAAAAAAAAAAACATACATTCCCTCTGCCCCTTGCACCAGCTTCTGAACTAGTCTGTTCACAAAGCCGTGATCTGCGATGTCATATATTCCTCCTTGATCGAGCTCCTGGTAGAGGTAGGTCTTGATGTCTTCCTCGTGGGCCTCGATCATAAGATTCGGATGCTGCTGGAAAAGATCTGTGAGGTCACGGATATGAGGCCGACTTGTGACCAGCAAACGGACTTGGCGACATCGAACCACATTCTGAATGCTTTGAAGGAACGATTTCCGATGTTCCGATTCGTCAAGTCCATCGAAAACTAGATAAGCACACCTCAGGCCTGAAGTGAGATCAGTAAGCAGTCTTTCGCATTGGTGGAGAGGCATTTGGCTTATGTGGCCGCTCTTCTCGAAGAGTTCAGTCACGGAAGTCGGGATTGCCGGTAGCTTCTCGAGAAGTTGTCTAAGAATAGAGCATAGAACTGCCGGCGTACTTTGAGTAGACTGATCCTGGTGGCCAAAGTAGAAGAACGCGACAGGTGCAACCTCGCCAGACATAGAGTCAAGAAGTTCATCAATGATGATCGAGCTGAAACATCAGTCAAGGCTCCAATTGCAACGATGCAGAGTCTTCTTACGCAAGGGTTGTTTTGCCTGAGCCTTGAATGCCATGACACACAAGAACATTTGACGGAGAGCTATCGTCTCGCCACTGAATAAATTCGTCCCTTTGGAGTATCCATTTCCCTGTATTTTGGGTCCTCGACGCTTGGATGAGCTGGTGTTTCTGATAGTGCTTTGAGGTCGATATCCAGTTCAGGATGCTCTTTCTCGTCTCCCGCTCGATATTGACCTGGGTCGCGCGCTTCTGGTCTTTCACAAGGTCGAGGATCTGAAGCGTGTCTGCTTCGAGTGTCTGGATGGTCCTAAACTGCTCTAGCTGCTCTCCCATCAGCTTCAAAACGTCGTCCGACGTCTGCGATAGTAGCCGGCAGCCATCGACCGACAAAGCAAAATGCATCCAGTTGGTAAAGTTACGTAATTCCTGGACTGTCTTCTGGATCTCCTTCTCGGTGAAAGGCCATAGGAAGCGCCCCAGTTTCCCATTTGGTTCTTGGCCCAGCCTTTGGCAGAGTGATCGCAGGGTTTCCTCGCACGAGGCAGAGCAGGTCAGGAGAACCGAACTCTCGTGGAATCGCAAAGGACTATCGTTTAACAAATCACCTTTCAGGAGGCCGTGCAGATTTACCACGTTGGATTGCAGCGCTTCAAGCTCGATTATAAGGGTCGTGATTGACTTCCTCGCCGACCTCACAGTGTCTATGTACTCTTTTGAAGTGGTGATCACACTGGCAATTAGAGGCAGAATGCCCGCAAGGCCAATGGATAGAGATAAAGGGTCCATTGCCAGGGTGTTAGTGACTTTGCAAAAGTGAGAGCATGCAGTAACTGAAGGACAGGTAAAACCCGGGTCCGTGCAAGAGTCAGTGCCCGTGCAGCATAGCCACAATAACATACAAAGGCGGTATTTGTGTTTGGAAAGTACTGTATCCTGTAGGTCTGACAGAACAGCTCTGCCTGCATCAGGCCTAGCGTGTTTCCACGTTTCCATGCTATGTGTAAAGCATGGAAGCCGACTTCGAATGTCAAGTGTATCATCCCACACAGCTTGCTATACATGACACCTAGATAAATAAAGGCACAATATATTCTAATCCCATCTCATCACACATACATATCGCATATTTACAATCAACCAAAAAACCTCAAATCTATAGAACTCCCTTAGTACTAACCACATCCCCTGCCCCAACCTCCCCCACACTCCTCCTCGTACAGGCCGTCCTCATCGCAACAGCGAGCGCCTTGAACGCGCTCTCCGCGCGATGGTGGTCATTATCGCCATACGTGCAGCCCACATGAAGGGTCACGCCCGCCGCCTGGGCGAAGCTCTGCAAGCCATGCGTGATCATCTCGGTGCTGAGGTCGCCGATCTTCTCGCGCTTGAATCCCAGGTCGATGACTGCCCAGGGTCGGCTGGATAGATCGATCACGGCCCACGAAAGGGCTTCGTCGAGGGGAGCATCGCCGCGTCCGAAGCGCGTGAGGGACTGCCGTGCGCCTAGGGCTTGCGTGAACGCCGAGCCGATGGCGAGGAATGTGTCTTCTGTTGTGTGGTGGTCGTCAACTGTAGATTGTCAGTCAGTATATAAGTTCAAGATGCCTAATTGACTTCATTCTCTTCTCGATTGCCAATTTGGGTGGGGGAGGGGAGTTGGACGCACTGTATAAATCCCCCTTCGCCCGCACTGCCAAACTCCACCCCGCATGCTTCGCCATCGCATGCAGCATATGATCCAGGAACCCGATCCCCGTGCTCACGGTGATCTGCTGGGTCGCCGTGAATTGCGTCGCATGCCCGGCATCCTTGGGCGGCACAATGCCATTTTTAGCAGCGGAGGCTTCTTGCGGGTCGCTGGGGGGTAAGAAGTGGGTGGAGGGCTCGTAGGGGGGTAAGACGCCGCCGTCGAGACTGAGTGAGACTTGGATCTTGGTTTCGTTTGTTACCCGCGAGAGAGATGCTGTGCGCGCGGTGAGGGCCATGTTGGTGTGTGGGTGTGAGTTGGAGTTGGAGGTCAGCGGCTTTTTCTCCGATCGGAGATCGTTGAGTGGGATTATTGTTGATCCGGTCCTCTCCTTAGGTCATTATTCTGTTCTCCCGTGCTTCTCTACCTCAACTCACTTGGACAGCTCTTTCTTCTTGTTTTCCTCTCTCCTGCCGGCCTCCCTTGGATTCAATTAAAAGCAGAGTGTATCCTCAGCTTCTCCTCTGTCCATTTCCCCGATCTCCCGCCCAATCTTACAATAAATACACTCAACCTTCAGTAAATAACCATCTACCATGCCTCCCCCACCAAGTCAAAGAGGAGACATCGAGCCGCCAGCGGAACTTACTCGCGAAGCCGCCAAGGGCTTCATGACTGGCGTGTTCCGAGTATGTACGCCAATCACAACCCTTCGCAACGGAGACTAACATCTGCTTCTTTACTGCGCTATAGTTCGGCTCCGTGTCCATCCTCGCCCATATGATCCTGATCCTCCCTCACCCATTCACTTTCACCGCGCCTACACCACCCGTCAGGCCTGACGCGCCACCCCGTCCACGCCCCTCGCCGTTCTCCCCTGCCGGACTCCGCTCGCGATTGTTCTACCGACCGCTCGAAGGCTTCTCCGAGTGGATCTCGCCGACGGCACGCGTCTACCGCGGCCTGACGCCTCAATTTAAGGTCTTCCTGCAGATTGCCGCGATGACGCTGGGTGGGTGTATCTGGGCGGAGCGGAGGGTGAATGATTACATCGAGCTGGTTCGCCGCATTAAGCGCGCGGAGCGGCGGCAAGCTGAAATGGAAGAGAGATCTCGTCCATGAGGAAATCCTGCGGGATTCCGGAGCTGCGGGATTCCGGAGCTTCGCCGGGACCCTCTTTCGTTCAATAATTCCAGAAGCTATCCGTAACAGCTCTGCTCCGACGGGGTTGGTGCTTGGGTGGCTATTCGGCTACTCCGTACAGACAACAAACAGACCGCAGAACCCCCACCGTTCTTCCTTCCTGCCACCCCTTACCCCTGGAGCGATCGGGCTGAAACGAGGCCCCCATCTGGATTCTGACCCCTGGCCTTCTCTCCCTGGACCTGCGTCGTTCAATTCCGGATGAGCGTGGAGTTGCCCGAGCTGTCGATCGGCGTGGTGGATCGTGTTTGCCCTCACTGAGTGGTCTCCTGCTCGATGCTAAGCACTACGCCCACCGGCACTAAGGAGACATCCTTGTTATAGTCGGCAATACTATCTATCACTGACAGCCTAGCCGATGCATGCGGTAGAGAACGCCTCTTACGTGACTTGGGCTCGAATGCGGATGCCATTCGATATGTGCGACCGCATGTCTCAGTGCCTCCACGGGAGGCAGGGATCCGGGACGACGTAAACAGAGTAAATCAACACCAAAATGCCCGATCGCGCGGTCTAGAAGACTTTCTTTCCGAAGTACACTCTGTTAAAGAATAAATAGAGACGAGAACCAACCCAGAAAAATCAATATGAAACACGGTACAAACGGTTCGTCCGAAGTGTTGGGCGTTTAACTGCATTCGGCCATTCCTCCCTCTCCCCTCCACCACCTTCCACCTTTTTCCTCTTTCTTACCTTCTACTCTCTCCGGCTGTTCTTTGCTGCTTCTCCTGTTCTGTTTGCAGCGCAGGATTTCCCCTTGACATCACTCCCGCCCGCGGCCTCTGATCATTCGTCGATTCCCTGCCGATCGCCCGCTCTTTTGATCCCATCCTTGCCGGATTAACCTTCACATCCCCCCGATTGATCACAATCCCCTTGTTCCCGCCGTTTTGGGTTGCCCTGACCGACGTCTCGCTGGTGGATGCGATTGCCTCCTTCCCTTCTTCTTCCGGCCACTCTCTCGAACCTACTTCCTGTTGCAATCGACCCTCTTCCTTTCGCCACATTGTTGACAGCTGCTTGACGTGTCGGCGGTGCCCATCCGTCTAAAGGTGCTAGTAGATATATTCGCTGGTGGTCCCACTTGCCTTCCTGTCCAATTGCTTCTCATGGCGCCCTGACGGATTGCAGTATGTACAGCTTGTCATGATGATTACTTCTAGGATTGTTGCTAATGCACTTCGTTCGTCTAGTGAGATCGACGTCGAGGTCGTCGATGAGATAAGTCTTTTATGCTCACCACCCTCGCGCCGCTAGCTTTTTTATTATTTTAATTTTTTAAAATTCTTCTCCCTGTCGTCCACATCTGTTTACGCCTGTCCGACTTCCACCATGGCTGAAATGGCGGTCAAAAAGCAGCGGCGGAAGAGCTTCAGCAGTGTGTTCAGTCCCTCGTCCACAACCTCGGCCCCTCCTCTCCGGCCCCGTCTCCATGATCGAACACCCTCGGACGACACCCTGACGCAAAGCAAAAAACGCCGCAATTCGGGGTTCTTTGGCCGGGCCCAGAGCCCGAATAGACGATCCACCGGCCCTAATGTCCTGCGTCGACCTGGGACGGCACACTCCGACATCACGAGTTTGTCCGCTTCATCTACGCCTGTTCTTGAGACCCCTCGACCCCGGAAGTCGCTGCAGAAGAAACGCACTTCCGTCTTTGGGTCCTTGCGGTCCTTGCACTCATTGGAAGACGATAATGACCCCCTCAGCGCGTCGGTCGGCTCGCTTGGAGACGACCAGCATGTCACTGATCCCCGACACGCGATCTGGTCGTCCGCCATTCTCCACCATGGTGAAATACAGACCACTGGCAGCATGTGGAGAAAGAAGAGTCAGTATCTCGTTCTGACAGACACGCATATCATCCGTTTCAAGAACCAGAGCAAGGCCGCCGATGCTTTTCCTTCCATTCCACCTTCCTATAATGTGCGGGCCCCGGCGCATCACCGCCAATCAATTGCCTCGATAAGCTCATTGCAGGATATGCACCCGATGGTCTCGAGCGACGCGTCTGCCGGTATTCCGCTGAATAGTATTATTGCGGTCTACATGCTGGAGGACGGGCGTTTGTCCCCAACAGTGGAGGTAGCGCACCTGGATGAGCGCACTCACAAAGCTGCCTTGGTTCAGATGCAGACGCCCGACCTTCAAGAACTGAACCTTTGGATGGTGGGCATTCGTCAGGCCGCCCAGATGGCACGCTCAAACGATCCGCTGCCGTTCACTCGAGGCTCGATCGAGTACGTGACTCGGATGCTGGAGCACGAGCGGGACTACGACCCGCAAGCTTTTCGTATGTTCCGCGTTATCCAAATCGCTTCGAGCAAGTCACCTACGCGATCTTCCTCTGATGATCTGGCGAAGTTGTCACCCACCGGCTGCTACCTCGCTCTTGGATCCCACAAAGTCCATCTTATTCCAATGCAAAAGACCGGCAGTCGATCATCAGTGGTCTCACTCACCGACTTGGAAGTGGGCGCCTCCTTTGGCTTCATGAATCTAACTGGTCTGTCGATGGAATACGGCGACGATAGCCTGCACCTTTCGTTCAGAGTCCCATTTCAGAAAACATTCAACGTCTTCCTGGCCTCGGTTCATTCGGTAGAAGTTGCTGGCTGGATTCGACAGCACACCGAGTTCCTGCGTCCTCTATGGACTAGACAGCCATATGAGTTTGTTGTGCCGCGTGAATTGCAAAATGACGACAACTTCCCGCCCGTAGCGCTGGATGAGGATTACGGCTGCTTCGACCGCACGCTGGTCGCCTACTCCGCCAGTTACGATATTGACACCTCCAACATTCGTTACACGATTGACTTGGAGTGTGAGGACGCTCCTTGCTTCCGATTACTCCGTCCGGCTTCCCCGAGACAGCCAAGATACAGCGCCCTCGAGCTGATTGCGGTCATGCGCGCCCTCCGGTATAACGAATGTTTCCGCTCAATATCTTTTCGCGGCGTCAACCTCGATGTGCTTCAGGGCCTTCGTGATATTCATGGAGCGGATATGGATGTGCACCTTGATCGTGGAGGTTGTCTTGTTCAAATCCCAGGTCAAGGGAATCTCGCCGTTCTCTCTGAAGAAATACGTGGTTTGGTCTTGAAGAGCAAATGGCTGCGGCGACTCGATTTCTCGTATTGTCTTACACGGACACCAACTTTCGACAAGGGGACTCGTGATCCAGGCTGTGGAATCCCAGAGGCCATTTTCCCTGTTTGTCGCCGGGAATTGACTAGCGTCGATTGGGTAGCCCTGAATGGGATCAAGCTCGGCGAATCGGACCTTGACTACTTGGTGGATGCGGCATCCCAACGACGGAGTCATCTGAGAGCATTGGAGGTCGGAGACTGCGGATTGTCTGTTCATGACTTAGACATGCTGCTATCAACCATTGTCGCGCAGGAGTCTACTCTCGAGGCTATCAATATCTCCGGCGTCCAGGGACGATTAAATCCCGATGTTCTTCAGCAGTACATCGGGTACTTTGGTCAGATTCGCAAGATCAACCTGTCCCGCATCTCCCGGACGTCTGGGCCCGAGCCGCTCATCACAGCAGAGATGTTGTTCAATTGGCGACTTGAAGAACTGGCCCTCAGCCGGACGACTGTCAACCGCCAGACAGTGGATGCCATCGCCACCTACCTGGCTAGTGATCGGTCCCGGAACCTCCGCGTCCTCCGGCTCGATCAGTGCGGCCTGACCGGAGAAGATGTTGCCATGTTCATGCATTCGATGGCGGCGGGTCCCGACACTTTGCGAAGCCTCCATTTGCATGTCAACGAGAACCGGCTTGACAATGGCTGTTCGTTTATTTTTGACGCAATTGCGAAAAACCAGACCCCGTCACATCTATCGATGCGGATGATTGATTTCAAAAAGGAAGACCAATTCCGGGAACTGGTGGATGCAGTCCGAAAAAACAGCAGCCTACGATATCTAGATATCTCCAAGGCGTCTCTTCCATACGATGCAGGTCCAGAGACGTGCCGCGCTCTGCAGGTCATGTTTGAGGAGAACGAGACGCTAGAAGCGTTGGACATCAGCGGGGAAAATGCGCATCTGGATGTCGCCCGATTCGGGATCGGTCTCAACCTAGCCCTGACTGGCTTGAAGAAAAATACGTCTCTCAGGGTGCTTCGAATCGAGCACCAGAAGCTGGGTCTCCAGGGCGCGAATACTCTGGCTTCGGTTTTGGAGTGCAATAACTCGCTGCGCGAGGTGCATTGCGAGAACAACGATATTAACCTTCAGTCGTTTACCGTGCTTGTCAATGGTCTGCAGTGCAACCGCACCCTGCTCAGTCTTTCATGCATGGATCGAGATCGAACTCTGTCCATCGACAAGGTGCGGCGGGAGGTTGACAATGTCCGATGGGATGCAAGCAATGTCCAAGGCTCTACGGCGAACTCGATCCGTCGCTCCCTGCATGCAGCGATGAATGTTGGCAATGCCCCCGTTGGGCATCGGTTGAGCAAACATCCACCGGCTAATGTTGCTGCCGCTCTGGAAACATCTCCATTCGCTAGCCACAACGTGGAGCTCGTCCTGCAGTCCCTGAACCGAAAATGGGACATGGAAGTCGCTCGCCTGCGCCGATATCTTCTCCGCAACTACAATATCGCTCACGGAATCCAAGACGACGTCGACGACGCATCTAGCGATGGCCGGCCCGCGACAGCCGCCAGTCTAGGTACGATGCTCGATGACCTCAAGTTCGAAGTCGCGGTATCAGCAGACGAAATCCATGCCTCGCCACCAGAAGACTCCGCATCATCTATCCACCTTGCCGAACAGGACTCGGGAAATCGGTCTCTTCCTCGTGTCCCCACAGCCGAGTTCACGTCCAACATACTGGCGCAAAGCGAACCAGATCCTCTCCCCCAACACGCTCGCGCGGCCCAGATTCTGCCCTCAGAATTCGGTCCCTCAAGCCCTATCTCTTCGTCCTCATCCTCACGCATGGCAAAGCCGGTCCCCGCCGTGCCTTCATCCGTCCACAGATCGAACAGCATTCGAAGCGCAAACAGCTCCAGCACCGTCTCAATTGGCAACCGCAGTGCGCGCAGTGCCTACGGCATGGCCTCATCCACTCTGCGCGGGTTTCTCAGTGGGAACGCCATGAAAGACCGTCGGAAGGTGCAGCACGACTCGCGTCCGCCGACGGTGTTCGTCCAGACGAATGACAAGCCGCCTCAGCTGGACTGGGCTCCGCCGAAACTCGATTTGCAGGAGCTGTGACTGCCGATTGATGTCTGCTAGCTGCGGTTTCTTTTTCGTGGTTACTGCTTGCTGTCGGATTGTAGATATCTGCTTTTGTACAGAATCAAGGTCCTTCCCCATCCTCCACCCCTCTCTCTTTCGCTCTCTTGGTCTTGGATCCTCCTTATTCATTCCCCGCACAGCTCTGCCTTCTGGCAATGATACCCTAATGCTGGTGTTTCTACACCATTTGAACTGTGTTGATCATCTGTCTTATTATCTTACTATTAAAAACCTCCTCCCCATCTCTCATAGAGATCCGATTATCATTGTTTTCTCTTGGTGTTTGCTTACATGTGCATTTGTGGGATTGAATTTCTTTACGTATGGGGCGTCTGCATCTACGAGTCATGGCGTTGAGATATATCCTCGTTTTTAATCTAATGTTATGATGCTCTTGTTTGTCCCTTGTCTTCCCGACTTGATACAGAATTATTTGGAACACAGAAAGAACTTGAGAATGGATTTCTATCGACCAATAATTGCCGTTCAAATGGGTATGGTTGTATACAAGATCCCCCGGAATGAAACCCGACAAAGACCAAACTAGAAACAAGTGAAGAAAAGGGAAAAAAAAACAATCTACTAATGTACAAGTGAAGTCCAACCAAAACTCCAAGACGATATACTTCCGTCATCTCTTTAAACCCAAGATTAGTGTACCGGTTCATTAAACACAACAACCCCGTTCTTCTCATCAAGCTCATTCTCCTTCTCGCGATGGCTACGACCTTGCTTAGCGACTTCGCGCAACTGCCGAATATAAGCATTAGCCGCGACGCCAATCTCATCCTCGCCACGGTCGTCGAGAACAGCGCGGCGGCGGCGCTGGCACATTTCGTACAGGTTGCGCGCCCGATAAGGTTCCAATTCGTTTAGTTCGTAGTCGACGGTCCATTCGTCGCCGGCCTTGAAGTTGGTAGGACGGTCGACTGGTTTTTTGTTCACTCTGTTTTTGACCGAGAGCACCATTCCGAGGAGCTCGGTTTCTTGCCCGCCCTTTTCTAGGTCTTCGGTGAACGACGGGTCGGGAGGAGCATCTGAGTCGTATATCGGGGCTGATGAGGCCTCTGAGGGAGACTCTGGCGTGTTGGTATCCGAGGAGAGGGCCTCAGACTCTTCTGAGGGTTTAGAGGGCGATGTTTCTTCTGTCACTGCTGCGGCGTCGAGGTCATCGTTAATATTATCTTTTGATTCGGGATGGAGAAGACGCTTCTGGTATGCCTCGATCTCGGCTTGGTTCTTCGTCTGGATAGCGTCGATCTCCTCGTCCGTGACGGGTTCAGCAAAAATGTACATGAATGGCGATGTTGCGTCTCTCGTTTCAAAATGGAAGCGCAGCGATTGCTTGGGGAACCGGGCAGTCGCCTTGTCTAGGACTTTATTCCACAGCCCTAAGCTCAGCTTGAACTCTTCATCTCCCAGCGCAGTGTCGCTCTGTCCGTGCAGGGCTTCATCCATCTCGGCAAGACTGATATACTGGAACCCGAAGATGCGCTCGATGTTGTGGAAAGCGACAAAAATCCCGTCCATGCGGCCGACGCGCACCTGCAGAGAATACTTCAGGAACGCGGCGCGGATCATGTCGAAGTATTCACGCTCAAAGGATTCGAAGTCACCGAACCGACCCTTGATCTCGTATCCAAGACCGTGCTCAAAGTTCTTTGCATCCATTCGAATCGAGACAACGGCACGCGTTTTCAAATCGAACATGCCAGTACCCGGCAGGCGAGGATCATAGGCATCCAGCTGGGAGCGCATGATGAAATCGCCATAGGTGGTGAAATGATAAGACTCGGGTACGGCTTCCTCTTCTTCCGGCGTGATCTTGTTCTCGTGCGATCGGCGATACCTCTCAAAATCATCCTTCGGCAAGGTGAGGAGCTTCTCCATTGATTTTCCAAGGTTCATAAGGATGTTGGCGTTATCAAACTCCTTGTCCGCGTCGATGGCGTACACCCCATCCTGGTACCGAAGGAACATGGCCGCGGGCGAGCGGAGGAGACGTGTGAAAGAACGCAACTTTTCGGAGAAGCCTTGTGATACGCTGTTCACATTGACGGCCCGCCAGCTCGAAAGCAGGTAATGGAAATGGGAGAGAACCGAAGTCATACTCGAAGAAGACCCAACGTACTTCTTCTGATGCTTGACAGCTATGTCACGTAAAGTCTCATCTTTGGACGAGGTGATGTATGCCTTCAGAGCTTCGAAATCAAACTCTGTAACTGGCATAATTGAACCCAAATATGGATCAAAGTTGTAGACACGAGACCGAGGATCACGAAGATGGTAGACGCCAGGACTGTATCGTGTTAGTTTCACAAATCATCTAGCAAAAGGAAGCAGCCTACTTGAAAAGCACCCGTTCCAGACCAAATGACAAAGTTGGAACAGGGGCCAGGGGAATATCCAATGCTTGGGGGAAGAAGAGTCAGCCGGGGTTCTGATAAATCATCCTCTAGCAACACTCACGGGTCAATGGCTGAGATCGTGCGTCTAGGGAGCCTTCGTCTTGCTTGAGTATGGACTTTGACTTGGTGGCAGGATTTTCCTCTCGCTCGCGTTTCGCCTTCCGGGGGGCGGTGGGTTAGGCTGCTCGGTCACTCGAGGAGCTGTAAACTCTTCGTTCTGTCCCTTGATCTGATGCTTGTCGGTGTCTTGCTTTTCTGCAGCGTTCTTCTTCTTCTGATTCTTGTCTGTGGCGACTTTCATGTCTGTAGCGCCCTTCCCGCCTTCAGCGACGGCTTTCATCTTTTCTAAACGGGCCTTCCGTTGTTCAGCGACCTTCCTCCTCTTCTCCTTCTTCTCCTTGTCTGCTGCGGCCCTCGCATCTTCAGCGGCGGCCTTCTTCCTTGCTTCAGTGGCCTTCTTCCTCTTCTCCTTCACCTTCTCCTTCTTGTCTTCTGCGGCCTTCCCATCTTCGGTGAGATTTTTTTCAGAAGCCTTCTTGTCTGCCTGTGCTGATGCTAATGATGTAGTCTTCTTTTTCTGTTTGGCCCGTAGCCTCGCCTTGCGTTTCGTGTTGCCCGCAAGGGGAATTTTCCTCTTTTCTTTTTTCCCTTCACCTTCTTGCTCTCCTTGTTCTTCTCGCCTTTCTTGTTCTTCTGGTGGTGGCTTTGGCTTTGGCTGGCGATTGAACTTTTTCGCAGCGCTCAAGGGCTGTGTTGTCACTTGGATGGAACCTTGAGAGTCTGGATGCAGGGTTTTGGAAGCCTTTCTATTGCGGTTTCCATCCGGAGATTCCTGCAAGAAACTCGGTTAGTTCTCCTTTCCGCGGGACAAAAGAAACGATGACAAGCTTCGTACCTGGGTCGCAGCCGCATATCCCCGAAACCGGGTTTGTGTCAGAAAGTAAGATCGTGTCTTCTTGTTTCTGCTAATGAAAAGAGGTGTGCTGTGAAAGGCGCGTAGCTTGTTGGGAGATCCAACCCGGCGTGCTAGACAGGAGAGGCAGACATGGTCGCGGAGAGGGTCTGAGACCGACCGCAGCGAGGCCCGAAACATCCGAGCCTGGAAAAGAGAGACAGAAAGATATAGAGAGCTCGCGGGCTATCAAACGGCGTTCCGGAACGGCAATTGATGGAGTTGAGAGCATCGATTCGAATCGCGCGTGTGTTTTTTTGTCTGCCGCGAGTCACCGCTTTAGAAACTAAGTGCCTGAGGCAGAGGCATGGAGAACAATGTAGATGGTTGTCCGAGAGGAAGAAATCAGGGAAACTGATATCGTCTAGTCTAGATCGGCCCTAGTAAGGAGGAAAGAGTGGGATTTGATATTGAATGGAAATTGCTGTTGTGCAGAAACCTGGATTCAACTGGAGCGGGTACATGCTGTACTGTACACCTTCGGTGTGGATGGATTTTCGGGCTAGAGATACCCAAACTGCAGATTATTCCTCTATCGAGTAGTTTTAACTATTACATATTGTCCTTGAATGACGTTCTTCAGTAGTCTCATACTAGGTATACTATCCGGGTCACTGTAAGGATCGCAGGTGGTGCCGGAGAAACACCGTCCCGGAGAAAAAAAAGTTAACGATAAGAAAATCGATGGTCAACTCGTCGCTCCTCGACCATCCACCATCCTCCCACAGCAGTTGCTTGTCAGTCTCCCGCGCGAGGTAAGTTCTCCTCTGCTCTCTGTCAATGCCTTAGTTTCCCTCTCTGTTTTCTCATTCATCGCCTTCCAATGCTTCTGTCTACCTGGAGGGGCAGCATCCATACCCCGCGGAAGAAAGCCCACAATCGCTAACCCATCACCCAGTAGTCCCTCGAGACACTGCTCCCACCATGGTTCCGGAACAATTGCGCGTCCTCATCGTCGGCAATGGCGGCCGTGAGCACGCTCTGGCCTGGAAACTGAGCCAATCGCCCCTCGTCGATGCCGTCTACGTTGCTCCCGGAAACGGCGGCACGGGGTTGGGCAACTCCAAGATCACCAACGCCAATGTCAAGGGCGATGACTACCCCGGCCTGGTAGATTTTGCGCAGACGAATAAGGTGAACCTCGTGGTGCCGGGCCCCGAGGCGCCGTTGGTAGATGGCATTCAGGGCTATTTCCAGGCTGGTAAGTCCAGTCAGGACCACTTTGACTTCCTAGCTAACACCACTTCATAATAGTCGGTATCCGATGCTTCGGTCCGTCCAAGGCTGCTGCCCGCATGGAGGGCTCGAAGACCTTCTCCAAGGACTTCATGAAGCGCCACCAGATCCCCACTGCTGAGTTTGGCAATTTCTCCGACTACGAATCTGCGCGCCGCTACCTCGACTCCGTCTCGCACAATGTGGTGATCAAGGCTGATGGCCTTGCTGGTGGCAAGGGTGTTCTCCTCCCAGCCACCAAGGAAGAGGCGCACCAGGGGCTGAAGGAGATGATGCTGGACCACCAGTTCGGCAAGGCCGGCGACGAGGTGGTCATTGAAGAGTACCTCGAGGGCGACGAACTGAGCGTGCTCACTTTCAGTGACGGCTACACCATCCGCTCGCTGCCTCCGGCGCAGGATCACAAGCGCATCTTTGACGGTGACCAGGGCCCCAACACGGGTGGCATGGGTTGCTATGCGCCTACACGCATTGCTCCCAAGGAGGTCATGGAAGAGATTGACCGGACCATTATCCAGCCGTCCGTTGATGGAATGAGAAGAGATGGTACGTGCGGCATGGCTGCCATGCAAAATTGCTGCTAACCTTTCTTCTTGATAGGCTTCCCCTTTGTTGGTATCTTGTTCACCGGCCTTATGATGACCAAGGATGGGCCCAAGGTTCTCGAGTATAACGTACGAGGCGGTGATCCCGAGACGCAGACTCTGTTGCCGCTCTTGAGCGAAGACACAGATCTGGCGCAGATCATGGTCGCCTGTACTGAGCACTGGCTCGATGGTGTCTCCGTCAAGATTGAGCCCAAGTTCTCCACCACCGTCGTCGCCGTGGCTGGTGGCTACCCTGGCTCGTATGCCAAGGGTACACCAATGACCCTTGACACTGCCCCAGCTGGTACCCTCATCTTCCACGCCGGCACGACTCTGTCCGGGACCGAGTTGCAGACATCCGGTGGCCGTGTGATCGCCGCAACAGCGACAGCATCAACCCTTGAAGAGGCCGTGTCTAAGAGTTACGAGGGCATCGCCACAATCCACTACGATGGCATGTTCTTCCGCAAGGATATCGCGCACCGGGCGTTCCGCCAGAATGCCAACACCGCTCTCACTTACGCCGCGGCAGGTGTCTCCATCGATGCCGGCAACGAGCTGGTGAACCGTATCAAGAGCTCCGTGAAGCGCACCAAGCGGCCCGGGACCGACGCCGTCATTGGCGGGTTCGGCGGCCTTTTCTCTCTGGCCGCCGCCAACCCAACTTACCACCCGCACTCGCCGACGCTCATCGGCGCCATTGACGGCGTGGGCACCAAGCTGAAGATCGCCCACACAGTGGGCATCCACGACACCGTAGGCGTGGACCTGGTCGCCATGAACGTTAACGATCTGGTCGTGCAGGGCGCCGAGCCGCTCTTCTTCCTGGACTGCTACTCCTGCGGCCACCTGGACGTACCCACAGCCACAGCCTTCGTGACCGGTGTTGCTGACGGCTGCGTGCAAGCCGGCTGCGCCTTGATCGGCGGCGAAACTGCTGAGATGCCGGGCCTCTTCATCGACGAATCCTACGACGCCGTGGGTGCCGCCGTCGGCGCCATCAACACTACCGGCGAGCACGCCCGTCGCATCCTACCGCACACGGACTCCATGCGCCCCGGCGATGTCCTCCTCGCGCTGGCTTCATCGGGCCCGCACTCAAACGGCTACTCACTGGTCCGCAAGATCGTCGACCGTGCCGGCCTGCAATACTCCGACCCGGCACCCTTCACCATGCCCGGCCAGTCGAACGAGCTCTCTCTCGGCCGCGCCCTCCTCACCCCAACCCGCATCTACGTCAAGCCCCTCCTGCACGCGCTGGCGTCCCACCCGGCTTCCATCAAGGGCCTGGCCCATATCACCGGCGGCGGACTTACCGAGAACGTGCCCCGTATGCTCCCCGCTACACTGACCGCGCATATCGACGTCCGCGCGTGGTCCCAGCCACCCGTGTTCGCCTGGCTCCAGAAAGCAGGAAACGTCTCCTCGGCGGAGATGGCTCGTGCCTTCAACTGCGGTGTCGGTATGATTATCGTCGTTGACCCGGCGGAGGAGGCTGCTGTGCGCGCCGACCTTGAGGCCCAGGGCGAGACGGTTTACCGGGTTGGAGAGCTGAAGGCTCGTGCTGAGGGTGAGGAAGGCTGTGTGCTTGGAGGCCTGTCTTCGTGGGGTGCTTAAAAATGTAGATCTGGTTTCTGGATTCGGTGGTATTATTTTGGATCTTTTGTGTTTCTTCGCTGTCTATATGAGTATGAGTGAAATGAGATATACCAACTTCTTCTTTGTTTGAGAGGACTTTTGCATCGTAGTAGAAACAGATATATATCTCAAGAATAATTTTGTTGAGGCTTATCTTCAAAAACAAGCAACTATGAAATGGATAGCTTGCAAGCTGGGTGTCATGAAGTCCTTCTACTTGGATATATATCTCCCTGTCAAACTACTCAACTTGCTCGAAATGGACCCCATGACTACAACGCATAACCACTACAAAAGAAGGCACTCACATGCTGAATCCAGGCAATTTGGTCGGAGATACAATTCAAGGTAAGGCTAGAACAGAGAAAGGAACGCGACCGGACTCCATGTACATCGCACCTACACCGTTGTCGTTGCCGCCAGATTGTTCCTCCCCTTGGGGCCGGCGATTGATTTTGTGAAAAACAAAAACATTTGGGGAAAAAAAGCAGAAGGGAGCGACGAGATAAGAAAAAAAGGGCGAGGGACTCGCGGACCGAAAGATCGCGAGAGAGAGAGAGAGAGAGAGAAAACGACAGACTCTATTCCACTAAAAATCGAGATTCCATTTTCAGGCTATCCGCTTGAGAATGCGAGTCCAATCCAACAACGCTTGCAATCCACCAGTGCCTCCATCCGGCCTTTTGATACACCAGGAACGTACGAGCGAAGACAAGTAGTAAAGCGCACAAGCTGAGATATCGTTAGCAACTACACGTTTTGATATTCCGACGGAGGGTGTTCACCTTAGAAGCACTTGCGGTGCACGATCGAGGGACCGCTCTCGTCGTACTCCTGCTTGGAGATCCACATCTGCTGGAAGGTCGACAGCGAGGCCAGGATGGAACCACCGATCCAGACGGAGTACTTGCGCTCGGGGGGAGCGATGATCTTGACCTTCATCGACGACGGAGCCAGCGCGGTGATCTCCTTCTGCATACGGTCGGAGATACCGGGGTACATGGTGGTACCACCAGACTGGAATTCTTGTCAGCCAAAAAAGCCCCCTCAAATTGGGAGAGGAAAGATCCTTACCATAACGATGTTGCCGTACAGATCCTTACGGACATCAACATCACACTTCATGATGGAGTTGAAGGTGGTGACGTGGATACCGCCGCTCTCCAGACCCAGGACGTTGGGCTGGAAGAGAGCCTCAGGAGCACGGAAGCGCTCGTTGCCAATGGTGATGACCTGGCCGTCGGGCAGCTCGTAGGACTTCTCCAGGGCGGAGCTCTGCGAGGAGGTCTGGATCTCCTGCTCGAAGTCAAGAGCGACGTAGCAGAGCTTCTCCTTGATGTCACGGACGATTTCACGCTCGGCGGTGGTGGAGAAGCTGTAACCCCGCTCCGCCAGGATCTTCATCAGGTAGTCCGTCAGGTCACGACCGGCCATGTCGACACGCGAGATGGCGTGGGGCAGCGAGAAACCCTCGTAGATGGGGACCACGTGGGTAACACCGTCACCAGAGTCGAGCACGATACCGGTGGTACGACCGGAGGCATACAGGGACAGCACGGCCTGGATGGAGACGTAGAAGGCGGGCGCGTTGAAGGTCTCGAACACGATCTGGGTCATCTTCTCACGGTTGGACTTGGGGTTGATGGGAGCTTCGGTCAACAGGATGGGGTGCTCCTCGGGGGCGACACGGAGCTCGTTGTAGAAGGTGTGGTGCCAGATCTTCTCCATGTCATCCCAGTTGGTGACGACACCATGCTCGATGGGGTAGCGGAGCGTGAGGATACCACGCTTCGACTGTGCCTCATCACCAACGTACGAGTCCTTCTGGCCCATACCAATCATGATACTGCAGCCATGTCAGCTCTTCGCCCGCTGGGCCCGAAAATGGCAGGAAGGTGAAGAATTTACCCATGGTGACGGGGACGACCGACAATGGACGCTATTGCATGTCAGTAATTGTGCAGGTGGGAAATGATCTCCGACGCAAGGGCTGGCGGGATGGCGGCCCTAACAAGGAGGAGGGGTGGGAAAGGATCAGGCTGTGGGGTTTGTACTTACGGAAGACAGCTCGTGGTGCGTCGTCACCGGCGAAACCGGCCTTGCACATACCCGAACTGGAAGCAATTCATCAGTACGAGTTCCCATCTGAGGCGTAGCGATGGCATTGAGATGAGTCTCAAGTGCCGGGGGTAGGTGGCGGGTGAGATGGGGGCAGCGCGACCGGGTTGGCGACGAGCCCCCTAAAACAGCGGATTCAAATCCATCACGTACCCATTGTCGATAACGAGAGCAGCGACTTCCTCTGTTGGAGTTGGAATGCATTAGCCAAGGGTCGCAATGTCAGGCGGCCTGAAAGACCGAGGTGGCCACAGCAGTGAGACCGGTCGGAGGGAGGGGGGGGGTGGGATGATGGTGGGAGCGAGAGTGGGAACGGGAGAGGTGGCCACAACAAACAAAGGGCGGGCAGCTTACCTTCCATGGTGAAGATTGCAGTAGAGAACTAAACGAGATGGAGAAGGAAGATAGAGGAATGGGGGAGAGACGAATGGATGGGAAGAAGAGTAAAAGGGAGGAAGAGAGAGAGAGAGGGAAGAGAGAAAGAGAAGAGGGAGGAAAGTGGGGAGAGATGGCTGGTTGGATTGGGTGTGTGCGCGAGGATTCGTTAGGACATTAGGCACGCCTACAAGGCCCTTATTATACTACATCCTCCTCCGATTCTGAAGCAATTGTTTAGTCGATCATGACGACTATACTCTTCTTCAAGGCAGCATGAATACTCTTTCCTCGCCGCCTATTCTCGTCGCTCCCGCCGTTCCTGGGAGCTGACGTATCCCACCCACTGCCAACCTCCAGGCCTTCCACGTCAACCCACCCACCCACCGGGACCCTCGATGAGGCTCCCTCCATGATTTAATTAGGCCCCGACATTCGCCCTAGTTCTCTGACAAACTCCTCCCCCACGGTCGTCTGCCTGCCCCAAACATTGTGGCGCAGCAGCGAGGATTGCAGCCTGAGGCAGCCTACGGCTGTTGACGAATAGAGCTGCTGGAGAGAAACGAGTGAACGATAGCGGGTGGATGGAATGGCACTCCAGAACACACAGAGACAACCAAGCTAGCCGACAATCTGCGGTCTGACAGTCACTTGGTTACCGCCATTTCGGCTGATATCAAGCAAGTCTAGACTGAGGGTCGGTGAGCACACTGCTGCCTGAGGCAATAAATGGTGGCCTGAGGCCGCACAGAACCCGCTGGGCGCCGCACGAATCGTCTGGAGCCATCCATCATTACCTAAGACATCCCACCTCGCCGCGGAGCTGTATAAATTTATTTTTCTTTTTCGACAGTTCACCCAACAACCAGTCCCCGTTATTTGAAATCGCCACGATTTTCGGTTGAATCTCCGCACTAGACACAATGGACCCCCAAATGAACAAGCTCCTCAAATGGAGCGTGCAAAATTCCCAGAATGCAGACGGCACCACCACCGATGCCCCGGCCAGTGCGCGCAACCTGACCCCGGACATGATCAATGCTCTGTTCGGCGGCCCCTCCGAAGCCGAGCTGATGAAGGCCGCCATGGAGGTGCTGCACTCGGACGACTCCGATCTGGAGAACAAGTTGATTGCCTTTGACAACTTCGAGCAAATGATCGAGTCCATTGACAATGCGAACAACCTGGAGCCACTGGGTCTGTGGTCCCCCTTGGCCCAGCTGCTGCAGCATGAGGAGGCGGATATCCGTCGTATGGCCGCCTGGTGTATCGGGACGGCGGTGCAGAATAATGAGAAGGCGCAGGATAAGGTATGTACTGCTGGTCTCTAAAACGTTTCCGGTATGAATTGAAGATACTGACAGATTATGTGACAGCTCGTCGTGCTGAATGTTATTCCTACGCTCGTGAACATGTCGACTACGGACCCCAACCCAGCTGCGCGCAAGAAGGCTGTGTATGCGCTTTCGTCGGCAGTGCGCAATTACCAGCCTGGCTTGAACGAATTGGTCAAGCATCTCCCAGAGGGCTACCCGAGTGACAAGGCAGATGCGGGAGATATGGAGGCAGTGGATGCCATCATGGATAAGCTGCGGTCTCACCCGGTCGAGTCCTCGTGAACGATGCCTGTGGGGCACACCGCATCTAGTCTCTGACGGAACCCAACCCGTTATTCATCATGATTCCTGATGCACTCCCTCTGGATGTGGCCTTGGGGCTGATATAGTCCCAGCGCCCGTGGATGACGTGGGCTACGTACACCCGTGATGAATCCAGGCGCTAGGATATCCGACGGTATCATCTGATATGATGATACGTGCCAAGGGCCACGAGTGTCCTTGCCAGGCTCCCTTTTGCAGGCCATATCTGTCGTGCGGCCTACTAGAGGAGCCGGAAAAGTGATTTGACCTTTATTACTGTATATAAATCATATCCCTACCATCTCACGAAGTGATCACGAGAAATGCCATTATGGAATTAATGTTAATACTGAAGATCCAGTAATCTGTGCTGCCTGTCCGTCCTGTGTTGATATAGAGCCGGCGGTTGGCCGGCGAAATGTTAGTCCGGCCTATCGTCATATTCATTCTCCCGTAGCTCTCCCGATCTCGCTCTGTTGTCACCTCACTGCTCATTCCCTGGCCTCCCCTCCATATTTTCTCGCCAACTTCCAATATGGACAACAGCAACCGCTTGTTCCGTTTCTCCAAGCCTGAGTGGCTGAACAACGCTGCCGTCCGTAACGCTGGCGTGTCCGTCGCCGGCGCGCTGGTGAGTGATCCCCCACAGCAGACCAGCCCGACCGACTAGTGTGCACCGGCATGCTCTCGCACTGGTCGCACACTGGCCACCATCCCTCTCCTCCGCTTGCATAGATGAAAGAAACGGTCAAAAGTTGAACCCAAGAACTAATGCGGAATGGTTGCACAGTTCGCCGTGGGATTCTTCTTCATGATCGATGCTGCGTCGTTCTCGCACAGCCCCCGCAATGGCTCCGACGTGCACGTCATGTTTGTCGACTGGATCCCCTTCATCTTTTCCTCGATCGGCATGCTTGTTATCAACTCCATCGAAAAGTCCCGTCTGCAGGCCGATAGCTTCAGCTACAGCGGCAGCGGTGTTGCCTGGAAGGCCCGCTTCGTCCTGTTCCTTGGGTTTTCCATGCTGGCTGGTGGCCTCGCAGGTAGTGTGGTATGGTTTCTTTCCTATCTGTCTTCCTTCTTGACCTACACCCTCATCAATTGCATCCTATGGAGCGTGGGAGACCCTCTATTTGGCTTTTGTCTTTTTTTCCAGCGACAGTTACGACCAGATCACCCCGGACTTTTCATTTCTCGATTTCATTCTTCTCGCACTACCGTCACACATCCCAGAATTGAACATCAGGCTAATCGTTTTGTTCCCTTTTTTCCCTCGCAGACGGTTATGGTCCTCAAATATCTCATCAAGGATTACCCGATTCAGACGCTCTACTTCGGAATCGCCAATGTCATTGCCAATGCTTTGACCATGCTCAGGTATGTTGTCTCTTCTGTTGTCTTGCCCATGGCATGGAGACTGATAGACTCGACTAGCACTGTTGTACTGTGGGTCTCGCAAAACATCGAAGATGACTACACTTACAATCTTGCTCTATAATATGATAACGGTGGAGATTTGGTTTGTGTGTTGTGTGTACTGTATTCGCTTTTGCCCCATCGGGGAGATTTCACATCTTTGAGCCTTTAGCAACAATTTATGTCTTTCATTTTCATCCATTCTATCGATCATCTCTAGGCTACTTTGGGTAATATCTTGATCCAATCTGACGAACCGCCCAAAGAGGGAACAATTGTTGTACATTGGTCAGAAGTTGGTAAGCTTCTGCCACGTGCACCCCACGAAATCACAGATATTCAGCACATGCTACGATGATGTTGATGACTAGCAATTAAGGAGCTAGAATTAATGCCGTCCAAGAAACCATAAAACAGACTACTGCGGGCTTTGCGATTCCTGATTAGCATTGCTGATCTTAGGCCTGATCTAGCAGCCGGAACACTTCCCACAGCCTTGAACCTCTCACAGCTTTTCCCATAGTCTACTGCACAAGGCTAGACGTACCACGCATATCTTGATCTACCGTCGACTGTTGCTCAGCACGTTTGGTGTTGAGAAACATTGAAACCGATCCTGATATACCTCAACTTGGCCACAGCATATGATACCTATGCCTTCGCTCGCTCATTACTTGATTGACTCAGCGAAGATTGTCCATCTGATAACAAACGATGTCATGATTTCAATCAATGCAGCCTTGCAGGATCTCAAGTGGCTAAGGTCAGAAACGATTTTTAAAGTTTAGGCCGAGGCTAATCTGAGCCTAGTGTAGAGTTAGCCCCATGATCTTATATAGGCATACTTCTTGATTTCGCACATACTATTGTAAATAGTAGAGGAAGTCCAGAGCAGGAGATATGTAAAGTCGGCTTTGCCCTTTCATGATGTCTACTTCCTATTCTTCTTTCCCTCATTACTCTGATCCCCTATTCCTGCCATCCAATATGCGATTCGCACTTATCGTACTCATCCTCGCCCTTCAACTCTCTGGGCCTGGTCCAACTACGGTTCCACGTGTCCTAGTTGCCAAATTATGAATGATGAATAATACGGAGGTGACGCCGGGGATCTAAAGCTGACTCCCCTATAAGCACTACTTTTGCTCTCATCCTCTCCGCCATCATGATCAAGTAGCTAGCTAACAGCGCTGTTAGAATTTGTAAACCATCTGATGATTAACGAGCGACGAGTAACATGTTAGTTCGATCTTAGTATCGAACTGAATTCCAAAAAAAGCAACCAAATTGATTGATGTTGAATCTTTCCAAATTGGCCCAATAGTTCCGGTGGGAGATTGGTCAAAATACCACTCCAGACCGATTGTCAGTACACTCGCACTGCCCATTCTAGCACACAGCTCCACCATCGTTGGTACCGTGGCACGTGCCAGCGCCACAGTCTTGAATCTCTGTCCAATAACCACCTCGGCACTGGACCTTTTCATAGGACAACACATTAGCAAAGATGGTCTGATATTTCAACGTGGATTGGTAACATACCACATCTGTCCTATCGCAACCGCAGAAGTCCCTATCTCCGTTCGAAGCTTCACAAGGACTATTCGTACGACGTTGGTCACCAGCATAGCCGGCACCGCAGGTGTCCAGAACCTCTCGTTCATAGATTGCTGAAGCACTTACGGCTGCGGCAGCCATAAGAGTGCAGAGGAGAGCTGTAACCTTCATTGTGGAAGTATTTTTAAATCGAAACGAGATGTTGTGATTGATGTTTTTGATTGCTCAGGAATGATTGATGTCCAAGAGTACGACTTCTGGAGGAGATATTTTGATATATTTATACTTCTTCGAAACAAATGCCAAGTCGTCTTCCTAGTCTAATTACCTAAGAGTTAATGTATGAGCTACTCGATCTATGTTTAGGCCCCCAGCGCTGAATGCAAGTATAGCATCCGCTAATATTGTAGGTGAGGAGGTTCAAGGTGCCTACAGTATACGGCACTGATGCCTATGACATCTGGAAGTTTAGTCAGATTGGGGGCCTCAATTAACCGTATGAGGCAATCACTTCATACACATGTGCCTTCTGTGGGTCTAAATGCGGCCGATCCCTGCTGCTTGGCGGCTTGGACTCATAAATTTTTTCTCAACCGAGCTGATTATTATATTCTGTACCCAGTCATACGACTAGTTGCCATGATCTACAGAGGGGAACCTAGCCTTGTGTCGGGCTTGGTATATCGAAGTACGCAACGAGCACCAACTTTTTTGCCTCCGCGCAATATGGGAATACTACGACTATCAAGATCTTCGAGCCATTCAGTTCTATAAATGCAGCGAGGATGTTACCAGGGACGCCTAGCTACGGCATTACGTCGCTCTGGAACCCTCAAACCTGTCTTCTCTAGACAAGTGGGTCTCGGTCTGAAGGGAGGACGTGAAGGCAAGCTGAAAGATTCATCTCGAGCAGTAGATCCCTTTCGAGCTACATACCATATCAGTCCAAGCGACTTCCTTGGAAAACCCTCGTATGCTGGTTGCCTGAGATGAGCTGGGTCAAGAAGAGCAAATGGCCGCAAACAGGCGGCCTATCTTCGAAAGTAAGAAGGCACTGTAAGAAAAGGCATGGCTGGCCTTGCTTGCAACATGCAACCTCATTAAGGGTGTGAGACACCTTGTGCAACGAATACGACCCAATGCACTTCCTTAGGATATTCGACGGCTGCATATCATGGGAACTAAACAGGGAGACGAACAGGTCGATTAGTCGCCGCTGAGCGAAGTCAGATTCGCGAATCGTCTTGGCGTGTTTCATGGGCATGTCGGCTGTGAACACGTACTTGGGCACTAGATGATGCAGCTGTTGCTCTGGCCTAAATCCGTTTGATATTGAAACGTGCGACACCGATCTTGCAGAGTTCCAAGACGGCGATGGCTGGATTTTGCATTACAATGGCATGCAAGATCCGTTAACTAGCTCCGAGAGCTCAAAGCTGTACTACCGGAACGTGGCCGAGTCGATGAATTTGGGCCGTCTGCGTTGGATAAGTTTTATCGCTTCTTCACGACAAGTGGAATGTCATTTTGCGCATTAGGCACGGGGCCATCCGCTATAGGCCAAGGTATTGGCACATATGTGAGCAGTAATGCGGAAGAGAGTGTATATATGGCGATGGTGAAACAGTAGTAGAAGATACTGCACCAGAGACAGCCTATATTTACGTGTTGTGACATAGTATGAGGCCAGGTACAGCGAATGAAGAAAAAATCGTGAGATAAACTGGAATTAGAGGTTCCAGCGACTGGTTAAGCTCAAGGGACATATGTATACCACACTTGGTGATTCAATCCCTGGAACAATTTCCAGAGTCCTACCTAGCAACTAACAGCCCAGATCTCGATGTGGTTAAAAGGCTGCTAAGATCGACCTCATGTACAGTAGTAGGATTTTGATTTCGGCTTTTGGGTCTTCATATGGCTTCATAGTACCAAGGTACCATCGGCCTCCCAATACAATCATCCCTGTAGGTCTTGCGAATGGGTTGTGTCACCATTTACTCACTTACGGCAAGATGGTGCCAAGACAAATCACGATTCAAGACGATTGGTGAACCCCCACAGAAGTAATCTCATCGATATGGTGTTAAGCCATAGGACACTATGAAAGATATGATGTTGCAGCCTAGTGCCAATTCAATAGTAGAAATTTACGTCCTCTATCACTTAAAATAGAAGTGAGACACACTGAAGTGTACCACAGTTCTATTTACACGAAGTTCTTCCGAGTCCAGGAAGGGTATGTGGAGATCGGCCAGTTCCGCTTTCTACCCGACTTCTTCAGGTCAGATCGAATTGAGTTTGAATGTTTCAAAAATGCTCTGAAGCGAACCCTAGATCGGCATCACGGCACACCGAATGTGTCAACGGTGGGCCTAAGTTGCGTGGCAGGGTTACCATCGCTTGTACAATTGTAGTCAGGCAGCAAGAAGTAGAGACAGGATGCAATATATAATGGAAGTCTTTCCCGCTCTAGTTGAATCTATCAATCCGAAATCTACCAGTGATCCTTCAATATGAAGCTTAACTTGGGCCTTCACCTTTTTGCGCTAAGTATCAGCACCAACCAAGTCCTCGCATCTCTATCGCAATGGCTCTACACAAGCGAAATCAACGACGAGGCTCTCACTCTCCTAGAGCGTCCCGAAATCCACGGCATCCAAAACCTCTACACGTGGAAATCTCTCGAGCCCCAAAAAGGTCAATACGACTTCTCCGCCATAGCACACGACCTCAACCTCACCCGCTCCAAGGGCAAGAACCTCTGGGTCCAGATCCAGGATCGCAGCTTCAGTCTTGAGTTCGATCCTGTCCCGCGCTACCTTCACAAACCAATTTACAACAACGGCAGCGTGCCCCAATGCGATGGGGATGACTGCGATAGCAACTTCGTGGCTGGGGGTTGGGCCGCGGCGCAATGGAATCCTCATGTCCGCGATCGATTCCAGCGTCTACTGAAAGCTTTAGCGGATAGATTCGACGGACAAGTCTACGGGTTCAATCTCCCCGAGACATCCATCGAAGTCCAGTCCAACAACACCGTCTCGGAATATACATGCCAAGGCTATTTCGAGGGAACGCTCGACAACGCGGGCTACCTAGCCAGCGTATTCAACCACTCTTACGCCGTGCAATACGTCAATTTCTGGCCGTGCGGTTGGGGAAATGCCCGCAACTACATGTCCACTTCGTTCAGTTTCTTTGCGGATCATGGCGTCGGCATCGGCGGGCCGGATAATATCCCCTTCAAGACGACTATGGAGAACAATGCGTACCCCTATATGTCTAAATATAGGCATAGGGTGCCGATTAATGTTGTTGCCGTGCAGGAGCCCGACCTGGCGGCGATTAATCCGAACACGAGCAAGCCGTTTACAAAAGAGGAGTTTATGGGGTTTGCAGAGAAGGAGCTGGGATCGCAGATTTTGTTTTGGGCTCTTTCTGCGCCGTGGTTGCATCAGTAAATTGGGCAGGAGATGCATGTTCTATATATGTATAATTAGATCGTTCGTTGACTTTTACCATCTGTGAAGCTGTTTGGGTGTATTATAGTATCGATTTGAAGCATATCATCTTTGCTGATAAATGTCCTTGACTGATTTACTCTGCTCAAGTTATCCCATGACGCCATGCTAAGAATGAAAATGCTAAATATGCTAACAAAGACCAACGCCGAGCCCCAATCTCAATGCAAAATGTCGACAGACCATCACCACAAATCATCCACCGCTTAATGCTCCTCACAGAACAACCGGAGCAACTCATCGATACAAGTCATAGCCTTCTCCTTATGCAAAACCGCAGGCGCAGACCCTGGAACAGCAGACAGCGGTTCCTTCAAGAACTTGCGCAGTGCAAAAGCAGCCGCTTTATATGTGGCATGATACATAGCCTTGAACTCATCGTCATCTGCCGAGACGGCTGGAGCGGGAGTTTCGGCGCGCATGCTCTCCGCCGGAGCGTCCAGTTCGGGATCTGCTACGCCCAAAGCTGGTTTGGTCGAGGCAGCTCGCATGGACGCACGATGAAAGCCGTAGAGCCGCATGCAAGTCAATATGGTGCGGGTGATGAGGTTTTTGTTCTCGGCGATGATAGTCTCTGGGTCCTTTGGCGGCGAGCCGGGGGAGGAGAGCAAGGGCTTCTCTTCCGCAGATAACGACGAGGATTGCAATTGTATTTGTTGCGAGCCGCGGCGGGCATTGTGTTCGAGGAAAGGATTCGGGGTTGATGCGCGTTTCTGTGGATCTGCGTTGACTCCGGGTGTTGCTCGTGCGCCTCGAACACTACCTGGACGATGCAGTCCCGCCCCGATAGACATGGATCGGGATCTATGGGCGGCGATGCGGTCCAAGGGTGGTCCGTTTTCATCTGGCTCGCGCTTTATGCGGAGGGACTGCAGGTTCTGTGATGACGAGGAAAGCGGGCGCGCGTGTGCCATCAGCTGGGAGACTCCCTCGCCGCCCTTCTGCCGTACTCGACGATGGTGTTGTGCCGCAACCTCGAATAGACTGGCGACCCGCTTGCGTTTCGGGCTGGGCGAGCTGATATCGGGCAGAAACTCCGCGCAACGGGCATGTTGATGTTGTTCCTCATCGGTACTGGGTGGTGGAGATGGGAAGGCTTCCACCTGCGTGAGAAGCGATGTAGATAGCGGAGCCGCATAGACCCTCAGCTCGTGCGGGCTGATTGAAGGTGTAGGGGCGTCCACCTCGGATGGTGATGAGTGCGGCGGGGTAGGTGGACGCGCACAAGTGGATGCGCCAGACAACACGCCGTAGATCAAGAGGTCTGAAGTGACCGCGCCGGAAGTTTTCTTGGTTACGGTGCCCTCGACGCTGACCAGCAGGCCGACAGGGCATTGGAGGGACCGGTGGAGGTCCAATTCGTCATCGTTCAACCAGATCGCGCTGGTCAGTTTGCTCTGGAGCCATCGTGATGATTCCGCGTTGGACGTGTGAAGCTCGAGGTTGGGGCCTATTCGCGCGTGAAGTGGGATAAGGACGGGATTCACGAAGCTCTGAAGACTCAGTTTGGCCTCCTTGGAGATGTCGGATTGCCAGTGAGAGGTCGGGTCGACCAAGCGAATCCCTAATGATGGTCAGCGAGGAACACGGGTGAGACGCGTTGGGTGATTTACCTTCCAGCTGGAGGTCGGGATTTAAGGCGATCGATCCGGACCAGGCGTTCATTGTTGGTGAATTGCAGCATTCACATATTCAGTTGGGCGTGTCAATAATAATCCCCGGCCGCGTTCTGATCGACGCGATGGACAGCACGTCACACGTGACTAGTTATAACCCGACGACAATAATGTAGATACTGAAAACAGGCTTACAATGAACAATAATCGCATCCAGTGGTCCTAGATTCCCCAGTGCCACTCTATATGTCCGCCATGTTATAGTACACGTAGAGAATCACGGCCAAATCGGGCGCTGCGGCCATCGAGAAACAGGGGCCGATGCTGAATCCGTCCCCGACCCCTCGTACAAAAGCAGGTCGAGCATCCATCGCAATCAGAAAGCGAATCATAAGAAAAAAGAGAAACAATATCATAGTTGTAAAAGCATATCCCTTGCGACCAGCAGGCATCGTCAAGCCCCGCGGAATTTCCCCAACCCCAAGATCGAACATCTCCCGATCAGAATTCCTCCTCTTCCTTGAAAAACATCGAAAAGCTGATAATGGTGCCGTAGATCAGCAATCCTCCGAGAATCGACATGATCATGGCTGGGATTTCAATTGCGCCGCTGTGCGCCAGGACGGCGGGGAGTGCTGCGAGAGAAGGTGTTAGCAAAAGATGCGAGAGGACAACAATTCAACAACGGCAGTCAGGACAGTATAGTAGGAAATAGTACATCCACCCAGGGATTTCAAAACGGGCCAAGTTCGAGGACGCCGCAAGAGTGCAAAAGGAAAACAGACGCAGGCAGCAACTCACCAATACCCGTCAAGACCAGAAATCCGGTCATGAACCGCCCAAAGTCCATAGCCGAGTTACTCGAGCTATCCATGAAATCATCTGGGTTTGCGCATCGTGCGCAGATCCAGTTCGGCAGGGGCGCAATCACATAAATGGCGACGACCAGCAGCGGCCAGTACTTGTGCCAGAGGGCGGAGGAGAGGATGACGAGGAGAAACCCGATAGCGAGGACCTGCATATTATCAGGATGGGTTCTCAAGTAGTCATAATATGGTTGTTGCTCTGTGTGTACATACGAACGAAAGCGCGATGATAGTCTTGAGTCCAGCCGCCATGATTGCGGAGACACGTAGGCTGGCCGATGGTCCAAAAAATGGGGGTGCTGCGGATGCTGAACAGGCTAGACGGTATAAGGAGGAACACAGGGAATGCTATGCCCCCATTGGCAGGAATCCGGGGGAGAGAAATAGAGAGTGGGAAAGACCACGATGGTTGTGACGTTGGCTGACAACTAAACGGGGTCACTGGGTCTTGGTGCCTGAGGCGGCCACAGCTCGCTCACCGCGTCACGTTGACTGCCTGCAGCTCTCCCAGCTCATCGTCCCGTTTATCCTCTTCCTTGTCCTGCCTGCTGCCCATCACTTGTCCATTGACCCCGTCTACGCATCTCTTTCGCCATGTTCCGCAACAACTACGACAATGATGCCGTCACCTTGTAAGCCACTCCCCATGATCATTCCCCTGCTCGGATCCATCCCAGCTGCTAATTCAGGCACAGCTCTCCACAGGGCCGGATATTCCAGGTGGAGTATGCACAGGAAGCCGTGAAGCAAGGATCCGTGGTAGTTGGCCTGGTGAATAAGACACACTCCGTGCTGGTCGGTCTGAAGGTGGGATATACTTGATCACTTCTTCCATCCCATCCTCGGACAGCTGACTGACCACATCAACAGCGCAACGCAGAAGAACTCTCCTCCTACCAGAAAAAAATCATCGAGATCGACTCGCACATGGCGGTGGCCATTGCCGGGCTCGCCTCAGATGCGCGCGTGCTCTCCAACTTCATGAAGCAGCAATCCCTCAGCTCGAAGATGACCTACGGCCGCCCTATCCCGCTGGACCGTATCGTCAACCAGATTGGCGACCGCGCGCAGACCAACACGCAGCAATACGGGAAACGGCCGTACGGCGTCGGACTCCTGGTCGCCGGCGTGGACGCGGCCGGCCCGCACCTGTTCGAGTTCCAGCCTTCGGGCCTGACGCACGAGATGCAGGCGTGTGCGATTGGGGCACGCTCGCAGATGGCTCGTACGTATCTTGAGCGGAATCTGGACAAGTTCACCGATTGTTCTCGTGATGAGCTTGTTACCCATGGCCTGCGGGCGCTCAAGGAGACCCTCTCCCAGGATAAGGAGCTCACGATGGATAATACCTCGGTCGGGGTGGTGGGGCTGGGTCCGAACGGGAAGACGGAGACCTTCAAGCTGTACGAGGGTCAGGATGCGGTGCCGCTGCTGGAGGCGCTGGAGCAGGCCGACTCGGCTGGCGCGGGCGAGGGCGAGTCGATGGAGGTTGATTCATGATTGCGTGTATTGTTTATTGGGTTAATAATTTGCGATAGACATGAAGAAAGGTGTCTTGATCGTTGATTTATTCGTAGCGTTTCTAACCTATCTACATATCTACTCCTGCCCCCAGTTCAGCTGCATCCGCCCACTACTCACCCGATACTCCAACAGCTTCGGCCACACCTCCTCCGCACAGCGCGCCTCAGCCAGGATCTCGCCATTGTCCGCACTGATAAACCCCTGCGCAACGGCATTGCGCACCCAGGCTAGCAGGCCATCCCAGTACCCGTTGATATTCAATAACACCACGCCCACCTTATGGATGCCCAGCTGGTTCCACGTCGTCATCTCCATCACCTCCTCGATGGTCCCAAACCCGCCCGCCAGCGAGACAAACCCAGACCCGGGCCCGCCCTCCAGCACCATGGTGGCCATCGTGCGCTTGCGCGTGTGCATGTCCGGCACAATGGTGGTCACGCCGTACTCGGACTCCGGAATGCCATTGTCCAACGTGTCATCCGACACCACGCGCTCAGCCGCTTTGCCCTCGCCCGAAGCCTCCGGTTGTGGGGGGCCATGAACATCCCCGGTCCTGGCCCCGTTCTTCTTGTTGGCTACCTTCACCAGCGCCCGCGGGATCACGCCGTGCACTGCTTTCGGGCCCGAGAGCGAGACCAGCGTCCGGGCTACCTCGCCCATCAGCCCGGTCGTTCCGCCGCCGTAGACTAGTCGCACGTTGTGCTTGTGGAACTCTTGGGCCAGTGCGCGCGCGGCTGCCATGTGTGTGGGACTATTGCCGGGGCTCGAGCCGCAGCTGTGGTTGTTTCGTTAGCAGGCTAGATTATGAGGATACGTGGGGTATGGTGGGCTACTCACAATACGCAGACGACGGCTGGCTTGTCTTGAGAAGAGGGGGCAGGCATTTTGGTAAGAGGGTTGTTGTAGGTAGAATGCGATACAGGAAGAAGGTCTTTCTCTCGGTCTATGCCAGGGAGGGTGTGAGTCATGAGACAAAAGGAAAGCGGAAGGGAAGAGGCAAGGCTGTGATATGCGATAAGATAAGAACCCACCAGCCGCCGTGTGGTCGAGGCGCGGATATTGACTGGACAGGGATCGTATAGACTCGTATAGATGGACTCCACTGCTCTTGAAAGACAAAACAAAAGGGGTATCATACACGAATCATGAGTTGGCAGCAGCCTTGCTCTTCTTCTTCTTCCCCTTATGCTCCGCCGAGCTTGGCGGCGAACTGCTTTTATCCGACGCTTTCCCCGGCGTTTCCACGCGCACCTGCGGCGTCGACACTCGCCCGGGCGGCCCACCAGATGGGGTATTTGTCCCCGTGGTCGTCGCACCTGGGATTTTGTTGGATGCTGGCTTGGCCGGTCCCGCCGTGCGATCCGTCTCGCCGCCATTCCGCGACAGGATGAACGAGCCCGGCTCGCCCGCTAGCGGATTCTCGTCCATGTATTCGTCGCCGTACCGTGTAAGCAGGTTAATTGCCTCTGCTAGACTCCGTGTGTCCTGGTAGCTGGAGCTGGTGGTCGAGACGCCCAGGCCCGCCTTGGCGGCTGCTTGTGAATCCGGGGCTTCGGGTATAGGAGTGGTTTCTTTACTTTGTTGGGAGGCCTGTTGGGCAGTCGCTGTTGTATCTGTAGCACGCGTGGGTGGCATATAGGTGTGACCGTAGGATGGGGTGAAAGTCGGCAGGGTGGAGGCAGTTTTCATAAGTCGCGATAGAGAAGTGACGGCCGAAAGCTGGGACGAATCAGCGGAGTAGTCATGACAAGAAAGAAAATAGCTTACAATTCGATTTCCCACGACGCTGGCGACCGAGGGCGCCATGTAGATACAGTCGCCGACAACAAAGTACGTCGACAGCACGGTCACCTCGTCGTCCATCCCACTTCGCTTCCGCCGATTTTGTTTCCGAATGACCCAAACATTCGACGGCTCGTGTGCAAAGCGCGTATCGGATTGCGCAGCCGCCTGCAATGGGTCGTAGGCGACGATGAACTCCAGCCCTTGCATGGTCTTCAAACGGTCCTCGAAGGCTTCGCGGGTCTCGACGAAGTGGCGGAAGGCGTCGTTGTAGTTGGCCTGGATGGCGAGCGAGGCATTGTTTGAGGTGGGGTCGAAGAAGGGGGATTCGGCAAAGTAGAAGAGGACTAGAGGGCGCTGTCAGTGCTGGCGGTTGGGTTCGGTGTGGTTGCCATGCTCACTGTTGTTGGAGTGCAGGAAGCCGCCCATCATCTGGACATGAGGCGGCGATCGCCAGAGAATTTCCTCCATGGAGGCATCTTGAGCCATTGTCTTATTAGAAGGATTGTATTGTAGGGAGGAAGAGGGGGAAGAGAAAGAGTTGGAGAGAGAGAGAGAGGTGATGCGGAGAAAGAATCATGTTTAGCTTGTTTGCAGATCTCGCTCTATGCTTCCCCAACACAACAACTATATTTTCTACCTATAAATTGTCTATATTCCACCGAGAAAGATGCCTAATTGAAATTGAAATACTTGAATGGCATCAGAGAGATGAGAAATTGATCACATTGTCTCTCGATACGGACATGGCAAACCGAGTGCTGTCCTTTCAACATGTTGGGCACAGCGAGACATGAGCTCTTTCTTGCCGGGGTTCTTCAATCAAGTTGGCTTAGAATCGCATCGAACCGCAAGCCCGGAAATGTCTGGTTCGAACGCTCTCCGAGGCACTGGTTGTGTCTTAGAGGCGGTCTTTCCTTCCCCGAGGGGAGTATTTGATTGTTTGAAACCGAAGATCGCGGCATGTTTTCCCGTCAGATTCATGGCGCGGCGAGCGACATGGCAGTTGAGGCAATGCTATCATCCCGGCAGATAGTGGCGTAAACAACCATGCCAAGACGGTGTAGCTTGTTCAGCAAATATTCAGCTACCCGTCTCAACAACGAAATAGGGGCCCTTCGTCTTGGACGCCGAGCCAAGGGCATCCCCATCCCAGGCATTGCCATCGGGTCGGTCGTTCTTTGCGATTTGCACGCGCTTCACTCTCTTCCGTCGCCCCGTCACTTGTTCCTGTGCCATGGCATCCTGGAGACGATCCAGCCCAATAGTTGTCTCCTTCACTGCCTCCGGGCTTTCATCGTAGATACTGCGCAGCGGTTCCACGCCAGTCGCGTCCACGCGCTGGATCTCTTTCACGAAGTGGATCTGCGACTCGAGGGTTTGGAGCATGGATCGCTCTTCTTCATCGCTGGCTGGCTGGGGAAGAGCCGATAGACGAAGAAGATGGTGGAGTTGCTTGGGGGTTATTGAGGGCGAGGAGGGTTGTGAGGCTCTGTCAGGCAGCAGGGAGCGGACAGACCAGCTGGGCTCAGCGAGGATCGACTCTAGATCTGCATTGCACTTAGAGGAGGAGAAACGAGAGGACGCTGTGTTCAGCCGACAGAGTGTCAACAATCGAGGACGAGCACTGGCCATCATGGTGGTGGTATATACAGTCGTAGTGATAACAGGAGTTGAATTCACTAATTACTTGGAGAAAACCGGCGGGTGTGCGTCACCGCCCTTGGACCCGCCTTGAGCTCATATCACCTTGGCTCTCCATCTACTATTATTGCCTCGATCACCAACTAACTCCCCTACCCCCAACATGACAGACCCTCGTGTTCTTCTGCAAAAAGTGAGTCGAAACGTCCAAAAGAGACAGCGACGATGGGCTGACCATACTCTCTGCCCAGGCCGACAAAGCGCTCTCCAGCGCCTCTGGTGGCTTTAGCCTGTTCGGCGGACGCACCGAGAAGTACGAGAATGCCGCGGACCTGTACACACAGGCAGCAAATGCCTTTCGAGTCCAGAAACTGAGTGAGACCCGAACTTCTCCCCGGTTCCTATCGTCCACAAAGGTTACTTATACTGACTGACTCATGATTCCGTTCAGACAAGGAAGCCGGTCTAGCTTTCGAGAAAGCCGCCTCCATCCAAGCCCAGAACCTCAACGAGCCCGATGACGCCGCAAACTCAAACCAGGAAGCCTTTAAAGTATACCGCAAGACAGAGCCTGTCGAGGCCGCGCGCGTGCTCTCCGCCGCCATCCAGCACTATGTTCTGCGGGGAAACCTGCGCCGTGCCGCGACGCAGCAGCAGCACTTGGCCGAGGTGTATGAGGTGGAACTGGGTGATACCAAGAAGGCGTTAGAGGCCTACGAACAAGCTGCGGACTGGTTTGAGAGTGATAATGCTGAGGCGTATGCATTGCCCCACCATCCCTCCCCGGAGCTAGTTTGAGGACGGAGAGGAACTAACATTTATTTTATATACAGACTTGCAAACAAGCACTACCTCAAGGTCGCCGATCTGGCTGCCCTGGAAGGGGACTATTACAAATCCATCAATCACTATGAGCGCGTGGGCAAGTCATCCGTCGGGAACAATCTAATGAGGTGGTCCGTGAAGGACTATTTCCTCAAGGCAGGCATCTGCCACCTCGCCACAAAAGTACATCTATTTCTACATTTCTTTTAGCGTCACACTGACCTCCTTTCTTCAGGATTTGGTCGAGTCAGGCCGTGCTCTCGAATCATACCGCGAGCTCGACCCGACCTTTGCTTCGACTAGAGAACACCAACTGCTCGTAGACCTGTTGGAAGCCGTTGAGAAGAATGACCAGGAGTCCTTCTCGGAGAAGCTGTACATGTTTGACCGGATGAGCACACTCGACCAGTGGAAGACGACTATGTTGCTGCGGGTGAAGAGCAATATCGAGGAGGCAGAGGAGGACTTTTCGTAGAGTGGCGGTTCTAGTGCTGGGCACGGAGTGTTCAAGATGCGTCGCAATTGAGCTTTTTTACCTTGTTTGGTTTTGATGATTTGCGCTAGGTACTTCTGGTCTGGAAACGAATGCAGATCAAGGAATCTCTCACACTTTATTCTGCTGGCATCCTTCTACTATACAGCAATGAGCGAATCGACCAAATACGTCTAGACTGGGCTCTAGGGTCTAGGGAAAAAATCGTAATTCATCGTTTCTATTTACCAGATGCTTTTCTTTTTGTAGACACAGTGCTTTGCAGATGGTCTCTCATCGCCTCATGTAGTCAATGGTATCATTTTCATCAGTTTCTTGCCATAAACAACCCGTCCACTTAGACAGCAACAGCATCCTCCAGCGCTTTCGCCTTGCGAGGGAAAACACGCTTGTACAAACTGATACCCACCGAGTCCTGCGGGTTGATCTTCGCATCGAAGGTAGCCTTGAAGTAACCGTGGGTACCAAGGCTCTCCTTGACGAAACCACTGCGGCCCCGACGGGTCCACAGCTGCAGAGCCTTGAACCAGTTGACGTCCTCGGAGTTGAAGAACATGTACCGAACCGTGACGACCTTCTTGTGGATCTTGTACGGGTGGCCCGTGAGGATGGCGCGCTTCGCAACCACACGGCCGTGGTCTGGTGCCACAACGGTTCCGGTACCGATCAGCTCCAGCTGATCCAGAGACAACAGATCCTGGGGGTTGGCGTCTGCCATGTCGAGGACCTCGGGGTCTTCGGGTTTCTTGCTCTTAAAAACGAGGACGGGCACTGCGCCCCAAGTCATGGGCCCGATCCAGGTTGCGATGGCGCTGCGGCCGGGGTGCAGGAAACGGTCAAACTTGTGCACATTGTTGGGTGTGTTGTCGCCGGCCGAGAAGATGGGGTTGACGACCAGTCGACGGGGGCCGACCTGCACAATCAATTCCTCCTTGGACTTGAGGGGCTGCTCGACGCTCCCGTTGAGAGTCATGTTGATGTTGACCACGGTGTGCTTGTGCTCGTGTCGGAGAAGGGAGAAGAGCGCCATTGGTTGCGGTTTGTTGCGAAGAGACGACGGCACTGACTTGAGATGCACATCCACGCGAATGCCCGGGTTGACGCCACCGATCAGAGTTTCACGAAGAATTCTGTTCTTGGCGCCCTTGTAGTCACCGAGCTGGAGCAATCGACGCCAGTCCTCCGGCTCAAACGGACGGTCTTCGGATAGTTCCCATGGGCTGATCTTGAGGTTTTTCAATCCCCGGAAGCGAGCCAGGCGCTCCCTCGCCAGCACGTTGGGGTGCAATTCAATCTCATCGGGGAATTCAAGGTCCTCATTGGCCTCGTTCCGGCGGCTGGCTCGATATTCCTCCAGCTGTTGGGCCTCGTCTTCAGGAGACGGGTCAAGGAACATCTCCGACTGTGGGTACTCGGACGGACCACCCTCGGTCATGGCGTCGTGGTTATCGGGGAACACACCATCTTCGGGTGCTCCGGCGGTATCCATCACCATCTCCTCGTCCTCGTCCTCCAAATCAGACCCAGAATCCGAGACATCGTCAAGGTACCATGCAGACTGGTAGTCGGAAGTACCCTTGGGTAACCGCTTCGGTCGGGCCGGGATATGTGATTCATCGTCCGAAAAGTAGTGGTGCTCGTCAAGCAAAACACCCTTTCGGTCGGTATCGGCCATTGATGGCATGTCGTCGTCCTCCATCTCGATTTCCTCTGGTGCAACCGTAGCCATATCATCCTGATCCGCCGTGGGGCCATCCAGGATCTTGGTGGTCTCGTTGCTGTCGACAGCCATGGCATCATCCCGCTTGTTCTTTGTGCTCGGTAGCGGTGCCGCCGTAATAGATTCAATCTGAAAATCGCCCCAGCCGGGGATATGCGCAATACGGTCTGCCTTCAGACCCTTGCCACGGACAATTCCTGTCACCACAACATCGTCCACCGTCTCCGAGTTCGTTTCTGGCCACTGGACTTGTTCGATAAACATCCAGCTACGCTCATCGCGCCAGCGGATGCCCTTGGGAGTTGCGGTGCAGAGAGAACGAATGATATTTGAGCATTCTTGTCTCGCATCAAGCGACATGACTTTCTCGACTGACGGGAAGAAGTGGTTGATGAAGGATTTCAAAGATGACGCCACCTGCGGCCTCTTCTTTGGCGGGTTCACTTTGTCGAGGCCCTGTACCACCGTCATAACATTGGAGATACCTTGGCTCTCAATTGACCGCAGCAATAGTTCTCCCTCCTCCTCGACCTCAACCTCAGCCGACAGCACCAAAACGACAAAATCAGCCATACGGCAGACATCCAAAGCGCTCAGCAAATCGTATTTGGCCGGAATATACAGCACACTCTGGCGGAAGCGATCGATTCGCACACGAGTCGGTCCATCCGGCGAGACATCAGCGGACACATCAACACTCTCGTTGACTGCACGAATGGCGGCGGCGATATCGATATCGGCGGACAGCGGCACGATAGCGACATGGCGGGGAGCACCATTCTGACCGGTGAAAATACTGGTTGCCTGGGCTTTCTCCTGGTGCTTCACCTGCTGCTTCTGGCGGGCCTGGTTGCGGCGATCGAGCTTCGACATGAGTTGCTGGTGGGGGGTTTTGCGAGTGCCCCGCTCTGCGTATTCGACTTTGCCTGTACGGTGTTAGGGTTAAAATTCAATTGGATAAAGAAAGTGATTGCTGCGTGTCTTACCCTTTGCCTTGTCCTTCAAAGCACTCTTGGAGGCATGCTTGGACTTGTAGGGTTTGTGAGACGCCTTGGTGGTCGAGCGGTGGTGATGCACCGTCTGGGTGGGCGCCATGTTGGCACCGCTAGACCCTTTGAAGCGAAACGGGAGAGAGTCCAGCTTGGTACTGGTCTCTACGAGTAACAGAAGAGAGAATGAGAATGAAGTATTATTATTGTGGGCATCAGCGAAAACAAAAAAAAAAAAAGGTGATCGATAAGAAAACAAAATTTCGGTGGAGGATAAGCGAGCGGTGAGCGCGGATCTTGGCACAATTTTTCTCTTTTAACTAAATCTCATCCAACCACTCTCTTCACCACTGCTCAAAATGGCCGATTCGTCCAAGGCCCTGGCGACGGCTGAAGACCGCGAGGCCAAACAGAGACTACTCGAAGCGCAGAACAAGTACGGACGAGGCAAAGGCATCACAGCCAAGAGCGCAAAGGGAAAGAAGCTGCACGCCAACCTCAAGGCCGTCGAATCCAAGCACAAAGACGCCGTTCTCAAGGCCAAAGATGCGGAGATCCTGCTCGAGCATGATCCCGGGTTCCTCGAGCCTGAGGGTGAGTTGGAGCGGACATACAATGTGCGACAGGATGAGATCCGCGACAGCGTGGGATTGGAAACCGCGAAGAAGGGCTTCGAGCTGAGGCTGAGCGATATGGGCCCCTATCGGATGGACTATACTCGGAACGGTCGCAATCTGCTGCTCGCCGGGCGGAAGGGCCATGTTGCAACGATGGACTGGCGGGACGGCAAACTGGGCTGCGAGCTCCAACTGAATGAGACTGTGCGGGATGCACGGTGGCTGCACAATAACCAGTTCTTTGCCGTGGCACAGAAGAAATATGTCTACATCTATGACCACAACGGCGTCGAGTTGCATTGTCTCAACAAGCATGTGGAGCCGCTTTTCTTGGAATTTCTCCCATATCACTTTCTGCTTGCCAGTGCGGTAGGTTTTTCGGTTTAGCTGTCACGAATCGATGCTAATTTTTTCTCACAGCAAATGAGTGGCTATCTCAAATATACCGATACCTCGATCGGCCAGACCGTCGCCGAGCTGCCTACCCGATTAGGCCGCCCGACCTCCCTCTGCCAGAACCCGTGGAATGCTATCCTGCATGTCGGACATCAAAACGGAACAGTGACACTGTGGTCACCCAATTCGCAGACTGCCCTTGTCAAGGCGCTCGTGCACCGTGGCCCCGTTCGGTCAATGGCAATCGATCGTCAGGGCCGGTATATGGTCTCGACCGGTCAGGATCAGAAGATGAGTGTCTGGGATATCCGAATGTACCGGGAGGTGCATTCGTATTCGTGCTACCAGCCCGGGGCATCTATTTCAATCAGTGACCGCGGTCTGACGGCAGTGGGCTGGGGCACGCAGGTGAGCGTGTGGCGCGGGCTCTTCGACGCGGCGCAGGCGGACCAAGGCAAAGTGCAGAGCCCATACATGGCTTGGGGTGGTGATGGCCAGCGCATCGAGAACCTGCGCTGGTGCCCCTTCGAAGACGTGTTGGGAGTGGCACACGACCAAGGATTCGCCAGTCTGATTGTTCCCGGCGCCGGCGAGCCCAACTTCGACTCGCTGGAAGCGAACCCATACGAGAACGTCAAGCAGCGCCAAGAGCACGAGGTGCACTCGTTGCTCACGAAGCTGCAGCCAGAGATGATCTCTCTCGACCCCAGCATCATCGGCAAACTCGACACAGTCAGCGACCAGAAGCGGCGCGAGCAGCGCAACCCGGACCAGCGGCCCGAGGACCCCATCGAGAAGCTCAAGAACCGTGGCCGCGGCCGCAACAGTGCGCTGCGCAAGTATCTGCGCAAGAAGGGCCGTGGCAATGTCATCGACGAGAAGCGGCTCAAGGCCGAGGCCCTGCGCAAGGAACATGCCGCGCGCTACAGGGAGAAGCAGAAGCAAGAGCGCGAGGATCTCGGTCCGGCTCTCGCTCGGTTTGCCAAGAAGGGCCCCTAGTTGTCACGCTCATGACTTGCATCTCGATATATACACTTGCATTCCTGGCGTTTTTGGTGCGTGCGAGGATTCGGAAAAGCAACCCTTTTGTTCATCATCTGTGTATCATCATGTATCACTTCTTCTCAGAACATATCCACGCATTAACAATAACCTAACTACTTATATCATCTACTCATCCACACTCCCCGACCCTCTCACCGCACCAGCCTTCCACCTCTTCAAACTCTCCTCATAAGCACCACTCCCCTTCCAAGCACTGAGTATCAAGTTAACAATATGCTCCAAACCCTTCCCCTCCTTAACAACCGCAAAAACAGTCGGACCCCCTCACGCATCTTACCCGCATCCCGCTCCATAACCCCCAGATCGGCACCAACCGCCTGCGCAAGGTCAATCTTGTTCACAACCAACAAGTCCGAGCCCGTAATCCCCGGCCCGCCCTTTCGCGGCACCTTGTCGCCGCCCGCTACGTCGATGACATAGATGATGAAATCGGCTAACTCGCGCGAGTAGTTGGCCGCGAGGTTGTCGCCGCCGGACTCGATGAGGAGGAGGTCTGTGGTAAATTGGCGTTGGAGCGTTTGTAGCGCGAGTAGGTTGGCGCTGATGTCTTCGCGCACTGCTGCGTGCGGGCACCCGCCTGTCTCGATGGCCCGGATGCGCTTGGGTGCGAGGGCTTTGTGGCGCGTTAGGAATTCGGCATCCTCGCTGTTTCGGTGCGGTTAGTCTACAGATCATATGGAGTGTGGCGTGAGAGAATATGTCTTACCGAGTGAAAATATCGTTCGTAACAGCTGCGATGTTATACTCATCGCGCAGAGCGTGACACAGCGCTAGCATTAGAGCCGTCTTGCCCGATCCGACGGGTCTGTTGATATGCAATCACTCATTCAGTCCACGGTCCTGCACCCCGCGAGCGAGAAGCAATGGAATACAGATACGCACCCTCCAATTCCAATAGTGAAAGCCCGATCCTTCCAGTCCCGGCCCTCGATCAGAGGCATCTCGCGGTTGGCGTATGAGCCCGGTCCGTCGAGAATCTCGTGCGAGTGGCCGTGGCCGTCGAGGGGGTCGTGGGAGTGGCTTAGGCCGGTGTCGTGGGAGTGTGAGTGTGCCATAGTACCTAGGTAGGTGTTTAGATATTCGGTTGTTGATATGGCGAGGAGGAATCAATGATCAAGTCAGCCGTTGAAGAGACAAAAGTAGGAGAGGCAGTGGAGCGAGGGGGGGTATTATTGATAACTGATAACGCTGGAATGCCGAGCGGCCGCACTATTTTGGCCGATGGCCGAGGCCGACGGAGCTGGCCGATGATTTACAAGAACTACAAGTACGATGGACTCAACGGCAACACGTATATGTGGTGGATTCGTCAAAATAATGCGGAGGACAGAGAGGTGTAAGCGGAGCGCAATTCATCAGGCACTCCGCTGAAACCACACCGGCACATCACAAGACGTAGCTCCAGAGGGGAAAAACCCCCCATCAAGACTAGAAGCCCGACGCCCGACAGTTCCATCGCCAATCAACCAACACGGATATCAAGAAGTTTGACCGTCAAAGAGAACAAGAAGAAAACAAATGACAGCGCTATCACACGAACCGCGAAGATAGTCAAAACAAAAAACCACAATAAAGATCAAAGTCGTCAAATCCCGAGCAGAAACAGAGAAATCACGCATGCACCAATGTGAGATGATGACAGATCCCGGGCCAACCAAAATAAACGCTGAAAAGGGAGATAGAGTACAACATTAGGGTCGGAGTCGATCCAGTTGCTGAGGCCGGACGCCATAGAAGGAAGCAATTGAACCCTCATATCGACTGGCAATATAGTATCGTCGTCAGGATAAGCCGAAAATGGGAAAACAGGAGATCTTTCAATGGGCCGTCATTGCCAAAAAACGCAAAAAGGGTCGAGGGGGGATAACCTCGCCCGGATATCCAAATCCAAATCGTACGCCAAACCCCTTGACACGATGAACAGAAATGACAGAAAACCATGCAACATCAACATCACGCGACTTGTCCTTTTTGTCGCTTGGGAACTCGAGGACTAGGCTTAATCTTGCCGGAACCGGGGCCAGTACCGTTGACCTCGTTCCCGCCAGCGTCCTCACCTTCCATCTTGACGGTACTCGCGCGGCGACGTTTGTTACCACCGACATTAGGGCTGTTGCCCACACCCACTGGAGAAGGTTGCATAGGCGGCTGCATCCCCGGAGGACCAGCCATTTGACTCTGAGCCGGGCTAGCATGTCCCGAACCGACCATGTGAGGAGAACCTTGGGCACCAGGAAGACCAAGATGCGCCATAGCGGGGGACGCAAACTGCGTTGGAGTATTCATATTTGGACCGCGCATATTAGGCCCAGGCTGCATTCCTGGGTTCATAGGACCCGGTATGAATCCGGCGTTAGGATTGTGTGTTTGGAGCGTATTGACGAGATTCCGGAGAGCTTCGGGGGGAGACATCTGGGGGTTCGATTGCGAGAACTGGAAGAGCATTTGCATCTGAGAGATCGTCTCGGCCACCTCCAAAAAGCCCATTACCGGAGTAGGGACGCCATTGGCAGTCACCATGGACTCTGGTAGCGATGGTGGGACTTGCTGAGCGCCCTTCTGAGTGCGCTTAGCATTCTTGGGGACTTTGGGGCTGTTCCTCAAGTCATTCTCCAATGCTTGCACCTGGCTCCGGGGGATGAATTCATTGTGACTGGTAACAATAATATCAAGCATCTCAATCTTGTTGTTCACATCGAAATGTGCACGCAGCGTCCCATTGGTGAAGAGCTGGCAATCATTGGCAAACCAGTAGATAAATGAGGTTCGAGGACTCTCCACTATGTGGCCGCCGTTGGGTGAATCCCGCTCACGGGCACCTTCGACCACCATCTGAATGTGACGGATTCCACTCGTAAATTGGGTCAGATAGTATCGCGCCAGGGCTGGCGTCGCGATTTCAAACTGTTTTGATCCAGCCTGAGGATTGAACACACCCTGTCGCAAGACGCCACCCGGAGAATAGAATCGATCGACAAACGATTGCCAATACATGAGATCGTGAGTTTCGCCACGACTCTGGAAGCTGCTCAGATGTTCCGCAAACATGTTGAGATATAAAATGGTTGCACCCTTCATGCTCATCCGTTGCTGCTGCTGCTGCTGCATCATCATAGCATTGGCGTTTTGTTGCTGCGCCTTCAGTTGGGCCTCCTGTGCAGTCATCGCTTGCTGATTCGGCGGGCCGGAGTGTTGGACCTGCTGGCCCTGACCACCTTGTTGGGGTTGTTGCTGCGCACCAGGCTGCGGCTGTCCTTGCTGGGGAGTGGGCAGCTGCTGCGTCGGCGGGTTTGGAGTAGCCTGGGCTTGTGGGGGGCCTCCTGCCGACTGCGGTGGTGGTTGGCTAGACGGCGGTTGAGGAGTTTGGTGTGGCTGGGGAGTGCCGTTATTTGGTGGCAGGCCATGCTGTGATTGAGGAGTGCCGACCTGTCCCTCGTGCATGTTCGGGGGTTGTGCCGAGCCGCGCTGCTGTGGCGTGTTCCGACCCGGCTGGTTACCCTGTTGGGCTTGCTGGGCTTGCTGGGCTTGGTGTGCTTGGTGTGCTTGCTGCGCCTGCGCCTGCTGGATCGCAAAAAGCTGCTGTTGCTGCTGGATGTTCTGTGGCTGGCCATGAGGCATCTGCTGCTGCATGTGCATCATATTGATGGGCCGCATCCCCGGATTTTGCTGCATCGCAGCCATTTGAGCTGCGGATAGCCCTTGGCTTAGCCCTTGGGTACCATTTGGTAGGCCGCCATGTCCCTGCTGCTGCTGTTGTTGCTGCTGTTGCTGTTGCTGTTGCTGCTGTTGCTGCTGGTACATCAAACGTTGGCGCATGAACTGCTGCTGTTGGTGCTGCTGTAGCAACTGCGGGTTGTTTGCAACTGAAGGTTGGGACGAGTAGTTAGTATGCGATCAGACGAAAATACGGGGGCAGGGAGGGAAACAAGAAAGCGATCGCGGCGGCAGCCAATCGCACTAGCGAGGCAGAAGGCGGCCGATGGGTAAGTACTCACAATTTTGGGGGAAGCCCTGCTGCTGGAACAAGTGCGCTTGCGCGGGGTTCAGATGGGAGAGAGCGTGAGCGTTGGGCACGGGGCCGCCAGCGGTGCCGCCCGTAGGCATTCCACCCATCATGGGGCCCGCCTGGCTAACCTGAGGGCCGCCTGGGGCAGAAACACCAGGATGCATCTGTTGCACCATTCCAGGCCCGGGGTGTCCGGCGTTGGGATGTTGCGCGGCCATTGGATGACCTGGGGGCAGCCCGTGCTGCGGCATGCCTTGGTGGGCGGGAAACGGTTGCGCCATCATCATTGCTGAGCGACGAAGTCACCACCGCGGGGAGACTTCGAGGAAATCGCGTTGGCGATGGGGAGCGACGAGGCGTGGAACCTCGCGAACGCGCCCGGGGGTGGGAAGACAACCGCTTTTAGCGTCGGGGCGGAGGGCCAAGACACAGGCAGAGCGACTCAGGCCGGGAGTAGACGCGAAGGCTGAAGCATCGATCGGGTCTCAGCCTGTCCTAGTCACTCTGACCCTCTCACCTCGATGAAGGCGAGGACTTTTTTCCGACTCCTGGTGGTGGTTGGGGGAAGAGTCAGTGGGGAGGTGAGAGAGATAAGAGGGAGCTGGCTCTCGGGGGGAAGGAGCCAGAACGGGGCGGATGTTAGGGGAAAGACGGTGGAGGGGCTGGGGGGGACGGGGGAGGCCTGGGTTCGATACTCACCACTCTTTGAGTGAAAATAGCGAGTCGAAAGAGTCGAATGGGAATGGGGTTAGGGGACGAGGGAAGAGAAAGAGAGAGAGAGTCGCGATCGGCCTGGGTGGAAGGATGATCGCCCTGGTGGGAGCGAAAGAGCGAGACTGGGGAACCGGGCAGCCGTGGAGAGAATGAACCGAGGGAGCCGGACACCACCACAATAATGGAATCGATCAGGGATAGAGATAATCGATCTCCTGTCGAGATAGATACTCACTCACTCCCAGTCTGTGAGGCTTTTTAATCCCTTTTCCTCTCCCGATTCCAAATCCATACGGCGCTAGTCCCCGATGGATCACGTAATGGATCACGTGATCCAGAAGACTTTGCCGGTGCTTTTTTTATTTTCTCTCTCGCTTTCTTTCTCTTTTCCTTTCACCTCTTCTCCCTCCCATCGGACGGTTGATCTGGGGAGGATGTGACTTAATGCTGTGATGATGTCTTACGCTCATGCCTCTCGCCACCACTAACACCCTGGTCAGGCTACCCTGACAGCTCACCATCCTTCTGTAAGTCCCAACGCTTTGTTTGTTTCGGAGTCGCTGTTCGAGGATGACAACCCTTTTTTACTTCTTTACCTTCCAAGTCGACCATGACGAGAGAATTCGGACCTTCCTTCGCCGGTTGGTCTGCTACTTGCCAGTACATGTTGTCTGAGAACTCATTTGCCAGCGCTGCATGCATTCTTGTTCCATGCCACATTCGAGGTGAACGTCTGCTGATCTCGCTGTCTCTAGGTCGCCAATTCGTTGGATGGTGGTTAGCCTGCGCGAGGAAACATATGTAGTTGAATTAGCGTACAATTAATCTGTCGTTCGAATCTTTTTTTTCCCTCTATCCTAGTTTTAATTAGGTTGGCCGAGCTGCGTAAACCTTCCAATCCTGGACGAAGATCGTCGGAGGACGGGCCGCTGTCATGCAACTTAGTCAGAACTTCGTGGCGATACCGACGAGGATACGCATTATTATCCTGGGAATAAGTTACTCGCCATCTGTTCAATACTACCCGCCATGAGGGCACCAGCGATGCGACAGATCCATCTCTCCAAGAGATATATCACGTGATATAGAGATGTCTCTGCGGGAGAAAAGCGGTCGACCGTCAATTCTCACACCTGCGTCCCTCGCGGCCGATGCGTCTCATCGATCTCCGCGACTTCACCCCCTGATTCCGGTGGCATCTTTGACCCCGGATGTATCGGTCAATGCAACAGACCCGGCTGCTAGTGCTCGCACGCCCGTGTCGCTTCGTCGCCCGCCGCCGGTATCCCGTGCTTCCGTCCGCGGTCTCGCGTCAATTCCACTCGTCTCGAATCGCTCTCTCGTCACCGCCACAGGGGTCTCATGATAGTGGGTCAGCAGTCCCCGAGGACCCCTCGGAGGAGGGCCCATCGCCCAACTCGGAGGGCGATATCTTGAACGATGCGCCGCTAGCGGCACCAGCATCCGCCGAACAGTCAATTAGGTTGGGGTCGAGGCCATACGGGTCTGCTGTGCGCAGAGCCTTGAGGAATAGGAAGCCAAGTCGCCAATACTCCCCGCCAGTCGCTACCGTCCCCAACTGGTTCCATGAGCGCAATACGGTGACATACAACACCCACAACCCTTCGACGGCGCAATCACAACATCAGGTTGGAATAGCAAAATCAGCAGTGGGGACTGGAGAAACAGCGGGAAGCCAGACCTCCGGGGGCGATCGAGGAGATCCTAATTCAACCGATCCTCCAACATCAGACAATCGCTACGCGGTGGCTGAGAGCTCGTGGGAGGGTCTTCGGGCTTCTGTCAAAGCAGGCCTGCAACTACCGCCAGCCAAGTATGCCAAAGAACCATCAGCAAACCGGTCCCATCTTGTTCTTCAATACCCGGGATCAAATGGAATCTTGTTCTTGGACGCGGTGGTGAAGAGGCTCACCCATGAGCTGAGTACCGATCTGGTGACGCTCAATGCCCAGGATATTGCCCAACTCTTCAGCGAGCAAGATCTTGCAGAACTCGGCATGACATCGCCTATTCGGTCTCTTGGATATGACGTGTACCGGCCTGCGTTCGGCCCAGGTCGACCAGAACAAGAGAACACGGAGGTAGATGACGAGGAGGATATGAGCGAATCATCTGGTCTTCCTCGAGATATCAGTGCGGCCATCAACACGCCCCGAATTATCACGATCGAGGGCCGGGGATCGGGCGATATTCGGCTCCCGTCTCTTTTCGGTCTGAAGTCGCTCATGGCACCATCCATGACTGGCGCTTCAGACCAAGAACCAATAATGTCTCGCCAAGCAGGCCAACGCATTGAGCATCGCTGGTCGCGACTGGTCAATGAGCTCCTTTCATCTTCGGGCCGACCACAGCCTTCGTCTTCCAGCGAGCAAGAGACAGAGGCACCAGCAGGGGGCGCAACGCTCTCGCCATCTCACGACCTCATTGTTCATGTACAGGATTATCGTGATATCCAGGGCACCGAGGAAGGCGCCAAGTTTATCTCACTGCTACAAAAAGCTATTCAAGAAAGGAGAGAAGCAGGTTCAAAAATTCTGCTGATCGGAACTGTCTCTGAAGAACCCCAACCTTTTCTGTTTGATGATCATTCCGCAAAGCCTTTGCTCGTCACTCCTGCCATGGGTGCAAAGGCTGCCGAGAAAACTTTTATGGAGGATCAGAAGAAGCGCACAAGAGACATCAACATCCGTCATCTACAGAGCATGCTGCGGTTCCGGCTCAATGAACAGGATTCGCCTCTAGAAGACGACATCTTTGGCGAGCGCGTCTGGCCGCTGGATTCGTCGACGATCAACGAATCTGGCCTTGAGGACCGCTACTGGACCTACAGTCAAGTACATTGGATCGCAAATCTTGCTCTGGGCTGCGTGGAGGCCAACGAGACATTTGGTTTCCAGCATATTTCAAAGGGCATTGGGCTTATGAACAAAGGTGAGCAAATCACAAAGGAGTGGTTGCAAGAAAAATCGCCCAAGTCGAAGGAGTCCGGAGCTGCACAGACCCGGGAGCAATTGTTGAGCTCATTGCGCAAAACATGCAATACGCATGAGAAGAAGCTGCTCAATGGTGTGGTTGATGCGAAGAGCATCCGAACCACGTTCGAGGATGTCCATGTGCCGGAGGAGACCATTGATGCCCTCAAGACGCTGACCTCTCTCTCCCTGATTCGACCGGAGGCCTTCACCTATGGCGTCCTGGCCACCGACAAAATTCCCGGGCTTCTTCTCTATGGTCCCCCCGGTACCGGTAAGACGCTTCTTGCCAAGGCTGTTGCACGTGAAAGCGGAGCCACGGTCCTCGAGGTCAGCGGATCTGAAGTATACGACATGTACGTTGGAGAAGGCGAGAAGAACGTCAAGGCCATCTTCACCCTCGCCAAGAAACTGAGCCCATGCGTGGTCTTTATTGATGAGGCAGATGCCATCTTCTGCTCGCGCACCGGAGCCAGCAGCCGCACGTCGCACCGCGAGCTGATCAACCAGTTCTTGCGCGAGTGGGACGGCATGAACGACCTTTCCGCCTTTATCATGGTCGCCACCAATCGACCTTTTGATCTGGATGATGCTGTGCTCCGCCGTCTCCCGCGTCGACTCCTGGTGGACCTGCCGACGGAAGAAGACCGCCTTGCCATCCTGAAGATTCATCTGAAGGAGGAACATATTGATCCCTCGGTGGATTTCGCTGAGCTGGCCCGTCGCACACCGCTTTATTCTGGTTCCGACTTGAAGAATCTGTCCGTGGCCGCAGCGCTGGCCTGCGTTCGAGAGGAGAACGACGCGGCGGCGCAGCATCAGGGCAAGGAACCGTACAGCTACCCGGAGCGGCGTACATTGACCCGGGCGCATTTTGAGAAGGGCATGGAAGAAATCAGTGCGTCTATTAGCGAAGACATGTCTTCGCTGTCGGCGATCCGCAAGTTCGACGAACAGTACGGCGATCGGAAGGGCCGGCGGCAGAAGAGCTCAGGCTGGGGTTTCACGCCCGCCAGTGGCGAGGAGAAGGTCGACTCAGCGCGAGTTCGCACATGAAAGGCTGATTTTTCTTTTGTATTTGCAAAGAGGATGTACGATTAGCGACTTAGAGTGTACCAATACCACCGCATCCGTATATAGATCGAGTGGGGCACGTGCCCCCGAGCACTGACATCGGCATCGCGCACTCTCCACCTCCGCCACCAACCTTCCCTCCCCCTCCCTCTGTCTCTCTCTTACTCTCTGCTCACCACTCACTAGAGGAGCCCGGGAATCCGATTTCCCACCTCTCGGTGCCAGAAACCGGGTAGCTGGCTCTTCGCCATTGAAATCTTGAATCCGTTCGCACTGCCTGCAGGACTGCTTGCTTCCCCTCACACGACCAACTCAAAAAAATCCCCCGCCAGCAATATCACAACCCCGACAGCTTTCCCCGCATTCCACCACCAGGCATGTCGTCCACTCTACCCACCGAAACCCGCGACGCGGCCATCCGCAACGCGAAGCTCTTCGTTCGCGAGGTCGTCCGCAATGACTGGGAATTTGAGCTTTCGGCCGTTCCCGACGGTGCCCACTCCACTACCTCCCCCTCCACCACCAAACCCCTCTCCAGCGCTCTAACCAACAACCGCGAGGCGGTCGAATGGCGCGAGAGAGAATTCGATAGCTCCGGCTCGGAGCTGGAACCCCAATCGTCCGACCATGATCTGGATCTCGAGACGCCCAGTGCTCTGAAGGCAGCGGGTGATTTGGAGATCGAGAGGCGGCGGAAGCGTCGTCGCCAAATGGAGGAGGAGATGGCGTGGAATGAGGGACTACGGGTGTGGCTCGCTAGGCGGGATGCGTGGTCTGGGGCCAGGACGAAACGGCAGATCCGCGCGCATGAGAAGCGGAGGGTTGCTGCTGGTGGTGCGGATGAGAAACAAGTGGAGTCAGCAACAGACGAAAGTAGAAGTTCGAAAGACAGTGAAGTGGTTGCAACTGAGACACCTGCGGAGACTGTCACAGACGGTGATGTCCATGACGATGACGACAAGACGACTGCCGTCCAAGCTGCGAAGGCAGAAGAGACCCTCAGCATTGCAGACCACGACCAACCCCGCGAGGAACCCTCCCAGCACCGCCAAGACCAAGAAGAAGAACAGTCCACAGCACCAGACGAGGAAACCAAACGCAAGGGCTCCATCGAAACAAGCATCACCGAGCCAGATCAACACGCACCCCTAGGCGCCGATACAGCAGCCGCCGACTCCGAGGAAGACGAACTCGACGAGCCTCTGCTCCCCGTAGCACCACCCTTCATCTCAGCCTCGAACCCTATCCGCGCCGGCATCAACACCTCCATCTACCCATCCATCTACACGAAAGTCGTCGTCCAGGGCATGACCCCCACCGTGCCCGTCAACCTCGCCGACCTAACCAAAGCAATGGTGCAAGGCTGGAAGACAGACGGCCAATGGCCACCCAAACCGGCGGTGTCCAACATCGTCCTCGCGGACGACGCGTCCATCCCGAAGAAAGACAAAGACGCTGATCGCGCGGCCGGTGACCGTCCCGCACGCAGGAAGGATAGCATCACCAGTGCCGTGCGCAAGGTCTTCCACATGGGCTCGCATGCGTTTCATCGTCGTGGCTCCAGTAGTCATGATGCTAATTCTGGTGGAGCCGGTAGTGCGTCGGGGCATCGCGTTTGATTTGATTCATTTTCAGATAACAGGGACGGGATTTGCGTCGTTGCTTGCATAGCCATTCGAAGCGTTGAGAATTGGGGTTTTGGTTTCTCGTACATGTGTGTTTCTTGGGGAATCGGTGGGCGTTGTTCCAATTTTCCTGCCATTTTCTCTCTGAGTCTTGTGCTTAGGCGTCCATTTGGCGCGGTGCTGGGGACATCTCGATATTTAGTATTTATGGTTCATCCATGAGACTGCGGCTACATACTGCGGCTGCTCCTGTCTTCTCTTCATCTTTTCGATCCCATCCTGCTCCCTTTCGAGCTTCATGCCGCTGTATCGAACTTCTAATGCTTGGTCATCTCTTGCACATCTTCTGAAGCAAAGCCCTACGTTCAGGGCTATCTACTTTGGGGAGTTCCTTTGCCAGCTCTTGACTTTCCCCTTCCGTTTTAGTTCTCAGGCCTGGCCGCTTTTTGCTCAGAAGGTTGGGATGTCGCTGTGCTTCAGTTTGTGGGTGAGCACTTGGAACGTCTCCCGCGGCAAGTGGTGAGAAGAATCTATAGTTGCACACGCGGCCACGGAACGGCGTGGTTGGTTTCTGTGTTTTTTGTCGGTGTTAACAAATTTTACTTGCTTCCATCCGCCATTTATAACCTGTGGCATCGTCTGGGAGACTGCAGCTAAATTTCAGGTAGACATCCCGGGTGCTCTTTCGAACCACGGCACGAATAGACGTATAAAGTAAGACTCCTCCTGGTCCAAAAAAGCATATATGAGACAAGAAAGGATTGCAGGCTACCGTATAACGTAATAGAAATATCATAATTTTTCCCTAGCCGATTGTTAAATCCTATACTTCGGCGAAACGCTTACAAAAGGAAACGCCTATAGTTCTATGGTTTGAATCCGTTAAAACCAAAATGAAGCGAGTCAAACCCGGACTCTCCCCGAAAATACACAGAACTAGATCCATCAATCCATATTAAGATCACTCACTACGGTACGCAGGAGTAATATCAGGCTCAGTAGCAGTTTGCATAACAACGTGAAACAGATATGCATTGGAATACGTATATGTAGTATTAGTCGTATAAACGTCTATGTTAGAGCACCTTCACATAGTGTCTCTGCACCAAACACACACAAAAGAGGAACAAAGTTGCGTCCCGTCAACCACAGAAAGGTTTGAGCGTGAAAAACATATTTGGCTCTGGGAAGCCATCAAGCCAGAATACCGATATACTTTCAATGGTCTTCCAACCCAGCCCAGCAGGATAATCTTTCAGAAGATACAGGACTCCAACGCCATTAGGTGTTGCGAGTGCAGCATAAAATTGTTCATCGTCCGGTGTCCACGTGGTGACTATCGAGGTTCCGACTTGGTCGTATTTCTTGGCTTTTGCAGCGATCATTGCTGCATCTAGGGCCTTTTTGGTTTGAGCGTTGATGATGTGGTCTCGGAAAATGTAATCAAGCCCCGATGGGTCTTGATTGTTAGCTTGCCTACAAGCCTGCTTCCAAAGATACCATGTCACGGCGGACCATCGGTCTGGGGCAGGCGCCGCGGCACCGACTACGTGTCCATAGTTGTTTTTTGCGATAATGGCGCCTATTGAGGGTGACATAGCGTTCGTGTAATAGATTCGACTGTCTGTTTTAAGATTTGCTGTGATGGACAGAAATTTCTGTTGGGTATTGAGTCCGGCTTTTTGCATAGCGAACTGCGCAGTCGCGGGCGCCGAGATGATATTGAGCGAACGAGCCTCCCATCTTGAGTCGAAGTCGATTGTAGCAACATCAGCCGCATCAGGGTTTTGCAGGACGGTTTGCAGCTCCTCCCAATAACCACGGCCTTTTCCGACATATTTCTCGTAGAGATCATTGGAGTCGTCTCGCGGAGATAAGATACCCGGTTCAGAAGCTGATTCTGTCGAAGCTTTTCCTAGAACAGCTGCTTGGGTTACAGCCGAGAGAGCTGTAATTGCAGCGAAGAGGGATAATTTCATGATGGGCACTTAATGAGACGGTGATTGGGCATCGGAAGAGGTGATTGCAGACTTCGCCGCTATCAACGCGAGGTAGAAGAAAACAAAAGGTGCTGGGGCGACAGGTCCAGGTCGCGTACAAGAATCGCCCATATAATTCGAAGAGTGGCGCGGAACTAAATAGGGGCTATAGTGCCAAAGTTAGTCGTATACTCGCCTCAAAGTCAGCAGCCCCAAACTGCTGCACAGCTGTGGGCTCTCGCCCCTTCTTAATGATACCCATCAAACTAATCAAAATGAAGGAACACTCCCCTTTCTTGACGCCAGAAGGGGGCCAAGGTCAAAAGCTCCTTCCTCATATAGTACGCAATGGCATCATGAACGTAATTCGTCTTATCGTCCGATTCTGATCAAAGCTCGTATGGACCAAAGCAGCTCACCAGTTCTATAAGGAGCTTTATTTGAAAGAGAGTGAACTGAGGAGACAGTGTGAGGAACAAAAAGACATCCACTCGGAGAAAATTGTCCGATTCACTTCCTTAAATCTCTACGATCTTTGCTTTGCCGATTATCCTTCGCGCGCTAGGTAACATGGCGTGGTAGGGAAATAATGGGATGTAATAAACAGATATGACATAAGTCACCTTAGTAGTTCATACCATGTCATCTAGTGTCTGGATCTGATACTCTCTCTTTCCCTCATATACATTCTTCTCAAGCAACCCACAGACAAAACACACAAATCCCATCCAGTTCGTTTATACAAGCCATATATAATGTAACATAATCACCCACTAATCCAGCAGCTCCAAGCCCTTCACCCGATCCAAGAACCACCGCGCAGCAACATCCAACCCACGCCTCGCCTCCTCCGCATTCTCCACAACTGTCGCGAGTCTAGACTCAAGCGTAACCTCCTGCTGTCTCGCCGCGCCGCGCCGAGTAATGTAGTACTTCCCTTGATGTCGAGACCAGCTTGCGAGATAGGACTGGAGTTCCTTGCCGGCGAGACGAGCCGCCTCAGGAAGGAAGGCGGGAAGTCTTCCAGACGACGATGATGAGGTCGGGCCGGGGGGTGCTGGAGGTTGAATTGCGGCGATGGCTGCAGTAGGATCGAAACCGGGCTCGACCGTGGGTGTTGTTGGATTTGTGCTGATAGGAGACGTCGTCACAATCACGGCTTGAGCAAAGTCGCGGAACCAGCGCATTTGATCGATGGCTTCATCGATGGCGGGTCCTTCTACTGCAATTCGCGCGGGCACAGCGTCGATGATACGGTCGATGTAGTCCAGGACGATGAGAGAGGAAGAGAACATGTCCATGTAAGATGATAGCGTGGAGAGGACGGCCGAATCATTAAATCTCTCGGGAGAAGTCGAAAGGGAGCGCAGAGCCCGATGCGACGCCCGAAACACGCTGGTGAAGATAGTCGCGATGGACAAGACACAAGCAGAGTCTGCAGTATCTATGTTGCACAGCAGGTCCTTGAAGAGGAGGGTGACTGTCTGTATGATAGGCCGGCTGAGAAGCCAGGCCGCGCCATTGCTGAATGCCAGTTCGAGGTAGGCGGGGAACACGCACTGCAACAGAGTAGCACGCAGCGTTGGTCTTCCTGGGATACCCGCTTCGAAGGTGTCTTTCATAGATGTATGCAGCTGTTCGACCAGGTAGCTCTGCTCGCCGTCGATGGCAGCGCGCTCGGAGATGCTCTGGATGAACATGGTCAGAGTCTTGACCTCCCGATCGGATGAGAGCTTCGTCTCGTAAGCTTTGAGCTTGGCGACGATGTACAGCGGGTCTGTGGACGGGAGAGGAAACGAGGACGGGTTCGTGAAGAATTGATCGATGGGCTCGATGTCACTGGTGTATTGTTGCAGGAACTGGATGACGCGGTGCACGAAGTCGATGTAGGCACCCTGGACGGGTTCTTCTGTTGCGTTGCCCAGTTCTTGGTAATTCTTCTTCATCGCTGTCATCAATCGTTGCAGAAGTTCTCGATACCCTTGCTTTGTGACGTTGATGTCTCGCTGCAGCGATTCTCGACGCTCTCGCTTTTGCCCGTCCAGGTCTCGACTGCCCATGGGCTTCATGTTCCGGAGTTGTTCGTTCATGACTTGGAGATGCTCGCGCATATTAGAGAGCAGGCTGGAAATAAGGGATAGTCTTCGTTGGCCAAATTCTTCGAGCGTGATGGCATATTGATCATTCTTGTGGTCCTTAAAGAACGGCAGGTTTTCCAGTAGAGGATCATTGGGGCTTTCGTTCAAGAGCGCTTCCGTGAGGCGATGTTGGAACTTGAGCATAGAAGACCGCTCGACGAGGGAGGACATCCACATTTCGAGGACCTGCAGTCGACAATCGAAAAGGAAGCGGGAGTCTTTCTCAATGCAGGAAGCGACAAACTGCGGCGTGAACTTTCGGGTCTGGATTGTCGATAAGAGATTGGCCCAGGAGAGACCATCGTAACGATCCAGGTACGTCTCCCAGTGTCGAAGCCCATAGCGGACCAGAATCTGGGCGATTGATGTCCAGCAGTCGACCACGTTGACTAGGATGGCATCCTCGGGACAGTGGTCTGCACCAAAGCAGTTCGAAACAAGCGGTGCGACAGCTGGGAGGCACACGTTTTCCACGTATTTGATAGCGTCGCTCAGTGAGGTTTCTTGTCCGTATGCGGCCTCGATTGCCGTCCAATCACCATACTCTTGGCTGTCATCTTCAGTAGAAACCGCAGCAGGTGGTTTGGCATTGTCTTTGTCTTTGCGGATGTACGCTATGATCACCTGCAAAGTCCCCGACACAACAACATTGACCCGCTCAAGTTTGGGATCGAACAATCCAAGCAGCAACTCGAACGGAAGCCTGGAAATAATCTGGTGCGCATGATCCAGGGAAGGTGCCAATTCGACTGCAACCTTCATCGCATTGAGTGCAGTGTTGAGCAAAGACTCGATGTGGCGCTGGTTCTGAGCAATCGTCTTCTCGATGAGCTCCTTCGAGACCTGGTTGTTCCCTTTGCTTTGCGACTCGATCTCTGTGCGAGCAAGGGACCGCTGCTTCAGAAGCTCTGTCACGAAATAGCCGTGCCAGTCTGCAAACGGGACCAGGTCGGACAGATCTTCATTTGTCGACAATTTGAATCGAACGAGTCGAGCCCATGACCGAAGGCTGATGCTGCAGGTTTCGCGGTGCGAACGAGCTGGATCCACTAGGTTGCGAATTGAATCCAGACGAGGTCGACATCCTTCAGGTGCAGCCCAGTACAGAGTCGAGAGGAGGTCATGGTGGTTTCTCAGTGCATCGAGATCCTCATGACGCAGCTCCTGTTCCTTCGGATACACGCGGCCGTGATTGGGTAGCAGACGCCAGACGAACCCCAGAATTTTCTTCTTGGGAAATTTTTCTGTCAAGAAGGGCAGACCGCGTGCTATGATTTTCAGCAGGGTATGGAAGCAGGGTTCACCGGGTCGAACATGCAAGGAAGGCTTGCCGTCAAGCTCGTCGAGGAATGAGGGTGAGCCGAAAGTCTCCTCCAGCTTGAGATTATAGAGCGTCTTTCTGGCGAAGAAGTCGTAGAGCGTGTCAAGGATAGGCTTGCAGTCTCGCCAACCCCAGGCGCTGAGCAGATGATAGCACCTATGGAAAACTGTTCGGCAATATGTGTTGAATGAGAATGTATGCGTCACGGAGTTGGCATCGGCATGGTCCAGAACCGGTGACAAAAGCTGTTTGACAAGCTTCCAGTTGTCATCCGCCCCTTGAAATCTGGATCCTCGGCGCAAGATACCAAATTGATCGATCTCATTGAGAGGTAAGACCGTAAATAGACCACGCCACCCGTTCTCTAAAATCCCTACATCCTTTGTGCTTTGCAAGCCGCCATTGATGCAAGCTTCGGTCTGCATGTCCTTAAACCAGCCACAGTATCTTTCTGAACTGTGCACGAGATGCTTGGTGATAACATAAGCTTCCACCAATGGGAAATCTTCGCGAATGCCACATTCTCGCCGCTCGGTCTTCTTGTTCTCGTCCAAAAATCGCTGCAATTGGGACAGGTTTTCTTTATCTGATATCAAAATACCGACATCCTTGATCAAAGTGTTGACAAGCGCGAGTAATTCATCCGCAAGTGTGTTATCAACCAGAGAATGCGTCGCGATCTGATAAACCTGGTTAGCGAAGACCGGGCCATATGACGCTACTTTCACCAGGGCACTTTTATTGCACTCCTCGCCGGCGCAGAAAGGAGCCAAAGAGTCCCTTAATTTTGAAATCAGGCTCTGTGCTCGTGTGACAAAAGCAGTCCGGTCGACAGGGTCCATGAACGTCAAATACGACGTCACATATTTGATCAAGGACCTATATATGGTGACCGCCGAGTCCAGTGCTTGCCCGGGGACTGTGTCGGGAGAGACGGAAGTGTTGGATTCAATTTGAACAATCATGGCATCGAACGCATGCCCCATATCGGAGGACACCATATCGTTCCAAGCACCCCAGCGGAAGGACTGGTCCTTGACATGAACAAATAGATGCCCAGCATCCCGATCCAGGTCCCGCTTCAGCACATCGAGAGATCGAGCAAATTCTCCACTTCCGATGAAAGTAGATTCATGAAAGAAAGTGCCAGCCTGCAAGGGCATGATCCCGAAATCCACTGAGTAAGAACGTTGCCAATTGAACAGTCCACCTATGTTCTGAAACGAAGGGCGCGCATGTCCAGCTGGGGTGGCCGTGGGGGTCGGGTCATCGGCAATAATCGCCGCGGGTTCTTGTTGTTCGTAAAAGCCGTCCGAGTCAAGATTGATGCGATTGGGAGTACGCTTCTTTAATCGACGATGAGAGGGCTGGAGAGGTGTGGTTGACTGCTCACTTCTCGTTTCCGTCTGAGGCGCCACAGCGGTTTTGGAGGTTTGGTTGGTTGCAGGGTTTGATCCATTGTCAGTGAGGTATCGATCTAGAGTCAGACTAGGCCGATAGGGTTTTGATGTGGGCTGGTGCCTGTAGTTTCGATTAAGCATGGAAAGAGATTTGTGGAAATGGGCTGATGAAGGCTGGCTGCCCTGGCCTGCCGCAGGACGAGGATCGTTTCGTCTGAGTGATGTTATTGCAACATTTCTGCGAACAACCCATTGGTGGCCTCGCTTCTCTGGCTGCGAAGGTCTGCTCACGGCTGCATTCTGGGTGGATGTGGCAGCAGGCACTGCAGGGTCATAGCGTGGGCCCTGCTCTGGTACGGCCCGTTCATCAGGCGGCAAGGCAATATGCGAGGGTTCTATGGTGGCATGTTGGCTTGTTCGAGTACTCTGAAGATGTGGCCGGGCCTGATTGATTAGAGATTGAAAGCTTGGTTGTGGCCCCCGTTTGCGCGGCTTTACTTGCGGTGGATTGATCTTCGTCTGACGTATCGCACCTTTTTCCCAGCGACGCAACGATTCGTTCGCATCGGCCGTGTCCTTTCTCGTGGCCAGTTGGAAGAACTTGCGCGTGGGACTTTGTCGCCCTCCTTCTTTACGTGCACGAGCCTTTCTTGCAGCAACGCGAAGAAATTGCGGTTGTTCTTTGGGAGGGCGCTGGGCAACATCCGGAGCATCGAGGATGCCGAGCTTTGGCACTGACACTTTGGTGGATTGCTTCGTTCTCCGTCCTCCATAAGAGGTATCAGTCAGCCTGGTTTGTCGTTTTAGTCGAGCCCTCTTCCGCTGTCTTTCTTCTAACTTGTCATTTCCTTTGGGCTTCTGCCGTTTCAGGGTTTTTTGCTTCTGTCCGCCAGAGCTCGAAGACTTGCGCGGCACCGGTGCAAACATGCCATCAATTCGATTGTCCTCAGGGATATCATCTTCATCTTGACCGTAGGGGTCCTCGAATCCGACGAAGTTGGCCAGCCTCTCGTCGGTATCGTCTTTCTCAGGAACACGGGGAGCTTCATTGTTGTCATCCTCGTCACCATCAGAATCCTCGAAGTCGATAAGAGCACGGTGTCGGTAAGGACTTGAGGGCCCTGATGGGTTACTCTTTCGAACAATCTTGCGCGCAACACCCTTGGCCGACTCCGTCCTTTGCAGGGCCGCATGTCGATCCCGCTGTGCCTGAGTTTGCGTCCCCTGCTGCTTTTTCTGATCCAAACGAAGCCACGAGGCAGGGAGAACACCTTTGATTCTGCGCTGATACATTCGTCTCGCATGATCCTCCTCATCGGACTCTTCTTCTGCGTCGGAACTCTGCTGGCTGCGCGAGGTGTCAGATTGCGTCTCTTCATTATCTTTGGCAATGGGAACAGGTAGTTCCACAAGGCTAGAGCCGTCTTCTTCCTGAATTCTAGATTTTGGTTCAGTGGCAGCCAGGGTTGTAAATTCCGGAGGAGGTGAGGATCCTCCTATCGGCCAACGAAATCCTCCTGAGGTCCTGGGAGTCCTCGTGATTGTCGACGCACTTCCTGAACGTGGGGGGCTTGGTGGGATGTTGTATATAGAGAGACCATTGTCACCATTTAGAGACGTGTTGTGGTCCATCGTCATTCGAGGTCTGGAGAAATCATGTTGCCGTCGATAAGTATCAGAGCGTGATATCTTTCGCCGCTTCACCACGTGTTGTCGTTGATGCTCAAGGGGCTCGTTACGCCTGTTTCGTTGTCCTTCTGAATGCGGCTCCCTTCTTGGCGGAGGAAGGTATTCCTCAGCAGGAGGACTCGATGGAGGCGCATCAGGGTCGTAGGAATCCTGCGCTTGATCTTGGTCCTGGCTTTCTTGTGCGGCCTTGCGCAGCTGCTGTTCGATAGCTATACGCACAGGTCGGACGCCTCTGGCTTTCATGAGCGTCTGGTATTGGGCCTGTTCCAGGAGGTAGGGATGCAGCTGGATGGGATTGCGTTCTCTCAGGGATCGTCGCGCTGGTTGAGACAACTCCCGCAGGACCTCCTCTGGGATATCAAGATCGGTGATCATGTCATCCAGATTGTGATTTGGCAGCGGGATCGACACAGAAGGGGTCTCCATGTCTGCGTCAGGGGCAATGGTATCCAGTTGGGCAGCGAAAGACGATGGAGGAGATGACAATGGAGAGTCGGTGGCAGATGTGATTTGCGATATACCCTTGTCTTCAGCAATTTTGGGGGGGGCTAGGTTGTTTTGTAGCAGGTTGGGGAATCAATGCCAATTCATCTGGAGAGCTCGGGATGTTCCATAAGTCCTCGACCTCTTTTGGTGGAGGAGTCTGCTGGCGTTGACCAGTCGAGGATCGTGGCAACCGGGGAGATGTGGGCAGTTTTGGGCTTATCTGAAGCCCTGGGAGGCCATATTCTTCGTCTGATGAACTGGGGATGTCCCATATTGTGTCGCTTGGTTTCGTAGCAGACGATTTTTCCCGAGACGACTTGCGTGCCGACGCGAGCACCACCAAGGGTTTCGTTGGTGAAGAGCTGGGAACACTCCATACATCATCCCCTTTCTGGGTCTCTTTCGGTCCTATCGATCTCGGGGTAGAAGACTTGGGCGTGTTCAGTCCACTGGAAGCACTTTTGCGCAGGCTTCCTCTCCCTTTGCCAATCCTCAGAGGCGACTGTGTGCTCTTCCTAACAGTCCGTCTCTTCATGCGTGCTGATCCATTTTCCACCACATCCACTTCATCCACGAGATCCTGTGACGCTTCAACGGGTTCTCGGTGCGGTTTCGAAGCGCTCTCGGGCTGTGTGTCCTCGCGTCGAGTCTTGAGAGCGGTCCCTGCGTGGGGGTTTGGTGACGGCACAGCAATATAGGCGAGAGTCGGGCCATCGGTGTCATTGACGAGATTCCCCTTCTTCGAGTCCAGCGAGTCGAATTCGTCCTCTTCGTCCGAGTCCGGTACAAAGCCTCGTTCCCGCCATGAGTCCATTTGCATCCTGGCGCCGATCGCCCATGTCTAACAAGTCATTACCGGGGAGAATATCGCAACAGAGAGAAAATGAACACGTTCACCGTGGTTGTGGGGGTTCGTTGGGTGAAGGGAGTGTCTTTGGACGCAGTCGTCTTATCGACGCGACATGAAGCCGTTATCAGCACGAGATCGGCATCTTTCTCTTCCCTCTCTTCCTTTCCTCTTCACTCCCTCACTCACTACTCACTGCCACAATGAGTCGCAACTTCATCCCCGCCGCCCTCTCCATTGGAGTTGGCATCTTCACTGGTATCTATCTCATTCTCACTCGTCACCATAACCTCCCAGCACTAAGATAGGGACAGGATACTACATCTTCCAGCCTGCCATCCGCGAACTCGAGGCCGAAAAAGCGAAAACACCCCAGTCTCCTCCTGTCCAATCTCCCCCGTCTGCTTCCGACAATAAAAAATAAGACGCTATAGTGCAGAACCCGGAAGACTAGTTGGGAGATTCTCTCACGAAGGTTTATCAAAAGCCGCCGATGTGCCTCGAGGCACGGCGCAGATGGCACTATATGAAAGCCCAGATACCTGGGTGATTATTCCACCCGCGCCGTGATCTTTGTCCTTCTAGGATGCCATTGGCAATGCTCCGTATACTGAAGGGACAGCGGGCTAGGTGCTGGTCACACTGGCTGCCCATAAATCATCTCTCGATCTGGTTTGGCGGCATGGATCTTGCCTGGGGTGCGCTGCCAATGAAATTGGTGACATGATTTGGTTTTTCAGAGATAGTTAACCACCGGCAGCGTGCGTTGTATACATAATGTACAGTATATCAAAGATGTCCTCCGAGTGTACCAATATTGATGAATTATATCTTGCTTCCTGTATGCATGGCAATGATCTCGTTTCCCCCCCAAACTGAAACATCCAAACTCCTTCCCCGAGTAATCAAACCAACGGTCCCGTGCCAGAAATGCCGGTGTAGATACACTTTTCCCCAATGCGCCTTGTCTTGTTCCTATGATGAACCGTCACAGCTCCTCGACGAGCTTTCCGGTGGCCGCGGAAGGTGCACCAAATATCCGTCCAGCTGGCGTGCCCAGCCATTCCTCGGGCACACTGACACTGCAGCCATTCGGGCCGCTGATCCATCGCACGAAGGTGGCATCGGCTTTCTCCTGTTCCTGGGCCTCCAGGTCGCCGGGCGTGACGTCGGCGGTACCTTCTGCGGCGGAGACTCGACCGCGCCGCTTGGGAGCTTGTTTTTTGAGCAGTCGATTGATGGTGTCCATCTGGATAAACAGCGTTAACCTAGATTGAAATGTTGATAGCGGGGGGTTTGTCACGTACCTTCTCTTCTTCGTTCCGTTTCTCGCTCAAATTCTTCCGCCGGCGAGCCATTTCGGTCCGTCGCATAGCACGCTCCTCAGCTGTGAGATGTTTCTTGACCTGCGGTTCTGTCTGCCGGTTAGCACTGCTTCAGATTCATTCTGCGCATGATGGCCTTACCCATGGGGAGTTGCAGAAAGTCGTCGCCCAGATTTCCTCGCTGGCGTTTGGTGGTCTGTCGGCCGCTATCAAGGAGAAGTGCATCGCTGTCCATGTCATCGTCCACTTCATCCTCTTCGTCCAGATCCAATGCATCTCCAGTCTCATCTGGGGCGGCACTTTCTTCATTCACGTCATCGGGTTCTCCCACCGCATCGGATTCCTCGTTAAACGCCTCCTCTTCCTCCTCTTCCTCCTCCTCGTCCTCGTCCTCCTCTTCTTCTACCTCCTCCTCTTCATCATCTTCTTCTTCCTCTAGTTCCATTTCCTTGGCTTCGACACTCTTGGCAGCTTTGCCACGAGCCGCAGCTGCTCGTGCCTGCCGCCTAATCGGTGCTTGCGGCGGGGCATCATCCATGTCGACGTCGCCGTCAGCATCGGCATCTTCGTCATCATCTTCACCGGGTGCGTCTTCTTCATCTCCGATCTCGTCTTCTTCTTCTTGGTCGTCGTCGTCCTCTTCATCGCTCGTGTTCACCTCTACGAGCCTCTTTCTGGTGCGACTGGTGCGGGGTCCAGACACGATGGGGTTCTCTCGGAAAACATTGACGTTGCGTCTTCCGGGACGGCCGCCAGTGGTGGCTTCCCGCAGTTTGCCAGCAGGCATTCTTACGGTGAGGCGGAGATGTTTGGTTGGCTCTCCTGATGAATCAGATGGTGGTCGGGAGACTGTCACCGATGCAGATGCTGCTGCTGTTGCTGCAAAACGAGTGAGTCTCGTTGGCCTGGTGCGGGTGTTAGCATCTTGTTCGAGGGACTCGTGCAGTGAACCCCGCGATCGTTGAGAGCGACGAAGTGACATAGTGGCAAGCAATGCAGAAGTGGGGAGTATTGCGTAGAAGGTGAGTAGAGGGGATGGTGGCAAGAGTGAGGGTCAGTTGGGATGTTGGATGGGGAAGGCGAGGTGGGCAGGGCAGGATGGCAGGGAATAAAACGGTCCCGCGTTTGCCAGGCAAACGGGTATGGCCCCGATCACTGTCTGAGGGCGAGGAGTTTGCGCCGACAGAGCGCATAACAGGGGAGGTTGTGATGAGGGCAGTGGCCTCGAGGGGAATAGTTCCAAATACAATAAGGCTTCTAGGGGGGTAATTGCAACATTGGGAAGATACTTACCAGGACTAATGATATATTTTTTCTTTTTTCGTCACCGTTTCCGCGATGCTGAATGGCGCTGACGCTTGATGAACGAATGAAGTGACCATCGCCATTCTGCCGGGCGGTGTGGGCGGTAAAAGTATGCCAGGACCAGCGGAAGGTGGTCCATGAGATAAAAGGTATTACAATTGATAGAGTCGCAAATATCGCAGTTAATCGATCGTAGCGATCCACTGGCTCTAATTACTTAGGTTCAAATATACAGGGCGAATCATGGTACAATGTCTACACTATGTAGTGTGGTGGCTGCTCGGCCCACTCAGCCGAGGTCGGGCCCTCACATGTCCCCGTCCGGGGAAGTCGACCTGCTTCTTCACTCCTCACACCCCTTCTCTCTCTCGCGCCGCACCTGCCTTGGCCTGCTCTCCCAGCCCTCGCCATGTCAGATCCTACATCCAAGAAGCCATCCATTCCTTCGTGGCAACAACAGTCTGCCAACCCACCAGCTGATCAGCCACCCTCATCGCCGAACTCCGACGCCGCGCCGTCCGCCTCCCGGCAAGAGCTGGTCGACCAAGCAGCCCGATTCCTCGAGGATGACTCGATTCGCGACGCATCCACAAACCACAAGGTGTCCTTCCTCGAATCTAAAGGCTTAACCCCCGACGAGATCCAGACCCTGCTTGGTGTTTCCCGAAACGCGGAGGCGACCAGCATCAACCCAGACACAGCCGAGGGCAAAGCACCTCCTTCCTCTTCTCCTTCTTCTTCCTCTTCCTCAGAATCCCAATCAACCGAAGTGTCCCCTTCCTCCTCCTCCGCGACCTCGCCATCCCCTTCCACCACCATGTCGCAACCGCGCTCGACGACCAGCGCACCGCAAAAAGACGTGCCGCCTATAATCACCTATCCCGAATTCCTCGTCCAGTCCTCCAAACCACCGCCATTAGTCACAATGCGCAGCGTACTCTACACCCTCTACGGCGCTGCAGGTCTAGGTGCCAGCATCTACGGCGCAAGCGAATTTCTCGTGAAACCGATGCTAGCAAGCCTAACGAGCGCGCGGCACGACCTCGCCATCACTGCCCACCAAAACCTGCAGAAACTCAACGAGAAGCTCGAGCAGAACGTCTCTGTCATCCCAGCACATCTCACAGCTCGCAAACCCAAACTTGCACTGGACGATGAGGAGGACGAAGTCGACCACGACGGCGACTCGGTCACCTCCGACCCAACGGAACTGTTCCACCGGGACGTTGCGACGCAGACAACTCCCGAAGAATCTTCGACGCCGCTCTCCTCGAGCTCATCTACGGACGAACTCACCTTGACAGGCGCAGGCATTGCAGTTTCCAACCACCTCAAGCGCCTCGAGTCAATCCAGTCCCAATTGCGCGAGGTAGTCGACTGCGAAAAAGACGCCAGCTCTCTCGAGGACTCGATGCGATCCGGTCTCACGGATCTGCACCACTACCTCGACGGCCTGATCTACAGCGCCCCTGCTTACACGGCTGCTGGTGCTTCGTACGGTGTGTACGGCGGGAGCGGCTCGAGCGTGGATAACAGTGCCATGGGCGTGCGCAAGGCTGAAGATGACGCCATTGCAGCCTTCAAGGCGGATATTCGTGGTGTCAAGGGCGCGCTGCTGAGCGCGAGGAATTTCCCAGCTAGTCGCGGTGGACGGCTGGGTGGTGTGCCTGCTGCTGGCGCGAGGTGAGTTGATTTTATGAGCTGGTTGTATAGTTCAAGGTGTTATCATATTTGTCTAGGTAGAGGGTTGTAAATGTATATAGCATTATTTGAATCAAATCTTCTCATCTAGAACATACCGTTCAAAAGTGGATTAATAATATCGTCTGCATCAGTTTTATATTCCGAGTCCATGTGCTCTGACAGTCTAACCAACAACCCATCATCAACAATTGAAGCCCCAGAAAAAAACCCCAAGCCCGCTTTTGTTTCTTTTCACGGCAAAAGGAAACCAATGGATTTTTCTCTTTTCTCTAGCGGGAGTTAACTCGAGAGAACAGACAGACTAGACCTCCCTGAGGAGAAGAGAGGAGCGGCAAGAGAAAGAAAGAAGGAAATACGCAGACATTAATAAATAGAATGAACAAGAAAAAAGAAACCTGAACTAGAAGTCCCCGAGCACTGAACTATACTCGGTCAGCGCTTCGCGGACTCTGTCCTCCTTCTATCCGTCCACAGACAAAACGAAACAACTCGCTTTCGCTCCGCGGGCACTGGTATAACTCTCACGCTCAAGATCACGGGGTAGCACGGCTCATACTGATCAGACGCTTGACGCCGACCTATTTCATTCCAAGTCAGTATATCAGTCGTAATACGAGGTGTGAAGATAAAAAAAACAAGAGGAGGGGACGCACCATCCAGTTACCACACTCATCTATCCGGTGGGTCATGATATCGACGTGAATTGCCTGTGCGGTCTCGTAGTCGCGGCTTTGAAGAGCGTTGGCCAGTGTCGCCAGATCGTTGACGGTGTTAGGCTTGAGCAGATCCTCGTTGTTCAAGTGGTCGAACAGGAGGTTCAAACGGCGCTCAGCATCGTCGACCTGCTTCTTGAAGGAAGACGGGGCGCGGGCCTTGACGCGTTCCATGTCTGCAGAGAGAAGCTCGAAGACAGGCATTGCGTTGGCGGGGATGTGAGATCGATCACCGGGGGCTAAGATGTATTAGTTTTCATACATGAAAATCAAACAGGGACAAACGTACGGTACTTGGGAGGCACGGCAGCTGCCTTCTGGGATTGGGACGTGCCAGGTCGAGAGCCCTGAGGTGGTGGTGGTGGTGGTGCGTGACCCATAGGCGGCGCTTGACCCATAGACGGTGCTTGACCCATAGGCGGTGCTTGACCCATAGGTGGAGGCTGCACAGTGGTCGGCGTACTGGGAGCGTACGGGTTGGCGGCCGGTGGCTGTGATGCCTGCTGAGGAGCATACGCTTGCTGAGGAGCATATGGCGAAGGAGCCGCCTGAGGGGGGGGGGCGGCATAGGACCGCGCGTCTGCATCTGCGGGCTGGCAGCTTGGGCAGCCGGGCTCGGCGCATACCGGTTAGTTGGCGGCGGCATGCTGGGCGGGGCATTATACGGCGAAGGTCCGCGCGGGATTGATGCCGGAGGAGGGGCCATGTTCGAGGCTGGTGGCGGCGATTGGGTGAGGGAAGCATAGGGGTTGGCCGGGGGCGGCGGAGCGAAGGAGGCCGCCGGAGGTGGTGCAGCAGTCGGGGGAGATGTCACGCGTGGCGGGGGTGCTGCACCCTTGGGCGGAGGAGGTGGCACCGAGGGTGTTCGTTGAGGACCACCTGGCGGCGCACCCACGCCCATGGGTGGAGGCCCTTGACCAGGAGGCGGAGACTGATTGGGGAACGGCGAGATGATGGTCTGGGAAGGCCGTTGAGAAGCCGGGGTGCCACGACGCGAGGCAGGCTTAGCAAAACCTTCGGGCAGATCATTCCATGCAGGGAGGCCGGTGGCCGTGGTGTAGGTCGTGACAGTGTTGGCTGGTGATTGATTGGACGCGCGCGGAGGGGGAGGGACCGCTGAACCCGTAGGCTGTCCGCCAAACGCGGACGGGGGCGGTCCGTAGGCCGCTGGCCTCATCCCCTGCCCTTGCTGGTAGCCAGGTTGTCCGTAGCCGCCGGCGCCACTAGGAATGGAGGCATACGGGTTGACAGCCTGGGCTGGTGCACCGGACGGAGGAGCATAGGGGTTCACTGGCTGTGACGGAGCGGCTGTAGGAGGTGCGTAACCATGCTGGACAGGAGCTGCGGGAGCCGCAGGGGTGAAATTCTGCTGCGGCGGGCCGTAAGGGCTGGGTTGTCTGGGCTGTTGCGGGAGAGGCTTGAACCCCGTCTTCGCCGCAGTTCCAGCTTGTGCCTTTTGCGGGGCCTGTCGCATAGCCAGCTTGATACGGTTGCGGGCAACTTCAGCCTCAGGGTGCTTGTCAGGCACCAGATCCAGGTATCTCTGCGCGACCTGCAGGCGTCCATGTGTGGCGACAACATCGGCGTATTCGATGTATTTGTCATACAGGTTACTGAGTCGCCAGTCCGAATCCTTGCTGCGTTCGGTGTCCTGGAATTTGGTGACTTGGCGGAAGATGGTCACCTTCTCGATCAGCGCTTGCAGAGCGCGGACGTGGATGGAGAAGGTGGAGTTATCCGTGTCGGTCTCAATTCCTTTTTGCTCGTTCTCACGCAGTTCCTCAACCCAGATAGCGACAACCTTCTCCAATTTCGAGCCGGCCAGGTAGCAGAAAGAGGCGTCTTTGCGGGCACTCTTGTCGCCGGAACTCTTGATCTGCTCGTCCAGTCGGTCACCGAGAGCATCGCAAAGATCAGGGAACTCCTTCTGGTCAGCGAAAGTACACAGGGCAGCCATGACCTCCTTCCAGTTGGACAGCTCGGCATTGTGAACCACATCCCAAAGGTTCTTGCCCACGATAGACGCAAGGAGACGCAAGTAGTTGGGGCCGCCGGTCTGCTTGGAGAAGTAGTGCTCCTGTGCCTTCTCGATGCACTTCTGACCACCGCAAATGGCGATCATGAAAGCATCCGACATACGGTCCTCTTGGAGAGCCACGTCGAGGGCTTTGTCGAACTGGCCCAAAAGCAAGGCTCGAGTGATCTGTTTCTCGGCATCGGTTTCCGACCCATTGAAGATCTGGAACGGGTTATTCGTACGGGCACCCTTGGAAGCAGCCAGATCCGAGAGGAAGTTGTCACTCTCGGGATTTGGATCGAACATGGACTGCAGTCGCTTGTGCTTTTTGGTGGGAGATCCTGTCTCAAGGACACCATTCGTCTCCTCGCCTCCCTTCGTATCCAGGCCAAGTTTTGCCAGGGTATCAGCGGCCTCGTCTGCTGAATCCTGGAAGCCCAGATACTCCACCAGGCCCTTACGAGGATTCTCGGAGAGCAAGGCCTCGATCACCTTCCAGTCAGCCTTCTCTTCTTCGCTCGAGGCGGCCGATGCTCTGGTTTCGCAGAGATTCCGAAGATCACCCTCTTTCAGCGCATTCTCAAAGCTCTCGGTCGCATTGCCCACGCTCGCATCCACCTCAAATGGCGTGATCCTGACCTTAGAGGCGCGGGAACCCTGATCAGCTAGTCCAACAGAAACAACCCGTCCGCCAAAAGCGAAGTTGGCACCACATGGCCGCTCCAGCCAGCGAGGAGCCTTGGGCAATGAAAACGTGGAGACCTTGGGCTGAGTCTGTGCCTTGGCAAAAAAGTCCTCCCCATCGAGAGCCTGGTTCTGGTTGGCAATAGCCTTGGCGGTGTCGGTGCTGGTGTTTTGAAGAGTCTGGACCGAGATTCTGCCGTCAAAGGATGCAGTGGCAAAGAAGTTGGGGTTGTGCGGGTTCCAACGGGTCTGGAATGTCCAGTTCGTGACCACGGGGAATTCGCCATATGCCTGGCCGGTTTGCGGGTTCCAGCAGACGTTGCGGTTATCTTTGCCGGAAGAAAGGAGCAGGTCCGGATCTTGGGCGCACCAGGAAAGCGAGAGCACACCAGATTCGTGGCCACGAAGGGTCCGTTCGGGGGCGTGGGAGTTTCGGAGATCCCAAACGCAGATCAAGGGGTCTGACTCCAGAGGTGTCGCAGTGACAAGCTTCGTGGGCTTCTCGGGATCCCAGGCCACGGCAGACACAGCCTTCCGGCCCATATTGTTCAACGTCAAGCTCTCCTTCTTGGTCTTGACGTCCCAGACGGTCACAAACCCAGCACTGCTGCCAGTGACCAGGATGTGAGCGACCTTCTTGTTCCAGTCCAAGCATTCAATATCATCTGTGCGAGCGGCCGTACTCCCAAGCCGAGATGGGCTGTTGAGGTTGTTCAGGTCTGAAATGAACAGCTAATCAAGAGAGTGTTAGTCAAGCACATAGGGTATTGCAATTGATTCTCGGAAGCATACCTCTCCTTTAGCTCCACCGGTGGCCAGTAGATTCGAATGTTTTGGGTTGAACTGAAGGGCCTTGATGGCGCCGCTGTGGTGAGAGGTCCTTGAGAGCAAAGCATCACTTGGGATCGATCAGCTACCAGGCCCCGTATAAAGTTCTTCGGAATAACCAACCTGTTCCCTCCAAGCAGCTTATCGGCATTCCACATATCCAACGCGCCATTCTCCAGACCACCCGCAATCACACCACGTTGGCTATCGTCGGAAACGGTCCATGCAATGTCATTGAAACTAAGCAGATTATTTTGTCAGCCAAAGTATCATCCAGTGTCCAAATGGCCACCCTACCCCGAATCGGTGTCGATCTTAGCTAGCGGCTGTAGCTCCTCGCTGGCGTCCTGGCGATCCAGACCAAGATCCCAGAGCTCCAGGCATGTCTTGTTGGAGAAATCGACATCCACGGCACCCGCTCGAGTCCCCGTGGCAATCAATGGTGATGCAGCCCCGGGCGACCAGGCGAAGGTGGCCGTCCGTGGGATTTCCCTCAGGCGCACCATTGTGAGTATGATGGAAGACTAGGGATGTTTCTGGAGCAAGAAGAGACAAAACGCAGCGAAAGGAAGTAAACGAAGGAAAAAGAGAACAAAATCCCACCCCAGTAAATCAAGAACGGGGGGATAGTGCGATGTGCAGTTGGCAGGTTGGAAGACAACCAAGTGGCCTCCTGGACTTGGAGGGACCGGGGGGACGCGCTAAACCCATTGGGGCACTCGCCAAAACAGTGGCCCAGCACGTGATATCAATCATTCTTGGGATTCCAGCTCGGGTTCTTTTTGCTCGGCGACACGACTCCCTTGTATTACATCCCACCCCCAGACAAAATGAGCGACAGCACCCGGCTCAAGAGCACGGTCTACGTCGGTGGCCTCGACCAGACTGTGACGCAGCAGACCCTCGCAGAGGCTTTTGTCCCCTTCGGCGAAGTAGTCGACATCTCGCTCCCCAAGCCGGATGCGCCCAACTCCACCGACCAGCACCGGGGATTCGGATATGTGGAATTTGATCTGCCACAAGATGCCAAAGAGGCCATCGACAACATGGACGGCAGCGAGCTCTATGGGCGCACAATCAAGGTCGCGGCCGCGAAACCGCAAAAGGACACCAGCGAGGGACTGGGCAGCAAGACCGCCATCTGGGAACAGGTATGTAGTTCTCCCATGTAGTCTATGAGAGATGGACTGACGAATACCCCACAGGAGGGCTACCTGGCCAAACATGCTGTTAACGAGGAGGATCGGCAAGCAACCGAAGAGGCTCAGAATGCAGGCAATCTCCCGCAGGACCCCATGCAGGGATTGGAGCAGCTCGATGTGGCTGGGCCGAAACCAGAATGAGCCTGCACAGCCAGAATGGAAGGGCACGACTTCGCAATGGCTACGAAGATAATGAATATCTATACTACACGTTCTACAATACGCCGACAGCAATACTCGTCGAAATGGCCACCATCCAACTATTCAATTACACAACACACCCGCGCGGCCGGATATGTACACACCCTTGCGCTTCAGTTCCGAAGCGAATCACTTTTTTTTTCACCTCTGCTTCTTTTCTCCACGACTTGATATCACTCCTTCCCGGCAATTTTCCAATCTTGTCTCAAATACAAAAGCGGCAAGAAAGAAACCAAACAACTATGACTTGCATTTGGAGCTCAAAGATACATGATGGTACATTTAGTGCTCACGGCTTTCGGGGCTGTTGCGCGAGAGACGCAGGGTCTTGTCGGTCATCAGCTTGTGGCCGCTGGAGTAGATGGCAGCCACAACGGCAACGCTACACGGACACAGTGTTAGTACATGACAAGAAAAAGTCTGGTCGCGAGAGGCGCAGATAGATATCTGTGCCTCGGTCGCGAAGCCAAATGGCACAGTTGATGTTAGGTAGAACGTACCCCAGGACAAGACCTGTATGCCAGAAAATGTTAGAAATCGCAGAGAAGAAACATGTCAGGAGTAGACAACGTACCGAGAGGGATCAACTCCGGAGGGATCCTCTTCAGCGTGCGGATGCGCTGCGAGATGGTGTGGGCTGTTGTCGGGGCTGGTCAGTCCAATTGCTCTCTCATAAGAGATTCAAACACCCGCAGAGGGTCTTGGTCACGAAGACTCGGGGGTCGGGAAAGGCTGCGTACCGCTGTGGTTCTCCTTCTGTAGACAGGGAATTAGCATTAACCGAGGAGAAGCTGGGAGGGCTCGTTCAGGAGGAAGCGGGAGGGGAAGTCCAGGGGCCACATACAGGAGCGGGACGGAACATAGGCCGGGTGGCCTGCATCCGCAGAATGCGAGTGGGATACATGGTGGGGTGGAGATGAGAAGACCAAGTGTGGGATGAGAAGATGACGAGTGGTGAAGCTCTCAAAGCGGCGAGTCGTTATTATTCGTTCGGGTGCCGGAGGGAACGGGAAAAAGTGTTGTCCCGGGCGCAGCCGGGAGCACCACCTAACTTCAACTCGGCGTCACCTCTTCTTGACCTTGACACACTAACTACTCCCTATTCCACTCCAACACCCACACCCCCCACCTCAGCTCTTCTTGTGTACTGGGATCTCTCGTCAACATGGGTGCTATTCCCGAAGCCGACCCCGATGAGGCCATCGAGACCAAGCCTTTCAAGTTCGTGACTGGTACGTTCCTCCACACACCCACCCACCCCCCTCCTCCTCCGAGGGGGGTCAATGGCACTCATTTCAAGCTCAATGGCTAATTCCGGGACAGCTGGTACGTCTTCGGTCGATATTATTCTGTGGTATACGTCGGGTTGGGGGATACACCTCCACGAGAGGACCCTGACCGCTTTGGGGAGGTGAAATTGACAATTTCGATTCGATTGCAGGCTACGATGCTCGTTTCCCGCAGATGAACCAGTACGGCCATTCCTCTTACCTGTATCTGGCGATATCTAACCCCGATCCTCAGGACCAAGCACTGCTGGCAGAATTACGTCGATTACTACAAGTGCGTCAACGCCAAGGGCGATGACTTCCGCCCTTGCCGTCAGGTATGAACCTTGAAACCTCCCAGAAACACCAGACGATGTCAAATCACTAATACACCCCAGTTCTACCACGCCTACCGTTCTCTCTGCCCCAAGGCCTGGACCGACCGTTGGGATGGCCAGCGCGGTACGCATCCCACAATCCATCTTTATGTTCGAGGCCTCATACTAACTGACCATTTCCCATGCAGAGGGCGGCAACTTCCCCGCGATCCTGGACCGGTAAATGACCAGCGGCCGCTGTGGGTTGGTTATTTTCTTATATTGTGTATGGACAACTTCCAATGTACTCTACCTGGTCTGACCGTGCGCGGGTACATTCCCTGCTTCGTTGGGTCGCGCTGTGCTTCCATAGGAGTAGGGGTGTATAGACTCGCTCAATTACAAAGAAATTGTGTGGATCCTGTGCTTTCGTAAATCCTTCTTTTTTTCACTGTGGATGCCAGTTAAGGCCGTGGGCTCTTCGTAGCCCTAGAAATTCATCATTTCCAATTGTGCCTGTACTAGATTGTGCTCATATTGAATATGGACCCGTGAAAGATAGTAGTCAGGTAATTGAAGTCAATATTGGCGAGGAGGGGTGAACAAGGCGATGGGATGACCCGTTTCTTATAGCTTGTTGGTTCTGTGTCTAGTCCTTTTGATGCCAAATGTATGTTGAAGCTCCCACCAAGGCAGGTATAACATCCTAAAAAAAGAATGTTTCGGGTTTTCTTCACGGAAACTTGAATGCCATTCAGGGTGTATCAGGTGTATCTTTTAAGTCTATGTAATCCGCTCTCCCAACCCGGAGGTATATCTATCAAACCCTGCAGGATGGCCGTGTCCAAAGTAAGCGCCCAATGGCTCAGAGTCTTTGCAAGACCAGGCCAATCATAAACAAAGCGAGAAAAATGCAAGATATGTACAAGCCAAGATAATGCTCGAGTGTCAAATGAGGCGTCCCGCCGAAATCGGAAAATATCAGATCCAAAGCGGGAAAAAAATTCGTATGTGCCAGAAAAGGAGGAAGCTGGTGCGATATGGCTGGCGGCCACATAGCCAAGATGAAGATTGAAAAGAAGGAATGATTATTAAACCTCATTCGGAATACCCTTCAATCGTCGGTAGAGTTTCTTGTGCTCCTCGAGGAAAATAAATGTGGCAATGGTATGAGGGCCCAAGCGAATAAAGCTCGGCACCCAGCCTCGGAAAGTCCACGCCAGACCCTCCTTGCGACAGATATCGCGCAGCAAGCCCAGCATGGTATGGCCGCGGCTCTGTGCAGGCGAAGCCGTCATAACGCGGGTCTTGATCACGTCGACGGGGCTGCAGACCGTGGTGGCAACGAATCCGGCCATCAACGAGGCCGTGAAGTGTGTGGCGAGGTTATCGGCCATACCGACCTTTTCCATGCAGATTTTCTTGAACGTGTCGTAGGAAGTCAGTTGCGATGCCGTCATAAGCACCGCGCGCGTCGAGTTGGGCCACACGCCGCGGAAGAGTGAGCTGACGCCCTCCGCGCGGGTCATTTGTACCAGTCCGTGGAGGGCATGTTTGTAGTTTCGTCGTTGTGCTGGCGGGAGCGCGGCGTCGGATTGCATGCGCACGTTGAGCACGTCTGCTGGGTTGCCGGCGAAACCGCCGATGAAGCCTGAAGCGCAGGCTATGCCGAGGAGGGTGAATAGGCCCGGGGATGATGTGGACGAATTTGGCGAGGGAGAGGCAAAATGTTGTTTTAGCTCTTCGTAAATGCCGAAGCGCGTTGTGGAATATGTCAATTGTCGGAGGACTGCTGCGGAGAGCTACAATTTGTCGGAGTCAGTCATATAATTTCATCCACTGCGACTGCTGAACATACTCCGCTGTATAACCCCGTAACCCCATTGTTTCTCACGATATGTGCAAAAGTGCCGACCATTGTCCTCGGAGCGTCGGGTGCTCGCGTTTGTAACCGGACCTGCGATGCTTAGTATGTATGACTCTTCAATTCCCGAAGCAAGTGGCGTACCTTGACTGCGCAGCGTCAGCGAGCGATCTTAACTGTAGAGGGGGAAACTTGACTTACCCAAGTCTAAAGGATGCGTCACAGCGGCCGCAAAGCACGACGCCGAACCTCCAAACCAAAACGGATAATGCACTTTGTTTTGTTTAGACGGCATCGTTGTCGTCGTCGCCAGCCGCGGGCGAGCCGCGGGCGACGAACCCTCTAGCAATTTTCCGTCTGCCATGCTCTGCAGTTCTGGAAAAAGAAGGTGGCGAGGGGGCGGGGAGTTGGAGAAAAGGGTCGCGAGGCCTTTTTTTCGGTTCGGCGCTTCAAAATCAGGCTCCGAGAGCCACCGGAGCCTGCGCCAATCAGCGTCTCGGTTCTGCGGAGCATTCGCATCCAGCCTGTAAGAGCGTACGGATTACTTCATCTCGGGCGGAGCAGGGGACTTCGGCGGTGTAATGTAGACGCCGATAGTTAGCAGCTGTTGTCGTTATTTCGTCGTAGTCAATCGTAAGTGGCGCTCGAGATGGCAGGCGGTGATCTTCGGTGGAATCGCGGTGATTGAGTTGGTTATGCGGAAGTAACTGGGCTTTACCGAGGGAGCGTTATCTACCGGGTGAGACAGGCTGAGAGTTTGCTATATTTCTGTCTTCGGACACAATCACATAGGGAATCAACAAATTGAATATAGCCGTGATAATGAATCATAATCTAGTTACTACGTACTCCATGCATTATTATTGAGAGTGAACTGGCACAATAGCAGTGTACTTCGGCCACTCGTTTTGCCGATCCGTCTCTCAACAGTCGGCCTTCTTTTGCAGCACGCACTGCTCAGCCCTGGCTGAAGCTGCGCACCATCCCACTCCATGCGTCTATTAGCCACCGGCAGAGCCCTGCGTGCCAGCAGTGGTCGCTGGACCATTGCCGCATCGTGTTTGAGAATTGCGCGCCCACCCCTATCAACAGTCCACCACCGCGAATGGAGCTCAACCACACCTCGTCGGACAGCCGACCACCCTTTAGCCACCTCAACCTCTCAGACTTCCAAACAGCGAGCCAATCTCACCATTGAAGGCGAGCCCTACCCCACGGACCAATGGACCAACACCCCCGACACCATTCTGTCGCATGTCGGCCGACGGCTATACCTGGACGACAATCACCCGCTCGCAATCACGCGCAAGCTCATCGAAAGCCAATTCCCCAGCCCTGTCTTCGGCAACTACTCTGAGAAAAACCCCGTCGTCACCACGGCACAGAACTTCGACGTCCTCGGCTTCCCGCCAGATCACCCGGGCCGCAGCCGCACTGATACATACTATGTTAATGAGAAGACGGTGCTTCGCACTCACACGAGCGCACACCAGCAGGCATACTTCCAGCAGATTAATCGCAATGAACAGACACGCCCGGAGGAGGTCGGGTACACCGTGATCGCGGATGTCTACCGCCGCGACGCCATTGACCGCAGCCACTACCCGGTCTTCCACCAGATGGAGGGTGCTATGCTGTGGAAGCGGCCGTCCCCGGATCCGCTGGCGCATTCCAGCGCAACAGCCGCAAAGGTCATGGCGGATCTGGACAAGCTCCCGCGTCACGACGTCGTGGTCGAAGACCCGAACCCGACCATCCACCCGGAGCGCAATCCGCTGCAAGCGGAGCATCACAGTGCCGAGGAGGCCGAGGCCGTAGGCGCGCACCTGAAGCGGTCTCTGGAGAACATGGTGATCCGCATCTTCACTGAGGCCAGCAAAGCCGCGGCCGCAAGCACAGGCACCCAAACCGAACAGGAACCCTTGAAAGTGCGCTGGGTCGAGGCCTACTTCCCGTTCACCAGCCCATCCTGGGAGCTTGAAGTCTTCTGGCAAGGCGACTGGCTCGAGATTCTAGGCTGCGGCGTCATCAAACAAGAACTCCTGATCAACTCCGATGTATCCGACCGCATGGGCTGGGCGTTTGGCTTGGGCATCGAACGCATCGCCATGCTCCTCTTTAACATCCCTGATATTCGCCTCTTCTGGTCCCGCGATGAGCGGTTCCTATCCCAGTTCCGCGCCGGCCACATCGCGCGCTTCGAACCTTTCTCGAAGCATCCGGCCTGCTACAAGGACGTTGCCTTTTGGCTGCCTCCTGCTGCCGTCACTGGTGGTAAGAGTGCGGCAGGCGGTGCTGTTCCCTTTCATGAAAATGACGTGATGGAGATTGTGCGCGGCATCGGCGGTGATCTTGTCGAGGATGTTGCTCTTATTGATGAGTTTACGCATCCCAAGACGGGCCGCAAGAGCATGTGCTATCGTATCAACTACCGCAGTCTTGAGCGCACCTTGACGAACGAGGAGACCAATGGACTACATGATCAGGTCCGGGAGAAGCTTGTTGGGCTCCTGGGCGTGGAATTGAGGTGACGAGATGTATTATATTGTAAAAATCTGCACCAGAAGATCTAGTTCCGCTCATGATGAGAGTGTTTTTAAAAAAAAAAACTTTTCACTTTGTACTCAGTGCTAGTAGGATGCCAGATTGCTCTACCATACTCAAGGAAACTCAAGATCAGACGAACCACTAGGGTGTATGTGTATTATACAAAATGAGGAGAGAGTTATCAGGAGACAGGGAACAGGAAGACACCGATTGCAAAGAAAACGTGAAGACAACCCCAACACGAATACAATCCGGACGCCTCCAGGCACATGCAACAAGATGATGGGAAGTGTATCATACAGACGGGGATCCAAGACCAAGAGACAAGACAGAAAGAGATATCAAGAAAATCTGAAAGTTCCTTTTTCCTCCCCGAGTCCAACCGCCAGCAGCATCCGAGTGTAAACACCCCTGTCGTGATCGTGATGTGTGTGTATGATATATGGTACAAAGGGAACAAAGAAACCCGAAATCGAAAAAAAAGGCGTATCGAGGGGTGGGTAGGTTATGGGATTAGGTGTTCTTGACGACGCCGACCTTGGCAGCCTATAACGATATGTATTAGCAGACGCTCCCCCACAACTTGGGACAGAGATACATACCCGCAGCACGCGACCGTTCAGCATGAAGCCCTTGCTCTGGATGTGCATCACATCACCATCTTCCAAATCCTTAGACGGGGCCATGAAAGTAGCCTCGTGGCGATTGGGATCGAATTTCTGCACCTTGCCATCCTCAGTCTTCTCGCCGGGGTCGAAGCGCTGCAGACCGTGTTTCGTGAGGGTGCTCATGAGGATGTTCTCGGTCATCTTGAGGCCTGCGACGAGATCCAGCAGGTCCTTGTTGGCCTCGTTCTCGGGGGCGTTGAGCTTGTCGGCGGGAACGGCGAGCAGGGCGCGGTCGAGGTTGTCGATGCTCTCCAGAAGGTCGACGGCGAAGCGCTGGATGGCGAAGTTGCGGGCGCTCTCCATCTCGCGCTTCGTGCGCTCCTGGAGGTTGCGGAAGTCGGCGACAGAGCGGAGGTATTTATCCTGATCGCGGCGTTAGGGCAGGTCGAGGGATTGTCGGGATTGCGAGGTAAATTACCTTGAGATCAAGCACCTCCTTCTTCTTTTCCTCTAGCTCTTTGCGAACGGGATCCTCAGTTTGCTCGGAGGCTTCGGTAGCTTCTGATGAGGCTTCCTTCTGTTCCGTGGAGTAGAACCGGGACATGGGTTGGGGAGCGAAGGGCCGGACAGACTGCGGCAGACGGGGTTGCAATCGTGACGTCTGACGAAGTGCCATCGGCGCGGCAGATGTGGAGGCCAGGACTGACCGGGCAGCCTGAGCTTGTCTGAGGAGGGTTCGTGGAAACATGGTGGGCAGGAATTGAGGTGAGGGAGAGCTTAGGGAAGGTGTTGCAGCATCGGGAGTGGTAACGGGCAATTTTCATAGCGCGTCACCTGACCGGCGGGAAAAACGCTGGGCCGAACTATATTGGGTACACCGCTGGGGAACGAAAGAGACCTATAAGAGGAGAGTTTGGAAGGCCTTCCAGTATGATTTTAGGCAGCAGTAAGTATTATTCAGGGATTAAAATCCTTTTTCAGACGCGCATGTCATTCGCCTCAAAGTGAAGTTGTGGGGCTTGTCGGCCCCAGACAGGTTCAACTAATCATACTACACAGCCCTGTCCCTCTCTTATAAGAGTCTTCTGCGCCCTTCAGAGATTCCCAACAAGACAGATCACAGACATTGATTCTGGTGCTGGCAAAACAAGAAATCCATTGGGAGTTTCAACATAATGTCTCTGGGATCACTGGCACAATGGGAATCTGCCCTGCTCAGCCTCGCGGAGTTCGGTCGCACGGTGTCGTGTCGTGAGTTGGAGATCCCGATGACTGTGGTCGCCACAGCACTCGTAGGGTTGATGGTTTACTTCCATGTGAGTAAGATCTAACAACTATTTTCAATTGACTCGAAGCTGACCGCCTTCTTCAGTTCGCATACACAGATGGAAGCGTGAGAGCGGCGCTGGCCCTTCTCGAGACCCCAACAAAGATCGATGCTTCCAATCTTGAGAAGGTTGAAAAAGAGCCTGGTGATGCTTCATCAAGTGATTCGGCGGCAAATCCGAAGCCGTTTCTCTGGAGGCTGGTATATGCGCTTGGGTTGCACTGCCTGATCGGCGCCTCCAATTACTTTCTCATGGTGTTTTTTGACATAAACGTGGAGCTCAAAAGCCTTATATTTCTCCAGTTGCTCCTTGCGATGAATACAGTACTATCCATGAATTCTGCTCATCCACCCGACCCCGATGCTATTACGGCTCAACGAAGTCGTGCTCGTCGACACTTACAAAGCCAAGGAACAGGATTTTGGTCCACTTATCCGGGACTCGCTATGTTCTTGGTGTATATGCTGCTTTCGAGCTTGATCAATGTCCCAGCCAAACTCTGGCTTCACGACAAGAGAATTGAGTTTTCTGTCAGGATCATGTGGGGACTTCTCCTGACGAATTTGCATACAGCCTGGGTTCACATCGTCATTTCAAAGCCCAGCAAGAAATCGTTCTGGCAGCGGATTCCGGGCTGGCGAGAATGGATTGAAATCCTCCCGGCCGCTTCTCTGGATATAATACTGCCGTCCCTTGTCTACCATTTGCTCAAGACACCGCTGGCACTTCTTCACGACAGCCTCTTTTCCGATGCTACAGGCGATAAGGACATTAAAGCATACATCGAGATAGTCTTCATGCTGCCACTGGCCTTGGCGTACGCGACCTCACTTATCACTCGGGCTATATATATCAGAGTTGCAGCCTCGATACTGCCCAGCGAGGACGAACCCCTTGTGCCCTTCGACCGCAGTTTCGGCGGCCAAGCAAGAAACAGCCAGACATACAGTCTCAGTATCAAGAATGCTAGAGCTGGGAAAGCGCAGAGTTGGAATCGGTACGTGAATACCGTTTGGGGAACGCTGGGGGCCGAGCTTATCTGCTTGGGTGTCTCTTCCCTTATCCTCTCTGCAGAGTTGGTTTTTTGGACGCCGTGTACTGTGATGGGGTTGATCAAGTTGGCTTTTGCAGATGCTTCTTAGTCTTCACATACCTGTATCTATTACCAAAACGTGAACATAGTAGTGACATTCGGAGACTTCCTATTTCGACGGACTCCGGGTTCAAGTACCTACTAAACCCCGACGGGCGGGGCCTCGCTCGGTTAGAAAGATCGTTGTTCAATAGCAACGCAAGCTTCTCTTGGTGACCAACCGCGGCTACTCATGTTGCCCGTTGACTCATTGTTGCCTGTTGAAAACCTTAGATCGACCGACTAAGATGTGCTAAATACACTTGGCGCCGATTTCGCGCGGGCCTGCTCAGCGCTGACTTAGTATTCGTTGATTCCCGTTCCGAATGAATCACCCCAGCAAGTGGGGTTCGAGCGACTGACGGCCAGTAGATATATTGGGGCCATTTGCACGACTCGACTCTTATTTGCACTGCCCAAATCACCCTCCCATCCATACAAAATATCTCCCTCGTATAACACAATGCCTATTAAATGGGATCCTGAATTCCGCGAGGCTGTCGCGCCCATCTTCGCCGCCCGTGCCAACGAACCCAAGCCCGATGCACCGGACCCCCTGGCTGTGCGAGCTGCAGTCACCGCCGCTTTCGAAACCATGCTGAGCCAGCTGCCGCGAGCCACGGAGGTTGAGCACAGCGAGCACCGAGTCCCTTCATACGACGGCGAGACCATTCCCGTGCACCGGTTCTGGAAAAAAGAGACCGAAACAACAACACCTGCTCCAGCACTCATCCACCTCCACGGCGGCGGCATGATCTTCGGCAGCGGAGACATGTTCCACAATTCCTGCGCCTTGACGGTGCAGGAGACCGGGGTGCAGATCTTCACGGTCGACTATCGCCTCGCGCCGGAGCACCGCTTCCCCACCCCGGTCGAAGACTGCTATGCGGCGCTGGCGTGGGTGCACAAGAATGCAGAGCAGTTCGGCATCGACCGCCAGCGCATCGGGGCGCTCGGCGGAAGCGCTGGGGCCAACCTTGCGGCGGCGATCACGCTAATGGCCCGGGACCGCGGCCTGTCACCCGGCGTGGCGAAGCAGATCCTCGTCTATCCTATGCTGGACGATACGAATACCGTTGCTCGGCCGGTGCGGGACGCCGCGGCCATCTGGACCACGACGACCAACGCGATGGCCTGGTCGACTTATCTGGGCGATCTGTATGGGTCTGACCACGTCTCGCCATATGCGGCCCCGGCGCGCGTAGTCAGTGTCGAGGGTCTGCCGCCCACGTATCTGGAGATTGGCACGGCGGACATCTTCCTGGAAGAGACGTTGAAGTTTGCGTCACGGCTGGCTGCGGCGGATATCGAGGTAGAGCTCCATGTGCATCCCGGCCTGCCTCATGGGTTTGAAATCTACGCGCCTTTTATTGGGGCGACACAGAGGGCGATGGCGAATCGATATCGGGCCATGTCCACTATGTAATCTTAATCTTGACCATAGATGCTGCGCCTTGTTCCAATCATGACCGATTCATCCCCCGCATTTCTGCCGGAGCAAAGCGAAGTGGGTTGTGGCGATACTCAGGGCGCAGTGACCGCGTCAAGCTCTGGTTTTAGGCAGAATGATATTTCGCGGTAGGGGTCCAGGAGTAGGCTCAGATAGAGGCACAGCTAACGTGCTGGAGCTCGGGGTGCCCGTTTCCGCTGTGGCGCAAGATGTGGCGCAAGATATGGCGCCCCCTTGTTAAGTGGATCGCCGGGGGATCGCGACCAAGACGACGTAAGCCGAATCGAATCGAGGCAGTGCAGCATACTGCGCCTCCAATAATTGCGTTGGTGGGAATACGATTGAAGAGTTTTGCTGCGGTGTCTCTGTTTTGCCCGAAACGGACAACAGGAGAAAAAACGTACTCAGTGGCAAGGGCGTATTTATTCATCTTGCCGCCTCCGTCTCCCCTGATCTTCATCTCTCTCCTCCATCTCTCTCCACACACCACACCACACAATAACAACCAGCAATATGGGACTTCACTCGCCTCCCACACTCCCCTCCTCTCCCTCCATCACCATGAGTCGCTCCTCGTCTCGCCCATCTCTCTCCCTAGACCTCTCCAATCTCCCATCGCTCTCGCAGCCATCACCACCATCCAACACCCTCCTCATCACCGAGCTGCACGATCTACACCTCTTCCAGCCCTCCGCCCTCGACGCCATCCGCTCCCAGCTCACAGCCGTGGCGCCACTGAACTCCTTCTCCCCACTGCCCTCCCTGCGTCGCATCGTCTGCTCCTTCCACTCCGACGACGACGCAGTCGCCACCCGCAAGATGCTAGAGGGAAACCGGCTCCTGGGCCGCGTGCGTCCGCGCATCTACTTCGGCGAGCATACCCCCATTCTCTCGGCTGAGGAGGCCCGCCGTCCCAAGCTGCTCGAGGCGCCCCAGCCCGATAAGATGTTCTTTATCTCGCCCCCGCCCAGCCCACCGCACGGCTGGGTTATGCGCAATGAGGAGCCGCCGAACAAGGAGGTACATGCTCATGACCTCGCCCATGCGCTGTCTATGCTCAAGACCGATCACGCGCCGCAGGCCCCAGAGCCCATGGCTGTGGATCCTGCTACCCCGGTGTCTATCTCCTCGGACAAGCGCACGGGCAGTTGGCCGCTGGCTGGTGAGCAGCGCCGCAGCAGGAGCAGCACGCTGATCTATCATCCTGAAGATCACGGCGGCAGCCCCGGCTTGCCTGCCGTGCTGGTTGAGGATACCACTGTGGTAGGCGATGATGACGAGGATGTGGACATGGAACTGAGCCCCATCGACATGACTGTCAAGAAGATGCCGCCCAAGACTTCCCGGCCACCGGTCGAGTTGATGGAGTAAAGGTGGTGGAACCGTGCTCGTGCATTTCTAGCGATTGTTTTGTTTTCTGCATCGATCGGACGATCAGGCGTTGAAAGGGTGGGCCCATTGCTACACAGCATTGATTGCCCGGATCCGGATCGGGGGTACATAATCTGTTCTCTATCCTAATAATACATATCATACTTCATTTGGAGTCTTGGGTTCGGACCAACTATATGTTGTAGCAAAGTAGTCCAGGGTTTCTTTCATACTGAGACTGAGACCAGATCAAACTGCCGGACGAGGCTCTTTCTGGCTGAGACTATATATATCCTTGTCCAAGACAAGACCAAGAGATCTCTTATACTTGGACGGCATTCTCCCTCACGGTCGAGGATGGATATTTCCAAGATAGAAGATATACGAATGGTGCTTTCTCAACTTCTTTCCACGTGCAACCTCCTCCAAGCGGGTATACCCCTTTCTGTCCTCTCGTCCTCATTGAGCTACACGAACACAATGTCTCCAATCCAAGATACCCGCAAGTTCACCTCCCAATCCAAAACGCAAGCACATGGCGAAGGTAAACTCACCACCACAGCCGAAACTAGTCTAATCGAACACCTGAACAGAAAGATTCTCCAGACCATCGTCTACCTCGAGGACGAATACAAGGGCAGTGTCCTTGTTCCAGCACAGAATCCTAACCCAAAACAGGCGCGACGACTTTCTCTTCTCACGGTGAAAGACAGCAGCAGTGCTGAGTATACTACGCATATCCTGTTCCCCTTGAGCACGCACCCGGTGCTGGATCGGTTGTATGTACCTAGTAGGACGGTTCTGGCTGATGGCATGTCCAGATCCAGTAGAGCCCCAAGCTGGAATTCACACTCACTGGCAGGATCAGGACCCGGTTTAAACTCAGAGTCATCATGTACCTCCTACTCATCCGTCTCAAACGACCTCCCTCGCAACAACATCGAATCCATCACAAGGGGGAAACAAATGGTTCAATGAGTAGGAATCCCGCTCCCCATACCCATCAACAACAACAATCTGCACAGCACACCAGAAGACTTCGTCGACACACTCGACCGGTCAATCGAGATACTAGGCGCGAATTTCATCGTCGATGACTCAGAAGACGCAGTGTCGCAGCAACGGGCGTTTCTCATGGAGATTCGCGGTCTCTTTCGGGATCGGTGGGATGTGCTCGCTGCGGCGCAGAGACATGTTGATTTGTTGGATCAGCTTGTTAGGGGTGGGTTTGTTGAGTTGGAGGAGGTACTTGGGGGTGGGAAGATGGAGTAGACGGTTCTCTTTATCCTTTCTTTCCTTTCCTGTTTATGCTTGTGCTGAGTTGGTTGGTTCATGGGTATAGGTTAAGGTGAATTTATAGCTGGACAAGGGAGCGAGAACGAATACTTTTTTTTCATTCATATGGACAAGCATTTTCTCTAACCTAAATATCATCATCAGCGGTTTTATAATCATACACATAGAACGCCCGATTGCGCCCCTTAATCCAAACTCCAAGCCGCATGCAGTGCCACCTCTCCTCAGAACCCATACGCGCTCTGCCCGTACGGCGTAGCCCCATAGGGAGTCTGAGCACTGGCGCCCCAAGCACTCGCTGCCCCATTCCCATACGACGTGAGATTCCCATCAATCCCCTCAGGCGGCTCGTAGTCTCCATCGCCGGCGCCCATCATGTCGGCATCCTCGGCGCCGCCGTGGCCCTCGCCTTCGCCTGAGAGGTAGGAGACGGTTGTGGCGAGTTTTCGCTGCAGCGTGACGATGCCCTGCTGGATGATCATGTCTGGCTCGAGGTTGCCGATGCTCTCGACGTCTATGTAGAAGGTGTTCGGCTCTGCGTCGTAGTCGAAGGGTTGGTCTGGATTAGACGCGGGTTCCCATGCTGCATTCTCGGAGACGGGCCTGCAGATGAACATGTCAGAGTGAATCATGACCAGGAGGGAGGAGAAGAGAGAGAAACATACCATTCCTTGATGGGATCCTGCTCGTACCAGTAATCCACATGGCGTAGGTTATTGTTTGGATCATACTCGAATCCCACCGCCGCGGTGGGCGCCCACTTTGCGTGCTCCTTTGCCGTGCCTTTCTTTGCGAGACATGTAAGTTTGATCTCCTGCCCGCGCCGCAACTTGCAAATTAAAGGCCCCTTCAGCTCCGGGTCCGTAATGACGGGGTTGCCAATGGTTTCATTCATCCGTTCGCCGACGACAATCAGGTCGCGCGCGTAGACGGGCATGATGCCCGCGGAGTTGCACCGCGCGTGGAGGGAGAGCGTCACGCTGCAGCGCACGCAGTGGTCCTCGCAGTCGCAGTCGCGCGTGTACTCCAGATCCTGATCGCAGTTCCGCGAGTTGAGCGGGATCATGCCGAGACGGTGAGCAAGCATTTCGTCGGGGAGCACAGAGGTGTTGGCTTCGATTTCGACCAGGTCGAGGGCCACGGTGGGCACCTCGGCCAGGATGGTGCGGCGCAGAGAGTTGGCGAAGGCGAGGTCGACCGCGCTAAGGCGGAAGTCGACGCGGTAGGGTTCCGCCTGCACTCGTTAGTCTTTCTTCTTCTCTGGGAGTGTGTGGGCAGGCCAGGAGTTACGCACTTCGCGGACGGTGACTTGCGGGCCCGTGGGCTCCAGGTCCATCTCGTAATCCATGGTGAGTGTCTGTCGCAGCGCTGGGAGCCGCCCGGTGTGGTGGGGTGGGTCAAGGTTATGTGGACATAGAGATAAAGAGGCAAGGATGGAAGAGATGGGGGCGTGGGATGGGAGGGAAGGGAGGCCAAACCAGAGTCGTGGTGGTGGTGAAGGGAAAAGGTGAAGAGTCGCGGGTTCGGAGCTCTTGGCGCTTGTCCTCATTGGGAACACCGTGACCCGGTCTTTGACTACGCGACACACCAGGCGAATTACCGGCAAGACTAAGAATGGGAGAGTAGATGGTGTCTCATATTCACTTCCAGATAGAGAAATTCAAGCAAAGGCCCTTGTGGTCCAGGATTTTACAGGACTGGAAAATGACAAACTCTCCTCGGGGGAATTTCAAAGCCTGCGACCTTCTTTTTGGATCGGGCATCAGATGTCTATCACAAACGTGATGAAAAGCACAAGGGAAAACATAAATCGGTCTCTGGCCGATGGAATGGCCAACGGGTACGCCGGAAGCCCGTGGCAGATATGCGAAGATGGAGTGGGAAACAAACCCACACTGGGAACCTTTTTTTCGGGAGATTTTCAGCGGGTCATGTCAAGTCGTAGCGGTGAATGCGAATCGAAGTGATGAGCGGAAATGGTGGTGACAAGAGAAGAAAGACGCTATGTACGAGACGGAGAGACAGAGACGCGGGACGATTAGCGCTTCAGCGAGCTGCGGTTGAGCGCCTCCAGCAGCTCGGGGCGATTGGCAAGCGCGGTCGCAGCCTGCGAGTAGCTGACCCACTGACGCTTGCGCTTGTACCGCTCAGGCCAGTCATCGCGCTCCTCGTCCACGGTGACCTCAAAGAACTGATAAGAAGCCTTGGGGGCGTGCGCCGTCAGCAGGGCCGAGGCGCGCATGTCGGGGATGACGCCCAGGTCGCGCTGCACGGTGCAGACCACACCGGCTTCCTCCCAGGCCTCGCGGCAGGCAGCTTCGGCAGCTTCTTCATCGGTCTCCCAGCCACCCTTGGGGAGCACCCATCCTCCGGGGCCGGCAGATTGGATCATCAACACCTTGGTCTGATCGGGGGACAGTGGGACAACACCAGCCACCAGTCGCTCGCCCTTGGTGCCGTAGCCTACAATGCGATGCACCGGTCAGTGATTTGGAGCACCGCGGGAGTGCGGTCGACTTACGCTGGTTGGTGCGGCCAGTGCGGGACTCCATGGTGTGAAGCTGCGCCATGGCGGGAGAAATTTCCAGGTTCGGGATTGTTTCGGTAGAAAGAGAAAAAGATAGGGTGAACAAGAAGAGAAAGAGTGTGCGAGCGGGCAGCGAACAGCCCAGGACTCCCGCGGAGCCTAGAGGGTCTCGTGGGAGAGAGGTGGGAGGTGGTCAACGGTCCACGAGCTGGCGAAGAGGGCGGTCGGGAGAAAATTTCCTCCTGGGGGAGAGAGTGAGACGGCGGAGAGATTAGGTGTACCCGTTGATGCCCGTGGTGGACCGGAGAGTCAAAGGGAGAAGGCTAAGAGGCATGGTCGAGAGAGTCAGGAGCAGGAGAAGGAAGTGAAGAAAGAGTCGCGAGAGGTGTAAAGGCAGAGACGGAGTGGGAAGTGGAGGGGCCCTAGAGCGGCGTCGGCCGGGAACATTAATTAACGATGGGCGGTATTGCTAGGCAAGAACCGCAGGGCCGATGCGCTTTGCTTGCCTGGACGGTCCTGCTCAACGACCCATTCAGTGTTCTCATGCCTCCGATGCACTGCTCGTCGTCGTAGTCACGATTCATTCACCACAGTGCGAGGGTCGGATAAGACCTTAACTCCGAGCGATCGATACCTAGGTCAACGGGTGCGGTAGTATAGTAGTCCCTGAGGCGTCCGTGATGACTCTGTTGAGCAATTGAGCGCTCGATATCAGATCTCTATACTATGGCCAGCTCCTGACATGGATGTGCTGCACGTTCATCCCGCCCCGCCGAGAGGGCAAAACATCCCACCTCCAACCTTGTCACAACCACAACCTGGGATCATCCACGCTTCTCCCGTCCGACTACTCCACTTCCTTCCTCCCCCATTTTTCATCTGTTCCGCCAGAACCGCCCACCATCCCAGGGCTGATCCTCGCGAATGGAGCCCGTTGACGCCGAACGCGCGCGCCAGCTGTCCCTCTTCCGGCCATTGGGTATGTCCCACTCTCCTGCATAGAGCCACTGAGCTCCGCTGGTGCACTCCCCGTGCAATGTCCACTGGCCCTGGTGGCTGCATTGGGGGACCATCTGGCGGGGTGGCAGGACAGATCACCCCTGCAGAGAGACGTGAAGCTAACTCGATATAGGCTATCAGCGCAATTCCTGTGGCTACTGCAAATCAGACCATGGCAGTGAGTGTTATGTAGGCCTCTCGGCTCAATAGGGAATATTGACACGTGTCTAGGTGCTTCATACTACACCAGCTCGGTGGTGGTACACCCGGAGCACTATGATGAGCTGATCAATCGGGGCTGGAGACGGTATGGCCAGACAGACCGAAGCTGCCATATATACTGATGGTGGATCTAGATCGGGCACTCTATACTATAAGCAGAACCTACAACGGTCTTGCTGCCCGCATTACACCATGAGGTATGAACGACCTCCCATTATCAGTTCACCTGCTCATGATTTCCTAGGCTGGAAGCGTCTGCCTTCACCCCCCGCCGTGATCAGCGCAAGGCCATCAATCGCTGGAACAAGTTTGTTCTGGGTCCAGAGTACATGCGCAAAGCAGCTCGGCTGTGTCCCCGATCACGCGAGTGGGTGTACCTCGTTGTCCTTGACCGTTGAAAAAGACACTGACCAGTGCATAGGGAGAAAAAGCACCGTAAATGCAATTTTGACCTTTTACCAGCAGTCCATGAAGCAGAGTATAGCAATATCCAGCGCCCCATGGACCCAGACACCAAGCGTCCCTTGGAACCGGCGCATCGCTTCGAGGTCAACATCGAAGGGGACTCTGTCTCCCAGGCCAAGTTCGACCTGTTTGTCAAGTACCAAACCACCATCCACCGGGAGGATGTGTCGCGCTGGAAGCAGAAGGACTTCCAGCGCTTCTTGTGTTCGGGCATCAAACGCTCCCAGCCATCTGCCAGCGCCAAATCTACCGAGAAGAGACTGGGCTCGTGGCATCAGTGCTATCGATTAGATGGGAAACTTATTGCAGTGGCGGTGCTAGATTTGATTCCTAGCGGTGTTAGCTCGGTCTATGTCTTGTGAGTGATTACCAAACTATCTTGTAGCATCAACTGACCGTTTCCTTCTAGTTATGACCCTGAATATGAGCAGTGGGAGATTGGGAAGCTGAGTGCTCTGCGGGAGATTGGGCTCGCCCTGGAAAATGAGTATCTCTACTACTACATGGGTTTGTGATGGCAAAAGAGTAATTGAAACATGCCTGACCGTTCGAATACAGGATACTATATTCACTCCTGCCAGAAGATGCGCTACAAAGCTTCCTTTCGCCCTCAATACATCCTCGGTAAGCCTTTGACCGCATGCATTCTATATCACTCGGCCCTGATCTTACACATTTATGGTTTGCAGACCCCGAAACCAACACCTACGACCCACTGGATGGCGAACTCTCCCAGAAACTGGACAGCCGACCCTATGTCTCTCTCTCCGGAGACCGATCCTCCACCTCCTCCACAGACCCCACATCCCAACCGCAGCTTGACCACGATGACAACGAAGAGGAGCTCTCCCTATTTAACATCCACATGCCCGGCGTGCTGACCCTGGACCAAGTCAAAGCCCTAGACCTAGATCATTGGTACTTGGTGGTTCATGGATCATTCGTGCATATGAATGTACGCACCCCTTCCTCTCTCTTTTGGATCTATATTTACTGACGATACATAAACTAGGACCTCGTCGGCTGGGAACACATGGCGATGGATAGCCCCCAGTCCGTGAAGGGGATCATTGCCGAGCTGGCTGCTGTTCTAGGGCCGAAACTTGTGAAAGATAGCGCCGTGGTGCTATTTGATTAGTCGGAAGATTGAAAAATCAAGCATCTTGGTAGATAGAGAATTCCATATTGGAGGTTTTGAGAGCTTCAGTAACGTTCCTTTGTATTTATATGAAATTAGTGGATGCAATAGAAAAACATAATAATGTCACCAGCAGGCAAAAGGACGTATCATTGTACGGTTCTGGTTTTTTCCGCATTAGTTAATCTGGGTGGATCTTCATCGCGCCCTATTAACGACATCATCTATCCACTTGAGATTTTTGTCTCGGATTCAATTAAATGTTCACCATTAACCAACATTAATATTATCGTTGGTTACCATCAGGGCGTTCACTGAGGGGAAAACTGCATCCGCCATGACAACGCAACCCCAATCAACCTCAACAGCCATCGAGCTGCAAGATCGGCAGTCGGCAGAAGAAAGACTCACCCGGCTCACGAACGATGCAGCCGGCGCCACAGATGAAGACGAAGTAATGCAGGCTTCCAGACTAGCCGATTCCGAGGTCCCCGACGGCGGAGAAGGTTGGGTTGTTATCGCCGGATGCGCAATCATCACCTGGTGGTTCGTCGGCACGTCCTACTGCTGGGGAGTCCTGCAGGCAGCCCTGGTCAAGGAAGGTGTCTCGACATCTTCCACACTGGCGTTTGTGGGGTCGCTTGCTCCCGCCTGCATTTCATTTTTGGGCATTTTGAATGTCCGAGTCATCCGAAAACTGGGAACGCGCCTCTCGGCTCTCTTGGGTGTCTTCCTGCTAGGCTTGGGGGAGGCCCTTAGTGGGTTTGCTATCCACAATGTTAAAGGGTTATTCGCGACTGCTGGTGTTGTGATGGGGATTGGGATTAGGTGAGTAGATGCCTGTCCAAGTCCGATCGTGATGTGCTGACTGACTCGCGCTGGACAGTCTCTGTTTTATGGTCGTCTCGGTGACGCCTGCGCAATATTTCAGAGCGAAGCGTGGAATCGCTAATGGGATTGTTTATGCTGCTGGTGGTCTGGGTGGTGCAGTCATTAGTTTTCTGTTGAATGCACTGCTCACCAAAGTCGGCACAGCCTGGACATTTAGAATCCTTGGCTTCATGACCTGGGCCACTGGCCTACCAGCGGCATACTTGGTAAAACAGCGCCTCCCCATTCCTCGCTCGGCAATTGTTGAATGGTATGCTACAATCTCCAATAAAAAGAAACTGTCCATTGATTGACTCTTACCCCAGGCGCCTACTTCGTGATATTCGCTTCGTTCTCCTCTTTGCCGCCGGTGCAATTGCAACCTTTCCACTGCTCGTGCCTCCATTCTTCTTGCCATTGTACACCGATTCAATGGGAATGGCATCCAGCACTGGCGCCGCCGTGGTTGCGGCATTTAATTTCTCCTCTGCGATGGGCCGACTTCTTTGTGGATTTTGCAGCGATTTCGTCGGACCGCTAAACACTTTGTTCTTCTCCATTATCCTGAGTGCTCTGAGCATGCTCATCCTCTGGCCGGTCTCAACTTCTATTGGTCCTCTGATTGTTTTCGTCATTATTAATGGTATGGCTAATGGCGGGTTCTTCTCGACTATGCCTACTGTTGTCGGGACGGTGTTTGGCTCTGCGAGGGTGTCTGTTGCGATGGGGATGATTGTTACTGGGTGGGCGGGCGGATACCTACTTGTAAGTTTTATATCCTTTTTTTGCCTTCGGTATCATGCTGACTATTTTCTACCCAGGGAGCCCCCATTGCCGGGTATATACTTGCTGCGTCCGGTGGACAGGACAGCGGTGTTAGCGCCTATCGTCCTGCTATCTTCTATGCAGGCGGCATGGCGTTGGTGGCTGCTTTGATGGCCATCTTCGTACGCCTCAAGACTGATGCTCGGCCATTCAAGAGATTGTAGATACATATCTTTAAATAATACATTCATTCTCTCTCTTTCTCTCTCATTTTCTTCATCATCACCAGGCGTCATCAGGAATCTCGCACCCCCACGCCAATTGAAAAGGCGCATTTTCAAAAAGCTTCTTCGAGTCATGATTCTCCGGCCAAGACACCTCCACCCGGAAATTCGGGATCCAGTCTATCTTCATCAGTGGCTGCAAGGCAGATTCCTCTGTGGTAAACCAGGAGAAGCGTCTATCCGGCTGTGCAGCGGGACCCCCAACCTCAACGCCACCAAACCGCACCAGGAGTCTGCGCAGGCCTTTCATGGTAGCGATGACATCCCACACAGTGTCCGGAAGCGGGCCTCTATAGCCGTCAGAGTTTTGCAACTCCCATTTCCTATTATAGAGCTGCCAGTCTCTAAAATGCCAGAACCTGACTCTGACATCCAGAGATCTTATAGCATCAAATCGCTGAGGCACGAATACACTTCTGAGCTCGGCGGGTAGCTCGAAGGCTGGGAGTACCCCGTCGTCAAGTTGAAGGGTGTTACCAGAGTATAGGATATTGATAGCCTCGGAATAGCTAGGTTTCTCGATTATCAGCAGCATTCACACAGGTCGAGTATGTTCGATACGCACATCTCCCGACATGTCAAGAGCAGAGAAATTCTGCGTAACTTCGTCCCAGATGCCTCGTCTATTGTTGGATCACCCTCCCCATCTTCGGTTGGAAGCCATTTAGTGTGCAGTCTAGAAGTCCCTCGCCCGATAAGAATGGTTTTACCCCCAAGGACATGGTGGTAGATTTGTTCCCGGAGCTCGGGGGTAGCTTTCTCAGGAGCAGGCACTGATCCTGCCGTCTGGTTTGACGTCTCCGCCATAGTTTCCAGGTACGCTCTTCTGGTAATGGAAGGGTGAGAGCCCGTTTGCGTGGTAGAGGAGATTGGAGCTCGCGGGCAAGGGTCCTTTTGTTGTTAAACCCACACTTGGCCGCCATGGAGACGGCTAGGGGAAAGCAAGGATGAAAGATAACGTAAAGACAACCAGCAAGGATGCTATTACGGATCTATTTTGAACGACTTTTAGAACACCTCCTGCCCTCGCGAAGTATGACGGAATCCTTTGGGGTCCATCATTTTGGCCCCCACACGACGACCTTGCGCTGAACCCTGACGGATAGTCATCAACGAACTATGCCTTTTTATAGAAATTGGACATACCGCGTGACTGTTGTTATTACAGGCGACGGCATTTTTATTTCTAAGTCCGACTGCTCGACTGATATCTTTTGGGTGGTATCGCCTGATGATATAGCAACCTTTTCGTCATTCTGTTTCAGATAGTGCCAATCCAGAAATTTATTTGCTCGAAATTTATTCGGATTGCTTTGGATAGTCTGTAAAGCCTCACCAAAATCTTCAATGAGTGGGAGTTTCTTTTATGTGCCTCTAAAATCTAGAATTCTCAAATGAGATTGATATATCACAACTGATCACATAGCAGCCACCAATATATTGCCCGATAGCACTAGCAGTTCCCTCCACTTAACGTCGTGGATTCAGCAACATATCCGGCATTCCTCCTAATCCCCTAGCCCTCACCCAGACATCCACAATCTTCGCTGCGCCAGCATCCGCCTCCGAATCTACAACAAGATACCATTCATAGTACGCGCTGGTAATACAAGCATGATTCGGGAAGATCTTGACCGTCTGTCCAACGTGCAACGGAATCTTCTCGTCCGCGCTATGCTCCCAGGATACGATGGCGTGTTCCTGGCTAATCCGATCGACGATCAACCGATCTGAGGAACCTGGGTTTGCTTCTTGTCGCCAGGACGAAAGAGTTCCCCAGCCTCGATAGCTGGGACATGGTTCGCGGCCGAGAGCTAGCGTCCCTGCTGCGAGAAGAGCTTCTGGTTTGGAGCGTTCGCCGTCGTTATAAACGCTGCATACTTCTGCGAGGACTGAGATGGCGACTTCGTGTTCTGGGTTGGTTGCGCGTCCTCTCGCGTTCGTGGAGAGCTGTTGCATATCCAGGATTGGGTAGACGCCTGCGTGCAGCTCGATCTTGACGTTCGAGTTTGGATCCGAGTCCGGATTGCGCAGCAACTCTTTCAACTTCTGGGCCTCTGCGCTGAGTGGTTCGTCCGCTACCAGATTCTGCGATGAGACAACCTGCGGCGATGCGCCGACGCTGATAACTAGCTCCCTGTCTTTGTCTTGCGGGAGGAGATGCCGATTCTGCTTCAGTGCCTCGACACACCCCGTAATCTCAGAAACCAGGTGGTTCATAGCTTCGTCGGCTGTCGTCCCCGCGTAGCTGAGACTACTGTGGGAATACAATCCCAGGACTTTAGCATGCCCCGCCTGTTCTGCGGCGGCGAGTTTTTCGAGCAACCCGTTTTTATTCAGAGAGGCCGGCGGCAGCCCGGCACGGTGATACCCGGTATCAATCTTGAGAAACACACACGCAGGAAAGCCAGCCAGGGCAGCGAATTTCTCAAGAGCGGCCAGCTGGTCTGGATGATCGATCATCACCGTGACGCTGTTCTTGCCCAGCAGCGATGCGACGGCGGCTAGTCTTTCCACCTGCGAAGGTGGCAACGGGATGCCATAGAGCACATTTACTGCGCGGCCATGTTGGCCAAGCTCCGCGAACAGCAGCTGGAGCGATTCGATTTCAAAGACTGTCGAGGCGATGAAGTTGGCCGGGCTGTTCTCGTCATCTCCGACTTGTAGTGCTGCAACGTGGTGGGTCTGCAGTTCATTAATTTTGGGTATCTTCTGATTGATGGTGTCATTCGCCTACTTTGTGTGTCTTGACGTGTGCGCGGAATCCCACGTTCAGCACCTTCATGGTGCGGAGCATTTGCTCGCAGTGGCGTTTGATGATCGCTGCATCGAGCACGGCAGATGGTTTAGGGACATCGTTGAGATCTTTGCCGACGTAGTATTCTCTCAGGTCCTCTTCCGAGGGCAGAGTGTGTTGTGACATTGTGATTGTTAACGAATTCACGGGAAGTTGATGTTCCAAAGCACCGTGGAGAAGAGGTGGGGCGGGACGGTAGAAAGAAAGCCCTGGATATTCTGCCTGAGAGGAGGATCGAATACAAATAAATGACTAGAAAACATATACTATGTAGTAGAAGCCATGCCAACCAACCCAACCGAGGCATCGAGACAGTAGTTATGCGCCGTCTGTCTATCGCTTTTGCCCCTGCAAGACCAACCTACGATGCCTTCCGTGCCATAACCCTCGAACGCCAGAAAAAGAGTAAACCCCCACCAGAAACAAGCCTATGCGCCCTCAATAGCATCCTCCAGCCCATCCAGCCCGCCTAGCATAGAGTGAGGAGGTTTCCTCCCCGCGCCATAGACCATCTCCAAGAGCTTTGCCTTCTGCTGCTCGCGAACGGAGCGCAGGTAATCGTACGCGCCCTCCAGTCCACGGATCTGGCCATCTATCACTGCTTCAACGGCACTGAGGGTGCGCCCTGGCGTCCCAGCACTGCTAGCAGCGTTGCTCCCATCCACGGAGCCCACGAAACTAACCGAGTCATTGCGCCGCACGAGCGGGCTAACCAGCTTTCGGCGCAGAGTCTCCAGGTTCACCTTGAGAGTCAGCAGACGACCGCGGTGATCGACGAGAAGGTGTTTGTTCGCAACGGTGCGGCTGCGCACATTGGCAAGAAGCCGCTTGTTTTTCTCGTACTTGCGCACCACGGCGGCGTCGGGACCGAGGACGCGAGTCCAGAGGGAACTGAGCATCTCGCCCTCGGCGCGCTCTTGGGCGTCGGACTCGCGGACGACGGTGCGTTGGAGATTGAGGAATTGGCGGTCGATTGATTCGAAAAGCGCGAAAAGTGCGGTTGAGTGCGTTAGTTCGCTGTTGATTGATTCTTCGAGCACAGATAGGAACTCGGTAAAGGTTCGTGTGAGAGCGGTGCGTGTGCGCTGGGCTGAGGTCGGACCGAAGATGGCCATTACGAAGTGACCCACTGTGGTGGACGTCGTCGTCGTTGGCCCGTCCGAGACTTGGACGGTGTGTTCCAGGGCGCCGAGCCGGGAGAGCATGTTGTGCATATTGTCGAAAACAATAGTCGGCAAAGTACTAGGTGGTTGCGCCGATAGCGTCTCAAGTTCGCGCTTCGCCCAGTCCATCACGATGAGAATCGAGTCAATGTCCGAGTCAACGTTTGCAAAGAACCGGGTCAACTCCAGGGAGAGCGACTTGAGCGAGTCAGACAACTCGTCTAGTTGACGCACAATGATTGGAGCACTGGTCATATTGGTGCCGCGCACCGACTCGCTGAGATCCCAGACGGCCACTCCCGTTTCTTGGAGTGTGCCAATCTGCTGTACGCCATTTTCGGAGTAGTAGATCAGCGGCTCGAAGGACCGTGCAAAACTTGAGAGCTTCACTAGATCCGGGATGGACTGGGGCAAGCCAGGTAGGAGAAGGGCGCGCATGAATGCAACAGACACCAACACAATCAGGACGGAAAGCGTGGTGTTCGACTTGGTGCTGGTGATGCGCTCGATCTGGGTACGCAAGTACCCAAACATGGCAGCAAAGGGCTCGCGGTGCTGAACCTCGGCGCGAACAGCGAAACGGAAATCTTTTGGTGTCAGTATTTTTCCTGCGCATTCCAATCATACACGCAGATCACAGGGCATACAGTTACTCAGGTTCCCTCCTCCTCCAAAGTCCGACTCATCAGCCTCAGCACTGTGTCGCGGCAGTCCCGGGCTCGGTGATCGACCCTTCTGTGGCGAAGCAGATCCTCTGGGAAGCGGCACATTGGCCGCAATAGTGACATCCGCATTATCATGATCATTCGAATCTCCTTCCAACGCATCCTCATACTGTGGACTCGGCTCGCGCGACATAGACGGCGAAAGAGTCATCCCAATCGTCGGTTTGAGCTCCAGACTGGGATTGGGCTTGTGCAGGTACGGCTGATGGCGATACCAGCCACTGCCTCGCACGTAGTCATGCTGCCGCAGGCCTGGAGGTGACCAGCGCTCTCCCGCAGCAGGGTCTTCGATCTCACCTTCTTCTGAGTCTTCCGATCGGAATCCGGAGTGCTGCGATGGAAGCCCGAAGACCGGAGAGCGGTGGGGATTGCTGTTGTTCTCGAAGTCCTCGAGCGACACATCCAAGGACGGATGGTCGTCGAACTCTTGCTCTAGCTCATCCAGCATGGTGGACGGCGAGTTGGAAGGTTAGCGCCAGAGAGTGAGAGAGTGCGTCGATAATGTTTTTGCGATCTTTTGTAGGTGGGCGGTTAGTTCAGGCGCCTGCGCAGTAAGTGGGATGCGCTGGTTGCAGCAGAGAGGGTTACGACAGAGGGGTCTGCGCGGTGTACAACGTTCCGAAGATGCGATGAATGCGATCAGAAGCGATCAGGGTGAATATGGCAGTCGATGTAAACACGAGAGACTCGGTGATGGTCGCATTCGCCAACAGAGAGCAGCGATGAAATTTGAGGACAGCAACATCCGTTAAGCGCCCAGCATGAAGAGGGAAGAGAAGAGACAAGAACATCCCCCTCCCGCTCGATGTATCAAGTTCAGGTGGCTGGGCCAATCACTCATCTTCCTTCGTTGGGTCATGTGCAGCGTGGTACTCGAGTCTCCGACGGTACTTGCGTGATCGGTACTGTACAAGTACCTTTTTGCCGGGAGCTGGCGGGTGGGGAACCATGACAGTACCGCCGAGGAAAGTCCCCTGCGTGTGCCTGACCGCCACAGGTTCGTTGGCCCAAAATACATCTGCCCCATGGACTAAGTATAGTACCTGCACCAAGATGAAAAATAATAATAAAATTTAAAAGAGGTGAGAAGAATCAGATCTATTGCGGGTCAACCCATGGTAATCAGATAATAGTACATGCCCGTGTCCCTCTCGAAGGCCCGGTAAATCGGCCCACGGCGCCAAAACCAATTCCCAGACATCTATGAGGATCCTCGCGAGAGACCAGGAGAACAAAAAGCCGTGCGGTGGTAATGGTATCACGTCTATGCCGTCGACTCCTTGAGGTAGGTGATCAGGTCGTTGCGCTCCTTGCCCTTCTTCAGACCACCGAAGGCCATCTTGGTGCCGGGGATGAACTTCTTGGGGTTCTCGAGGTACTTGAACTGTAGAAGAGATGGGTTAGCATGCATTTCTGCTAATTCGGCGGCTGTGCGGGAGACATACCAGAGTGTTCTCGTCCCAGGTCACACCGGCCTGCTTGTTGGCGTCGGTGTAGGCGTAGCCGTCGGCCTGGCCGGTCTTACGGCCGAAGAGACCGTGCAAGTTGGGGCCGACCTTGTGGCCGCCGCCATTCTCGACGGTGTGGCACTGCGCGCAGCGAGTCTGGAAGAGCTTGGCGCCCTTCTTGGAGTCGCCTGGGTTGGACAGGTCAGCGATCGGGTTCGGCTTAGGGGTGGCCTTTGCTTTGGCCTCCGCTTCAAGCTCGGCCTCGCGCATGTCCATGACGGACACGAAGCAGAAGACGTCAAAAGTTCGTCATGGTGAGGAGCGAAAGCGAGAGCGAAGGCAGAGCAAAAGGCGCAGGTTGAAGTGCTGGGAGCGAGTCGCAAGGCGGGTGGCGAGGAGAGGGTTGGAAGGAACAGAGAGGCAGGACGAAGCCAAGAAAGGGCAACTGTCGAGCTTCATTCACTGCTGCGAGCCTCCCCAGCAAACAATGGCGCCGCCGCAGTGAATGAACGGGTGTCCCCCAACCCAACCCCCGAAACTCCGAATTGCGATCGCATCCAGCAAGGAAAGGGCAGCAGAGCGCAACTTACCAGGTGCGAAGCTCTCGTCTTTACCCATTATTGTGATGAATTGTAGTTTTTGGAGGAGTTCTGGAGAGGTGGAGAGGTCTTTTCTAAAGAGCGTGAAGGTGTTGGGAAGAAGGAAAAAGATTTTCGTTGACTATTTTGCCCTGCTCCGGCTCCCGTGACCAGTGAAGGACCAATCAGCTAGTATGATTTCTCAGCTCGGGAACAACCGGTTCGAAACAAATTAAACCGGCTTCTGCCAGTATTTACTATTAAAGAGGTTTGGAGTGACGGTGGCTACGTACGTATCAGGCATTGCCACAATCCATCTACAATCCAGCCATTGAGTCCCTAGGAGTCCCTGAACCTCTCAAAACCGGCCTTTGAGAGGGCCATGACCTCATACCTGATCACACCCTCAGAGACTAGGGGGAACTCTGACTACTGGTTCCGACACAATGACAATGTCCAGTTAAGTCTACATAACAGTAATTGCTCTTGTCTGGTCCAATTCACCCCGTGAAAGGGGGCCTGTTGGGTCCACGGAGAGATTTGAAACGGGCCAGCTTTCATTTGCCCCAGCGATCCGCTTTCCCGAATGTCCCGGGTGTGGATCCGAGGACAGATTGTCCTCGGCCGAGCGAATACTTGACCGGTTACGATAAGGATTAGGATATTCGGTGTCTATGATCCAGCATGAGACCCGTGACCTAGTGGATAATCAAACTAGGACAAAGGCAATTGAACCAATAGAACTTGTTAGTCAATAACTAACTACAGTACCGATTCAGGTGGAACATGAACTGTTCCTAGTGGTTAACGTAGCCCAGCGAGTCACTCTGATAGACGCTTTAATGGCAGCTACTAGAGTTAATGAGATTTGACTTGTTTCTAAATAGAGAGGGGAGAGCAAAGACATGCGTCTGTATTGATTATCTACAACCGTTAATTATGTATGCGCCACCACTACGGGCTGGGCGCTCCGGTTGCATCCTTCCGGGGCATGTATATTGGGCAGCACCTGATCGAGATGCTGTAATCGCAGTGAAATGTCCTCCTTCTGCAGGCTCTTATCCGATATTCTACACTTCCATCCTCATACGGAGGGATGATATGGAAACAGATATATTGATACGTCATACAGTAACTTCAGTAATGTGCCAGCTGCGACTACTTCAAGTTGCTGTTGCGAGAGAGAAACTAGACCATTCCTTCCACCAATTGCGCCCTGCAGAGTTCTGAGTCTCTCTCTTCCTCTTCTCCGTCCTTCTCCCAATCAACCATTTTGATAAAGCCTTTTCCTTTTGCCATTGCAAACTGCTCTGCCAAGGCTCATCTTTCATGGGCCATATCTTTCGAAAGATGATCGCTTGCCATAGCGGCAGCGGCATTCTTCTTTTTTGACGAATTTCATGCGTGAGCTCAGCTTCGCGGGCGACAAGCTCATTGCTACCTCCTCGTGTGCGCCCAACTTGCCAGGAATGAGCGAAAATACGATTCTTCTCTGGCTCGTCTATGCGAATATTAATTCCTTCCAGAGGTAGGGTGTCTGGACCTTGGTTCTTGCTTGAAGAAATGACTCTGAAAATTGCACAGGCGAGACTTTCATCCACAGCACTGTTGATCATAAACCGACGAATGTGACCATCGCGGTTGCGAAAGTATCCGCCCAGGTCTTGGAAGGAAAGGTGGTTGTCGAGTCTATCCCAAGAAGTATGTGTCGAGGACATAGCTTGAGGAGGGTCACCCCATCCTCCCCAGCTGGGGGAATAATTTATAACATGTGTCTCTTCACCTCCGTTTAGCGAGGGATCGTATGCGGCAAGATACAAGGTCAGGTATTTCAGACGATTGATAGTACCCAGCGCTCGATAGGAAGCGACCTCCGAGGCGTCTCCTTGGGATCTCTGGATTTTGCAAGCTAGTTCTTCAAGGAGCGGGCACTCTCGGGCGATTATTTTTATTGCAGGCTCTGTCAGACAGCGTTGGTGATGGCGGTGCTCGTAGAGGAGAGCTAGTCTTCGCAATCGTGGTCCGTGATGTTCCACAATAGATTCCACGGGAAGAAGTGAGTGCCATCCTTCAATATCAAGCTCTTCCAACGGTGGAAGAGTACAAAGAAATTGTCTCGCAATGTCGTAAAAATCAGCTGGCTGTTCGCGTTGCTTCATGCAAATTACTAGCCTGCGGAGCGATGGAAATGAATATTCTCGAGACCAGAGGCTAAGTGCCCTCTTGTTTACCCCTGCTTCTACCACCAGACTTTCGAGGACAGAAAAATCTGTATGGTGTTTCCACATTCCTAGTGTTGACCATAGATCGATAATTTGAATATGCGTCAATTCACACATTGAGGTTGGAGGTCTGTTCAGTTCAGACTTTGCAGGCCATGGAAGGCTGATGGGCGAACCCGCACTGGTTCCTGTGATCCAGGGCTGGGTATTACCAGCATTGTATACCTCTTTTAGATTCGGGGCCAGTCGTAGCCAAAGTAGATTATAGTACTCGGTGTCCGGAGCTTCGATATCAATGTCCTGAGGGTTCGAGGGGCGAGTCCAACTAGTGACCTGCCAGATGAGCACGACACTGTACAACAAAGGGGACGTTAACATTTGAAGAATAGGCAGATGACAGATAGTGTTCAATCGGAGTGAATGATGCCGAAGCCTACACCTAGGCTGGAATTCCTCCAGAGCCTCAAGAAGACGGCGGGGAAACGGTTCAGCGCATAGCCATACCAAATCTTTCAACTGGGTTAATTTCTGGATCAATGTAGCAACCGGCTCCCAGATCGATGAATTGGAGTTGGTCACAGTTCCTGGCCGATTAGAAGAGCGTCGTTGAAGCTCTCCCTCACGCCACACAGGCCGGTATCGGCGATCGTGTTGATAAGACAAGTTTTCGTAAAATGGCGTGTATGGCTTGCCAGGCATATCGCTTCTCAAATCCTCTATAGTATGTGAATGCGAGAAAGAATTGTCTTTGCATGAATCGCAGCAATAATCGTCGATCACAAGTCGACGAACGAGCGCCATCGTTCCTTTCTGTTCGAGCTTTCGAACATAGTTGTTGACTTCTTTAGTGAATCCATGGCTGTCCTGGACCGAGTTCTCCGCGATGACGCTGATATATGCGTCATGAAAGAGGAGATTGTTCACCAAGGGCTTGCACCAACGAAAAATGGCTTTGTTGACGAGGGCGAGGCTTACGAGGCTCGGCGGATCGTACGTCGCGAGGTGCGATGTCACCAGCTCAAGTACCTCTGCTGGAAGAGCTTCGATCGACATTTTGATTTTGCTGTAGCTTTGTCGTTTATAGCATGGATCGCAATCAGTTTCGCCATCAACTCACAGAGATCCTTTTTCGAACCCTGTCATGAGCTAACCTATAAAGAGGGCTCGAGAAAGAATATCTGTGTGTGAATGGTGAATCTGAATTCGATCCGTCCTGTATGGAACTTGAAAGTGAGATTTCAAGGTGTGATGGGTGCTAAGTCCTGCAGTTGGGCCAGGTATCTGCCATCGTTGGCCCCTGTCATCCGTCGTGGTAGAAATTGGGGGCCATTTGTTTTAATTTTCATTTGGTCAAGAAGAGGGACTAAAAGAGAGACTAAATTCTGATATAATAGTTGCGTGTACCTACCACATATACTGGAGGTTTTTTTCGTGAAAGTTGTTACTATCTATATCTGTGCGAAATAAAAAGGGCGGCAAACGACATCCGCAAAAGGGGGCCAAAATATTGATAGCTGCGGTGGTTTGGCCCGGTTAGAGTCAACAATTTGCCTCTCTTCAAGCGGAGTGTGTTCTTGTAATAAAATTCTAGCTCAGAAATGACCTAGAAAGTTAGACATAATGAGTGAATACTTCCCTTACTTAGATAATAAGACGGCAGTTGATTTACCTTCCTCCGAAAAGATTTTCGCGTTAGATTTCCCCGTGCAAAAAGACCAGACGGCGGCGGACCGAGAAGATATATCATTTCGGCAAGATGCGCTCGACTGCGTTAAGCCTGAAAATCTGGATCTTGGCCGGTGAACAAGGGCCCGCCTTCGACAATGTTCCAAATCTATAACGTAAGTCTAAGAACTTTTGCAGTAGTATTATCGGACTAGTCTTACTATGCATCCCACACTTCATATATCAACACTAGATATGTCATAGAACTTCCAAAATTATTTCAGGTGCTCGATAGACATCAAGTTGAATGCCTTCTGAGTGATATTTTGTCTCTAAGTACGAGTAAGCCCAAGTCGCATAGTACCAGAGCAACTAATTGCTTGAGCATTTTAATTTCCCTGGAGGCGTAAATTGTCCCCATCTAGCTCCTTCCTACGACAGGGGTCCTAAAGCTCATTCTCATCAAAATCACTAAGAAGCGAATCACCGGCGATCCCAAACATATATTGTCGGCCTTGATGTCTAATGGCATGCCTAAGGAACTGAAATTACAGAAGCAGAAGGCCGAATAGAAGCACGTACTCTTATGTATATTCTTGCATTCTGTATGTAGATTGTCAAGTGCCAAAAACAAACGGTGAAGCACAATAACCAAAATTAGTGTAGACAGTCTCCGTACCGGGTTGCGGAATAGAAAAGCCAACACGCTCTCCCATAATAGAGGATGTACGAGGCATCGATGTTTGTCTCCAGGTCCGTCAGCATCAAACGAGTCGACCAACGATCTGACATATGTATGGCCTAATTGTTTTGTGAGACTCCTTCTATGCGGTTGTATATGTTGAAAATAGACTTATTGAAGATCTTAAGAGTAACGTAATGACGGCAGCTGTGGTTTTGGTTAGCGAGTGGAGGCAGGATAGTCCTAAATATAGATTCCATGGGTGTCTCGCTCCCCTGTCCCATGTAAGCCACACAGTTAAGCTAGCTCCAAATGCTGGCTTTCCAACGACTTGATACCGATTCTCAATGATTCCTCCTATTTGAGTAGGGTAGAACCGGGATGCAACATAATCTGGGATGATCTCCTCTTCAATTGCCTAGCTTGCATGTATCCGGATCAAAATTCGGATTCGAGAAATTAAGTGGCGTCCATCTTCATCCGGGCAGAGGTAAGGACAGTAGAAAAGACATCGACATATTCTAAGGTGAGCGGAAGCAGGTTTATTACACAGGATTATGGAATAAAACCAGGGTTTGAAAGCTGGTAATATCGGGACAATAATGTAAGATGATAGCAGATGCGCAGCTGGCGCTGCCAGATTCAGATGTACTCTCGTGCGCCCCAAACTTTTGATAGGCAAAGGAATGAGTAGTGTTGTTGACTGAAGTGATTCTCCCAAACGGGAAGGTCTACTTATCTATCTGGTGGCGGTGAACGCTGACACCTCAGGCATCCCGCAGAGGTTGAAAATCACCCGTTGCTACAACGCTCAACCACGACGGACTCGCAATCACCGAGGCAGTCAAGATGCCTCCGCCTCCAATCCCCCAATTCCTCCTCCCGCGAGGTCTACCATCTATGCGTGTCCTGCGAACCCTGCAACAACGCCAACAACATGGGATCATCAACACACCCAGTTCGCGCGCCTTCACCTCCACTCGACACACCCTCGCCAAATCCAAGAACCAGGAACAGGACAAGAACCGCACCCTCGGTCAGCCCGACAAATTCCGCCCGCCATCCCATCCCCAGCGCCGCGTCGTCAATCCCTCCTCGCGATCCGGCCAACCCATCAACTATGGACCCCGACTCACAGCCGAGGAGCGCGAGGCCCAGAACAAAAAACAGTACCCGAACATGTTCCCGCCGGAGGGGACGGTAATGTTCAAGTTTCTGACAAGCCGGTGGATTCATATCTGGATTGCCATGGTAAATCCCTGCCTCCATACATGATCCATAATCGGTTTGATATACTAACCATCTGCAATGAATAGGGCACCCTCACAGCCTTGGCCACTTTCACCTTCACCACCAACTTCAAGGCAAACTCGCCCTTCGCGCATCTCCTCCCGCCCTGGTCCAACCTGCTGCCCCACCCGATCGATACAGTCTCGCAGGCGTTCTCGGTGTACCGCATGCATGTGCAGCATGAGTCGATGCGTGTGCGCGAGCAGCGGCATCGCCGCATTGACGATGCAGAGAAGAGGCGCCAGTACCGGGTGGCGCATGGGTTGGAGGAGCCAACTGAGAAAGACCGTGAGGGTGACGGCGAGGGTGCGGCGAAAGATGATCAGTCGCCTATTGCTGTAGAGAAGAGCTCGGCGGAGTATGTTGATTGGGAGGGGAATAAGAAGCCTGCTAAGAAGTGGTTGGGGATTTGGTGAGTTCCTCGGTTCTAGGAGAGCTTGTGCATATACCGCCAGTCCATCTTGTTTGTATATTAGATCGTTAGAAGGAGCTTTTGTGTATTCCCTGAAAACCTAGACTCCGATATGCTCATAAAACACGGCATTCCATGCATCTCCCTCCTCATATTCATTCAACTTGGACACCCTCCAATCCCTCCAGAACCTCTTCGCCTACGCCACCCTTCTTAAGGACTGTTTTGACCATCTGCGCAATAACGCTGCGCTTGACACCACCTCGTCGCGGACGCCAGACACCGGGAACCTCCTCCTCGCCGGTAGCAGGATTCAAAACGGCCACATCTTCCGTCGGCGCCGTAGCACCGAGCGCATTCACATTCTCTGAGTTCGGGACGCCAGGCTGCGTCAATCGCGAGGGCGGATCGATGGTACGGATAGAAAGGAGTTTCAGGTTCTTGTCGCCGCCGTCACGGGCAACCGAAATAGCCAGCACGGCGTCCGCGACAGCGATCTCTTCACGGCTGGGATCAAAAATGGTGTTCTCGCCTACTGAGATCACAAGCAGGGTAATCGGTGGGCGGACTTGAGGCACTGATGAACCCAATTTCGAGGTGGAGTTCGTCGTCCCCCGAGGGTACAGGTGCTCTGCGACAGCCCAGTCGTCATCGAAAAATGGGTCCTCTTCGCCTTGGGACTTGAGTTTTGGGAGTTTTGTGGAGAGAAGTGCGAGGTGAGTTGTGAGTGATAGGAGGGGGAGAGGGTATGACAAGGGCTGGGAGAGAAGAAGAACCTATGTAGAGTATTGTCAGCAAAGTTCCAGACCAGGACGTCAAAGGATAGACTTACATCGATGTACAACCTCCAATGCCACCGCATATTGATAACCAGTCTCCCTTTCAGCCCTCCGGCCATCTCATCACCGGAGTCATTTCCACTGGCGACAGAACCCACAAGCGACTCGCGCATCATCTCCGACAGAAAGACCGGCAAGGCATCATCATCCCGGAACCCGGGGATCTCAATAGACACCTGAACCCAAGATCCATGGCCCGCAACAGCCGCCGATCCAGTTCCCTCACTGTCGTCGCGACCTTCCTTGGCCACGAAATCCCCCTGCTGCTGTGAAAGATTGCTTGCGTCGAGTGTATCTGCCGAGAGAACCGTCTTCTCGACCTCAGCCTTGACGCCCACGACGGCCTGCGTCCCGTCCGCGAACCCGATGCGCGCGCTCCCGTTTGTGCCCGGGAGGATATCCGGTTCGGCTGTCAAGGGCCGGAATTGTGTTGGGGAGCGCCCGTCTGGTCGGATTGGGTTTTGCGGGAGGGAGAGAGAGGTGTAGAGGTAGGAGAGCTCGGCGGGGGAGAGATGCGGGGTTTGAGAGGCCGATGAGGCCTTTTGTTGTGCGGCCATGACAATGTGAAGGTAAAAGGTGCAGTAGGTGGTAAATAACCCGTGCAGCAGCACTTCAATTGGAGTAGTATCGCAGAGAAGTTCAGATGCTCCATTGGGAAATCTTGATATGCACGGATAATTGTTGTTCCGGTGCCGAACTACGAGATAAGCGGATTATCACAGCAACCTGTCTGTCCACCGAGCGAGGCGAGGGTCATGACGTGTATCATGATGTTATAAATGAGGCGTCGGATCAATAATTACTTCATTTACCCCTACCCTTAGTTACCCCTATCATATACACGTCTCCCAAGTCAGACTGTTAGTTATTCTCAGGTCACTGAGAATGTTTGTTCAAGAGCAGAGTGGAAGAAGTTGGAATCAATAAATATTATGAATATCAAAGTATGTATAAGTAGGTACGGGTAGGTATGATATATGTCCCTGACCATCATCGCGATGAAGTCAGAATCGGGAGGAGAATATTATATTACAACAAAAAGTAATAGAACGGACTGAACCCAGCCAGTCCTTCTTGCGGTGAGTGTACTGTAGGAGATAAACAAGACAAGACAAGACAGTGGTGATGATGATGTTGATGATGCAAAGAGAGCGGCAAGCAGGCCAAACGCCAGAGGTAGGTGTACATCGAAAAAGTAAGTAAGGAAAGAGGCGGATGCCTAGGCAATGTACAGGACGAGACAAAGAACAGTGGAAAGTGTATGGACAAATGAAAAAACAGCTTGTGTATATGGAAGTGGTGACCAAAAAAGGAAACGGTGGTGTATAGTGCGGCTGGCGCTGTGGTATCAATGGTGAAAGAAAGAAAAAGAAATGGGTATGTGCCAAACGCAGATCACGGGCGGGAAAAATGACTCCAGGTAAATCCGGGCAAAAATGTGTCTATAAAAGGGAAGAAAAACCTTGAAGGGGTATGAAGAAGAAGTGGCAAAAAAAGACCGAATAAACCCCATTCCCCATGGATATAAGAAAACCGGAAGACTTTGGTGAGAGAGAAAAAGACCGAAATCCATACGCCGAGAACGCGGTTCGTTTTTTGCGCAATATCGCCAGGTTGTTTTTCTCCGGTTGGAAGACCGAAGTATGTGCGTGGAAAGGTGGATAGAGAATGGTGGTTTCCGCTTCTTAGATGAAGTTGGATTCTGAAGTGAAGTAGTGTGAGGTGGGAGCCTTTTTGGTCCACTCCGCCTCCTCATAGGGAGGCGTGGGCCATTGGCGGCTCGACATCGAGTCCATCTTGCTGGCGGTAGACTTGCAAGGCGTCGAAGTGTTGGTGTCGAACGAGGACGATCCGTCCTTGGCCGTCGGTGAAGGGGTAGGGTATGGGCTTGGGAGCGGACGGTTCTTGTCATACCGGTGCGCAGTGGTCGGGTCGACGGCCATGGACTGGGTCTGTGCAAGACGCCTGGCTGCCTTGCTGGCCGAGTGCAGCACCTCGTCCAGAAGCTCATCTTCTTCCTCGGGGGTCTCGTAGCGGTGAACGGGGTGCGTCGACATCTGCAGAGCACGGCGGGTCCGGCTTGAGATCGGGCCACCGGTCGCGCTGGTAGTCTGAGGCATTGATTGGCGCTTGATGAGGTTGCCCTCTCCGCCAGAGTTCAATTGTACTGGGACATTGCCGGGCGAGGACGAGTCCAGAGAGTATTTCACGCCCTGAAGAGCCTTGTCCAGCTCGCTGAAGTCTGATGGCTTGGCGTCGCCGGGGTTGGCTCCGTCCAATGCCATGGATGAGCGGTTCGACCACGGGATGCAGCCTGCGTTGGCTTCGACGTCGTCAGGAACAGCGGCGACCTGGTTGCGGCCTGATAACCGGCGCGCGCGTTTGCGCAGATGGGAGAAGAAGCTTTCCTTGGTGCTCGAGGTGTTGCCCGAGCCGATCAGCATCCTCTCGGCCTCCTGGCGGTGGATATCGGCGTAATGGTTGCCATTGGAATTGACCGACAGTTGACGACCAATCTTTTTGCTCTTGCTGGCATCTTGTTCTGTCGATTTTGATGCTTTGGTCTGAGCGACCGTCGAGTGGGTCGCCTGCGCCGTGACGGCGTTGGACAGAGGAGACACCGGCCGGATAGAAGGCAGGATGGGCATCGGGGCACCGTTGGTCCACGTGGCCCGCTTGGTGTTTGGTGGCCGCGCCTTTGCGGGTTGCAGATCAGGCACGGTATTGTGCGACACAGCGGGCGGCCGAGACGGACTGTCGTTCTCGATGGTCGGTGCAGGACTATCCGAGCGACCAATCAAGGATCTCCGGAACCATGACGGCTTTGATGAGAGCGTGGGGGAATCGCAGGGGTCCCGCGCCGGGGACCTCAAGACCTTGTCAGAGTGCTTCCGGCCCAGCAACCGCGAGGAAGTAGACGACTTGGGGCGTAGCGGGTCGACCGCATCGGCAAAGTACTCGTGGTTCAATGCCTGGGTAGACGTTGGCCGGGCCTTGGGGTCCCACATGAGACACCAGGTAACGAATTCGCTAAGGGCAGTCGGCCACTGGGGCGCTTGGAGCACGCTCTCCATGGGATGAGGGGCCATCTTGGGGAAGGTAAAGCCCAGCTTGTGGGCCAGGCGCGAACCCTCACGCCATTCACCGCCACCAATCTTCGCGCCGGACTTGCTATACCAGTTCCCGGGGCTACCCATGATCTCACAGACGCGCCAGACTTGGTCCACCTCGTTGCCACCAGGGAAAAGAGGTTTGAGGGTAGCAATCTCAACCGCCATGGCACCGATGGCCCACATATCCACTGGCGCCGAGTACTCCCCGGCGCGCAGAAGAACTTCAGGTGCCCGGTACCATCGTGTCGAGACGTAGGTGGTGTAAGGCTGTTTGGAGTGAGTTTCACGAGCAAGACCAAAATCGGCAATCTTCACGGAGTAGGTCGGAGGAGTGGACGGCGGAGTGACCAGGTTGGAATAGCGGCTAAAAGCCGAGTCATTCGGAGCAGAAGTGGACACGAGGATGTTTTCGGGCTTGATGTCTCGATGGAAGAAGTGGTGTGCGTGGATGTGGTCTAGTCCCGACAGGATCTGGTAGAGGATGCTCTTGACATGTTTGCTTTCGAAGTACTTGTGGTCGCGGGCCTTCATCAATTGGTAGAGGTTGCCGTCCATGTACTCCATGCAAATGTGCAGTTTGCGGGAAAGCGGGTCGAGGAAGATATCGAGGGCAGGCACCAAGTGAGCGTGCACGGGTAATGTGCGCAAGAAGATGACTTCGCGGAGTTCGAGGCATGGCGACAGCGAGTCGAATGTCTTCTTCATTGTTTTGATCGCGACCTATCGACAGCGGGTCAGTGGCCATTTCGCCCCACACCCTCACCCAACATCGTGTCTCTTACCATCGTGCCTCTCCGCGCGATATGAGCGCCTGCAGTGCGCACACGTGCGACGGCAACGCTACCGAAACTGCCATCACCAACCTCCTTGATCACCTCGAAGCGGTCTTCGAGCGTAGCCATTGAGGCCTGAGCGCCCCGGGCGGGCGACTCGTATGTGACAGTCATGGTGTGGTTTGCGGTCTGCCAGCAGATCGAAGAGTGTGTATGTGTGTAGTGCGGGAGGGAGGGAGAGAGGGAGAAAAGGGAGGCTGGTCTGCAGTCAGTCTTTGCCTGCAGGTCCCGTGACGAGAACAGAAGTATAGGCGCTCACCCTTGTTGGGGTTCCCAGGGGTGTGTGTATTAATAGTAATTGGCACCGGTGCTCATTCTCTGGGGAGTCGGGAATAAAGAGACTGCTCCCATTTGACGGTTCTTTAAGGAGTGACGAAGTAGTTGGGAGAGTCTTGGGGGTGGGTGGAGGGAGGATGGGATCGGGAGGGAGAGAGAAGTCGCAGAGGGAGGGGGGGGGGGGGGAGGTAGGTCATGTATTCTTCGTTCGTCGATCGAGAAGAGACGACAAGCCCCTGACCGTCGCTGACAGCTTCGAAGTGTTGGTGGAGACTGGTAATTTACGTGGATCGTACCTGTCGAACGGGAGAACCCGCGCCACCCAATGGATCCCCGAGTCTGGTTTTGCCCCTTTGTTTGGGTCGAGTGGTGTCTGGGGCGAAAGACGAAGATTCGGCGCAGAGGTCGTGGAGAGGGATCTTTTTATCATCCATGGAGTTCTGACCGATGGGAACCTCAACTAATGCCTCCGGAGGATGTGTGGTTCGGGAGTTGGGCAGCACCGGGTACCGCAGGGCACACTTAGGGCAAGCCGCGTCTTTGCTGGCCTTTGGATCGGTCAGTCGGTGCAGGGACCATCCCTCCAGGAGGAGGGCATGGTGCTACGGAGGATGGACCATGGAGCTATCCCCGTTCCCATCTACAAATCGCCCGGGAGAAATGACAGATGCGTTCGCATCCCCAGATGTATCCGAGTGGCTGGGACTCGCATCTGATGCATTCGCCAACCCCCAGTGTGTGTGAGAACGATCATAAATACCAGTCATGATCATGACCATGTACGGACCTGGTAAATACAACCATGCAAAACGTCAGACCCGACGAACCCTGGGGCGACCGTTTGGCCCGCAAGGATCTTGCCCAGCCTAGCTAGCCCCGTGAAGCAGATGCTACACTCTCATTATTCTCCCTCAGCGGTGTCCGAGCTACGTAATGTCCTCCTAGCCGAATGATCCCTCTACCTCAAACCCTCGAGGTATGATTCTGTCTACTCCCTACCCGCGCGGACCTCACAACAATTACGCTGTGGATACCCACTCAAGGACCGTACCGACTATAGTCATAGTGGGACGGGGACTTACTCGAAAAGGCAAGAATCCAGCCAGACCTCTCCACTACTCTTAGCTCCAACCCAGTCCTTGGGCATCAGGAACAGCGCGGAACGGGGCGAAACAAATGATCAGAACGGCGCGTGGACGTATCGAGCGTCACAAATATGGACGCGTTGAATATTGACTCGGGATCAATACCGCTAACCTGGAATTGGGCAAGTCTCCCTCCCCTGTTCCGTCCCGCCGGCTCGACGGCCTGGACTCTACTCTCCACTTCCTCCCAACGCGGTGGAGATCCGCCGTTCCCCGAAAGGAAGAAGAGTGGGCGACGGGGTGGGCAGCGGTCCAGGGGGCAAACCCGAGCGCTGATCGCTAAACTCACTCACTACTGGCCACGGCACTATTTAATTAATTAAGAGACCGTTCCCAGAGCCTCGGGAGGCGCCGTTGTGTTCCTTCGGCTTTCCAGAAGGGCTTCCGCGGCCAATGCGGTCTAATCTGGGATCATTAACCTCATCCTGAGCCGTGGCCACATTTTTGAGTACACGAGTTGGTCTGATCATCTTTTCCCCGTCATGACACTCCCGTCTGTTTCTTTGTTCTCTCTCCCCACTAGATGCGTGGTCCGTCCCGCTACTAGTTACCCCTGTTAGGATGCCGGTGTCCATACATACACCGCTGGACAATTGGACCGACTCCATACCTCCATGCGGACTAACCTAGCTCGTGGGCAATAGGCCCACAGTACACGCCGAGCACCCGCCCCTTATTATGTAAATCCAGAAGGAGCCTAAGTGATGGCCTCGTGCGCCTGCACCCGCCCCCTGGGAATGGTTCGGGTAGATCAGGGTAGTTTCCGGCGGTCCGCACGAGGGATGAAGAGATGGATTGTCACTGCAGTAACCGTCCTCAAGCTTTCACTAATCCGGAAGGTCAATTTCGGAGAATTTCCCCTTGGCGGCGCGGCGCTGGGGCTTCGTAATCTCTGGTTGCTTCGGAAATGGACCGTCCTGCGCCATCATCTATTTGGGGGTGTGGCTGTTAGAGACAAACTGTGCAAGGAATTGCAACTGGGGACGCTGCGAGTTGGGTCATTGGAATCTTTGTCTTTGTGTTCTGTTGGACTGGCAGAGGGTATGCTCAACCATGCTAGCCCTGCGGGAGTGGAGTACTGCTCTGAATTGCAAACACACTTGCCTCTCAAAAATGAGATATAATATTCTATGACGGAGTAGTAATCTGATCATGAGCGTGCTATACTGCCTAGTGGTCTATATTTGGCTGCCACTTACGGGTATCGAGTGCAGGCCGAACCGGCCAGTCGTGGTGCATGGAGATATATCTGATCTCTGAAACCGACCGACTGGCAGGCTTTTCTTTACCAACATGCACCACAGGGTTTTTCGTTATTCAAATTGTATGGAGAATCGCTATTTTGAAGATCCAGTATTGCTATTGCCAGCTTTCTACTATATTCAACACCCATATCCATGGAGCTGCTCTATAGCGTGTGTTTGGCAAGCGCCAGTGACCTATATACTCGGCCACTGCCATTGACTCGCACGCAGACACATCCAACTCGATCTCTTTATTGTTTGTCACAACATAAACACTCCGGCCATATCTCCTCTCTTCTCTCACTCCTTCCTCCTCCTTCCCACGCCCACCTCTTCCGACAGAACCGTCATCTCTCCTCTCTCTTTCCTCCTCGCGACCCCCAATATCGCCTGACAGAACCATCCACCCGATCTACCCTTTGCTGAACCATCAACATAATATGCCCCGAAAGTACACTCCGTACTCGGGTGGCTGGAGCGCCTCGCTGCAGCGCGAGTAAGTCACTCATTTCCCATGAACCCTAGGCATTCTGACCCAGACATCCACAGGGTGGAAGCCGTTAAGCTGCCTCCCGAGTAAGTCCTCCTCTATCATCTCGAGATCCTTCACGCTCACCATCACCAGGATCATGTGTACAATTTGTAAACAGCCCTGCCCGCAAGAAACCTTTTCAAAGAGTCAACTCCTCGCCCTGCGCAACGCCGTGGCGTCCCAGGGCTACCAGTTCTTAAACCTGCAGGATATTGCCAAATGTACCCCCTGCGCCAGTTCTGTGATTTGCGAGCGCAAGTGCCACCTCTGTGGTCGCTTCCAGGGCATTGACGACTTCTCCCGGAACCAGCGGACGCGCGAACACCCAGTATGTTGCTTGAAAAAAAACCATGTCTCTCGATTTGCTAATCCGGGTTAGATCTGTTTCCGTTGCATGAACTTCAGCCATGCAGATGAAGTTGAGACCCTCGAAGCTGCCATCGATTCCGCGCCGCAGTGTGACAGTGCCACCGACGACCCGCACTCCAGAAATCAGAGTCTGTTGGAGGAGAACACTGTATGTGGTGGCTTTCAGACCATCTACCCAGGCTAATCATGACATAGGACTATGATGACAACAGGTCCATGGCCCTCGTGCTGCAGGGCAGCAACCGCAGCATCCAGGCTACCGAGACGGGGACTACCTATTCGGAGGGGTCGAAGGAGAACTACACCAGCAAAGCAGGGTTTGCGCGGATCAAGGTGAATCCCACAATTATGGTTCTGTGGCCAGATAATCATTCGATCATAGGCCTACAAACCCCCCAAGGAGGAGCGCGCACCAGTGCCCGAGCCGGAGTGGTCGGATTCCCCAGGGCATGGAGGAGGATAGGGATGATGCGCTGGAGACTTCGCTGAAGGCGTTTGACTATCTTTGAACCTGTCTTTTCAAGCGTACCTTTCTTCTGCTCCTCTCATTCGCTTAGTTCTACATGGCAATCTATTTTCACATCATAACAAAGGATCCATGGGTATGACATCGGTGGTGCCCGTGGTCTCCACCGGAACCAGACAATATAGATTGCTGTCTTCGTCGGGAGCCACTGAGAGCCAGTCGGGCCACTGTTGATCCCAGGCCATGATGATGAATCGGGGTGCCACCGAGTGACGTCCTTTTGCAAGGTTGTTTGATCGACTTGACCCCACAGCCCCTCTTCTTCTTTCTTTTCTACTTCTCCGTTTCTTTCCTACAGTCTCATCGTGTTCCAAGCCATGGCATACGATGAGCCCCCCGATCCATACCAGGACCACCACCCTCCCTATCCCTCGCAGGATGCCCCCGATCGAATCGACATGCCCCATCCGCAGGTGCCGCCGCCCGCCGCCCCGCACCCCGGCAGCATCAACGAGGCCGTCAGCTCCGCCGTTCACCAGGCCGACACCTCATCCTACCTGTCCCCGGAGATTCTGACCCAAATCACAGCGACTGTGATCCAGCAACTCAAAGCCACTGGCCTGGAAAACATCCAAACATCCCCTTCTCGATCGCAGTCCCAACCGCCGCCGCCACTGCCACAGCAGCAGCAGCCACCACCACCACCACCACCAGTATGGCCGTCTGCAGAGCCGACCTCGCTACGCACACAGGCAGATCCACCTCATTCGACGGCTTCGCCGCAAGTCCATCATAACTATGCCGACATGCAGTACAACCCCTACCCACCACCATCGGGATATGCGAGCGACGTCCGTCCCAGCCCTAAGCCGTCGCCCGATCCTGTAGCAAATCGACGCAACTCGGTTTCCAGCCAGAGCAGTGCGCGTAGCGCGAAGACGGATTATCGGCCGAAACCGCCCGACAGGGACGCGACTGCCATCGAGATGACAACGCTTGAGAAAATCTGGGGGAAATTGTTTGAGGATGGGAAGCCGACGAAGAGATTGGGACAGTTTTTGAGGGGGATTGCTATGCATTTGGTGCGTGGTTTTCTTCCCTTCATTGAAGAGTGTGGCTAACGTGGTACAGATCGAGGACTATCCACCCGGGAATACTCTTGTTGTTGTCCCGGACAAGTTGCAGAAATTCTACAAAGACACTCATGTCTCGTGGGATCCTTATCCGTGGCAGGGTATGTCGACCAACCGTTCCGTCAAGGAAGACACTAACGGGGTTCAGACATTTTCGATGACCGCACATCCTCCATCTCACGACTGTTTCGTGTAGTCCAAGCAGAGCACTTTCTGGTGCAGGCGCCAAACAAATTCAACGAACGACCCGATATCCCAGGCCTCACACCAAGGGGATTCGAGAAATGGGTTACCCTCATGATCCAAGCCAACCCCGATCGCGAGTACGAGCGCCTCCAAAAGGCTGTGCTGAACATGCCCATCAACAACCCGGACGACAAGAAAGAACGCTTCCCCAAAGAAATCCCGCGCCAGCTCTTCCCCAAGGTGGGTAATTTGGAGCTCCGAGAAGAGACTGAGGAATACATCATGAAGCACTGCGGCGTCGACCTGCCTCATATCACGGACGAAGAATGGTCCAAGGCTGCCTCCAAGTCGTCTCCCACCCCAACCCCAGCGTCTGCACCCTCTATGGAACGAATGCCATCATACGAACGAGGCCGCCCCCCGCCCTCCGCATCATCATCCTCCGCCGTCCTCGACGACGAAGATGAAACTATCTCCCCGGCCCCGATCGAACGCGAACGAAAGCCCTACAGCGTCCAGCCGGGCAGCGGAAAAGTCTACGACGAATTCCAATCCCCGCGCAACTCCACGGGTTCCTTCTCGACGAGCTCTCGCCCAGACACGATGGGCCGATCCGAGCTGTATGATCGAGACCGAGACCGAGACCGAGACCCGCTCTACGCGCGCTCGGGCTCCGTCCAAACCCAGCCCCCTTCCGCACACCGGCTCTCAACCCACCACCGCCGCTCCCGCAGTTCTTCTCGCAGTGTCAACCCTCCCAGTGAGTATCGTCACTCGGAGGGTGACCTCCTCGGCCGGGAGGGTCATATCCCCCGCTACGGCGGCGTCTCCGCCGGAGGAGATATCTACTCGGAATCGCCGTCGTCGACTCTCCCGTTTGACTCGGGGGCTCATTCCAGAGATCATTTGTCCTCACACCGTGGAAGCCGTGCTGGCGAAGAGGAGTACTACCGCGGTATGCTCGGTGGGCAGGGCGGCGGGCCGGTTCATGAGAGATATTATCGTTAGCATTTTTTTTTTGAGCATTGCGAGCACTGCGTATCTGCTTAGCGTTTTGTGCTCTGTTGCATGCATGATGATATCCTTTCTTTTAGCGCTTGATTTCTTTGGCCATGAAGTTATGCTTACAATAATGGGGGTTTCCTTCTCTTTTTCCATTCAGAATACAAAAAGTTTAATGCGTTCATGATATGGTATGATATAAATACAACATCCAAGTCAGAGACTTCCATCCCTCTGTTGCCTCATCTCCCCCATAGCCCTTCCTCCTTCAACCCTAAGCACACCGGCCTCTTGCGCCCTCCTCCTCTCCTCCTTCTCATACCGTCTCGCAATAAGCCTCTGATCCCTCTCCTCGCGCTCTTTGCGCTTCCTAGCACGCTTGTCAGCACGCCGCTTCTCCTCCCCGATCTTCATCCCATCGTGTTCCGCTTCGATGCGTAACCCTTCAATCTCGGAATCGAGCAGAACCCACGGCTTGGATAGGACTTCGACGAGGAACCGCAACCGCGAGTCCAGGAATTCCATCTCCGCGTTCGTGTCGCGGATTAGCTCGTACCGCTCAAGGTTCAGTTGCATCCGTGATCGGAATTGCGAGAGCGTGCCTTTTACTCGGACGCTTGTGCCCGGGGTGAGAGTTGTGATGTCTAGTTCTGTGCGTTCTGTTGCGGAGATATGTGTTGTTGGTGTTACAGTAGATGGGTATTTTGTTGTAGAGGAAGCTGCCTGTGCTGCCGCAGCGGTAGCGCTGCTCTTTTCGGGCTCTGCTTGCAGAACGGCGACGTCGATGGTGGCCCCGCTGCTGTCGTCCAGCGTTAGGATCGTGCGCCGCGTAATCTCTGTGCGGGCGACGATGAGCCCGACGAAGCTGACGAAGCGGATAGGGTGGTTATTGTAGAAGAAGATGTTTTGACCTGCGGAATATGTTAGCTTTTCAGTTGAGCAGATGCATGGGAAGCCATGGAGAAATAATCGAGTTATGTGTTCAGGTCAATGATATGACAAAAGAACAGATGTATATAAAGATGTAACAGGCAGGAATATGCAAACCAATTCATTTTGGAAATATAGTAGGCTAGAACTCACCCTCAAATCCGGGCTGTCTCCTTAAACGATGCACGTCGACAGCCGCCATCTTCACCCAGGCGAAGTGGGTTGGCGACGCCTTGAAGCAGAATGCGGGGTAGAAGACCAGGCCCGCATTGTTGAGCGTCGCCATCGGGTCATTTTCTGGCTGTTCCTCCGTGGTATACTGTTTGGAGGTGAGGTGAGTTGTGCTGTGATGTGATCATGGACGGCAACGAAGAAGGGACCGCGTCACGTGGGGTCCATGTATATCAACAGGAACATTCGATGGACAAGAAAGTGAGGATAGCATAATAGCTACAGTAGTTAATTCAAGTCGCTGAGGGATCACTGATTGTTTTTATTGATTCGTTAGTTATCTGGCAGTCTTGCGAAGGCTTCGGTCGAAGCCAAGCGCTCCAACTACTCGTTGCATATAGATCGTTTCACCACAGCTATACCCAATAGACTAATTTTCTAATAAATCCTCGTCTCCCCTTCCATCATCCTCTTCTTCGGATTCCTTGGCTGTTCTTCGTGACTCCTCGTCCCTTCACTAGCATCCGCATCCCCCAACGCTGCCCTAATCTCCTCTTCCCGATTGTCATGCCCGGCCACCGCTACCGTCAAGATCTGCTTCTCCAAACCGGAGATATGCTCCCACTCAATCCCTGCCTCAGTCAACAGTCGACACCCCTCGGACTGACCCACAAACGTGCCAGGCTCCTTAACCCCAAAAAACACCTTTTTAATTCCCGGACGACCGGCCGTGCGGGTGTTGATAATGCGCTGCACACACGGTGCATTCCCAGACAGCCGTTTCCCGCACGGCTCCATCGTCACGTACATCACGAGTGCTCGGCCCGGCTCGGCGGGGAGCACTGAGGCGACTTCCTCATCGGGGACGCTGTGCACGGCTGCGTAGTTGGCGAAACAGCATTGCTCGGCGTGCGTATTGCCGGCCAGTTCCATTGTGTAGCCCGTTGATAGGATCTGGTCGTCGGACATGGAGGGGTCGTTGTCTTTGCGGGAGATGAGGAGGGCGCCGACGCGGAAGTTCGTCGGGCGTGGAGGCGACTTTTCGGCTAGGGTGAGGCATTGCCGGATGTAGGGAACGTGGGGGGACGGCATGGTGGGATATTTTGGAGGTGTTGTTGAGAAGAGAGAAGAGGCCGACAGAGCTATAGCCCAGGTAGGCGGGGAGCGATGACGGAATGCGCGCCGCGTCCAAGGCGCGTAACTTGACATTTGACAACTTCTGCTCTCAACCACCACAATGACCAACGCAAAGCCAACCGATGGCTCGGATGGGCACATGCCCGAGGCGGAGGGAAATCTCTACAAAATCCTGGGCGTGGAATCCACAGCCACCCCCGAGGCCATCAAAACCGCCTACAAAAAGAACGCCCTCAGACACCACCCCGGTACGAACCACACACACACGCTTTCCAAAAACCAACTAACTCCTCACAAGACAAGGCCAGCGAAAACACCCGCGATGCAGCACACGCCAAATTCCAACAAATTGCGCTCGCCTACAGCGTCCTCTCCGACGCGCGCCGACGCAAAGTGTACGACCGCACCGGCAGCACGGACGAGGTCTTCGGCGAAGATGGTGACTTCGACTGGATGGATTTCTATCGCGAGCAGCTATCCGCGATGCTGGACACGCGCGCGATCGACGATTTTCGGAAAAAATACAAGGGCTCGGACGAGGAGACGAAAGATATCTTGGCGGCCTACGACACACACGAGGGAGACATGGATGGCGTTTATGACTCGGTCATGCTATCCAATGTGCTTGATGATGATGCTCGTTTCCGGGGCATCATTGACCAAGCCATTGCTGATGGGACAGTGGAGGATTATCCGCGCTACTCCCAGGAAACCGAGAAGAGGAAGGAGCAGCGCGTGAAGCGCGCCAGGAAAGAGGCCAAAGAGGCGGAGAAACTGGCAAAAGAGGTTGAGGAGAATAAGAAGACGAAGAAGAAGGCTGCTGCGTCGAAGAAAGGTCCCGCGGCCGGGGATGATGATCTGCTGGCGATGATCACCAAGCGACAGCAGCAGCGCGGGCAGGGATTCCTGGCGCATCTGGAGGAGAAGTATGGCGCGCCCAATAATGGGAAGAAGCGTGGACCGGCGGATGAGCCGTCTGAGGAAGCATTTGCGGCGATGAACGCGCGGAAGAAGTCTGTCAAGAAGAAATGATGACCATCTTCCACCTCTATCCATGCTCTTTAATCATATTAATCGGTGGGTGATCTAGTAATAGTATCGTATATCGTATGTAGGGTTGTCGCAGCGGAGTACCCAAGGAGGCGGACGCGCCTTCTTGTTCTTGTTTAAATCGTGTCTACTCCGTACTTGTCCTTGTGCCTGTCTTGTTCTTCGACTGGTATCTACATCCACATTCCGCGCGGTGCTTGGCACATGGTCTCCACCCAGCCGGACCCGGCAGCCCACGCGATGTCATACCCTCTCACCGATCATCATCCTCCCTCTTCCTCCTCTTCTTCCTCCTCCTCCAAACCAGAGCGACAACCGCCATCTCTCACTCCTTATAGTCGCTCTCCCGCGCTCAATCCACCTCTCGCGGCCCCCAAACTCCCCAGATCGGGCCTGAGTCGGGCCGTTCACAGTCTGCTGGGTGCCCCGCAGCCCAGCCCAAGCTCGTCGGGCCGTGGAAGCCTCTTTTCCGCCAGTCGTCTGAGTCTCCGGAACACTGTCGAACCACTCGTCTCATCACCTCTGCGCATCAGCTCCTCAATGGCCTCTGCTCCCAGTTCCCCGGAGCGCTCCAGGCGCGAGACCGAGGATGCGCCGCGGCGATCCTTGGATCACCTGCCCAATGACCCCGACCGTCCCGCGTCCATGAGCCATATGCTTGATCTGGACGAAAAGGCAACGTCAAACACGCAACCGATACAGGGTCCGCCGACTCCTAAGAAACGCAAAGACAAAACCCACGGCCGGGGTACCATGGCTGCTGTGATGTTCGGCTTGGAATCCAAGTTCTTGCCTAAGAGCTTCACCCGTGGACGGGATTCGAGCCGGGAACCGTCGAGACGCGGCTCGTCACTGGACTCCAGGTCTGAGTCGTCCACTTCTCGTCGTCCAATGTCTCCCGGTGCCCGGTTCTTCCACGTGGGCTCGTCAAAACCAAGCACAGATCGGAGCAAGCTGATCAACATGGAAGAAGCGCACAATAAATCGGATGAGGCCTTGGCCAAACATACAAACATTCTGCCTGATTATGTGAAACCCTCCGAGCACGAGGAGTCCGGTGAGCGCTTGGCTAAGGATGTGTTTGATCGCGAGAAAAATATGATCGAAAGCAGCGAAGAAGAAGATGAGGGGAGCTCGAGCGAGGAAGAACACATCCCCGAGGGTTCATCGCTGGAAGCAGGCCAAAAGAAAGGCCCCGACCTCAGTGCTATCACCCAGAGCGCCTTTGAAACCCCCAAGGGCGACAAAACACCTGCTGCCTCTGACGAAGAACGTAAGCAAACCTTTGTTATTGAGTGACCCAGCTTACTGACTGGATTTAGAAAAATCTCCCGGGAGGCCGATTGATGAGAAGAAGCCCCGGAAATCCGCGTTAAAAGCCACCGTTCATCCGCAGACCAGCTTTGACATTCAGACTCCGAATACGCAATCGGCAGCCAACACCCCTTACGGCTCAGAAGATGAAGACGAGATGATAGACATCAAGCGAGCTCAGAAGCTCGGCATTTCCATGTCCGCCATTGACAATCTGGTGCCCAACCGATCTATCCGCACGATCGTCCGTGGAGATTATAATGGTCTGCAAGAGGAGGCCGATCATGGCCGCCTCCGCCAACGTAAATACCTAGTCGCCACAGACCTGAGTGAGGAGTCCGTGTACGCACTGGAATGGACCATCGGAACCATTCTTCGCGACGGTGATACCATGTTCGCTCTCTACGTTTTACATGAAGACTCCAATATGTCCTCGGGACAAGTCGGGGAAGGTGCGAAAGCGATTCAGGACGCGAACGCTGTTGTGCGTACCCAGACGAAAGAAGCGACTCAGAACACGGGCGGATCGCGCACAATCCTGGGTCGTCTAGGCCCAGGATCCACTCCGAGGGGCTCAATTGACGTGCGAGCCTCGCCCAAAGCGGAGGCAGAGCGAGTCAAGGCTGTTGAGCAAGTGTCTAACACGTGCGTGAAGCTGTTGCGGAAGACTCTCTTGCAGGTTCGCATCGCCGTGGAGGTTATCCACTGCAAGAACCCCAAGCTTTTGATTACTGAAGCCGTGAGTCTCGGGTCTCATTACTGTAGGATACAGCCCGCTAATTACGATCAGGTTGACGAACTAGAGCCCACCCTCGTCATTGTCGGTGCTCGAGGCCAGAGTGCTTTGAAGGGGTAAGTGTGACACCAATTGACATATCTTAAAAGCTCGATCTCGATCTAACATTCTACAACAGTGTCCTTCTCGGTTCCTTCTCGAACTACCTGCTCTCCAATTCCTCGGTGCCAGTCATGGTCGCACGTCGCAAACTCAAACGACACCATTCCAAGGGCCGGAACAAGACCACCGTGCGCCTATCCAATAACCTTACCACCCCGAAGAGTCTCATCGATGCGAAGGTGGACTGATCTTCTAAGTTTCTTTGCATTTTCACGGGTCATGGGCGGAGGCTGCAGTCTGCCACATTTGCACAGCGGCGCGATCGGAGCATTGGTTTCTTTGTCTTGTCTTGTTTTGTCTTGAGTTTTCCTTTTTTTCCCGCCCTGCTCCTGTATGGATACCCTCAAGTCTGATGTTTTTGTTGTCTCTGGTTGCATTTTCGGGTATACCCCGTCATTTCTATCCTTCTTGTGAACATTTTGGCTTGTCCGGCTGGTGGCATGAAGTGTATGCATTCAATGGGTCGGATTGTACTTTCGTTGCTCTCTCGCTGTCAGGTACGGATTAGAAGAAATATACCATATTCCGAACGTGGTATAGAACTGAGAAGTAATGGGATTGTGCCTAAGCGACACCGTATACAGACATGCAATCGCCTGGATATTATTTTTCATTTCTGTCGATATTAAGCGGTTCCTGAGACGAGGAAGTTCGTATTTACTTCCAGTGCTAGCAGCCGTATATCATTTGAGCACTTGTAGTCCAACCAGTTCTTATCCGGTAATTGGGATATGATGTCACGTGATTTCCACTGTCCACACCGCCCACAGCTGCCCCATCCCGACGACAGCTGGTCGTCCGCCCCCTCTGTCGATAGTTTACTTAACTACGCCTTCACTTCCTCGGGAGATCCAATTCGCCCGCCATGGCCGACTTTGTCGATCCCCGGATGACCTCCATCAAGCCTCGCATCCGCTACAACACCATCGGAGGCATCAACGGTCCGCTGGTCGTCTTGGACAATGTGAGCTGGCCCGCAACCCAGACGGAGATCACGACTTGCTTATCATCGATCAGGTCAAATTCCCTCGTTTCAACGAAATCGTCTCCCTGACTCTCCCGGACGGTACGGAACGATCGGGTCAGGTTCTGGAGGCTAGAGGTAGGTCTTTCCCCCACTCGCCGCTATGTTGCTCGGATTATTCCATTTGCATTACATGACGTTCTGACTTGATATTCCTCTTAAATAGGAAACAGAGCTGTCGTGCAGGTACGCTCCAAGACCGATCCCATCCCGACCCCCTTAATCGCACGAGGTGTTAACGCAGCTGTCGGTGTACTAGGTGTTCGAGGGTACTTCTGGTATTGATGTGAAGAAGGTATATTCTGAAGAACAAAATTGAATATGAGCAAACAACTGACATGGAACCAGACCAAAGTCGAGTTTACCGGCCACAGCTTGAAGCTGGGTGTGTCCGAGGACATGCTGGGTCGAGTCTTCGACGGTTCGGGACGTGCCATCGATAAGGGCCCCAAGGTGCTGGCGGAGGACTACCTGGATATCAACGGCCAGCCCATTAATCCTTACTCTCGAGTATGCGCACCTCCTCGTGAATCTCCGGAAAAGCTAACCCCACTTACCTAGGTCTACCCCGAGGAAATGATTTCCACCGGTATCTCCGCTATCGACACCATGAACTCCATTGCCCGTGGACAAAAGATCCCTATTTTCTCAGCCGCCGGTCTCCCCCACAACGAAATCGCCGCTCAGATCTGTCGTCAAGCCAGTCTGGTCAATCGGCCAACCAAGGACGTGCATGACGGACACGACGATAACTTCTCGATCGTCTTCGCTGCTATGGGTGTCAACATGGAAACCAGTCGATTCTTCACGCGCGACTTTGAAGAGAACGGCAGTATGGAGCGTGTCACTCTGTTCCTCAACTTGGCCAACGACCCTACCATCGAGCGTATCATTACCCCTCGTCTTGCCTTGACAACTGCCGAGTACTACGCCTATCAGCTTGAGAAACATGTTCTGGTCATCATGACGGATTTGTCTGCCTACTGTGATGCTCTGCGTGAGGTGTCCGCCGCCCGAGAAGAAGTTCCCGGTCGTCGTGGTTACCCCGGTTACATGTACACGGATTTGTCGACCATCTACGAGCGTGCAGGACGTGTCCAGGGCCGTAATGGATCGATCACTCAGATTCCTATTCTGACCATGCCTAACGATGGTGAGGTCTTTGCTCTGTTGTCAATGGCTTCTTGCTAATTATTCTAGATATCACGCATCCCATTCCTGACCTTACAGGTTATATTACCGAAGGCCAGATCTTCATTGATCGTCAACTCTACAACAAGGGTGTCTACCCACCGATCAACGTCCTGCCGTCGCTATCACGTCTCATGAAATCTGCCATTGGCGAGGGCCGCACCCGCAAGGACCACTCCGATGTGTCCAATCAGCTGTATGCTAAGTACGCCATTGGTCGTGACGCTGGTGAGTATTTCATTGATTTACATTTCGAATATTACCCTGACACCCCAAATAGCTGCCATGAAAGCCGTCGTTGGTGAAGAGGCCCTCTCCTCCGAAGACAAGCTGTCACTCGAGTTCCTCGACAAATTCGAGCGCACCTTTATCAGCCAGTCTCCCTATGAATCCCGGACCATTTACGAGTCGCTCGATATCGCCTGGAACCTGCTCCGCATCTACCCTAAGGAACTGCTCAACCGTGTTCCCAAGCGTGTGCTGGATGAGTTCTATGCTCGCTCGGCTCGGAAGCTCCCCAGCAAGGACACCCGGGATAACTCGGGTGAGCAGCAGCAGACGTCGGCGCAGCAGAGCGCCAATCTCATTGATGCGTGAATGGGAATGGAAGTTCCAGGGCTGTAGAAGACAGGACAACGCAGCGAGGAGTGGAGCGTTTGCGTGCATTTGGCGCACTTTGTCTCTAGCTGCTTGTGATTGCATATACTTTTTTCTTTCTTTTCGCGTCTGCGGGGCTGTGTCTGTCGCTATGTTTTTTCTTTGGTCGTGTTGACTTCCGGTAAGCCTTATACAACCTATCTATCTTGCAAAAACTAGAGAATTGTACTGCTCTAGAGTAGAAGTTTTTGTTCTCGGGCAACGCTTATATCGCCATTCATAAAACTGTTTTACTCCAACAGCTCAGTCTTCTGTTTCACATCCGGCATCAATTGAGACCATCGGCTCATATACACCCGGCCCTCCTTCATAACCGCCAAGATATGTGTCTCCGGCTTCTCCAGAATCTTGATATCTTCCAGGGGATTCGCATTGAGCACAAGCAAATCAGCTGCAAACCCTTCCTTAATCTGACCCAGAAAACTCTCCTGTCCCATCATTTGAGCCGGGTTGATCGTAGCACTACGCAAAACTTCCAACGGCGAGAGAACCTGAGCCCGAAGCCCGAATTCCAATGACTGTGCTTGCACCAGATGGCCCAGCAGATCAGTCCCAAAGCACATCGTCACGCCCGCATCTGCAGCCAGCCGCAAGGACTGTAGTCCCCGCGCCAGCACCTGGTCGTTCTTCTTCGCCGACTCCGGCGGCAGGAATCCATCCGAGGCATACTTGGCCATTGTCGAATAGGTCACCAAGGTGGGAGTTAGATAAACGCCTTTCTCTGCCATCAGCGCCGCGGTCTCCTCGTCAATCAGATTCCCGTGCTCGATGCCCGTGACTCCATTGCGGATCGCCTGCTGAATAGATGCCGGCGTGTATGCATGGCTGGTTACGTAGGTGTTGGCATTGCGCGCGACGCTAGTAATAGCCCGGATCTCCTCGTCGGTGAACTGGACATGCTCAACCTGATCAGTCGGGCTAGCAACGCCGCCACTGCCCATGATCTTGATAAAGTCCGAGCCTGTGCGCAGCGTGTCACGCGCCCCTTGTAGGCAAGCCGGCACGCCGTCGGCGATGATCCCCGACATAGCAGTTGCATGGCCGCAGCATTGCGGGACACTTGCCTGGTGGCTGCCGCGCATATCGCCATGTCCCCCCGTCTGGCTCAGATACCGGCCCGCAATGAAAAGACGCGGTCCGTGGATCAGTCCGTCGGCGATAGATTCTTTCAGGGAGAGTGTCGCGCCGCCGCAATCACGGACAGTGGTGAAGCCTCGATGCAGCATGGACTCGCACACGTAGCCCTGGCGCAGCGTCGAGGTCACTGTGTCGATTTGCCGAATGTCGCGCCAGTCGCTTTCGCCTGGCACGGCGGCTAGGTGGACATGGCAATCGGTTAGGCCTGGACAGAGATATTTTCCTTCTAAGTCTATCACGGCCGCGTCGCTGTTGTCAGGCTCTTTGGCTTGTCCGACGTATTGGACTAAGCCGTCCGCAACATGTACGCAGACCCCAGAATGCACTCGTCCACTTACGGGGTCAACGAGGTTCGCATTGCAAAACACATACCGACGAGGCGGGGCAGGTTTCCACGGCTTGGTCTGGTATTTTGAAGATTCCATGGCGGAGCGCGTTTGCTGGGAAGAAGGTAGAGCGACACGCATTTTAGATATTTCAGTGAGGGGAAAGAAACAACGATCTATCGTTGTCGGATAGATGGGTCCTTAAATACAACATTGAACCTAGCGTTATCCCCGCGTGGGCAGCCCTAAGTACGAACCCCGGGCCGGTGCAGATGGCACGCATGGGTACCCGATCGGCTAGGTGCATCCACGGTCGGGAATATGTACAGGGGTATCTTATCTGGGGAAGTATAACCTATCCTTTCTAAGAACTTTACTCGCTCTGAATTCGAATAATTACAATAGAAGAATAGGAACAGAGGCAAAGGTTATCATCATCGAGTCGTTAAATTTAGAAGGCTCAAGAAACTAAACACCACAGATTTCCAGGACTTTGTTCCCCTAGAAAACTGGCATTATGACCATATTGTCGTAATCAACGTTCGAAGCCACACCCTCAATCCGGTCAGTGCATGTGCCGAACACCCGGTCCCAAATGCGCGTCTGTTTGCCATAGTTATGGCTCTTCCTCCACCCTTTCCGATGATGAAGATCATGATCTTCAATGACTAGCTCGGCGTTGAAAATCCTCATCAGCCAAGTCAGTGGGTTTGGAGGCGTTGCATGTATACGGAGACCACTGTGACCGGCCGCCTCTGAGAAGAGAAGGTAAAGGTTGCAGATGTGCCACTCGTAGAACCCCATCGGAAGACCCATGAGTTTCAGAGTGAAGTACGTCATGAGAGGGATTCCCGCGATATCGAAGAACTCTTGTTCGGAGTCGGCGTAGATTGAGAGAAGCGGATTGGGATGCTTTGTTAGGTGGTGTGTACGGTGGTATTTCCAGAGGCCGTTGACGTCGTGCATGATGCGATGATACCAGTAAAACCAAAAGTCGAGGACAATGCCATAGAGACTGACTTCAACGGGAAGCCATCGCCAATTCATTGAGGCAGGTGCCAGACTTGCGTTGTAGGTGAGATATGTGATTATGAGTGGACGGACGATACCTCCCAACATAACTGACATCAGGGCCTTGGTAACGCCCACATCGGGTACGCCATCCCGTTCATGCTGATCACCGTCCAGGAATCCATAGATGTGGCCCATTTCGCGGAGCCCACGTAGCTCGCGAGTCATAAACACCCTAGCGGCGTAGTAATAGTAGAAGTAGGCAACGATGGGCCCGACATTGCTCCCCGTGAAATATACGTAGAGCTGGTGTAGGAGAAGTGGAATGGCGCCATGGATGATGATCCAGCGATGCATCGACAAGTCCGAGACATAGGGCACCTTGTCTGTCTTAGCGTGAACAGGAACCTCCCTGTCAAGGTCGACGTGGTAGGCGTTGACGAGATTCAGGATTTTGTGCGATAAATTCCATTCACTCTTGTCCCACCGGCGCCAGGTGGATTTCATCGAGTCTTTCGGATTCGGATTGGAACTCATGGTGGGCGTGCTGTTGGATCCCAACTTGCTCTGGTATTCGAGTTTGAGGAAAACATGAGGCCACCAACTAGGTTTTATGATGAGAGATGCTAGAAACACCCATCCGAGTTTTATGATATCGTTGTGGGCCTTCACAGGGTTTACATGAGGACGACCGAGGTATAACTACGAGAGCGGGCTTTGATTGGTCATTCGCACTGGTTTCCGTTTAAGGTATAGATCAGATGGATCGGCTCTGCGCTGATCATTTACAATTGAACTCCAGGCAGAAAGACTTACGACATAAATGCAGTCAGTGTCCTGAAGTTGTGGTTAAACTAGACCCTAATATCGAGAAGGTATTATGATTTGATTGCCAGATACATATTCCAACGAACAGTTAGACGGCAGTTGACCGTCACGCTTGAGCTCCCGCCGGTGCCAAGTTCTCCCGGATTTTCACACGCATCCAAATACATACTGCAATGGGACTTCGATTGCGAGGGGTATATTTATCACTTTACATGATGATTATGAGAAAATATTCAGGATAACATTCTAGTCAAACATTCTTTTAATCTTGCCACCTCTGACCCTGGAAGCACCTAGTGTAGACATGCCGCCAGTTGTTGCGAATTTACTGAATGTGACCAGGTAGCTGTGATCTGTGCCAATCCAGCGTATGCCCGTCGGTGACGATCACGGGGCAAAAATTGGTCCGTCGGCTTGTTAAGCTATCCCGATTAACAATGAAGCCACTAGAAATTCGTTCTCTGAAGTCAAATGTTATGAGCCACGGCAATAGTTAGAGATTGCTACATCTCTTTAAGCGTGTTCAAGACCCATACCGAGGAAACGACAGAGGGCATGAAATCTCTACTAGTTCTTCTTGTCCAGTCTGTCCAAGTAGAGCTGCACGACATCCTTGACGGCGTCCTCGAAGGGGCGAAATTTGATATTCAGATACTTCTCCGTCTCACTTGAGTCATATGAAATGGGGAGTGTGGGTAAAGTAGCCTGCTTGAGTAGGCTCGCGAACACTTCGTTTGGGAAATTTTTCTCCGCTAGGTGCCAGGCATCGTCATAACTGACCAGGCTGCAGGCACCAAAGCTGCGAGGGGTGTCGGCCTCGGGCTGTAGCTCCAGCACTTTCACGTATACCTGAGCCAGGTCATCGATGTGCACATAGCCCCCGTGGATGGGGGCCGGGCAGTCGGTCCCGGTCAAGCTGCGCAGCAGGATTCCAGACGAGCTACCCTTGCTTATCGCGGTGTCGGAATCTAGCACCAACTCATCGCGCCCGTAGACATACCCCGGAATGATAGTGGCGACGGAGAAATGTGGCTTCTGTTGCTTCACGAATGAATCAACGTTGTTGATCTCCGTGATCTTGGCGAGGACATAGGCCTCAAACACATTAGAAAAGGCTTCAGGGATCTCGGGTAGCTGCACGCGGGAGCTCGCAGTAACTGTGACGGAGGGATCGGGCATCGGAGCCATGTTCGCGACAATCGACGAAGTAATGAGCACCCGCTTGATCCCAGGGTATTTGAGTGCCGATGTAAGTAGGTTCGCTGTACCCTCCACTGTAGGCTTCCAGATTTGGTTGACAGGGTCAAAACCGGGCACGGGAACAGGGGACCCGGCGTGGATCACGTAGGTGATATTTTGCAATGCAGCGTCAAACGCCTGACTCAAAATGCTATCCGGAACAACAGTGTAGGTCAGTCGGTTACCAGGTTGAAGCTTTTGAATGACCGGGTTGGACAAGACAGTCTGGGCTTTAGCCTCGGAGCGCACGGTAATCCGGACTTCATTTTCATCTTTTAGAAGCTCCTGCAGTATTCGGAAACCAATCAGCCCGGTGGCGCCGGTGAGAAGAATACAAGGAGCCATGATGTGGAGGAGAAGAAGGAGGGGAATTGCGTCAAGTAGGGAGGAAAGGCGCTAATTGATAGTAGGGGCGAAGTATCTAACGAGAAGTGATGGAAAAACAAGAGAAACTACTATCCTAGGACTAGTCGCAAGGAAATATTTAACCGGCCCCTTTCATAAAGGGTCCGTAATAAATTGTAATTTATGAAAGGGGCCGGTTAGGTATCTCTATGTAGGGGATTTCCTCTGCCGTGTGGCTTTCCTATTTTAGGGGCCGCCGCTTTAGTGATGGCGCTCAGAGTCAGCACGTGACAGATCCAGACCCTAAGAGTAATAGGTGTCCGAGGTTGTAACGATGTGCGAAGACCGTAAAACAACTAAATACAGCCCGCTTCAGCCCTCGAGAGCTGGCAGTAAGGCCTCTCATCTAGCACTAGGAGGCTACTAAGTGGGTAGACAACCCACTCTTTCCCCATCTATTGCATTATAGTTTCTGCAGGCCGCCGGAACGATCTAGGAATTCATCGATGTCTAGATTTTTGTGCTCGATCAGACTGTGGGTGCGCAGATCAATGTCTAGCACTCGAGTCGGGATGGGTCTGAAGAATTGAATAGGACAGAGTGGCGTTTCCCTCTCCAAGCATCTTTGTCCCTCTCAGATACTATTTTATACTGCAAGTAGCACAAGTAGCTATTGAAAAAGAAATGGCCGGTACGTATATCACTCTCAAATCCAAATCCAAATCCTCCAAGCTTCTCCTACCACTCCTCCACCATCCAATCCAAAACGGCACTCCATTCTCATTTCTGTTGAGCAACCACCCGCTCGGCATTTTCCATCTATACATGCGAATCATTAGCTACTTCTTTAACCGCATGGTTAAGGATCTCGACAGCAACAGCGACCGGTACGGCTTCCTGGGCGCCAGCAGATACATAGCAAACGAGCGCGCGACAGCCAACGAGGTCATGATCCTAGCGTACTTGTGCACGTACGAGGGTTTGCATACATTTGCTCATGCGGAAGGTGGCGTGCATCGCGAGGCTTGGAGCTATTGGAATACCGAGGTTATGGCCAAGGGGAAGACTGAGGAGGGTCGCATGTTCAGCATCATGTATGAGGCCTACCAGGTCCCCGTCGGGAAGTGGGAGAACATCTATGTGAACTATGATCCCAGTGGACTGGGCGCGATGACACAGAAGGTCAATGTTCATGGCCGGGAGAAGTGGGTCCGTCCGTTAATTGATACAAGGAAGGGGCTGTTGAGGAACAGCAAGGGGCGGATGGCAGTGAGCGCGGAGAATGACCGAGAGATCTATGGAGATGACCCGTATGCGAATGAAACCGCTCGATTGGGCCCTAAGAGCTGATGCAGAATATCACGTTGTCAGTTGTGGGAGCAAATCATCCTACATCCACTGCTGAATGTATGTCCTTTCGAACCGAGCTGGTATGCCGATATTCGCCTCTCTGGCTTCTAGTTCCTTACTTCGCAGGGTTTGGCTTGTGCGCTTCAAATGCCAGCCGTGCGCTCTATACTTTTGTTGCCGATGTTGTACCTGTGGAAGAAAATTTCAGCCAAATTCTAGTGACGACTCGAAACCCATCTCTGAATAAAATCTCACTCGGTCTCTGCCTTACTAGCGACCAGGCAGCATGGCTCAAGAAACAGCGATTTCGCTTTGGTGAATTGATCATTGAGGAGGGCTGTATACAAACCGACAAGGGCGGCATTGGTCATGCTGCGTTCGGATTGGAAGGACAGACTAAACCGATCCAGAAGGGACTATCATATCATTGATCAAAGGTTTCCAACTGTAACCTTTTGTTGCGAACTAATCAATCGCTACGGTACACGTAATTATTCCAGCCTCTCGAATTTACTAACCAGTTTGGGCTAGTTTAGGCAACAAACACATGTGGCACTGGTTCCTCTTTCTGGAAGAATATCTTCCAAGTGCCAAGTCTGAATGGCTTTTTTATCTACATATTCTTCCAAGGTGCCTGCCTAGTCCAGAAACATCATGTCGTTATTAAAATTACCTACCGAATTATTGCAGCTCATCGCAACAACGCTCTCGGATGGACATCTTTCCTGTCTACTGCAGGTGAACCACCATCTGTACGGCCTACTTCTTCCATATCTCTATCGGCGCCGTCAAACGTATGGAGTCGATGAATGCGGGTGGCCAGCAAATTTTATGCGGACTATCGCTACTGGGAATGAACGAGGCACGCAGAATTTCCTACACTACGGTGCCAACGTGGATATTATCTGCGGAAATTGTTTCCTACGTGCAGCAAAAGTTCCGATCTTGCCCTGGTTTGACATGCAGACGCCCCTTAATATCGCAGCTAGCATAGGGAATGACGCGCTGGTGGTAATGTTGCTAGACCACGGGGCCGGAATCAACGGAGTGGTGCAAGAAAACTGGGGACCTTCTCGTATGCACACCCAGCCGGCTGTCGTGGATGCTCTATTATCAGGGCATGAGAGTACTGTTAGACTTCTTCTGGAGCGTGGGTCGGATCTCCAAGGACCTCATATAGCGGCTGGCGGACTGGTCAGCTACGCGGTAGATACGGGTCATTTGGCGATGCTCAAGCTTCTGGCTGAGTTCGGGGCAGATATGAACATCCCATATGCTGGCGTGTATCCTTTATACAAGGCAGTGTGCTCGACGCAACTATCGACTGATATAGTGCGATTCCTGCTAGACTATGGCGCAGAAATAGCCCCTATTGATGATGGTCATGGGCGTCTTATGAAAGAGGTGTTAAACCGTGGGACCATCGATACAGCCCGGTTGCTGCTAGAACGCGGAGCGGTATATCCCCCAGATGAATTCCGTTCGGCTATCTACTTCGGCACGCTCGATACTATCCGCCTGCTGATTGAATACGGCATGAAGCCTGATATCGAGTGGCTCAATATAGCTATAAGAACGCAGCGGCTCAACGTGCTGCAGCTTCTCCTCGAGGGGGGTTTTGATCTGAACACCAGAGACTCCGGAGGGTGTACAGTCCTGCATTATGCAGTAGGCCAGTGCGGCTTTGAATGGCCTACTCAGAGAATTGAACCACTGCCATGCGGGCTTCCATACTTTGGATCCGGCCGACTTGTGCGCCATATAAACGTCATCCCCCCGCAAAATGTATCAACCCCATGCAACAATCATGACAACGAAAGGGACGACGCGAAAGACATCCTGCGCTATCTGATCCACATGGGGGCGGATGTTAATGCCATGGATGGGCAAGGTCGGACCCCGCTGTATCTGGCCCGGAAATACGCACCGGCTGTGGAGCAGATACTGCTAGATAATGGTGCCAATTCTGAGAGAATGTTTCTAAAAGAGGAAGAGAGCGATGATGATTGATGGTGAAGCTAAGATCTACGTAGTGACGAACAGTTCGCCGCTATTCGCCGGCAGGGTGACGCGATATCAGACATCGAAGCAAGAGCGCGAATTCATAGTTCTCATTCTCTGAATAAAGATGACTTCAGAACTGGATTCAAAATCATCGTCTCAATGGTCTATAATCAGGTAGTTTGTGAAGCCCAGGTATGCGATGGTCAGACTCGTTCGAACCGTTTTTTCGGATAAATTTCTTCTCATCTTTCTGAGAATGTCGTGATTCATGTTTGGGCAAAAGTTCGAAAGCATGTTTGTGAACGGCTTCTTAAAATTCTGTCAGAGGCTTCAAACCTTCTGAAGCGCCACTGTATTGTTCTAAGGAATCCGGTAAATATTTCAAACCCCGAACAGTTGAGCAGCCTATGGTGATGGTGTGGGTCCATACAAACCTACAAACATGTTGTTATTGCTAATTTGCTGTGTCTCGTTTGGTTGGACCCGGCAGTTGGCGACGAGACTATTGTTAGCTTCTCCAGATCTGGACTCTACCCACACGGGATGGACCGATAGTCCGACGGCTAATACTAGCTGAGCGGGGTGGGGAAATGGTTGGAGAAGCATCGGCATAACGCGAAGACGGTCGGAGCAGCCTCGATAACGCTCCAAGATATGAGAGGGCATCCCCCAGGAGATAAGAACTACTTTCAGACAAACGTATTATAGCAAATCGTCGATCTGGCTATTCTTTCCAAGATGCCGAAAAGAGTTCTGATTGCGTACTGCATTGACGTCGACGCCTGCGCGAATTGGTAAGTTCGGAGCAATAACCGATGAATCTCTTTCACACATATTGACTGGTAATGAAGGCTTAACACAAAGACTGGTTCGCATGCAAACGCCAGTGATGTTTCGCGCGGTGTATTCGGCGCCAACGTCGGCACCGACCGGCTGCTCAAGTTCTTCGATCAGCAAGGGATCAAAGCGACTTGGTTCATGCCCTCGCATAGCATCCTCTCCTTCCCCGCACAAATGGCCAAGGTGCGCGATGCTGGACACGAGATCGGACTGCATGGATACACGCACGAGTACGTTTCGCATCTGACCGAGGCGCAGGAGCGCAAGGTCATGGCGAAGAGCATCGAAGTCTACAAGGAGTTCACGGGTAAACACCCCCGAGGCTGGGCCGCTCCTGCCTGGGAGGTCTCCCCACGCAGTATGAGCATTCTCGAGGAGTTCGGTTTGGAATACGATCACTCCATGATGCATCATGACTGCCAGCCCTACTACGTGGCGGACATGGGAGACACGGTTATTCACACGGACTACTCCAAAGATCCAGACGAGTGGATGGTGCCCATGAAGGAGCAGGTGCCGACCAAGATTGTTGAGCTGCCTGCTTCGTGGTTTATCGACGATTGGCCCCCGATGCAGTTTTCGCATCGCAACCCGGGCACTGGGTTTGTCAACCCCGAGGATGTGGAAAGGCAGTGGCGGGACCAATTCAGCTTCTTCTATCGCGAATATGACACTTTCATATTCCCTATCAGTGGGCACCCGCAGGTCAGCGGTCGGTCTAATGTGCTTCTCATGCAGGAACGGTTTATTGAGTGGCTCAAGACCCATGAAGGAGTCGAGTTTATGACACTGGAGCAGATTTGCGATGAGTACAAATCCGGGAAGATTGCCGGAGCGTCAGTGACTGCTGGTGTTTAGTTTTGGTATTTGGTTTATAAATGAAATAGCGAGTCAAACAGAGCCATGATGCATTCATTCCACGTAAAGGGAAAATATATTTCGACTTTTGCCGTTGAATACTTATTAGTCTGAATCTCATTTATCGGCCCTAAAGGTAAGGTCTCCTTGTTCATTGCCGTAACCTCCTAAATTAGTGCGATACAGTGGCTGAAGCAGCATACTTGTAGTACTTGGCCGCCGTCCGTCGCCTCTCTGCCTTTCCGAACCAAATAAAAGGGAAAAATGTGAGCGACAGCCCAAATGCCAACATCGCAACGGTAAGGAAAGTATTTTGTATACCCTCGGCTTCTACCCAAGGAGTGATAGCGTAAGAGGCAGCAAACCCCATCGTGTCACGGATAATGGTCATGGTTATCATGCCCTCTCCGGTGAGGTCTCTGTAACTGTCGCTGATGTATGCGATAGGAGAGGCACCACACACAACCCCGGCGATGCAGACTATACCGCCTCCAATAACGACACCAATCCAGTGGATTCCATTGGCGCTGCCAACACCGTACAGAAGGTTGCCCACCGTGAGTGTCACGGTGGCCATGACGTACAGAACCAGGCGCTGCTCGGGCTCGCGCACTCCTCCATTGCGTCGCGCTGCCCAGTTGTGGTACCAGTCTGCGAAGCGACCAGAATAAAGACCTCCAATAAGACTGCCAATAAAGGGGCCGATGTACATCAGACCAACGGTGCCGCCGGTGAAGTTGTAAGGACTGCCTCCGAAGATGGTGGTCCAGGTGCCGTTGAGGATGGTAAACATCATCAGGAAGAGACCGTTCTGAAAACCACTCATGGCAATGATGGGGAACTCGTACGCCAGTTTCAGCGAACGGATCATCATTGGTAGGATGACGTTCTTCTTGTTGGGCACTACCGTGAAGAGTCGCCGGCGTTGCCACCAGGTCAGTTGCTCATATCTCAGCGTGGCTGGTTCGTCAGTCGAGGAGGCTTCAAAATTTTTGATCGCCTCGACAGTCATGGCTGGGTCTTCTGCACTCGCATCTGGAATATTGGCTCTGGCCTCCGCAGCCCGACGCTCTGCGTTGTCTCGCATTAAGGCACGGTCGTACATGGACTCGTCCAGGACGAAGAAAAGAAGGATGGCAGTCAAACCGGTAAACACCGCTGGGAAGTAGAAGCACCATTTCCAGTTCATGTTCTGTGCCACATATGCGGAGGCGATGGGGGTTACGTATGAGCAACCTCCAAGCCAGACCATGAACCATCCAATATGTGTCCCTCGTTCATGAGTGAAGACTGTGAAGTCAGCACGGTCATTCGCAACTTCATCCTTTTAGTCACACTCACATATATCAGTCATGGACTGTTCCACCAAAGCCTCAATAGGTGCACCAAAGAAGCCATACAAGAATCGATGGGCGTACCAGGTCCCGACGGTGGTAGTGTAGGGAGCCCAGAGGTTCATCACCTGAGAATGATTCGTTATCATGGTGCGTTTCGTCTACGGAGAAATTAAGACATACCGTGCAGCCAATACAGGAGATAATGTAGACACCACGACGGCCGTACTGAAGCCCAATAGGGCACCATAGTAGAGTTCCCCAACCGAACATGAGGAAGAGAACACCAACGGCGCTGTTCAGCGTCGCTAGGGGAATTCCTGTGTTGGCAATGATATAGGGATACGTGGAATAACCTGTCGCAGAGCCCGCCCCAATAATGAAAGTGTAGCTGGTGAAGTTAGACAATACTTCTATGAATTTAGACACTAGAAAGAGAGGAAACAATACTCACAACTGCAGAGTGATGGAGTTGACCCATTTCCTTTTTTTAGACCAATTCAACGGGTCCTGAGGGTCGTCGCTGGGTGTTGGATGCAGGACAACATCGCCATCGCGTTTGACACCCTCCACCGTCTCCTGCTCATCGATCAAGTAGACAGTACCAGGCACTTCGTCTTCAATGGCAGCATCGCCTTGCTGCGGGTTTACGACCATGGTGGATTCGATCAGATTAGGACAAAGATGCGAGGTGAGCTGGTGTCGGGCCAGGTCTCCCTGGCCGATGGGTTTTATAACAACAATTCAAAAACGCGGAGGGGATAATCAACAAGAAATCCATTTCCTAGGGATTGTCCAAGTCACGACCTTCTTCTGGTCAAGGCCCGACCCAAGTTAGTGGGTATCGCGTTATTCCGACATGGGCCCCACAGCACTACTCCAGGCCAATCTCGACCAGCCATCTATAGATCAGTAGCCTCATCTGTCGGACATGACCGAGATGCAGTGGAATGAGCGGTGATTCCGTCGGACGGATGCCTCAAAGAGGGGGGAAGCATTGATAAACACCCGGTTGACACGCAATGACCTCCACGTCCCAATCATTTTCTTCTACATACCTCACTCGACATGCCCAGCGAGCTGAACATTGTCGTGGCCGGTGGCGGTCTTGGAATCGGCTTCCAGACCGTGACATATCTCTTGCAGCACACAGCGGCTAGGTTGGTCGTCTTGGATGTCGATATCTCGAAATTGACTGTGCTACAACGGGAGTACCCAGATCGGCTGTGGGTCATTGCCGGCGACATCACCAAGAGAGGAGACCGGGAGAGATTTAGAGAACTCGCTCTCCAGAAGCTGCAGACAATCACCTCGCTGGTCATCACCGCCGGCGTGATTGGTGAGATTGAGCGGATCGCAAGCTTTAGCCCTGATCGCCTCGTCAAGACCTTCAATATTAATGTGATCGGTCCTATCTTGCTGGTGAGTATTGCTATTGCGCGTCGCATCGTATGGAATTTGCTGAGACCAGACAGTGCCAATCCCTATTGGGAGAGCTCCGGAAAACAAAGGGACGAGCAATCATTTTGTCCTCGGCCGTGGATAAGGACATCAAATACGCCGGTTGGGCCCAATACTGCGTATCCAAAGCAGCATTGACTCGAGCCATTGAGCTCCTGGCACATGAAGAGCCCACGATCAACGTGATGGGTGTGTATCCGGGACTGACCCGGACCGGCATGCCGGCCGACATTATTGCAGGGAAATACAAGGGGACCATGTATGACTTTGAAGTCGAGAAGTTTCGCAATTGGGATGTGGCTGGAGAGATCGAGCCTCCGGAATGGTGTGCGAACGCAGTGGCCCAGTTGGCGGCAGGAGTCGTCGAGGGACTTCCCAGTGGACATGTGGGCTACTATTATGAACATGTTCTTCACTGTAAGGATGATTGGCCGAAGGCCCGTTTGTGATGTAGATGGATAGTTAGAGGTCCGCAATATTGCTGTTTGAATATTGGCGTACTCATTCCATCTGTAACACTATATACTTGATTATGATGCAGTACGTCCCGAAACTGATGCGACCACCTACATATAATTTTCGATTGATTCTCTAGCCCCAATACCAAAACACACCAGTCCATTCTCTAGTAGCTTCCCGTCATCGTCTGTACAAGGTTCCCCATTCTCTGCGAAATGTTTTCTGGCTGCTGCACGATGTTCGGCTTGGCCGTTTACCCGAGGGTCGTCATCCCCATTTGCACGGCGAGGGCTGCCCTCCCGACAACATCACAGCCGCTGTACTCTCGCGTGTACCTTTGCATGCTTTGGTGGTTGGCATCGAGTCCGAAGAGAAGGTGGCCAGGTCCCAATGCCTGCATGTTTCCGTCACAGACACCAATGCTCAATTTATGAGAGTAGTGTAGTTTAATCAAAATAGAAAATCCAACGATAAACCAAGCCTCGCTGATCTTACACTACGTACTTTGGACCTAGATGATTCGAAAAGTAATTGCTTAGTCTTTCATATATCTATAACGGCGCGCTGGAACAATTACAATCCATCAGAAAATACTATAACAAAGACTGCCACAGACTCGCGGGTATCACAAGAGAGTTAAGCCAGTGATGGGCATTTTAGCGCCGTGCAAGCAAAAGAAAGACTTCGTTGCCTACGGTGGACGCGAACTAGTCAGAGACATACTGTCAATTTTCTCTCAAGTTTAGCTTTCCTAGACTCGTACTAACTATTAATCCGGTTAACAGGAAGAAACCGATTCATGTATCCGCCACCCGTTGTCCCGCATCGCGTTATTCCGACATCCAAAAAGCGGAAGAACGGCACGGCTCCGAAGAATCATAGAGTTAAAATAATACAGCTCTCGAAGTACTCCATCCTATTATTGCCTCTCACGATAATAACATCACCACCCGGTAATTACGCCACGAAAATCATCATGCTCGACGTGACTTGCAAAGGCACCCCCTACGAAGTATGCTCGCCTCCATCTTGTCAACAACATACAGCTGACCAGCTAGATCGGGTTCACACATGGTTCGCAGGCCAAGAAGCAAGTACATGGCAGTATTGCATTCTACGACACACTCTTCCAATCCTCAGCACAGCTGCAATGGCCCGAGGTGCGCACGAAAGCAGACCAGTTCCTCGGCCATGCCGAAACCAACTACCCGCGTTACTATGAGGAGATGAAAGGCATCGCCGACGGGGCAGAAGTTCCCTTGGTGGACATCATGGCTCTCAATGCCCGCAGCGAGATCACGTTTGGACTCTTTGTGGAGACCAAGAAACAAGTCGACAGCGATGGATGTACCTCGATGGCGTTGAAGACGGCGCAGACTACCTTCATCAGCCAGAATTGGGACTGGATGCAGGAACAAAAGCCTAATCTAATTATCTGTCGCGTCTCCCAGACCGGCACGGACCTGCCCGATTTCCAAATGGTCACCGAGGCTGGCATCATTGGGAAGATTGGTTTCAACAATGCTGGTGTGGGCTGTTGCTTTAACGCCATTCGCGCGAGAGGGATGGACCCGACACGCATGCCGATTCATTTTGGGCTGCGGACTGTCCTGGAATCTCGATCGAAGGATCAGGCCATTGCAACTCTCAGACAGCACGGGCTTGCAGGGAGTGCCCATTTGCTGATTGGAGACAAGAATGGTGCTGTTGGCCTCGAGTGCTCACACGTGGGGTTCCAAGAGATCCATGCCGATAATCTGGGACGTGTATGCCATGCGAACAATTATATCGCACAACACGAAAATGTGTGTGAATCTATGTGGCTACAAGACTCGCCGGTCCGGACAGCGCGGATGCGCGAGCTGGTCAATCCCGAAGTGATGAAGCAGCCCAGTTGCTCCTCAATCCGAGAATTATACAAGGACGAGACGGGACTACCCGGCGCCATAAACCGCAAACAAGAAGGTTCCAGCCGCAGTGCTACCTTGTTCAATGTCGTGTTCGACTTGGGGTCCAAGGAGGGAGTTGTAACTATGGGAAGACCTACAGAGCCGGAAGAAGAGATCAAGTTTTCATTTAACTAGAGTATAGTGAAAAAAGGACTAACGATCAAATACTACTGCAGTCAAAACAGTTCTCCTTCTATTCAATCCTTCTTTATGTCGCCTTTTCCTCACCAATCTCTTCGATAATGTGGTTTGGAACCACCACACGATCCTCGGTGAAGTACAGGGTATCTTGAATGTGGAAATATGCCAGATAGGCAAAGATCAAGATACCAGTAGCGTACAAGGCAAATAGCACACCCGCCTCCCTCTCGAAAGGAATGAGTGTCGAGTCCGCACCGAAGATGATGGCTTCACCGGCAGCGAGCACACCGCGCCAGATACCGGAGTAGTTGGCTGCTTTCAGCGGATCATTGGACAGGGCTCCAAGCCAGTATACCACCAGGTATTGCCATAAAGACGAAGCGACCCAGTTCATGATGAAGAGCACACAGATGGGCGCAAATCCATCATCAGTCCAGTCCATCGTCACCTTGGGAGGATTGTGACGGTCATAGCCACGCACACGGATAATCTCCCAGATCCAAGCAGCCATGAGAGGGGTACCAACGAAGACGAGACCAGCAAACGCTCGGGATCGACGTCGCCAGGTCTTGTGATCCAACAGTGCCTGTAGGGCAAACCCACATGGGACCTGGATGACGAGCGCAACGAAGCCCAGCAGACAGCGGGTGCGAAGGTTGTTGTGAAATGCATTCGCCGAGCCAGAATACACCAGAAAGGCTTCCGCAGGAAAGAAGGCTGGAAACATCAGCAACAGCTTCCAGTCTTTGACAGCATCGATGTTCGCTTTGACTGCCTCCTTGAACTTCATTGGTTCGACCTCGATCAACGGGGAGCCGTCGTCACGGCGCACTTTACTTGGGGATACCAGAAGAAGGCCCAGTAGCGACATTAGCATCATCAGGACAATGAAGGTGATGTAGACTGCAGCTGGGACACCAGCTGACGAGCCTGTATCTTTGACGTCTATTCCCAACGCAATACTGCTGCCCACAATAGAGCCAAATGCCTGCAAACCCATTGCCGTCACCACATACTTTCCTTTCTCGTTCTCTTCCGGGTAGCATAGCTGGATGTAGCCGCTCACCACGAACAGGAAGCCGGCGCCAATGCCATTGAGACAGCCGGCGAAGATAGGGAACGCACGGCCACCGACTTGGTCAAAATACCAGAGGGAGCCGACATAGACCGCATATCCTAGGACTCCCAGACTGGTGGTGATTCCGGGGCCGAGATATTGCATGATAATCGAGGAAACGAAACTGGTCACAACCCAACATGCACACAAGCACGAATTGACGATGGAAGTGACGGCCTGTGAGTCTGGCCGACCGCCGCCGGCGCCCAGGATGTTGAGAGCGACATAGATTCCCGCGGTAAAGGCGACGCAGAGGCCCGAGATGATGTTCTGGGTGAAGGGACTGTGCAGTCGCAGCATCTTGAACGTCTTGCGGGTGCCATGTGGATCGAGGCGCTTGTGCTGCTCTTATGATGTTGCGGCATGTTCGTTCGATAGCAAGCGGAACAGCGCGACAAGGCGGATCAAGGCGAGTAGCCGGCTACCGGAACCCCCACAAACGCGAATCTCCCCGGACTGTGGTAACTGATAGCGACTTCGGTTATCCAATACCGTGTAGGTCCTGACCCACTGCGGAGGTACCGAAGGACTGACACTAGGACCAGACATGATAAGGCCCGGCTGCCGACTCGTGGTAGTCCGACCCCCCATCCTTCTACCCTAACTGGGGTCATGACAATATCATGCCGCCCAAAATGCATCGAGCCGCACAGGCCTGCGCCCGATGCTACAAGCGCAAGAAACGCTGTGACCGGGGGGTGCCCGCATGCTCGGGCTGCCGGAAGGCCAATGTGGAGTGCCATGGCATCTCGCGCAGCGACAATACGCAGATCCCTCGCAATATCGCGCGCTTCCTCGAATCCGCCATTGCGGACTTAGAGCTGCAGCTCGGCAATCGATCTGCTGCAGCAGCTGTCAGACACCAATGCGGCGATGCTATGATTCCCAGGGGTTTCATGGCGCCTCTGCCGCGGCAGTTCTGTCCATCGATTACCCAAACGCGGGCAGTGCCGTACAAGGCCTCATTCCTACAGCAGTCCAATTTTCCCCCTCAGTGAGGCTGCGACCACACTCGAGCAGGAAGTGGGGCGAATTTTCCTCTGAGCCCCTTGATAGACGGAAGCTAGCTGCCTTGGCAGTGCCTGCTGCCGTCGCCCGGACTTTGTTTGACGTGTATATCAATCGATTGTTGCCTCAATATCCTTTGTTCCACCCTGCCGAGCTGGAGAAAGTCTTTGCGCAGGTCTATGTGCAAGGCGAACAACAGCCATGGCTAAGCGCTGAAGGCCAGCGCCACCTGTTCATCGCCAGCATGGTGCTCGCGAACAGTGGCTGCGCATACAAGTTCACCAACTTGGGTCGAAATCGCTCCTTCTACAGTTCTCTTCAATCCGATGCATTATCGATGCTAAGCTGTGTACAACACACCTCTCTTGAGAGCTTACAATGTATGCTGTTGCTAGTCCAACACGCGCTGCTCAACCCACAGTCCGGCTCGCTGTACAATCTGGCTGGAGATGCGATGAAAATTGCCATTGCTTTGGGGCTGCATCAGGAACCTGTCTGCGTCGATATCAATGAGTGCGATCTGCGGCGGTCCCTTTTCTGGGCGGTATGCAATTAATACAAGGCATCTGGAAACTGTATACTGACTACATTAGTCCTATGTCCTCGACCGCTCTATAAACATCACTGGTCACAGACCACTAGCGCTGCGGGATGAGCATATCACCGTTCACCACCTTACTGACAAATCCCGAGTACACTTCGTCAACCACGTTCGTTATCGACAATTGCAGTCCGAGATGTACGCAGTCCAATTTCACAACAAGCCCATCCCTTCAGGTACCTACCAGGAGTGGATGGATGATATGGGGGAGCGCATCATGGCCTGGCGATCGTCAGCGCTGAGCAGTATCCAGGCACCGCCAGAATGGTTTGACTTTGGCACTTGGACTTGCGTCGTCCTTTTGCACCGCCCGTGCATCCGCAATCCCAATCCATCCGAAGCATCTATTAAAGAGAGTTTTGAAGCGGCGGTGCGCATATCTGATGGTAGTTCATAATATTTTTTCGTTACCTTGTTGGATTCTGACAAGTCACAGGATATTGGGAACAGTCGCAAGATAAACATGTCAAATATACCTTTCATGCTGTTCATAACGCCTTCGAGTCCGGCCTGGTACTGCTTTATGCGATAGAAGTGGCACCGGATATCTTGCGCCAGAACTACGGAGTCAAGCGTGTACTTGACGTCGTCAATCAGATCTCGGCGCTGTTCCTGGTCATTTCCAAAATCTGGCCGGACGCCATGCTAGTCGGAGATCGATACGACGAGCTGCAAAAGGCCGTCACTAAACGTTTCGTCCAAGAACCTGATGAGGAAACTGCCTACGATTCTGCGCTGCTCGACTGTCTACGTGACATGCTCTTTCGTGTCAATCGTGACGCTCGCTTCTCAAAGCCCGGACATCAATTTCCCGTATCACCAAGTGACCAGGGCAGCGGTCAATGGTCGAATTTACTAGCACCGCCGCTAGAAGGTCAATCAGCGTTGGCGCTTGGTTCATCGATGGACATTGACATGGAGTGGTTGGCGACAAACACGCTTGATGATAGCTGGGAGCTCTCTGTCTTCGAATGGCCGGGGTTTCCACCGGATATGACAGACACCCCCTCGAGGCCCGCGGTAGCCTCTCCACCAGCACTGGATCGCACAGCGGTTGATACGGCAATCGAGTTGTTGCCAGCATGCAGGCAGTGCCGGGAGCGTCGCGTGCGCTGTGATCGAGGGTTTCCCTCGTGCCAAAACTGCCGCTCTTCACAGGCCGAATGCATGCACAAAGACCCCGTCTCGGGAGAAATGACGCCGCGCAAGTACATTGCCGCCCTGCACCGCACGTTCACCAGCCTCATGGATGAGTGGGAGTCCACAGAGCCTGTCAGGATAGAGTCTACCGAGTCGATCAGCCCTACGGCCTCGTCAGTTGACTACGATAAATTGCAGCTCTTCGGTCCATCCACAGCAATGGCAGAAGTAACTGCAACGCTAACGGCGGGCGTCTATTCACAGCCAGCAGCACGCTCAGATGAGTCCTCGTGGTTTCTCTCATCGGGATGTAGCATGAACATACCGCCGCCTCATGTGCGCAGTGAGATCTTGCCCGAAATAAAACCGCTCAATCTCGTCTACCCGATATTCCAAGAAACAGACGAGTTTTTGCTCTCTTTCACTCAGAAGCAAAACCTACCAGCCACCGCCGAAAATCTTCTCGTAATCGCCATCTGCCTCCAGCTGCGCAGCAAAACCGATCCGAGATACAAAGGCCCCGCCATGGCCTATTTCAACGGTGCGCTGCACAAGCACAGCACCATAGACTTCACGACCCCGAGCATTCACCAAATTCAGATTTTCGCTCTGGAGTGTCTCTTTATCCTGCTCTGTCCCACCGCAGGCGACATCTGGCGTATGAGCGGCGCTGCCGTGCGCGCCTGCGTCGAGCTCTGCGAGGAGTACAACACAATCGACGAGACTTGCTGGCTACTCCTGCGTACCGTCTTCTGCTTGGAGATTAGCATCTGCGTAGCTCTCGGCCGACCTCCACAGTCACCCTGTTTATACGAGTCCCTCAAGCTCGATGTACCACCCACCCACGCCGCCGAAGCGTTCCAGATTGCCCTGTGCAACGTTTCATGGCTGCAAGCCTTAGATCTGATTGACCTGCTTGCTGGCGTGCCGTCCCCAGTACGACTGGAAACTCTTTTCCCAGGCCCCTACGACGACCCGATGCAGGACCAATTCTCCCAATACCTTCACGCCCGAGCGCTCCGCTCGCCGGTATCAATGGCACAGGCGCTCTCGATGGATATGGTCCGTACTCGCTTCCCGTTTTCGTGGGTCGATGCGCATGAAGTCGCGGCTGCTGTGCTACGCCCGTCTCAGCCGGCTCAGAGCGCGTGTCTTCAGGCCTTGAGATGGATGGCGGCGGATCCGGATCTTGCTTGTCAGGATCTATATGATAGCCTGGCAGTCTCGGTGTGATTGATTGGACGATACAATGTATATATGGATGTTCATGGTCTGATGTTTAATGGATAATGACACTTGGCGGTGTAAATAATATATATTTCAGTTTCTATCTAGATACAATATGCAATGGACCATACAACTCGGTGGTCTCTATATTGCATTCTTGGTGAATACAGGAAGGAAGCATGAGGATAGAAAACGTGTATTTCGGTATAAACACATACGCGCAATGGACTTTTTCTTGCTACTTTTCTCTAAACCCAGCGAGAGATGAAATTCAAAAGAAACCAAAGAGAGTAAAAACGCTGCGCGCGAAACCCCGGGAATAAAGCCAAAGACACGAAACATATATACGGCTGAGACCATCTTGTGCTCAGCGCGCAAGAGAAGATCCGAAACAATGTGCCCAAGGGGATAAACGAAAGGCTTAGAATCGCAGATCCCAGCCAATCTTCGGACCCAGCCGTGGGAGCTCATCTGCAACGCTCTGGACATCCTTGTCGCCTCTCCCGCTCAGGTTCAGAACAATGTTCTCGCCCTTTTTCATGGCCTTGGCCAGTTGCATAACGCCATAGACAGCGTGCGATGACTCCAAAGCGGGGATGATACCCTCGTGCTGGGCGAGAGCGCGGAAGCCCATCAGGGCCTGGCTGTCGTCGGCGGTGATGAAGGTGGCGCGGTTGGCATCCTTCCAGGCGCTCAGTTCAGGTCCGACACCAGGGTAGTCCAGACCAGCGGAAATAGAGTGCGTATCGGAAATCTGGCCGTGCTCGTTCTGAAGGACATAGGTGCGCACGCCGTGCAGGACACCCTTGGAACCGCCAGACAGGGTAGCGGAGTGTCGGGCAGTGTCAATGCCGTCGCCAGCAGCCTCGACACCAATGAGCTTGACGCTGGGATCCTTGGAGAAGGGATAGAACATGCCCACCGCATTGCTACCGCCACCGACGCAGGCAACAACGGCATCCGGGAGCTTGCCAATTTCCTTGGCCATCTGCTCTTTTGTCTCATCACCAATCACGGACTGGAAGGTACGCACAATAGTCGGGAAGGGGTGCGGGCCAATCGCAGAGCCGATAATGTAGTGGGTGGTGTCGAGCTCAACGACCCAGGCGCGAAGGGCCTCGTTGACAGCATCGCGCAGAGTGCGGCTGCCGGCATCCACAGCCACGACGGACGCACCGAGGAGCTTCATCCGGAAGACATTGAGAGCTTGACGGCGCACATCCTCGGCGCCCATGTACACTGTGCACTTCATGCCGAACTTGGCACACACAGTCGCCGTAGCAACACCGTGCTGGCCTGCGCCCGTCTCGGCGATAATCTGGGTCTTGCCCAGTCGGCGGGCAACCAGGATCTGGCCGAGAGCATTGTTGATCTTGTGGCTGCCCGTGTGGTTGAGATCCTCACGCTTCAACCAAATGTTAGCGCCGCCGACGTGATCCGTCAACCGTTGCGCCATGTGCAGGCTGCTGGGACGGCCCATGTACGGGTAGTAAGAGCGGAATTCTTCCCAGAACGTGGGATCATTGCACGCATCGGCGAAGCCCTGCTCCAGCTCGGCCAAGCAGTCCATCAGGGACTCGGGGACGTACTGGCCACCGAATTCTCCAAATCGCGAGGGCTGAGCGGAGGGGTCCTTGGTGACGTTGAGCGCCTCAAGCTGGTCACCAAGTCCCGGTCCAGAAGGAGTGTCCGCCTCCGTGATCACCTTTGTGGGCCGCGACACGGCAGGGGCCTGCGCCTTCTCAATGGCCTCGAGGACATTGATCTCATGGGTGAGCGAGCCCTGGGTATTACGCTCGAGCTTGCGGCCAGTGACGCTGGAGAGGTATTCCTCGGCCTTCTTAGCAGCCTGGCCTGCCGGAGCCTGGCCAACAACGGTGATAATCTGACTGCCAATCACCACACCCTCTGCGACATCCTGGATCGAAAGGAAGTGCTCGCGGGTGCTAACGCCGAAGCCCAAGGCAGCGGGGACATTGCCGGAGTATTCATGAACCCGAGCCAGCAACTCGGGCACGTTTGCGCTCAGCTTTCCAGTGGCACCAGTAACACCCATGCGCGAGACAACGTAGATGAAAGAGTCGGCGATCTTGCATAGAAGCTTCATACGGGATTCAGAGGTAGCGGGGGCAATAAGGGGAACGTAGGACAGCCTAAAATATCCAAAGGTCAGCTATTACAATCGTTGTGACTCTCAGGTTTACTTACCCCGTGCTAGAGCAGAGGTCACGGAACCGGACGGCCTCCTCGGGAGGCAAATCGACCATGATGAAGCCGTTGACACCCGCTTCCTTGCAATCCTGAAGCATGCGCTCCTCGCCATACCGTAGAACCGGGTTATAGTATCCCATGAGAAGAAGCGGGGTCTTCAAGCCCCGGCTTCGGGCGGTGCGTACAAGCTCCAACACGGTTGTGACCGTCACGCCATTCTGGAGGGCCTGGGTGTTCGCTTTTTGGATGGTCGGGCCGTCGGCAATCGGGTCTGTGAAGGGAATTCCAAGCTCAATGATATCTGCAACGACAAATCGTTAGCGCGGCTGTCTATGACTTGTGTGGTCACTTCATGGAGGGCATTCACATACCAGCGCCACCATTTTCCAGACCCAATAGGATATCGACTGCCTCCTCGACGGTCGGATAGCCGGCGGTGATGTAGGCCACTAGAGCAGCACGCTTCTGCTCCTTGCACTTGGCAAAGGTCTGCTTAATTGCATCCATGGCGAGGTGAGGGATTGGTATGAACGTGGGGCAAAAAGAATGTCAGACGAAAGAAAAAGAAAAGGTCGGTGCAATTGAGAGTGTGGATCACCACCAAAGCACGTATAGATGGGATGAGGGTATAATATGAACCACGGGGGGGAGAATGTGCAGTGTGATGATTCCAATGAGGCCCGGACCGGAAAGAAGAGCAATTCAACGAAGAGGAAGAGGACGTGCGTGAGTCACCCACTTGCCCTGTTCGCCTCTCCCCGCGAGTCACGTGCGATAAGATAAGGAGAAGTTGGAGTTCTTTTGGGCCACAGAAAAGGTTAGTCAGCTATCATAACTATTAGTAGGATGGAGTCATGCCATGGGCACGATAAACTTATGGACCAAGCAAATCACCGGCCGACTGGTTATTCGTCTGACTGTTGTGGGAGATGGTGACTAGGAAGCATGAGACAATACAGACAATGGTCAAAGACTGAATCCACTATTAATTCGAACTCAATCTGTCCAGCAAGCCGGACAGTGCGATGGGCCAGCTGAAATGAGCTACCTAGAAAACCACGCGGAAGGCGAAACACGGTCCATCGATTCATCCTTCCCGGTTCCCAAACGCCAAAACAATGCAGGAGTCGCTTGACACGACCAAAAAACAGTCAAAAACAAAGGTAGTAACAACTCCCAGGAAAATCCAACAAGGGACAAGAAATCCAAGAAAACAGAGGCGTCTCTGTTCCCTGGACCGTCCCCCGAACAAAACCGCCAATTCCCTTTCCCAAAAAAGTATCCCAAAATCTATCCCAATTCCCAATTCCGACCTGCGAATGCAAAAGGAATGACTGCAGCGCCCTGCTATGCCAAGTAATCGTACATATAGCCCAGTTGTGTAACCAAAAAAAGGAGAGTAAGCCCATAATGCCCCGGCAAAAATATATGCAACCCAATGTAAAAAGGAATGGAACAAGACACCGTCTAAAATGCGCAATGCACAGAGTCTTCGTGAAAAAAATGCAAAATGTGGGTAAGGGGGCATTCAGGCATCAAAAGCTTGTAAATGTAAAGGAGAGACGTGATATCGTGATCGATCGAAAGCGGCGCCGTTCATAGAGAAGAGCGCCATCGCTGCTGCTGACTGGGCGTGTTGTAAAGGAATGACTGGAAAGGGAATTCGTATCTTCAAAGCAAATCGAGGAAAAATAGCAAAATCCGAAGTGCAAAAAAACAAAAAGTTGTGTGCCGGTCACAACTATGAACCGGGCCAACGGGTTCATGAGCCAGGTGCCGTGTCGTGGAGAGAGTACACGGAATCCATGTAGGCGTAGCACGCGTTGTTGGTTGAAGCCGCCGTAGTAGGCACCCTGGCGTCGAGGCCATGCATATCCCAAGCTGCACGTGGCGCCGAGGCTGGCAGCCCGTGGGGGGTCTGGGACTGACAGATGGCCGGGTAGGAATAAGATCCAACAGACGTATAAGCCGGGCCGGCAGCCGGGAGTACAGATCGAAGCTCAGGAGCCGTTGTGAACGGAACACCGGCCTGATCCGCTTGCGGTGAATACGCCGGCACAACCATGCTAGCGGTATAGGCCAGGCCGGAGTCCGATACAGACTGAGGCGAGGTGGCTGTGTGAGGCTCTGTGCCTGAATCAGAACCCGTGGCGTGGCCGGTATAGTTAGTGGCTGCCGCAGGTAGAGCGCCTGCGGTGGAGGAGTAGCTGGCGGACTAGAAAAACAAGTCAGTAATCAACTTGACCATGAGAGGACGGATACTCACGTATTTCCCGATAATTTTCTTCAGGGCGTGGCTGAGAATCTTCCATGGAAAGACCTTGACGTCCTTCTCAATATTGCGCGGCTTAGGAGCAGGGAAGCCCATGATGACCTTGAAGAAGTTCTCGCTGTCTGCCTTGGCCTTGGAGATAGTGAGTGGCCGGAAACCTTCCAGGTTGCGCCGAATCCGATTCTTCTCTTCCACGGTGAATCGCACGCCCACGAGAGACTCAAGTAGGTAGATGGTATCCACACTGGTGACATAGCACTCTTGCTTCTCCTCCCACAGGATGCAACTGATGCAGATGCTGTTGGGGGCGCGATCCTCGGGAGCCACAGGCTTGAAGTCGGCGTGGATTGTGCTTCCAGTCTGGGATCGCGTGAACTGCACCAGACGACGCTGGCTGTCCCGCTCCTCCGTGCTCCAACCTTCTGCCATGGCATCCAGATCTCCGTTAAGCTTGAGGATAGCCTTAGAGGGATACATGGCATACGGGTTGAAGGGCTGGTTCTGGCTCAGGCCGTTCCCTTGCTGGAGGGTGGAGGTGCGCATCAGAGTCGGGTTCGAAGAACGAACTGGCGATGCTCCCTTGTGCTGTGCGATCCCCTGCGCCATGGCGAGTGCCGGGTTCCGCACTTCATGGCTGACGGGCACGTAGGAAGGACTCCAGGACGGAGTGAGAGGCGACGGAGCACGGATGGTGGGCTGGGGCGCGGACACAGTAGAGTATTGTGCGATGCTTGTTCGAGGAGAGGAGCCAGGGTGGAAAGGCGTGACAAATGGAACCATGGCTGGAAGAGGCTGCAGATACGGCGAGAAAGATGCGGATCGGTTCTCGCGGTACGAGTAACTGTCCTGGGGCTCGATCTTGGACACCGAAGCCGTGTGTCTCTTGACCGGTCTGGCAACCGAGGCAGTCTCCGAAATCGAAGAGATCTTGCGTTTCCGCGAATCTCCCGAGGGCGACGGCTGGGGCACATGTTCATATGTGTAGACACCGACTTGAAGAGTGGTCGCAGGGCAATCGCTCTGAGTGCTCATAGTGACTTGCAGGGGCACGGCGAAGGACGGAGAACCCGTGGACAGGAACGGCGGAGCATCCATCGACAGAGCGTACTGGAAAGCGGAACCCTGAAACCCTAGGAAGTGGGGGACACATTCGCACTTCTTCGACCCAAAGACCAAGTACAACTCTGCATAGGCCGAGCTGTGCAGGTCATAAGGCGATTGGATCTGGACAAAAACACGCGTGCCCTCAGCGCCGCGTTGAGGGGGTGTAGGAGACGATCTCAGGCAGCTGCTGAGGCTGTGCACCCATCATCGGCGACTGGGCCTCTTCGTATGAGCTGGCATACTCCTGGTTGGGCAGGTAGGGCACACAGTCGGAGATCTGACTGGCCTGGTCCGCCATGGGCGACGGGACGAGCGATGCCGTCACATAAGGAGACTGGCCGTAGGCCGAATAGGAGCCAGCATCATGCAAAGATCGCGTGGAGCCGTAATCTGGTTGGATATCAGCACAGGCCTGAGGATGAGATGGAATAATGGTGGCATACCTAGTATGGTGCCGGCCGAGGGCTTCTGGAAAGCAGACATCGACAGGAAGGGCTCAGACTTGGCCCACAGGCCGTCTGAAAATGCACCAACAAACTGTGACTCTTCAGGATCCGAGAAATCCACGGACTCGCCTAGAACGAGAGGTGTTTGAAAGTCCGGGTCGAACTGTGATGGATAGGGGGTACAAAGTCAGTCCACGGTATTCACACACGCAGGAGGTTCGTTGGTATGGATTCAAACACAAGAGGACAGAAGGGGAAATGCGGGCATCCAGAACAGAAACAAGCAAAGGGAATTGGGTGCGGGTGTGATTCTCACCAAAACACCGTGTGTCTTCGAGTAAGCCAGCTTGAAGGTGTTGCAGCGACTGCAACAAGACTGAACACCCTGGAAAAGAAGCGAATGACTGGGAATTTATCCTCCAAACGACTGAATGTCAAAACGACCACGCTAGAACGGGGCTCTCCGAGACAGAACAAGCGAGGAAATGAAGCCGCTGTCAGGTTCACAAAAAGGTCGGCAACAAAAGGCCTCGAATCACCATTCAGCGAAGCTGAGACTGGGAAAGGCTGGCTGCAGAAAGAGATTCAGATCTCGGTCGCGCTGATCAAAGGCTCATAAAGACCGTGACGGCGGAACCTGTCGCGTAAGAGGGAAGCCCTAAAGCCACTGCCGGTCGGCGCAGATGTTCACACAAGATTGGATGATTTCCACGAGGTTGACCTTGATGACAGCGAACGCGGACTGGACGGGTTTTGCTTTCTTTCTTTTCCTGGTGCCGCGCGAGGTCTCGGAACGCTTTCAAGCAGATTGGGCAGACACACTGACGATGGCGAACTATCCAAGCAATGAGTACGAACCTTTGTTTTCCACCAGCGATAGAGGAACGGATGGGTGCATAGGCTAACAAAGGTGTGTGGGCTCACCGAGTGAATCAAGAAGATGGAAAAAAAATCTGAGACTGAATTGTCCGTGTCTCTAGATAATATGTCGCAGCTCGGACTCCCAAGTCAATGTTGACGGAATAGTCTATTCAATACTAATGTTAATAACAAACAGCTCAATCTGGGGGGTCGACTATCGACGGGGAAGGCCTCCGGCACGGGTCCATCGACGCTCGTCATCTCTTGGGCCCGTTGATGGTCCCGAGCAGCACGAGTTCCCGGATGCAAGGATGCACATAATGCAAGGCACGAGGGGGAGAGTGAGACCGTGGGCGAAGGGGGAAATGTCTCTCTTACTAACCTTGAGCCTGATCCTGCCTGTCCTTCTGCAAATTGACTGAGACCTTTCCACTCAGAGGCGATCGATGCCGTGTCCTCAGCCGAGACACAACGAATGGGCGATCTTCCTTTTATTCGCCGCAGTTTTGGCGATCGTAGACCAAAGAAGATTCAAATAGTTCAAATCAATCGTTGGTTGGCCAAACCGAGTCGGCGGGACAAACGGGCTCTACAGGCAAGCTGGATATCGCGATGCGCAAACGCGACTTTGTCTTTTTTTCTTCTCTCCCTCCGGGACCGCAATTTCCGAAGCTGTCAGGGCCTTGGAATAATTCTCCACTGGTGAAAACGAGGAGAGATCAAGGGCTCCGCAATGGGCGCAAGGTGTCTCCGATCGATAATTAAATATTAAATAATCCGGATATAATGGACCGTGTGTTTCAGTGTTCCTCGCTTCTCGTGTTTCTCTTTTTTGATTTTTAAAATGGTCAAACAAACGTAGCGAGCGTGGTTCTCGTGGCGGCAAGTAGCGAGCGTAAGAGCGAACGTGGGGGTGGTGTGGTGGTGAGCGAATGTGGACAATCAAGTCATAATAATGACTGGTCTTGTCAGATGGAGAGAGGAAGAGGGGAGGAGGGGGAGGAGAAAAGCGGCGAGGATGGCAAGAGGAATCGAAGTAAGGAAGAAGAGAGACCAGGGCAGAAAGTAACGAGGGCGATAATAATATATGATGCGAGGGTATTATTATTAGCATAGTAAATTCCGGCCTAACTGGTTCAGGCCCACGAGCGGTGTTTTGTTACATACACTGCCAATACCTGAACTAACTAATAAGGATCGTGGCGGGGGATGCACAGATGATTTCTTGGGAACTGGGGACTCGGGTTAGGACGGGTATTGCCCACGGCCTTCACACCGGTGGTACGATCTCAAGTGACACACGGTCCAGGGGCCTGACTCTCAGCCCGTCGCGTCGAACCAGGTGGTTGGCTGCGAGAGTTCCAATTATAATGCACGGCGATCACGATGCTGACTTGTCCCTCGAGGCTGCTGCTGATGGGCGTCTTCTCTTCCCTCCACCTACGTGGACCGCTGGCAAAGAAAAGGTGACCAGGTAGATGAACAGTGGACACTGTCCAATGCGGTGTATGGTCCGAAGTGGGTTGACGGGGTGCCGGACGGACCCAAATACCGTTCTCTCTTTTCTCTCCATCATCATGATCACCACCACATCTAGCGGGCTGTGCCGGGCATTAAAGTGGAGAGCGAACAGATTATTTGCTTGGGGACTGCTGACTTCCATGGCGGGCACAGACTTTCCTCGAATAATCCATGTTCGACTCAGCCAATCATCGGCGGCGGCACTAGTTATATTTAGTATCCGAGGTTGTTCCCTATTCCCAATCGGGTCATCGCGGCGGCCAATCCTCTGCACGCTTTGCAGACCCTTTTTTTTTGCACGCCCGATCGTGCACTCGGATCACACTTGCCGACCCTTGGATAGGTGTTATCGGCCGTACCATTATTACTCTTTGTTCGTTAAGGGTGTGACTCCTCTGTACTATTCACTGTAATTATAGCCTCCTAGGGCTTGCCGTCATCATACGATCATCTGACTCGAGCTAAACTTAGCAGGGTATCATCGTCTCGTGGTCGCTATCACTCTGCGATGTGACCCTAGCCCCCTTCTGGAAAGAAAAATAAAAAACACGAGCAACAACAACAAACAAAAACCGGTGTGACTGCTCTACTGTACCATTTCTGACCGCATCAGCCTTGTCGATCCACCCCGGCTTGTCGGTGATCATGGAATTATTATTAGTTTGTAGCTATCCCCTCGAGGCATCAGGCAAGGACGGTAGGTATCCCTCACTGGAGGGAATACGATCGCTCGGGAGAGTTCCGACCGCAACGGCTGGGATGCATATCCCTTGTGCAGATATCCCCAGCCACCACGATGTGCTGTGCGTACGGGACTCGTGCAAGGAGACCAGCATTTGTTAGCCTCCGTGATTTTCCCACGTTGAGTATATCCCCCGTCGTGGATAGCATAGAGTGGATGACTTCCCGGAGCCATTGTTCGGCTGTCGGGTTCGAGCGACGGTGGAGCGCTGATTGATCAGCGATCATATCAAAGCTTAGGGGTTCGTAGGTCCCAAAGACGATCAAACGCTCATCCTGATTCCCCAACCACATTTAATTAACACCAGCAAGGAGCTTTTTGTCCTTAAATCTATCCCTATTATTACCCCTTGTAATCAAATAAAACGAAGAGTCAGGGGCATAGCGTTTGTCTCTGTGGATTGACCCAGAAGGGTTAAAAAAAAATCCCCCTATCTCTCCGCCGTTGACAACCGGGTTCCGGGATCCACAGGCGGAGCCCATCGGCCAACGCAGAAAAGTGCCCGATTCGTTTGCGAGCCATTTTGAATTCCACCGGCGTCCAGGGAGATCCCAGGTCGGGCACTGCTGTTCAGAGCTTCGGACTTCCATCCCTGTTGGAGCCGTGCTCCGGATTTTCCACTGTGCGCGGCTGGTGTCGGCTCCTCCTGATCCACTACATGATTCATTGATTAATTATTGAATTTATTATTACTCTCATCGAACTCCATTGATTAAAGTGTATCTCCTCGGAACAGGAGTCACCATTGGTCAAGGGAATCAGAAAGAAAGCAGGAACCTTGCTTGCATCGGGATGGAATTGAGATTGACCCGAGACGACGGTGAACTTGCTGGAGAGAGACAGCCCTTGCAGCGACAAACCACATCCCCCCCGTGCTTCAGCCCGTGCTCTCTGTGTCCTGCGAGGTGCTCTGATGCCCACATGGGCTTTTGCAGGACATACTAGTGGAAGCTCCCCGAGCTGTGGACCTACCACTAACTGTTGCTGTTCGTAGCTTGCCAGTGGTTTCTCCGCCACAGCCTGTGCCCTGCCAATAATGGCCCCCTATTTCTCGTCCACCGGATCTCCCTAGCATACTCTAACTAATTGCAGGAGCCACTCAACGTTGTCGGGTTATTCGCTTGGTCAAGCCTGCGCACCGCGCCGCCGTATTAGCTTTAACTCTACGTCCTGTACTGGACAGGCGGAACGAGCGAATCACGGTATTTAACAATCCCCCGGTATCTGTGAGCTAGCCTCATTCTTCCTTAGCTGCCCTTGGCTGCTACATAGAGCAGTTAGCTGTCGTAGCTTCCTTCCTTCTTGCTCCTAGTGTCCCCTGCGCCTCTGCCACGCTGGGAGGGATCTACAGTCCCAACTACCGAACAGATGATGTCGTCTTCCCCCATACTCTGTGCATACTCTGTGCATACTCTGTGATCTCTCGGGAGCCTTTCCGCTCGTCTGCTTTACCCGGTGACAGCTGGCTCACTCTCTACCGCAAGCATTGAGTCCATGATACTATTCTGTAGCGCCGAGCAAGCATATCTGAGAAGTTCGCGCCCATAATCGTCAACCGAGCCGCGCATCCTATGAAGCTTACCGTGTCCCTGACCCGGCCACTTGGCAGGTCTCACCTTGTCGCTTTGCTCTGAATCTTTATTCGCTTGACATTTTTAGTTTGGGGCGGGGGGTGGAACAAGGATTAACCAGCCATGTCTCTGTGCTACCGTCGAGGCGATCATCACGGCGCCAGTCTCCAGCACCCCCGACTCCCAGCTTCATAGCCACTCGCTTGTCTCAGTGACGATGAAGATCGCGCGGGGGGACGTCAGGAAGGTCAGACCAATGCCGTCGGTGGAAATCGCATCTTCGGGCCAGTCGGTCAACCTTGGAAGATGCCCGATCTGCGCTGGAGTTGATGATCGCATACGCTCTTGGAGAAGCATGTGGCGCATTTTTGAAATAATCCTTGTATTTACGAATTACACAGTAGCTAGAGTTGGTTTCATCTCACTATCTTTTTTTCCCTCAGGCTCAGGGGAAGTGAGACCGATCATCGGTCTTTTTTCGCAACGGCACATTTGTGCCGCGTCGATCTGATTCTGATAGGATCTTGACCGGTCGGAGTCCGGCAACCTGTTTTTTGAGAATAGATGTGGGAATTGTAGGACGGAGGTCTTGCCTCATGTGATTGTAGCGGTTTTAAATCTAGTTTTAGGGTTCGAATTATTGTTTATCGTTGACAGAGGTGTTCGTCCACCTCGTGGCCCCCACGATATATATACAGCACAACTACATGACAACATATATATAACGCTGACTTGACACTCAACACGATTGCTTTATAACACGCTTCTAGAATAATAATATCAATCTTTCTTCACTTCTCTTGACTGTCTCAATCGCTAACAAAACCCACAACGATCGCCTTGATCATCCGCGCTTGAAACCATCGCCTATATACGGCCGTTTCAGATTGATCGGTAGCGCCAGCACCGACCGTGGATTTGCTTATCTGCAACAAAGCTAACCTTGAACTCCTGTTCCTTGCTCCCTTCCTTTTCCTTGTTTCCTATTTACCACCGTGTAATGATGAAGTGCTAATTTTCGAGCTTTCACATCGATAGTAGAATAATGAACAAGCCACGAGGATTACCCCTGTCTGTTCCCGGTGCATGCATGTCCTGTGTACACTTTCCTCTAACTGGACTAGGACCAGTGGGGAATCCCTCCATCGGGACCTCGGGAGCCATCAGCCTCCGATTGATTCTCCATGTGGTTCCCTGAGCTTCCGTCTACTAACTATTCCAGACTGGGTTGCTGCTGATTGTTTGGTTTGGTTCGGTTTTTGGGTTGCCCCAGAATTAGTAATGGAGAACATCATTGACTTCAGTACTTTTTCGGACCCGAGAATCTAGCGAACAAGCCCACTTTTTTTTTCTTGCCTCTTGTGGTTCTGCTACACTTTTACGGAGCACTGAATTATTGGATAAGGGAGCAATTGACTTTTTCCTTTGATTCCCACTCCTGCCAAGTGTATAGGCAACCACAAAAAAAAGAAAAATTAAGCGAACAACAGACAAGAACAACGGACCAAAAATACCATCCGACCAAGGCATAACGGCCCCTTTCGGAGACCAGATCCGGTAGGAGCAGGGAGATTACATCCGTGCTTGTTGATCCTGTGCCTCGGGGAATTTTCTTTTCTCTTCTCTCGCTTGCCACGAGGTGGAGGAGACGGACGACATGATGGACACGGGCGCGGAGTTGCTATCCAAGCGAACACACCAAGAAGCGTCCCCTGCCCTTCTCCCGCATCCCTCGAGTGGAGAATTCACTGAAATTGGGAATTCCCGCTATCCAATGTACTGACCACGGAGTACTGCACACAATTATGAACATGGGCGTGCACGATCTAACCCAGCACAGGCAAGAATCAGAAATCAATCAATTCAGATCAGTCAGCTCTGCTCATTTTAGGCTTCCTAGACTGATTGGCTGGTCTCATCCATCTCATCCTAGACTCATATGCAATGCTATTCTTAGAGAGACAGCACAAACTCTATTCTCTTCTCGACGATAAGCTGCGTGAGAGAGGTGAGCATTAACTTAGTACTGTAACATCCTACTCTCATCCTTGAGGCGCAGCCGCATCGATAAGCGGTGAGCTGCGTAACCCTGACCAACAAAAGGAATCGGGAGGAATGGAAGCAGTCTAGTTGGCAGGTGGCCTAAGCACATTTTTAGAAACACGTACACACAGTAGTGGAGTAGTAATGCATTTGCATGTCGCTAAGTAGTTGCTAGATGTGATTGTTGATGTTGTTGGTACAGACACAGATACAGACACATACTCATACAGCGCAGGGAGTAGCCAAAAAAAAGAAAGATGGCCCGTATCTGTCCACGCAGAATAAATGGAGATGGCAAATAGTTCAAAGAAACCTCCCGCCCAAAGAACTTCGTAAGATAAGATGCATGCACAAACATCCTTCATTTACCGCTTGCCCTTCTTCCGGGGCGCAACGACCTTGAACGCAGTGTTGCTCTCCTCTTCGCGCTGGGCAGCAGCAGCGGCAGCAACAATGCTCGCCGTGGAGCCCTTCTTAGCGACCTCGCTCCAGCCACTGCCATTCTTCTGTTCCCCAAAGGCACCAGGAGAAACAGGATCGACGATACCCTTGTCGGCGAGCTTGCGGCGACGGATGAATTCCTCGGCGAAACGACGACCGTCCAAGGTCTGGGAGTTGGCGTAGACTGAATCCGAAATGATCTCGGCCTCGGCAGGCAGGAAGAGTAGTTGCTGGACGAAGTCGTCGACTATAAAAGAGATAACGCATTAGTATTGCCAATGCATGAATTATGCTCGGTTTTAAGACTTACCATTGATGTTCAGGTTCAGCCCCTTGCCCAGTGCCAGCTTCGCCCACTTGGTGAACTCCTCAACGGCCTTGCTGGAGTTGGACTGCGGCACGCTGCCAACTGTCACAGTGCGAGTGCCCGCGGCAGGGCGGACCTTCGCAGAAGCAACAGCAGGTGCGATAGGAACAGTTCCGCTGATAGAGCGCGGGCCAAGCGGCGCATTGGGAGGGGCCTTGGGTTTGCCGCTTGCGCCGACAGTAGTCCAGGCTCCAGAGGAGGTCACGGCACCGGGAGCAACGGGAGCGGGAGCCTTGCTTGCGAGGTCAGCGTACCGCTTGCCAGCGGACATGGGGGGGCTAGGAGTCGCGGTTTGGGCCGCAGCGGTCGCGGCAGCAACTAGGCGCTGCTTGCGAGCCTCCTCTTCCTTCTGGATCTGCGCGAGAGTCTTCTTGGTGGCGGTGTTGGTTGCTACGGGCAGAGTTTTGCTACTCCACACGGAACCGGCAGACGTCGGGGTGGCAGGTGATCCGGCGCTGGCCCAGTTGGCCGACGAGGGGAGACCAGGAGCGGCCTGAGCTTGGGCTTGACTGAGACGCTCTTGTTCGGCAAGTAGCTGAGCACGGCGCGCGGCGGCGGCAATCTCCTCTCGTTGCGCAGCATTGCGAGCCTCGGCTTCTTGGATCTCCTTCAAAGACGGACCCTTGGGCAAATCGTGAGCCTCCTTGGCCCACGGGGCGACAGAGGTAGCCGGAGCATCAACAGGAGTCTGAGTCTGGGAACGGGAACCCGCAGCCAGACTTTCAGCCACATATTGACGGTTGCGCTGCGCGGCAGGCGCGGGCAGAGGCGACGCGGAGGGTGGTGGAGGGAATGGCTGAGGCATCGCATGGTCTTGTTTGACGATTCCCCAGGCCGACTCAGAAGGCCCTAATGCCTGCATCTGCTCTTCCTCCTCCTGCTGCTGGCGCTGAGCGGATGCAGTCTTCTGGACCTGCTGTGTGAGGGTCAGAGGGGGCGCGACACCAGCTTCAGCGAGTTGTTGAGCTGCCACTTCTGAGCCCGCGGCGGCTTCAGCTTCAAGTTGTTGTTGGGTGGCTGCGGCGGCGGGATGAGTAGGAAGACCACCAAGATCGCCTTCTTGAGCTCTGAGAGCATGGAATTGGCGAAGTCGTTCCTCGCGTGCTTGCTGATCGAACGGATCATTGGAATTCGCCTTGTCAAATTGCTCTTGCTCTTGATGCAGCTGAGCGCGGTCCTGAAGCATCGACGCGACCTGTTGGGACTGGAGGAAGTTGTCGGGTTGACGGGCAGCGAACGAAGTAGGACTGCCAAAAGCAAATGGGTCCTGGCGACCCACGTTCAAGCGATCGAGGAGGGCCGGGAGCTGATCCTGACTACCGCCGAGTTCCGTCCCAAGCATCCCCGGGCCTACATTGGGCAATCCACCGCTCTGTCTGATCGAGCCGGCCGCATCAAAGAAGCCAGGGACTCCCTGTTGGGTTTGCTGCTGCTGTTGCAGAGGGGCCTGAATCGGAGATGGTTGGTAGCCGACCGGGGAGGTGATGCTGCCAAAGCTAGGCTGGCTGTGAAGACTGTGCGCGCTGGATTGGTGCTGAAGCTGGGGCTGCAGGGAAGGAGGAGCACCTGGGACATGCATCTGCTTCATTATAGCTTGCTGCTGAGCGAGATGCTCCTTCTGTCGCGCCATAAGATACTGCTCTTCCTGCTTTCGCCTCTCCAATGCATTTTGCTGCTCCGCCGTCAAGGTAGTGCCAAAGCTGGGGAAACTACCAGGGAATGGTGGCTGAGCGTTGCCCGCGGTGCTGTTGGCAGTCCACTGGGTTCCGCCGGTAGGATCTGGGCCATGAGGAATACCGATCTGCGGCACGAGGAATGGCTCGCGAGAGTTCCCAATGCGTCGTACCAACTGCGCAAGCGGTTCAAACTCCGGATCCTCGAGCTTCTTGATCTGCAGATCGGGGCTGAAGAAACCCGCCTTGAACCAATCGTGCATCTCAAGACCTGTCCATGGCCCTTGGATGTTTCCTTGAGGATCACGGTAGATCCAGCGCATTCGATCGGGCATCACCATCATCCGCTGCTGAGCAGAGGACATGGTTCCACCAGGCGTCTGACTTGGCACATCGTGAGCGGCCACGTTGGCTGGGATAGCGCCAAGAGCCGAAACGGGGGTCTCTGACGCAGAGTTAGAACCAGCCTGGCTTTCCTGCTTGTCCACCTGCTGTCCGTCATCCATCTCGCCAATGTCCGGCATGCCTTGCTCGTCCTGCATGGTCGAGAACAGGGCGCCAAGCTTGCTCGATCGTCCGATACTGCCGGTACCAGCAACGCCCGCATGTGGACTGAAAAGACCTCCACCTCCCAAGTTCGCTAAGCTGGGAGATTGCAGATCGCCCATGGTACCAAAGATCGGGTCACCGAAGCCGCCCGGGAACGCGGAGCGTTCGCGAGTCGGGGTACCGACAGCACCACTGGACGGCCAACCGGAAGATGTCCCCAGAGAAGGGAGACCGCCCAGGCCACCAAGTCCCGAGAAGGCACGGTTCGCGTTGGCACTGGAGTTTTGGCTGCGATCAACGGTGGGAAGGTCCATTCCGGATCCAACGCGTCTCATCGAACCAAACGGATTGGAGGTGTCACGAAGACCACTCAAACCCGGATGTTGGGATTGCTGAATGTCTGACCCGTCGGTATCCACATCCTCCGCATTTTGTCGATCGCCATGCGGACTGTGATAGGGGTTCGTGTTGGTCGGGCTAGTGGGCTCGTGGCCTTGGAGGAGACTGGGGGTCGGATTGCGTGAATTCTCTTGGCTTTGCATCAGCTCGCGGAACCCAGGGATGCTGGAGGTCATGCCAAATGCGCCAAACCCAAGATCCGCGGCCTGGGGAGGTGACTCAACATCCTGAGACCCGCCAAGGGCGGCGCTTCCACTACGAGCCTCCTCAAACGGATTGGTGTCGCTGCGGCCGGTGCGAGTCTTGACAGCATCCCCCCAGGGCGACTGGGAGCGGCTGCCACTGTCATTCTCAGTGAGTCGTTCTAGGTTGCTCAACGAAGGCTTGTCCTTTGCCGACCCAGCGATGTCCTCCGAGCTATCCTTGGAAAGCAAGCCCTTGAACCTGCTTTCGCCGCGCAGACTGCCATATCCTGCCTTTTTCTCGGCTGGGGCCGCCTGTGCCGCGCTTGCACCACCAAGAGAGAAAGCTCCAAATGCACCCATGGGGGAGAAGTTGGCATTCTGCGAGGCCGTTCCCCAAGGGGAACTCGACCCGCTGACACCTGCACCCAAGGGGTTGGTGGTACTGCGTTTCAAAGATCCATAGGGAGCATCTGAACCGCCCTCCCGACCGGCTGAATCCTTCGCCTTGTCCGGGGTTGGTGCATCTCGGAAATCCGTCTTGCGGCGCAAGAGAGCAGGTGGTGGGGTGGAGGTGTTGGCCTCATCGCGGAAGAAGCGAGAGTTTGAAGCGGCCGTAGGGGACATGGGATTGCCCGCTGATTCGGTCGTTTCGCGGCGTCGCGGGCCAGGGCGCCCCGTGGTCGGTGAAGAGGTATTGTAGTTATTCGTGTGGCCCTGGGTATAGGAGATGGAGGATTTGCGGCCTCCCACTCCAGGAGCAGCGGGTTCCTTGGAGGCACTCGACGGTGGCGGCTTCAGAGGAGAGTTGACGGAGGCAGAGAAGAACTGTGGAGAAAAAAAAAACTTCGGGTTAGCATGAAAGGGAACAAAAGGCCCAGGAAGTGACCAACCTCTTTCTCATCGTCCGTCATCTCCGTAAGCCCCAGGGGCTCGAGCTGGCCCTCATGATCCCAGCAGACTTCGGGTCCTGCGGAGCTATTCTTGTGGTCGTCCCGTTTCCCCCACGCCCCGTTCACTGCAGGTGTCACCATGTGAGGGTCCCAGTCGGCGACGAAATATTCCTCCACGTTCTTGCCCAAGGTTCCAGTCTCACGCTGCACCTTATAGAAGTCTAGAAGTTGGTCCTTGGAGTACCGAGCCTCACCGTTGCGCAGAGTGCCGGACAAGTGATTTGAGCTCATGTGGGGAGGGATGTACGCTCCGGCGGCCGTGGGCGTCGCGGCTGAGGCCGGCTGGCTGCTCTCGCGGTGGTGAGGAGGGTTCGTAGCACCGGACGGGCGACGGAATGTCTGGGTGGCTCCGTTCATGCGGGTTCGGGACCTAAAGCTCACAAAAAAGCAAAATTAGAGATTCTCGTCTTTAAATAATATTGCAGATGAAGAAACGGCCAGTTTGGTGTCGGGTGACCAGCTGACATCCAGTCACCTGCGAAGACAGGGCGAGGGTTGCATACCATTCTCCACTGGCTGAGGAGCCGTCCCCTCTCCTGCTGGCGTCCTGGGTGTTGCCAGCAGCGGCCGAAGCAAAACTCGAAGGAAGTGGCGTGGGCATTATGAGAAACAGAGGATGCTAAATATGGATTGTTGATCCCCCACAATCGATTTTCTGGGAACCGTGCGTCGCGAGACCTTGTTTGAGGAGGTTGGAGGTTTTGGGGAGTTGTGTGGCTGCGAACGGAGTGTTGACGCAAGACACGAAAGAGAAAAATCAAGGACGAGAAGATAGCGAGATGCGCTGGTGGTCAATCGATCGGCGAGCTGGCGGGGAGGGAGTGAGACGAGAAGGGAATGCAAGAAACGCGACAGGCTATCGAGCAAGAGAAGAGAGAGAGAGGGAGTCTTTCGCTTGGAGAGAGCAAAAATGGGTTTGGCGGAGAGCGTGGCAGTTACGGAAAATACCGTGTATTGTGGACCAATCCTGGCGCGCGTTGGCTGGCAGGACCGTGTATTGCGATTACCGAGGTATTCCATACACGCACAATGTACGAACGCCGTGCCAGACCACAAGTACCAGTGACTTCATACCAGGACTATCTGATCACTGTACAAACAAAGCCCCTTTGGTAGAGACACACATCCAGCGACAGGGCATATGCGTGGCAGTAACAGGATAGGCATGCATCGCCCGCCAACACACACGCCCTGCCCGTGATTGGCCGCGCGGGTTTGGACGTGTTTCTTTTCTCTTTGCTTCACCACCAACACTGCGGCCCTTGCCGCACACCCAGCACAAAGACGGGGCGTGAGACATGCCGGCCTGGGGTACCTGCAGCTTGCATCCCTTTTTCTCTGTTGTCTTCCGCTCGGGATTCGGACTGGAATCTCTTTGAAGATGATGTGCGGCGGATTCTTCCTCTGTGTCTCATGCTACTCTGATATGGAGTTAGGGTTAGACAAGAATCACCATGATCGGCTCTACAAGACATCAATCCCGCTTACATATATCCCCATTGTCCTTTCCCCCAAAGACGTAAGCACACCCCTCTGTCTGCAACGATGAAGTATGCAACTCGCACCATTCCCTTCTCTTGGTACTGGAAAGGCAAGCCTCTCCCCAGAGGCCAGCTGCACGGCGAGCGCATTCGGCCTGTCTACCTCGGGGTGCCCGATAGAGATACCTTGTCGCTGGCAGGATGCTCCTCTGACTCCTCGATCGAGTCGACAACGGCGCAGGCAACTCACAGCCGGTGTGAGGGATGCAATGAACATGCCCACCATCACTACATGTTGAGCGGTAGCGATTGCCCGAATTGCGACAAGGCCAGGAAGCGCTGCCAATGCCGCCATGCCCACCGCGAGCCCGAAGCCACCCACCAGAAGGCGAAGGACACGGCCAAGGAAAAGTGTAGCTGTGACCACCATCTAAAGGCTGCTCCTGCACCGGCGAGGTCAGCGACTTCTGCTGCAACACCGCACCACCATTGCTGCGTGGCTACTAAAGTGCATTGTTGTGAGCATCATCATTACGGTGCCTCTTGCCCGGCATCTCCAGTCCCTGCGGCACCTGGCCCGCATCATTCGACTGACAGTCACCAACACAAAACGGCCCGATCTAGACGCTCAAGCAGACGACGTTCACACCCAGGGCCGGAAGGTCGATGCCCGAACTGCTTTCACGCCTGCGATTGCTATTCGGAGATCGCTCACTACCCCGTTGACGACGACATGATGTCCGAGATCTCGGTGGACGTGGGAGCGGGCAGCGATGGAGACACCGACGAATCGCGATGCCCACATCACCATTACCCTTCTTGGTGGGCGTACCGGCCTGCAATGGGGTATGGGAGGAGGTGACAATATAGATCCTCAATGAGTGTTGTGCTAGTTTGTTGGTTTCTCCTGGCTGCCTCTAGTTCAGAGCCAGCCGCATGTTTTTGTATATAGAGAGAGGGAGCAATGGCTAGTATCTGCAATTTACATTCCCATTATTTCACCCGGACGTCCAATAATCGTTGTCGTCGCTCCCGAGGATCGATAGTTAAGTTGGTTATAATCCTGGACAATTAGTAATGAGGTCATCCCTTGCCCCGTGGACCGAGCCGAGGCTTAAGATGCCTATTTGATATCAAACCTTAGAAGAATCACCAAAACCCCAGAAATAACTCCAACAGTTTCAGATTTGGATCCCCTCTTATCCTCAGATTTCCAACCACTCCTCACAGTGTGCCTATACTTCCGCATCAGATTCCATTCATTATCGATAAGCACCACCACATTCCCCGCACCGAAAGCCGAACACTCACCGAACAACCATGTCCAAGGCGATTTACATCTCGCCGATTGACGGCAAGCCTGGCAAACCAGGGCAGGTCTACTATCCGCTGTCACTGCGTACAATTCCCAAGCCATCGCCGCAGGGCGGAGAGCTGCTTGTGAAGCTCACTGCCGCCTCGCTCAATCACCGGGATCTCTTCCTCCGACAGCACCTATACCCCGGTGTGACATTTGATGTGCCTCTTCTGGCCGACGGCGTAGGCGTAGTGGTTGGCGCTGGCCCCAATGTCTCGAACCCGGAGCAATGGCAGGGCAAGCGGGTGATTCTAAACCCCGGCGTGGGCTGGAAGGACTCGCCGGACGGACCCGAAGAAGCGACAGGTTACCGCATCATGGGAGGTACCAAGGTCTATGACAAGGGTACCTTGCAAGAATATGTCGCCATTGAGGAAGGGGAAGTCGAAGAAGTACCCTCGCACCTCTCCGATGCAGAAGCAGCTGCTTTGCCGCTGACGGGACTGACCGGGTGGCGGGCACTCGTGTCGAAGGCGGGCGAGCGGAACTCGAGCACGGGTGCTGCTGTTTTAGTGACTGGCATTGGAGGAGGTGTTGCGCTGATGGCCCTGAGGTTTGCAGCTGCCAGAGGCGCGGATGTCTTCGTGACGAGCTCGAGTGAGGAGAAGATCCAGAAGGCTGTCCAGTTGGGAGCCAAGGGAGGTGTCAATTATAAAGAGGCCGGATGGGATAAGAAGCTGCTGGGGATGCTGCCTTCGGGCAAGAAGAACTTCGATGCCATTATCGACGGTGCCGGTGGTGATTCCATCGAGAAGGCGGCCAAGCTGCTCAAGGTGAGTTTGATCTGTACCGATTCTGTGGGGTGGGGTTAACATCAATCAATAGGCTGGTGGTGTGCTCTCTGTGTATGGCATGACGGTGTCTCCCAAGATGCCCTTCCTGATGCAGGCGGTGCTGAAGAACATCGATGTGCGAGGCTCGACCATGGGCTCTCGCAAGGAGTTCAAGGAGATGGTGGAGTTTGTCAAGACACACCAGATCCATCCGGTCGTGTCGCGAGTGTTGCAGACAGACCTGGATGATCTGGCTGGAATTGACGGACTGTTTGAGGATATGAAGGAGGGCAAGCAATTTGGCAAATTGGTGGTGGAGTTTGGCAAGTCCGGGGCCAGCAAGCTGTAGATCTGGTCGTGCCTTCTTTTTCTTCTTCTTCTTCTTCTTCTTCTCCTCCTTTCAAGCAACACTGTCAACGCAGTTGAAATACACACTCATTGCAGAACGACCACTCTCCTTGATTTACTTGTCCCTGTATATCCATCCTCCCCGTCATCATGATCTCCCGTCCAGCTTCAGTATCTTATTCACGACTCCCGCACACCATGTCCCGCACCCACGGCCCAGTGCCCCTGCCAAATGATCCCCCCAATTCTCGGGACGGCGAGGGAACTATAGTAATTATACCCCCAGAGGCAGAACCCACAGCGCGCTCGCTAAAGATAGACCCAGAGCCGCTACAGCCACTCCCACGCCATGATGCAAGCAACCCACTCCAATATCCAGCACAAAGTCGCAAAGCTGCAGGCCAACTCGCTTCGGTTGAAGCGCGAGCTCTTTCTTCTCCATCGACACATCAAATCGTTTCACCACCCGCTCCTTGAGACATGGGAAGCGGACATGCTCACTCGTCTCATTGAGATGGTGTATACCCGCCAATGCCTCCGGCTGCCCGGTGGGATTTCTGTCGGTGATGCCTTGTTCATGGAACGGGAACTGCTCTCGCGGGCGTACAGCATTGCGGCGAGGCGTATTCGTATTGATACCCTCTGGAGCCTGGGTCTTTCGGACAAATACCATGAGGCGCTGAAGCGTTACGAGGAGGTGAGCTTTCATTCCGTTTCGAAGGTTCCATGTCTTAACATGTCTCAGGTGACTGTCTACCGAAGCCCCAACCCATTCGAGACCGAAGTGCCGTTTGCTCGCTGGTTGGTAACCGAAAAGGAGGCACGACCCCAGGTGTATGAGTTCTGGTCGAAACTCTTCCCCGTATGCTGTGGCCGGACCGTCGAGGAGAGCAGTACCCTCTAATTGGGGTCAAGGTTGAGACGGAACTCAGCAAGGCGGCTTGCTCGTGGCGTGATGATGGGAATCTTTCACAACCCTTCAGTACATTGACCTTTGTTTTTTTTCTCCCGGTCAACTACGGTCTTTGCATTCCTGACTTTCTTTCTGCTTGCAATGTACATCCATACCACGTTATATTGTTATTCAGTCAACGGACAATAGACAATGTCATCCATTCGGTTCAACATACGATACTCAAGTCTCATTTCTTAGACTAACACAATTTGGCCATATATACCTGGGGTAATTCACTCCGAAGCATCCACCCACTCTCCAATCCACTTAGCAATCCACGCCTTATCAATTGCCGGCACAGCACGCAGCGCCTCACTCCTCCCCGCGGTCCGAGATGTCTCGAAGACCGTAGCCTGCAAAGACTGTTCCCTATTCTGAGCATCGAGCCCCTCATAAAAGTCCAACAGCTTCACAGCCGGGTTCGACCGAAGCAACCTCTCCAACTCCTGATCCTGAGCTCGGCCCTTCTCCTCCATATCCCTCCGCACACGCACAATCCATTCTCCGAGGGAGATAACCTCCAGCTCCTTGTCCCTCCCAGAAGACAGTGCCTTCTGCACCGCCGGCAGAATCGATAACCACGATTGTGGGTGCAGGTTATGAGGATGGAACACCTCGACAGAGCCAGGCGCGTCGCTCTCACTCAGGGCCAGACCGACTAGTACCTCCGAGAGCAGGTCAACAGGCACCCAGTCAATGCGATTCATGCTTGGGCCGAACGCATCCGGTATGGCGCCAATATGCCGCGAGCTGAGCGCCAGACTGGGGAACCACTCGGCTTTGTTCCAGAGACCGGGCATTCTTGCTGCGCCTGCTATCTGGCCCACGCGTGCGAAGGATAGCGGGAGGGATAGTTTGCGGGCGGCGTGTGCGAGTAATTGCTCGGATAAGTACTTGCTCTCTGCATATCCGTTGGGAGCAGGCGTGTCCGTGACCACACTCGCTTCTGGTATGATCCCAGATTCGGTTTGATGGTCCATTACCGAGCTGATAGAGGACATGAAGAAGAGACGGGGAGGAGGAGATGCTGCGTCGGCACAGAAGGATAGTAGGTTGACGATGCCCTGGAGCTGGGGCGTGAATGACGAGAGACTGAGGTTGAAGTTGACCGGCCAGGCGTTGTGGATGACTACCGTTGCGGTATCGCGGAGGGTCTGGTATGTTTCAGCTGGGAGGTCGAATTGCTCTTTGGATAGATCGCCTGTTAGGAAGGTTATCCGCGTGAAGTCGAGGGTCGTGCCTAGATGGTAGGTCTTGTTGGACTCGAGCTGTGCAGAGCGGCTGTCCTTTCGTCGGTTCAGACAGTAGATGTGTGCGACGGATGGGTTGTTCAGGAGTGTGTCTAGGAGGTACGTTCCCAGAACACCGGTGCTGCCAGTGAGGATCACAGAGTGTTTGTCTATGGAGCGAATGGCAGGCGTCGTCTTGGGGATTTGGTCGATCTGGTCCTGGAAATACTTGAGCATTTCCGATCTCTCTCGCAGTCGGCTGTCCTTGGTCGCTTGTGCTGCGACAGGCTCGTCTTCTTTGAGTTGCATAATTGCATCCGTCAAGTCAGAGACGGATGGTTTCATATAAATCAATGGCACCGAGATAGCAGCCATCTCGAGTCCATGCCGGAGAATCCGGACGGCAGTGATGGTCTGCAGGGAGTCCATTCCCCGGATGAAGATATTGTCCTCATCCTTCAAGTCGGTCCAGCGCATCAGCGAGACGATTGTCTCTGACACAAATTGCTTGACAGCCTCACGGTCTGCATTCCTCCCAGGACCATGCACAGCTTCGCCATTAGGCTGGACGGCCACGGTTTCAGCTTCACGGTAGAGTGCATCGAGCTCTTCTTCATACAAAGCCAAGCTCCCCGCTCGCTGGACCGTCCCTTTTCCAGCACGGAGAAACGGCTTATCCGGATGTGTGAAGAGAACATGCGATTTGGAGATACGAGCATGAGCAGGTGCTTCCTGGTTCGTCTCCTCAATGCTAGGCCAGATTTCTTCTAGCAGCGCAGCGCGCTCCGTCGGAGTCAAGACCTTGCCGTCCGTGGCGGCTTCGACAATCAGCGCAGCCTGGAAGCGCTGTGCCCCAGCCACCAGTGCGCCGGTGACCCGCTTGTTGCGCGCTGTGACGTACTGTTCCACCGAGATGGGGTTCGTCTTTTCTCCATTGAGAAAGACAACGATATCATCCTTGCGCGCATGCCACCGCCACAAATGCCGTTTCTTCTCGTCTGGATGCCGCACATATAGATCGCGAGTGTTATATTCTTGCAAATGTTTGAAATCCTCATGCACAAAGGGTACCTGGTGCCGCTCATAATTGGGGTGGCGGACCAGGACCAGCTCGTGCTCTCTGCCTGTGACAGGCCAAAATTCCACGCCCTGCTCAGGATGGAACTCCGAATACCCCCAGTCTTCGACATCCCGGTTAGACACAACCATTGGGAGCAGGCCCACCTCGGTGGCACCGTACTGGTTGTATACTTTGATCCGCTTTGCTACTACGTCTCCAATGGCCTGTGGAAGGTCTCCACCAGCATACATGATCATCTCAAGATTGTTGGCGCAGTAGTCCAGTAGGTCTGGGGTTTGACTCAGTTCGTGGATGATAGATGGAATGATAAAGGCCCCGTCCGCGGGGCTCTTTTTCAGTCCTTCGACCAGGCTGGCAGCATTTGGAATGCCGGCCGGTGTGAGGTGGATCAGCACCGTGCCGAAGGGAATAGCGTTGACCAAGTGGCTGGCGAGACCAGCGCCCTTGATGTAAGTTTAGTATTAAGTCAGACCTTGCGCTGCGGGATTCCTCACATGGAAAGGAGGGAACATCATGAACAGCCGCTTTCCCTCCTGTATTAGATGCAGAGACTCGGACCCCTCCGGTGGTTTCAGCTTTGCCATTCTCATGGCCCTCGCGCCGGCCTCGTTTGTCCAAATGATCGGGTTGGGGATCCCCGTTGACCCGGAGGTGTGGATGACAAACAATGGCTCTGCCGCTGCCGTCGCGAGGGTCTTTTCAAATGGGAAATGAGGAAATACTTCTCCCAGAAGCTCGTCCACGCTGGCCACCTCAAGTACCTGCACACCATCCACTGCTTCAACGATAGCGGTGATGGGCGCCGGCCGCGGGTTCGGCGAGATCAAGGTCTTGCAATTTAATCGTTTCAGGAGGCTCGCGTGGGCGGCGATGCTGTTCCGAGGCGAGGTAAAGAACATCTAGTGGATTTATCAGCATGCATATTAATCGGGAAGTGGTCACCCATACGCAATAGCCCGCCTTGACGGCCCCAATGGCCAGGGCAGGGTACCGGAGGTCATTCGGTCCGAAGTAGGTCAATTTCTCGCCGGTGCCGGGACCTAGCTGCCCATTCAGCCATCTAGCGATGCCATTGACTGCATTTGCCAAGTCCCGATAGGTGATTTTGCGGTATCCGTCTGCGTAACTTGTCGGCGAGAGGGGGTACTCGGCGTACACCTTGTCCGGGTGGACCGCGGCATAATGGTCCACGATAGTTGGCAGCAGCTCTTCGCACGGATCGAAGGTAGATGGTGGTGACATGGCATACAAAATAACACCGGGAAGGGTTGTTACAGGAACTGGGCACATGGAGTGGGCACCCCGGTCAATAATAAAGACAAAGTCAGGCAACAAGGGCCCCCGCTGGTTCCATCGTCCTGGGAAGCAGAACCGTTTAAGGCAGCGGGGCTAACAGCCGTCTGACCTATCTGGCGCTAATAATAGGGGGAAGTGCGAGGATAAACTCTTCCCGCTGGACGTTGCTAGCCTAGCAAGGCAAAATTGTAATCTGCCGATCCCGCCATTGTCTGACCTGACGGGTCCACCGTATCCCTGCTCTGACAGCTGGGGGACACTGACAGTCGACTGATCACAAATTGTCCAGGTGATCTGGACCTAATGGACCGAGGGTGATATTAGTGCGTTCCCTGTTGGTCCGTCTCCAGAATTCATGATTTGATTTTGGCCAACGATAATCCTGGGGGATTCCGGGCGTCGTTGACCGGTTCCAACGTCTGTCTGTCATGGCATATATGCCGAATGCCGAGGTCGGCTGGACGTGAGCTTAGTTGGAGGGAACGAATCATGGTTATGGGACCGGATCCTCAAGGGTAGATCCGATGCCATGGGATCAATAGGTTTGAAATCGGCTAAACACCCCTCTTCTCCCCTCGAGGACCCCACATGCCATAGCTCGGACTCTCTCACTCGGAGTAGGCACGGTGGAGATAATAATATACCTATTCGCCTTGATCCCCGGGTCGTCAACCCGACTCGGCTGGCGTCGGGTAGGGCCGACGCCCTTGCTCTGTTCTGACTCATGCGGGCCACCTCGAATAACTACGTATTGATTTGATCCCCGCGAAGGGAGCAGGCTACCTACATACCGAGAACTGCTACTCTATTGCCAAAATCAACATGGACGCCGCAATGGCCGACCTGGCGATCCACAACACAACAAAAGACCAATTGACGCCCTTCGGCAAGCCCATGCTCAAACATTGGTTGTTCGACCCGGCCTACAGGAACCTCAATCACGGTAGGTATCACCCGCGGATATGTATCTGAAGATGCTGAATGAACTCCGACCAGGCTCCTTCGGTGCACATCCAGCAGCGGTGGGCGCCGCCCAGCGCAAATTCCTGGATATCGCCGACGCGAGTCCAGATATCTACGTGCGCCAACAGCACGTCGTATACCTGGACGCGGCTCGCGCGGCGACAGCCAAGCTCTTAAATGTCCCGACAGACGAGTGCGTGTTCGTCAAGAACGCCACGACGGGCGTTGCGACGGTCCTGCACAATCTCGCGTTCAAGTCCAATGACGCCGTCGTCTACTTTGACCCCGTCTACGGGGCTGTCGAGAGGGGGATCATCTCCCTGCAGGAACTGAACGGGGTCCAGGGCCGCAAAGTGGCCTTTCACTTCCCCATCGCGGAGGAGGAGCTTGTGCGCCGCTTCCGCGAGGTTGTGCGCCATGCTCGTGTGGTGGAGAAGCTCACGGTCCGCGCGGCGGTCTTCGATACCATCGTCAGTAACCCTGGCGTCCGCTTCCCCTTTGAGCGGTTCACGGCGATCTGTCGCGAAGAGGGCATTCTCAGTGTCATTGACGGCGCTCACGGCATTGGGAATATCCACCTGGATCTGAGCAAGCTGCAGCCGGACTTTTTCACCTCGAACTGCCACAAGTATGAAACCCTCCCGTCAAGAGCCGCCTCAGCTGATTCTAACATATTTATAGATGGCTTTACACCCCGCGCAGCGCAGCGGTTCTCTACGTCCCCAAGCGCAACCAGCATCTCATGCGGACGACCCTCCCAACCTCCTGGGGGTTCATCCCCGCGCCAACATCGGCCGAGACCAAAGCTTCGGTCCTGAAAGACCCCCAGTCACCAGTGACAAAGACCCCCTTCGAGGAATTGTTCGAATTCGTCGCCACCAGCGACGACTCGGCCTACCTGTGCGTGCCTGCAGCGTTGAAATTCCGAGAAGACGTCTGCGGCGGCGAAGACGCCATCATCTCATACTGCGAGCGTCTAGCCAACGATGCTGCCGACGCTGTCTCCGCTGCGCTGGACACGGATGTGCTCCAGGAGCCGGATCTCAAGCCCGGCGAGATCAGCAATATGCGCAGGTGTACCATGACCACGGTCCGGCTGCCTCTTGCCATTGCTCTTGCTACCGTCGAGGAACAGGTGGAACAACCGAAGCCATTGGCGACATTCTCCGCGGAAGAGGCTGTCCTCGTGGAGGCGTGGATCAAGCGTATGCTCATGGATCAGTACAAGACTTTTGTTCCGGCTTTTGTCTACGGCCCGTGGCTGTGGGTTCGGCTGAGTGCCCAGGTGTATCTGGAGAAGAGTGATTTCGAGTGGCTAGGTGGTATTCTGCGGGATTTGTGTGAGCGTGCTGCGAAGGGGGAGTATCGGGGGAACTAGAGAGTGAGGTTATGTTGCAAGGACTTGATATATGAAAATTGACATGTTATTGTATCTCATACAATGGTCGAGTTGACACAGAAAGTGACATGGACATGGACAGCGCAGCTCACAGCGAAGAACCAAGGGGATTGGATAGGAGCAGTGAGGATGCTGGGGTATGAATAAAGAGAAATGCGTCATGACATCTTGAATCGCTGAAACAGAACCAAAGAAACGAAACCAGTAGGTAGGGGGAAGGCAGTACACCCCGGTAAGAAGACCAACTTTAGGTTTAGCTGCTTCCACCAAACCGGCTCCAGACCCAGCCCGAGATACCTCCACCACCTCCACCTTGGCTGTTATCGCTTCGGCTGGTCCGTCGAGAGGCAGGCTCCCTGGCTTCTGCAGACCTAGAAGAACGGCCACTGCGGACAGTCAAGACAGAGCTGCGCCGCCGCTGGGGGGCCACTTGTTCTGGACTATCTGGAATGACAACCGGGTTTTCGCTAGTGCCCGCGCCGGTTCTGTTCAAGATATGCGTGTCAGCGCGGAACCCTTCTCCCCATCAGGCTTATAAAAACTCACCCTCCAGCAGAATCGATGCCCCGCCGGCAGTGCGGACAGGTATTATGCTGGCTCAACCATGCCTCGATGCAGGGGAAATGAAACCAATGCGTGCAGGGCAACACGGTGACTTCTGTGCCGAGGTCCACAGGCTCCATGCAAATCGAGCACTCGGCTTTGCCATCCGTCCCCATCATCTGTTGATCTACCTTCTTCTTTGGCAGATTGTGGATTGCCTGTTCTGATGCCGGTGGCGGTGCCGTACCATTGACATTCTGGTCGATTAGCTGTGAAATCACCCGGTCCAGCTCTTCTTGGGAATAAACCGCGTCTCCATTGTGGTCTGCGTTGAATAATGCCGAGAGGATCGCAAGAGGGTTCGGGCCAGTCATGACGTGAGGACCGGCGATGCCGCCTCTCCTTGTGGTCCCGAAGTCTGTCCGGAAAGCGTCCAGCAACCTGAACGAAAATTAGGTCGGCGGCTCATATAGCAAGAGAGGAAACATACTCGGCCAGACTCCCCACTGGCGGGACCATAGGCTGTGGACCATTTGCATTGCGCGGGAACAAGCCTTCTGCACCAGGCGAGGCACTTGCGCGGGGAGAATGAGACTCTCCCCAACCTGGCGAATCCGTCTGGAATGACTCCTCGGACACACCTTGTTGTCCCTGGTGGTTATAGGTCTCTGCGAGACCCTGGAAGATCATATCCAAGCTCCGCACCATCATCGGAACCAGAGGATTGGGTTGCTCGCCTCCCTGGTGTGGCGAAGATCCGCCGCCAATGGTGGTGCTGCTAAAGGTGAACCGACCATCGGGTGATCGATATAAGCGACGGGAGTATGAGGGGGATCCACCACCGGCGAAGAAGTTGTCACCGTACTCTCGCCGGTCCGGGCTCTCTGGCCGTGCCCATGGGTTATGGTCGGCTAGAGGGTCTAGTGGGTTAAAATGGCGTGGCGATGTGCGGTCGATGGGTTCTAGCTCTGGCGGATCATCGGAGATTTCTTCAGGAGGTATTTCAATCTGCAGAGATCGAGATATGTTAGGGAAAAAAAGACAATCCACAAGAACTGAACCAAAGGTGTCGTACGATCTCTGTGAAGTCGGATTCGCAGTGCGGGCACGTCAGTCCGCTCTCATCTCGTAACCAGACTCCACCACAGGCATGGCAGAACATCCGGTCCCCGCTCTCAGACATGGTGGGATTGTGAGAGGTGGACAGAGGTGTCGGTGATGCAAACGCGGGTGGTGCGGGCGCGCGCCGCGGGGCCCGATAAGAGTCGAGATGTGATGCTGATTAGAAGGCCGAGGTTGAAGAAGGCCGGGTGGCACACGAGTCATAATCCGGTCTTATCGGTGGGGTGAGATGATCCTCTGGGACATGATCGAAGTGAAAGAAAAACCTCGGAGAGAGAATCGGGAGGTTGGGATGAAAAAGAAAAGAAGAGGAGCCGTAGAAAGAAGGAATGACGTTGATGCAATTCAGGCAAATCGGTGGATCATGAGGCAACGCCGTGGCTAATCGTAGGCAGCCCCAACTACTATCCGATGCCTCTTTGGTGGATTTTGATATTTTCGAGATTATAATTATCGGCGACAAGCATGTACGATGGTTCGGTATTTCGTTAGTTATGTAGCAACTCCCACCCATAGGGGCGAGTAGCGGAGCGTAGAGTAGAGTGACAGAGAAGAAAAACAAGATAGTGAAACAAATGAAAGAACGCCGTCGCATGCTCCCGAGACAATCCCCGAACCATATTACTATTCACAGTGTGCCTTGCATCTTCTACCGCCTTCGAACTCCCTTGATGACCAGGCTGCCCACCACGCCGGCGGCCACAGCCAAGCCACCCACGATCGCGATGCCCATCAGGCCCTCCTTGGCCACCTTGTCATCAATCAACGATCCCAGACTAGCAGCTTGCAGGTTGGCAGGCTCATGTTCGAGCAGCAGGTCGTTGTACCGACGGGCCTCGCCGTAGTTGCCTAGCTTGAAGTTGCCCAGTGCGAGATAGTACAGACACTCGCGCCGTCGCTCGGGGGCTGAGCGAAAGATCTCGGAGAGTAGGCGGACGCCCTCTTGTTGGTCGGGTCGGGTGTTGGATTTGATCAGGCCCTGTTTGTTGAAGGGGGAATGAGGTTAGCGATGGCGCATAACAAGTGTCTCTCTTCCGACACGTAGGTCGGTGAGAGAGCGAGCGAGAGGGAGAAAGATACCCATGCGTAGTTGAACTTGGTCTGGATTCCGACATAGTCGCCCTCCTTTTCATATTGTGCCCGCAGGACTTGGAGCTCTGCTGGCTTCAATGGGCTGGAAACTGGTGGTCAGTGCTATTGCGTCAGGCTTCAGCGAATGGATATTCCACGGACCTTTCCGCATCTGCGGCGTCTGCAACACGTGGTTAGTAAACGCGATCGAACATGGGAGCAGCAGAATAGACGCACATGGAAGACTTGTCATGTTGAAGGGTATGTAGCAGTGGTGTGAGTGTGTCGAGGGCAGAAGGGCAAGTATCGGGGGCGAGGGAAGATCAGCCGGGCGGTGCCAACCACGATCAGTGGCTGTTGCTGCCGCAACCAAACAAACCTGGACTGGACCACTTCCCCCACTAACACGACTCGACTCGACTCTACACCCACCACCACCACACACACCATGTTGCTCGACGAGGAGCCCGCCACAGTATGCTGTCCTTGTTGAACTCAACCTCTGATCATACGCTAACCCGGACAGCTGATCCACCACACCATCGGTAACTTCAACATCCACCCGGACAGACAAGCTGTCACGCGCATCAATGACTCCCTCGGCACGCTCCAGCAGTCGCGCGACCTACGAATTCACGACGCCGAGTCAGCCCTCCGCAAGCTCTCGCGCAATCTCCACTCCCTGGCTACGCAACACGAAGAAGCCGTCGCTGTTCACGACTCCGGCAAACACGCCGCCGAGATCGTCGAGCTCGATACGAAGAAGTTCCGCATCGCCAAGGCCGCCTCCGAGCTTGAGATTGAAAGCGAGCGCCTCGAGAGCGAGCTGGAGATGCTGAAGGAGAGACTGGCTGATCTGGAGGCCCAGGGGTTGGAGGGCGATGAGACCACGCGCCGGGAGCGTGAGGCGGATGATGCGACCATGTGAGTTGACCGTCCGGGATTTTTTGGAGAGTTACTAATTGGAACTTCTGTCCCAGTCTACGTCTGAAGATCTACCGCTCGCTCGGGGTCGATATCGAGCCCGATAACGCGGGCAACTTCAACCGCGCCGTCATTCGCAATAGTCGCAAGGGAGACGTGCACGTCGTCAATATCGACCCCAAGTTTTCGCGGTTCTTCTATGCCAACTACTTATGGCAGACGATACAAGGATAAATCGGGATTGGATTGGTTACTAGGGGCGTTTGGAATGGAGGAATTATTATACCCTTTGGAGTCTTTCTTGTCAGGTCATGAATCATACAGCTATTCTACATTATTTCCCCGGGTCTCTGCCGTGCTCGTTCCTGCATCACTTGCAAGACTTTCGTCCGATCAGACGCAGATATCTCTTCCGGCCCGGAAGGGCTGCTCCTATCCGGGAATAGGTTCTCAATGGTATCCAACAACGCCGCCTTCTCCGACAGAGCTACCCCCCACGAGGCAGCCCACTGGTCCTCTGCACGAGCCAGGTCCTGCTCCACGCAGTCCATATCTCGAATATCGCCCCCGTCCCAGGTCAAGGCAACCTCCGGAGACACCTTCTCCGACAGATCCCCGCCGCCCACCCCACCGGTATACCTCGCCTCGACCCCCAACGGCCCAAGCCCCAGCAGCTCAGTCCTTGCATTCCAAAGCGCCTGACGCATCGTCCCATCCCGCTCAATCATCATCCACAGTAGCGGATACCCACTCCGTGCCATCGCATCGCGCACCCCCTTCGTAGCCTCGCGCGGACTAACCAGCATCCCCACCGTCTGCTCCGTGCGCCACCCTACCGGCGCATTGCGAAGCGCACCCTCCAGCTCGCGGACGAGGTTCGGCCCCAGTTTGGTTTTCAGGGATTTACACTGCACCACGACGCGCAGGGCAAGCTCCTGCTCTCGCTCGGGAAGGTGCCATGTCCCCACTAGGTCGATGCCGGCGTCGTCGCGCCCGCCGACGCGGTGGAGGGTGAGCGCGCATTGGCGCAGTTTGTGGAGGACGGTGTATTCGTAGTGCGTGCCGACGTAGACGGTGCTTGTTTGCGGGAGGGAGATGCGCTCGGCGTAGGAGAGGAAGCTCGGGAGGTCGTGGTGGTGCGTGGAGGGTGTCGGGGCAGAGGGGAACTTGAAGAGGCGCCGGGTTAATGGATGTAGGTCATGTCGGGTCGCGCATGTTGAGAATTGTGTTATAGAGATTCGAGGACGTGGAGAGAGGTTCTGGCCATGGTGTAGTCGGAGAGGTAGGGGTCGCATTGAGGTGTGCAGGAGGGAGAATAAGCCTCACCGCATTGTACTATTTACCACGGTTTATGAGATTTTAAGATTTAACCGGCCCCTTTCATAAATTACAATTTATTACGGACCCTCGCATAACGAGGGTCCGCCACCCATATGATAAAGCCACCCATATGATAAATTCTATCAACATCCAATTTTGATCTTGATCCATGACACCTATACCCCCCTAAACTACGGATATTGTATAGTAAAAAGACGTAGTAGATACTTGATTTTCGATCCTATCTGCGCAACCGCCGTCCCTCCCGCTTACATTGCATTCGTAGCTCTCTCATTACCTTCTTCCACCGCGGTCGCAATCGATCCAGCGCCTCTAAATCATCCAAACCCTTCTCTTGACGCTTTATATTCAGAACATTCTTTGAATAAATGATTCCGGATAACCTCGCGCGCCTCCCAGATGTATTTCTTTGCGCCTCCCTAATCGATTGGGCATGTGTAGTGGCGTTGAGTTCTCGGCGAAGTTCAACGGCTAGATGCGCTTGAATTTGACTACCCTTCATCAACTTCTGGAGGGTATTTTGAAATGTAGTCGAATTCTTATCCAATCGATCTAACTTCTTCTCAATTCTTCGAAAGCGGGATGTAGTAGTTGGTGTATTTATGTCTGTAGGAATACTACTACCTGATGATGATGGTGAGTCTGGTAATGGCGACAATGGGACTGAATAATCTGCCAAATCATCGCATACGATACTAGGATTGTATGGCCATAAGCCGGTTAATCGATAACCAAGCTTAATTGTTGAAGGTTTGAAAGTCTGCTGTCGGATTGTGCGAATTGACTGGAGAAAGAGGTCTTTTGTGAACTTTGTACAACCATTCATAGTTGCAGCTTCAACTGCCTCACTATGCCAATGTTTGTAAACGTTGAATACTCCAACATCTAAAGGCTGAAGCTTGTGGCTTGAATGAGGCGGTAGAAAATATAGAATAATGTCGCTCTTCTCACAAAATTGGATGAATTCCCTAGTGATATGAGCACTAAGGCCATCACAAAGGAGGAGTCGATATTTCCCTATAGTTCGGCCTTTAGTTTCGCGATTGAAATGCTGGATCCACTGGTAGGCAAGTTGTTGATTCATATATCCAGTATCGTTGACTGCAATACACTCCTCGGTGATGTTGTCGAACCATCGAAGGAGAATCTGGCGGCCGGTAAGGATAATGAGTGGTGCAATCACGAAGCTACCATCTGCATTCACAGACTCAACGATAGTCACTAATTCCCGGTTGGTATCTGTCCCACTAAATATTTTCTTCGTAGGTTCCCTAGTGATAATCCACTGATCTTTGCCAACGCCAATTTGGAACCCAGTTTCATCAAAGTTGTAGATATCTTGGGGTAGAATCCCCTTCTCGACAATAATCTGATGATACTGGTTGAACCACGCCTGTGTAGCCGTTTTATCAAGTGCTTGCATTCGCTCGATGTCTAGAGCTCGTCGTCGTCGTCGTTTGAAGTCAGGATGACGCTTTAGAAAGCGTGTAACCCAGTGTTCGCCGACCGAGATAGATGGGTCCGATCGCGCTTCGCGGAGGATAGAGTTCGCCGCTGCTTCCACTTGTTTTCGCTTCGGGCAAAGGCCTAAGTCATCCATAGTATCCATAAAGGTACAGAGCACCTTTTCCTGGCTTTCATTGAGCAATCTGTGGGTTGGTTGGCGCTGTAGGAGGGAAGGTCGGCCTTGCCAGCGATATCGAAGCCGCTGGTAAGGAACATGATAATCTCGCGCAGTCTTCGAGATATTTGGTTTCTCCTGATTGGATAGCGCGGCGAGGGCATCCTGGATTTGATTCTCAATAGTTGCATTGTTTTCAGGCATTGTGGTGGATGGAAATGACGCGTTGAAGTTGGCGAGTTGAAAAAGGAGAATATTTATCATATGGGTGGCTTTATCATATGGGTGGCGGACCCTCGTTATGCGAGGGTCCGTAATAAATTGTAATTTATGAAAGGGGCCGGTTAGTGATCGGGATGTATTTTTTGGTAATGTATTAAAATCATTCTTTAATCTCGATTTCAGGGAGTCTATACTCTCTGTCATGCTTATGAATGATATCATATAATAATCCGGTAAAAAAAGTCTTGTGATGGTTGAAATAGCAAGTTGTAAAGATATCGCCTTTACGATGGTGTTTTAGGTTGAGTCACTCGCTTACCGAAGACGTTACCATTCAGCCACTCTGATTCTTGTCATTGGGGTTAAGAGAGTTGCTTTTCTACTGGTTCCCGAGTGGATTGAAGGATCTGGATCGAATGATCCGGAACTCTCGTCCTCGGCCCCTGTGTATCTCGCTTTCGAACGGCCGGCCTTAGATGCACAGGCATATTAAAGCCAGGTGAAATCTCCCGATGCTATTTCTCACGTACTCTATAGCTTTCTTAAAAATCTATCTTGTCCGCACGCTGGAGACATGGCAGCTCTTCTTCGGATTTTATCCAAATGCACTGTATGCCCAATTCATAGGTTCGGATATACCAAAGTCAAACTGACTTTCGGGCATCTAACGAGGATATTGTCAGTGGTTTTCCCACACAAGACTCCAAGGGAGAACACGATATGAACTTACCATAACTGTCCAGTCCCCAAGTAGATCCAGCATGCCATCAACGTCGAGATCATTGGAAATATCAAATTCCACTCCGTTATCTTGACCTTCGCCTGCCTTGTCCTCCAAAATAGACAAGCACACGGACATGGCATCTTCTGCAGCCTGCAGAAGCATGTATGGTAACTTTTCCTTGGAGGCGCCCATCATAAGAGCGTTGATCTGTGTATAAACCAAGCATGTGACAAGGTATCCTTTTGTATTCGTCTCTCCAGCCTCCATGCACTTCAAATACCAATTTTTGTAATCTTCAATGACACAAAGAAGATCACGCCGTACTGGAACTAGTCCAAGACTATATTCCTCCTGAAGCTGAGCTTTCAACTCCGACGCAATCAGCAAACACGATTGCATTGCAGCAGTGCGGAAAGGGCCGCACCCACACTGGGCCAATCGTGTCAGGTCTTGTTGCGTTGTATTCTGCTCTTCATTCGTGGTGCTGGCCATAAGAGATGAGGGGAAGATGGTAGACCAGATCTTGAGTGCGTTTTCGACAACAACCTGCTTCGAAAAGGCGAATGCCGTTTCATCTACGACACCGGCGAAAAATGGCATGTGTAGCGCGGCAAGGTAACGGCGGACAAGCCAGTCGAGAGTTCTGATTCCGAATTGTGATGTCCCACTAGTGGGCCCGTATTGTTTCAAGGTTTGATAGATGGGTTTGTAAGAGCGGCGCAGCTCCGAATCGACGTGGATTGTCTCTTCGTACGTCATGTGTGCGCTGAGCGCATTAAGTGATCTGACAATGGATAGACGGAGTGGGAACAACTTCCGAAGAGCCAAGCTAATAGACATTTGAGTAAATGTTTGTTCAGACTTTGATACCGGGTCATCGCTCATGATGTCCTCGTCATCAAAATTGCCCGGTGGGTGTGTGTCAAAGTCGCCCAGTGAGAATAGAGGAGGTCCTCCTGATGCCATGCTTGTCGAGAGAGCAATTTCCATTATTGTGTTCCAAAGTCTCCGTCGCATTTCGTTCGCGAACGCTGTGCTTTTCGGCAGGTATATTGGGTCTCGATTCAGGCCCATGTAAACTGCAGTCCTAAACAGCTGTCCTGTCGATATCCAGATCAGACCTCCATCGACCCCAACATTTTCTCGTGCAAGGAGCAGTAAAATCGAAGTCTGGAGGAATTGAATATTCAATCTTGCCTTGAACTCCGGTTCAGAGATCCATGTTTGTGCTTCGTGCACCCATCGCACGGCTGAGTTACGCAGAGAAAACTTGTCATCATACATTGTTGCGCCAATCGCAAAAACGAGTTTCAACTGCACCAGAAAAGCCATATCGGGGTTGGTATCCGATAGCCACAGCGAATTGTACTCTCTTCTGAAAGTGGGGATATGGAGAATCCTACAGAAAGTCTCAAATGTCCTGAGATAAATCTCAACGAGGGCATCCGCCACTTCTTTCGGTGGGAGGTCGGTATTCGGTGGTGCAGGCCACGCAGGTTTCCTCTGGTTCTTCATCAATTTTCCTAGATGCTTGCATCTTTGCAGATCGTACAAGGCCTTTGATGTTCCATTTCGAATGAGTGGCTCGAGCATCTCGAGCATGTCTCCGAACTGATACTGAATCAGTCCTTTATCGTCTCCAAGCGGATATAGCTTAGGATATTACCTGGGCGGCTCCATTCATCCAATGACTTTGGCCAAAGACGCGAGACTTATGCATAATAGTGCGTGATATTGTCGGAATACGACCATCTATAGGAACCTCCTCCTGCACATGGAATGTCCCGGCGATATGGGACGTTGTCGTACTAATGTTGTAACTTGGACTACGGGCGCCCAATTTAGCCGATTTTCGATTCGCACGCGCCAATTGATCTTCTAGCTGATGAATCTTGATCCGCAAGGACTCAACTTCTTGGGAAGAGGTCTGACTAGCTGGTGTCGACGGCGCTGTGGAGCTAGCGACCCCGGAGTTTGAAACCGACTGATAACTAGGCACCGTGGAATGGGCGATGCTATCAGAAGATTGACCTGTCGGTCTCGGGAACTGGTAGATCTCAGGCTCTGACCGATCAAGATCGGGTGTTCTAGTGTGACGAGGCCGTCGCATTGGCTGGGGGGACAAGCTCTCATACACGCAGTGACCACTTTTTGAGCGGACACAGTTACTGCAAGGAGATTCTCGATTGCATTTGATCTTCCGCGTTCTGCAGAGGGTACATGATCTGTCCATGGAATGTCAGCTCCATGCTCACTTCTGTTATCTCCGATCAACTTACACAGGCGGTCGCCGCCGTCGGCGCTCGGGCATACCGTGCGACTCATTCACAACGGCCCTCTCCATATCTTACATGCCAGACCTGTGGAATCGCACGACTCTGTGTATCGCAATTTCCGTAATTGAAGATAAATGAGAGAGAAAGGTGAAAAAGAGTTGGGGCCTTCAGATCTGATTACGGCAACTGCGCAAATGGTCCGTCACGCCCGCCATTCTCCGAGTCCGAGTCCGAGTCCACACGACGCCCCCAATCTATACAAATCCTGAGTTTACGCCGATGGGCTGACTTGTATAAAAGGAGTCATATCCCATTTTTTCATCATTATTTTTATCAATATCACATATTTCCGCTCGGTTTCTTCAATAAATCTTTTTTGAGACACGTATTTCTAACCAGAATTCGTTAATATATTTTGTCATGATGTCTTCCGTTAACATCGAAAACGATCCTAAGGTCCTGTCAGAAGCGACCACTATCACAAACGACAAGGAAGCTTCTAATATTTATGAATACCCTGAAGGGGGTGTCAAAGCCTGGTTGGTTGCCGCAGGAGGAGCATGCATCTTTTTCTCAGCTCTAGGCTTCGCCAACTCATTCGGAGTCTTCGAAGAGTATTTCCTCACCCACCAATTGAAAAAAGAGTCCGCCGACACTGTGGCATGGATCGGATCCATAGCCTCATTTCTTCAATTTGCAGCCGGCGCAATTGGCGGGCCATTATTCGACAGATACGGTGCATGGGTAAGCCCGGACTTTTGTCTCCAACACAATAACCTTTGCAAAGCTCTAACATATAGATTCAGGTGATTCGCCCAGCAGCAATTCTCTATGTCTTTGCTATTATGATGACAAGTCTGTGCCACAAATACTGGCAGTTCATGCTCGCACAGGGAGTGTTAATGGGAATAGCCATGGGCCTGATTCAGTTTCCAGCCATGGCCGCCGTGACACAATACTTTGACAAGAAGCGAGCAGCCGCCCTGGGTGCGGTGATTTCTGGATCCTCAATTGGTGGTGTGGTTATGCCGATCGCGCTATCTAAGATGCTGAACAGCACAAATCTCGGATTCGGATGGTCTGTACGGATCATTGGGTTCATCGTGACTCCGCTCCTCGCTTTCTCATGTCTCACCGTTAAGCCGCGACTACCGCCGCGAAAGACGAATTTCTTCACCCCCGCTGCCTTTAAGGATTCCCGATACGGACTGATTACTGCTGCTATGTTCTTCATGCTCATTGGTATGTTCGCACCGTTGTTTTATGTCCCCACGTATGCTGTTACGAGGGGCATGGACGCGACGCTCGCTTCTTACCTGCTTGCTATTCTCAATGCCGCGTCGACGTTCGGTCGCATTATCCCTGGAATCCTGGCAGACAAATTCGGTCGACTGAATGTGTTTACAATCGGTGGAATCACGACTGGTATCGTGATAATGTGTTTGAATGAGGCCAAGTCTACGCCTGCTTTGGTGGTGTACTCGCTCGCTGTGGGTTTCTCTTCAGGGACCATTATTTCGGGCGGGTCCGCTGCCTTGACGATCTGTATCAAGAACCCGCAAGAGGCTGGTGCGTATATGGGAATGGGAATGGGGATTGCTTCACTGGCAGCTTTAATTGGGCCTCCTGTTAATGGTGCATTTGTAACTCATTACGGGGGTTTCTCGCAGATGTCTATTTTTAGTGGGGTTATGTGCATATTTGGTGGGTTCATTGCGCTTGGAGCCAAGGCTGTTACTCCACAGGGGATTTTTGGACGGACATGAGCATTGTCATCTGTTTGCATTTCGCATAGCCAAGTGGACTGGGGGAACAAAGATGGTTGTGGTCCTTATATTTCATCCTCGAAACTTTGTGGATTGACTTTTCAGTATTGAGGAGAAACGCTCACGACCATGCGTTGCTACACTAATCCTATACACTTGCTCTTTGAAGACCTTAGAGGTACTGGGACATTTGACCGCACGAGTTGACAGTCTCGTAGTTGAGCCCAAAATCAACGGTCTCAGGAATGAGTCTGTAGTAGACGTTGGCAGTGTGACCGGTCTCGATGAAACCAATCATGTCATGGAGATCAGTCTCATCGGCAGTGTTGGCCCACCAATTGGCTAAGGAGGTGGCCATGTCGGCCTGATGAGCCTTGCTGAGCTCCGTAGGAAGACGAGCCGTGTAAGACAGTTTGAAGCCCGGAGCACTAGACAAACGTTTGCCAAGGCGACTGTGAATACTGGTCTCGCTGCGGTCCTCTAACATGTCGTGGGGCAAATGAACGTGGCCCTCGCCGTTGCCAAAGTCATATATATCCATGTTGACTGGGGTGTTGTTAAGGTGCTTGACGCCGTGCAAACTCGTCACTGAAAGGGGTTTGCGCTGATCCTTGCCGTAGAGTCGCAGTAGCTCTTCGGTCGAGTCAGTTATGGCCTTATATTCGATCCCATTATCTCCCAAGTGCTTGTGGAAGAAGTCGAACATGGACATCGTGTGTTTTTCCTCCTCTCGGGTGGAAAGGTTGATAGCACCTGTCTGGTGAAGGGCGGAGAGGATGGTCATGATGCCGGAGGCCACAACTAAGGCCAACGTCTTGCACTCTGCCCCATTCTTCAACTGGCAGACATAATAGGCGGTAGACCCGCCAAATGAACCGTAGATGACGATAGATTTGCTCGTCCCGATAGTCTCGATCTCGCTAGCGATTGTCTCGCAGCCATCGTCACGGCGCTGCAACTCGGCTACGCGAGTGTCGAGAGGCTTGAGGCTAGTCTTGCTGTCTCGAGGCAGTGGGCCGACTGTTGCTGCTAGCACTGAGCTAAACAGAAGGAGAGAGGTAGGGATGAGATGAGTAAAGCGCATCTTGATCAAGTCTCGCGTGCGAGGAACGATTTGTTCTATAATGGCGCGTTGGTTGAGATATCTTTTGCAGAAAAGCGAAAACCGCTGCTGAATATGTTTGTGCTTATCGTAGTAAATTCTCACTGATGACTTCCTAGTCCTTTCATCAATTTTACGAGGACATATGGGGTGCTTTTATATCTTAACGTTGAAGGTGCACTATGTGGTGTGGGTAAAACTTTTGCACAGAAGCGCAGTACAACGCGCACCCGAACAGCACATATTGAGTAAGGCGACCAGCAAAAGTGGGGAGGATATGCGAGTCAAATGTAACATAGCTGCGCGGGAAAGTCCTTGGCAAAGCCGGCGCCGAATCTTATGTATACTGAACCTGATCAGTCGGGAGACGCATCGAGCCAAATACTTCTAGGAACATGAATTGCTGATCTATATAGCGAATGACATAACGACCTAAAAAGCATGCCATAGTATTGAAGAAGTTACTTTGTAGTTGTAGGGGGTTCAAGAGCTAAGTGGCTGATAGTAGAAGGCTGAAAGTAGAAAACTCTTGGGCTATGTCTAAATATCAGTTCAGCTGGGCCGATGTTCATACAACGCTGATCAACTGATACACTAAACCTGTTTAGGAGTTATCGTGCGCTTGTAAGTTAACCTGTGGGGCTCGCCTCTGGATCGGGGAAACGGACGGGTTTCTCGAGGTCGTCCTCCTTCCAACGCAATGGATTTTCTACGTTTGATAAATTATATTTTCCAAATCGGCTTTGCTGTTAATTCCGAAAAGAGCGTCATGTGGCCAGATGCGAATCTGGTTTTGCTGTCCTATTGTGGACTTAGCGCTGACTTGCTTCTAGTTCTGAGGTCCAAGGGGGCTGTGGTAATGAAGATGAGAAGAATACTTGTTCTGTGAGACTGGCCCTAAATAGAGTAGTCATAGTTTTTGTTTCCCTGATTGTATCCTGTAATCCAGACTCGGTCTCCAAGCTTCTTCTTCTTCTTCTTCTTCTACACTTTATCTATTCTGTCAAGGATTGGAATTCCTACAGAGCTTTCGCGGGTACTGTACTTGTGGAATGTATCTTAAAATTCCTAACATCGTAATTTTTCCAATCTCTACAGATAATGATGGCCTGGGGAAAGTTGGGGCAGATCTGATATTGCTAAATAACGATCACACTTGTGCAACAGTGCCAGATTTGCGGAAATGCACAGGAGGTAAGTGGTTCTACAATTTAGTTAGGGCGTCATACTAACTCAGGTCTGCTTTAGGCAGCGAAAGCTGAGAAAAAGTAATACTCACATTACTAACCGTGGTGTCGCCCAAGCATACAGGTATTGCATGGAGTCATAGAAAGAGAACCAAAAAAAAAAAAATATCCAAAAGCTAGATGGACATCGCTCTGATTCATATTAATATGGTTATTTCCAGGACGTAAAATAGAAATAATCCCGCTGGTTCAACACTGCCAGACACGTCAAGAGAGCCACAACTGCGTCCATCTCCTGCGTGTTGATCACCAACACCCTCCGCGTTGGAAGCGGCCATTGTCCGACTCATATCGAGCCACCGGAGTTTTGGAGGATGTGCTCTCCCTGCAGAGTATGAGAGTCCCCGAAGAGAGTTTCCCAGCAGACTCCCAGACATAGCTTGCGCTATCTTTGACGAACCTCTGGCTACGATGGTGGATATTTGTTGGGGCGACCTCGATATTGTGCTCGCAATGCGGCGAGCCTTCCGGGAAGGTGATAGATGTGAAACCATGCGACCACAGAGGTGAGTGCCAGTCTGCAAGATGAGTTCCGTGGTTGTCGGTGACAGCCTTCGACGAATTACGGTACCATTTGGTGCTGGTGAGGATGATATTCGGCGGCGGTGAGCCCCTGACCAGGTGATTGGCCGTTTCCTTGAATTCTGGAGTGAAGCTACTCTTGTAATCGCCAGACAGTTCAGATGTCAGGTCGAGGACCTTCAGTTCCCTGACCGACTGGCCTGGAGGCAGGTAGAACACCCTGGTTGAGAGTTGTTCCATAGTGTGTAGGTGAAGCTGTGAGAAAGAGAAAATTGGTAAAATCATAAAAACAGCCAATAGTAAGCCAAAGATGTCTGTACTAATTTGCGCGACGACTCGGGGTAATCACGGAAGCCCCACCCTAAACCTGCTCCGATATGTGAGTTTGGCCATGCCAGACAAACAATATCCACTACAAGTAGCGTACTGTGATTTGCGATATCCTTAATATGGACCATTCTAGCCTTCGGGGTGCCAGTTGTTACCCTCACCTAGCCTATCCTATCCTTTCTTCGCATTCAAATTTTTCCGCGCCTTAGCCATCAATTCCCTCAAGCGCTCCGTCGCCTTGCTATCCAAAAACTCAACAACCCGCACAACCTTCTCTTGAGATTCATCCATCGTCAAAATAAAGATGTATTCACCCTGGAACTTCCAGTCGTCTACGGAGGCATTGTCGCCTTTGGCTTTCTCGTGGAAAATGGTTTCACTGGTCGCCCAGATCGTCACCTGGCCCAGACCTTCGTTCTCCCAAATCTCCTTGGGATATACCGGGAAGCCAGCTAGAACTTCTCGTAGACTTCCTAGGTGGTTGGCAAATGTAGCTGCATCCATGGACTGTGGGAGGTTGAGGGAGGCGGGGGCGAATTTATGCTCGGCTGATGGAGCTAGGATCGAAAGGAAGGCTTCTGGTGAAAGGGTTCTGAATCCATCAATGTATGCTAAGGCGGTCTGGTGTAGTTTTGAAGACATAATTGCAGGGTTATGTCGATTGAGAATGGAATGAAGAGCGATCCATCCTGATATACGTTGGGATCGGAGTTAAGGGACTTATCCCTACTTTATCGATTGTTGTATGTGATGCGGCGTACTAACCATTTTCAGACGATTAGACAATATTTTTGCCGGCAAAACGATTGGCTGTAAAGTCTTGGCCCTTTTGCGACAATCGCCTTCCGTACCGCATTGGAGAGCTCCGTTTTCTCCGCATCGCATTGATTGTCTTCGGTTTCTCAATCCCACCACTAACTGGTGCCTCCAACTTCCTCATCATCCTCTCTCTACCTTTCTCTCTTCTCCTCCCAGGCGCACAAATCCCCCAACTCGGCACCATGGCCGACATCCTCACTCAGCTCCAAACCTGCCTCGACCAAGTCCGTCTCTCTCCTCCCTTCTTCATAACAACTACAGCATAGATACTCACGTCAAGAACAGCTCGCAACCCAATTCTACGCAACACTCGGCTACCTAACAACCTACCACGACAATGTTCCCGCCACACCACTGCCCAACATCCCGAACGCCGCACCCGCCCTAGCAAAGATGCCCAAGAACTCCACCTCCCCTCCAATCCCGGCCTCAATCGCCGCATCCACTGGCGCCGCTGCAACGGCGGCACACGGACAAACATCTCCTCCCCTCGTACAACAACAAAACCAACAATCTGGCGCAGGAGCAGGGGCAGGAGCAGAAGAAGACCCCAACCTCCTACCAGCACCAGATTCACCACGTACCTTCGCAGCGCGCCAGCGCGAACTCGCCCGCGACCTGATTATCAAGGAGCAGCAGATCGAGTACCTGATCTCTGTGCTCCCCGGGATCGGGGCCTCGGAGGCGGAGCAGGAGGCGAAGATCCGGGAGTTGGAGGGGGAGTTGAGGGAGGTGGAGAGGGAGCGGATTGTGAGGGTTAGGGAGTTGAAGAGGCTGAGGGGGAGGTTGGAGGGTGTGCTTGGTGCGGTGGCGGTGGGTGTTTATGGGGAGAGGGGGTGTGAGAAGTAATCAAATTATCCCAGAGATTACAAGGTTTGTTTTGATACCTGGTCGGATATTCGGATCCGGAACTCTGCGGGGGATACGTTTTCTTTTCCTTTTTATTCGCATGGATCTAGGCGTCGCGGAGGGTGTTTTATGGATCTCCGGAAGGCGGATATGTTTCATGGCTTTATCGATGATACCAAGACCTGCTAGTTATCCTTTGGAGCGAAGATTCAAAACTAGACTATGCAGCATGCAAATTGATATGATAAAACTCGATCTAGTCATGTATCCAGGCGTGTATAGCAGCTGTCCAGCTCAAGGCATAAAAAAAGCAGATAGAATGGAAAAAGCGCCATATGTGAAAAACCTCCTTTTGTCCTGCCGGGTATCAAACGAAGCGTATCAAAAAACAGCAAAGGAGAGGAAAGAAACGCAGACTCTGGACCTTACGATGTATGCCACCAGAGGAATAACGGAGCGGCAGTCTGGAGGGCAGGATGTGTTGCAATGGAGCACAGATAGATAGTGGAGAGGGGAAGCAAGTTCAGGGAAAAGAAGATGGAAAAGGGAGGGAGGCTACTTGAACAGGCTGCGATATTCACTCATGCGCTGTTCTTGGACCTCCCGCTTATCGAGCTTGCCGCGATTCATGCTCATATCAGCCAGCTGCTGCTTCTTCTTCGCCAGCTCGAGAATCTTCTCTTCGATACTGCCCTTCATGATGAATTGGTATGTCCGCACGAGGCGGTTCTGGCCGAGTCGGTGGACGCGATCGATGGCCTGGGCCACTGACGCTGGGTTGTACTGAGGCTCCATGACGAAAACCCGCGAGGCAGATGTGAGATTGAGGCCGACGCCCCCGGCGCCGATGGTGGCAAGGAGGATGGTGATGGAGTTATCCTTGGCGAAGGCGCTGAGAGCTTTCCCGCGCGCTGCGAGGGTCATTGTTCCGTCGAGTCGAACAAATCCTGTCATGCCGTTGTCGCGCAGTGCAACTTCAATCAGATCCAGATGGGAGGTCCAGGCGGAGAAGACCACGCTTTTGATCGGGGGCTCGTCTGTCAAGGCTTCGCTTTCCGCCGCGATGTCCTGGAGATGATTTACCAGCGTGGTGGTCTTGGTATGGGGACCCTCGTACTCTCCGAAAGTCTTGCCCTGCTTGCGGCTCTGCTGTTCAGTGGTAATATGATGATGCAGGCCAGCAGGGGTGATTGTCGAGTAGGAGACCGGGATCCACCCGTCACAGACCTGGCACTTGATATCAGCGCCCGACTGCGTGTCGAAGGTCTGCTTCCAGGCCGAAAAGCAATCGGGACATAAAACGTCGAAGCAAGGCAAAAAAATCGCCATTGGAGCCTTGCGATTAACTTCTCCAGACGCGGTCAGCGGTTCCTCTAGGCGCTTGCTGCACAGAGCACACTGATCGCCTGAAGACTCTCGCATCAGTAAGAACATGTCGTACGCTTTCTTGTCGCTGGCGAGAGCGGTGTTGTCGTTAGCACCTTCTTCCAGGTCAATCGCATCTTGCACACTCAGTCCTTTGATTCTCTCCCGGTCCTCAATGCCCAACAGTTCTTTACCGTGAGCGCTGACCTGCCGCAGGATCATCATGGCCTTCAACACATGGTGATACACTCGGCCGCCCATTTTGGTTTTGGTTTCGTTTGCAATCACGCGCATCATTACTTGGGATTCGTTGCGGAAGAATTCATGCAGCTGCTGTTCCTTCTCCGTGAAGCTAAGGCTGATAATCTTGTCTTCGCGGGGAGGCAGGTCGATCTTGTCTTTGACCCGGCGCAGGGTGAACGAATCCACCAGAACTCGCAAGCTGGCGAGGACAGTCGGATCTCCAGTCTTGAAGGGGCTCAGGATGTGCTGGCTGAACCGAAACCGGTCGTCATAGGGGAACAAATTGAGGAACTTGGTGACAGACAGCAAATCTTCCAGGCGATTCTGGATGGGTGTACCGGTGACCGACCATCGACGCTGGGAGCACAGACCTAGAACTGCCTTGGTCTGCGCGGCGCTCTGCTCACGAATGATATGTGCTTCATCCAAGACAATCCGGAACATATTCATCTTGGCCAGCGGGCTCACTCCGCGCTTCGATCCTCGTCCAGAGACCTCGCTGAGGACAATGCTGTAAGTGGTGATGACAAGGTCGTATTTGGAAAGCTCATCCACATCATTCGTGCGGGATGAGCCGTGGAAGACGTAATAGGATACCGATTTTGGCTTCAGGTGTTCTTTGATTTGGGAAACCCAGTTGCTGACCGTGCTTAACGGAACGACCAAGAGTGTCGTACGGGTGTTGCGAATCCCAGGGAAGCGCCGAACGAGATCACGAGACGGCATCGTACGTTCCCACTCTCGAGCCTCTGTAAAGAGGGAGGCCGTGACCAGCGAGAGGACACTGAGGGTTTTCCCAAGACCCATCATGTCAGCCAGCAATCCGCCAAAAATCTGCGGCGGCTCTTCTTCCATGACGATCCCGCTGATTATTTCTCGGTAGCGTTTCTTTCCGTTGGCTTGGTACTCAATTCGCCACAGGGAATTGTTGTCTTCTTCCTTGGGACCGAATTTCCGTGGCTGTTCCTTCTCCGTCATGAACCACAGGGCCTGTTTCTGATGGTGAAGCAGGGGGGTCTTGATATGAGGTGTCGGCTCCATAGTCGGGATGTCAGCACTGACAAGCTGATCGAACATCTTCATAACGGCATCGTTGACCTCTTCTGCTGTGCGGACCTCGTAGTTGATCCCTGAGCCCTGGCGTGCACGCCCGGAGTTGTTGTTCAACTGAGCTGCCGCTGCCATGGCACGTCGTCTCTCCGCATGAGGGTTGAAGACTGGGATTCCCTGTTCGACGGAGTTCGGTGTACCCAGCCAAACGTTATGGTGGCCCAGGAAATTGCCAACCTTCTCCGCAGACTGTCGCTCACCATAGAGATTTATTGAAGCGCGGTAGATACCGGACGTGGGGCTCCAGATGATTTCACCTGGCACCTTCTTTCGAAAATCCAGACGCGCACTCAACTCCAGGTTGACCGTTTCAGAATCTAGCAAAGGACACAGCGCATGCGCAGTCTTCGCATCCACCATGCCGAAGACTTTGCCATGGGGGTCCGCGACGTCAATGCGATAACCAGGCCCCGAGACACGTCGTGTGGTCAGCTTCATTGACGGCCAGTCGTACGAAGAGCCTATGAATGCGGTGTTCGGTGGTCTTGGTACCAGGCTTGCATTGATCATAGCATTATCGATCTTGCCATAACAGACCCGCTGGGTGCTGAGGTTGACCGACCCTGTGACTTGTAAGTCGTCATCTTCCGGGGCTGTTGTTGAGAGGTCTGCCAGGCAATTAGTTTCGACTAATCACTTCTTCATCCTGAAATAGCATACCTGCCGTCAGGTCCACCACATCAGACAGGCCGGGAGTAGGAGTGGTGCCCGGTCTGGCCTCGCCTTCTTTCATCCACTGTCCAAGACCCGAGTTGCTAGAGATCGCGACTGTTTTTTGAGGAGCTAACGTATTCTCGTCTGCAGGATCATCGGTCTTGATCTTCTTGATGGGCTGGTTCTTGCGGCGCTCCACATCAAACATGCCTTCGATGAGAGAGCCAGGACGCGCACCATCCTCGCTGTCGCTGATTTCGTGGTAACTGCGTTTCGTCTCACTCTCATTTCCGTCATTGTTTGTAGTCGTGAATTGCACCTTTATATCTGAGTCGGACTTGGCTTTTTCCATCTGCGAAGCTGTGGGTGGTTTCATATCGCGCTGTGGCAATGTCGAGGTCGAGGCCATCTTCGATGAAGGATGCGCGTGACTGGGGTGAGGTGAGCGTGAGAGGGGAATAGTTCCTGCTGGAACAATCGTAGACGGAGAGCTGAGCGATGATCGGTCTGAATTATCCTGCGATGCGCCTGAGAAAAGAGTGAGCGCGAGGATTTAACCGAGTCATATGCATGGACTTCGGAGGGAAGAAGATGTTGGGGGGGGAGACATGGAAAGCGATAATATGAAAGAATCAGATCGAACAGTCTCGCAGTGTTGTTGTAGGTTGCTAGGCACCGAAAAGATGTAGGCGTGAGAGTACTTACCATTGGTCTGCAGCTGTTTCTTGAAGCCCTTCGGGTCCAAGAGCATCGCGGCGTGGGATGCCATGATTCTTGAGGTTTGAAGGGGTTTCAGATAGTATTATGAGAGAGAAGGATCGAAGGGAGAAGGTCGGGTTTAGGTGAGGGCGCTGCAGGACGTCGAGGGTCGTCGAAAGAGGATTCTGCGGCTCATGCGAGAGGGAGATGGCGCGAGTGACGGGCGAGGAAATGAGAGGCGCGGACCAGGCGCGAGAGTGGCTGCGCGTCTGGCGGCATTAGAAAGAAAGAGTGAAGAGTCCTCGATGGGGGTGGTCAACTCGGCCTCGAGGTGGGGGACGGGGGGAAGTTGCGACGAAGAGTGAAGAGTGAAGAGCGAGAGGATCATGACCTCACTGGACCAGCGGGTGATCCCGCCGATAAGCCTTATCACCGCTAGAACTGAGGTACCCCCTCTAGGCAATTATTGCTATACCTACAAGGGGTTACACTGTAGAAGATGGCCGGTATCATAGTATTAAGGAGTCTCGTCATATATGCTACATGAGGCAGTTCGCTCAATCAATGCGCCGCAACCCAAGGCCGAACAAGGTCTATATACAACAGAAAGGTCCCCCAATCATGATGAGCGTGTCCGACACGGACTCGTGCAAAAAAAAAAAAAAAAAAAACCAAAACAACAAAAGGAACTGCCTCAGAAAAGGGAAAGAAAAACGCTGTAACTCAGACAGATTAGGGTCAATAAAGAATGCAAGGAGATCAGCACCACGTAAACACGGGGTTTTTGCTCTTGACGGCCTCCAGCCGCTCCACGATGACTTTGCGCTGGTTGCCCTCCATGCCCTCGGCGGCGGCATAGCCCAGGTCGCCTTCCAGGTCATCGCTGCCGAAAGCGTTGACCTGGGGCCCGCGAAAGGAGAGAGAGCCGTATCTGCGGCTTTGTTTCTGGTGGGGCCGCGGCGGCAGCGTGGCCCAGCCATGGTCCAGAGACCGGCCGTGACTGTCATCGAGGTTTGGTCGGTCGCCATCAAAGTCGTACTCGACCGCCGTTGCAGGGCTGCCGATCGATGTCCTGCCGCGGTCGCTGGTAGTATCGGAGCGACCACGCGACAGTTCAAACCGGTTGGGATTGGGGAGCTCATTCGGGGGCGACATGCCCAAAAGATCACGCTCTGAGGCTGGTCGTGAAGAAATGACGGCGCCGATGTCCATCTCCTCCTCTTCCTCTTCATTCGCGATCTGGCGCCGTTGCAATTCTGAGGGAGTAGCCTGCATGGGGATGGCGACGGGGACATCCACCAGGTCATCCCACACGCAGACTCGGGTTCGTCGAGTCAATTCAAGGGGACCATGATCCGAATGCTTCAGCGTCTCCACAACGTTCCAGGCCTGGCCCTTCATGACGGCGATCTGTCGGGCAAACATGCTCTCCTTGAAATCTTCATCTTGAGCGAACACTTGCCGCAAAGCCATCTGTGTGCCGCTCCACCAAGCAGTCGAAGTCAGGAGTGGGAGGAAATGGTTGCGAGTTTTTTCTGAGAAAGGTTGACCGATTAGGGAGACTGGCAAGAAAAGCCAACCAAAGGGAAAGCTGCGCCACTGTGAGATTGTCAGTATCCGAGTCTTGCATGGGAAGGGCTGTTGAACATACAGCATCAGGGTGCTTCCATGGCCACGAAAGACTGTTATCAATGGCACCAATTTGGAGCGACGCTTGTTGATCGCGTGAATTCAAGGGAGTTCCCTCGCGGCTCACAGCCAGCATCTCGTGTCGTTTATAAGGTTGCGAGGAGCCGTTTGAATTCACAGAGACTGGCCGCGCAGGGGGCAAGAGTTCATCCTCGTCGTGTTTCGGCTGGGGTTCGTTGTTCTTGGGGGGATCCGCCACGATAGACACTTGTTCCGCGCCCATATCGATCTTGATCATCCAGTTATCCAGGCCACGGTCCGTATTCCGCATGATATAGTCTAAAATCACAAGCTTCTCCAACTCCTCGCGGAATGACTGTTTAAGATTTTCGGTCCAGTGAAACCGTCGTTCGGCACTTTCGTCACGCGAAGATGGTGTAGGAACATAGCCGTTCTCCTCGTCATCTTCGTCGTCGGACTGCATTCCTGAAGGGCGGCACGCCTCGTTCCATGGCCGCTTCTTGCGTTTCGGCGCATCCTCAGTGCGGAACCCGGTGTTAGCCTGATCCGGCCAGGGGTGCTCGCGGAGGAAGATATTGGCATCCCGGTATCCCTTGAGGAAGACTTGAAAGCTGCCTGCCTTGGGAGGCAGGGTCTTTTTGCCCTTCCACGCTTTTCTTCGGTCCCAGAAATCATAGAAGAACGATTTCGAGGAGAGCCGGACAATATCGGTATAAGGGACAAGATTCGTGCGGAGGCGAGCATCCAGAACGTAGGCGGCAGCTTCGGACACGTAAGAAAGGTTGGGGATGAGACACGCACGACCGAAGAAGCAGGGGAACAAGTTCCGATGGATCCACTTGGTCCATTTGGGGTTTCGCGAGGCGTACGGCTCCTCGTCCTTGGGCTTGAACACGCCGACTACTTTACCCTCGCTGTTCCGAGCAAAGTAACTGCCCGAGCTGCCCTGTGAAATCATTCGCGGATGCACGTCCAGCTCAATGGCGAGGCGCACGCTCTCGATAATCTCCTCGAATTCAGCTCGAGCGCGTCGCTGCTCGCCTTCGAACTCGTCGGACTCGAGCTGCTCGGCAGTCCACGGTCTCACGCCCACTGGTGGCTGGAATACCGAGTGGTAGATTTCCAGCTTCTCTTCCTCGTACGTTTTCCCCTTGACCCGGTGGATCTTGAACTTTGAGGCGATCTCTTCGGCCCAGCGTTCTAGGCGTGCATTGATGGCTTTGATGTCGACGCCCGAGTTTTGGCGCCCTCGTCGCCGGTGGTATCCGCTATGTCGGCGTTGATGACCGGGAGGCGTGGCGAGACCGGACGCCTGCATCTGGGCTCGGGAGGAGATGGGCTCATAGCGAGGGGCGGACACGGTGGAGGCGACGGCGCCGAGGTCGTCGTCGTCGGAGTCATCCTGTAGGAAGCCTCGCTGTTCTTCCTCTTGGGCTAGGCGGGCGTAGCCAGAGGTGGCCGGACGGTTGCGCGGCATGGTGACGGAGGGACAGAAGGTTTATGGAAGGAAGGGAGGCCAAACAACGGGTGAAAGAGAAAAGAAAAATAGTGGCATCGAAAGAGAGACAAGAAGGTCAATAATCCATTACAGGAGAGAGTCGTAGGGGGGAAATAAGATGAGGTGGTCTCCAAGGACGGACGGGAGAGATGAGAGGAAGAGAATAATAAATCGGTCCCATCCCGTCATTACATTGTTACCTGACACTGCTGGCGTGTCAAGCCGAGTTTGGGTGGACGGTGGCGGTAATACGGTGACGCACCGCCACAAGGGGTCCACCCACCCCTAAACTGTGCAGCTGGCCGGCATAAAAGGGGTGGCCAGTCGCTACTGAGGCCCGAGGATAGTAAACGGGGTAGTTTTCTTCTATAGTTCTGAATATTACAGGCGGTACCTTCACGGCCACCATGGGCATTGGCTACGAAATACACAAAGCATTGGTCTGGCGGCTCATTCCTGACATGCCGTGTGCAGGCAGGGGCGCGAGAGCAGAGAATGCAGCGGCCGGGAGAGTCCAGATGAACAATCATAGAGCGAGTCGGATTGATGCTGATTCAGATTGATGGACTGTATCTGTGTCCTGGAGAGTAGCACCAAGGACACAGAGGGAAGGAAGTCTTGGGGTTGAGGACCGAGGAAGAGCGTAGCCGATAAGTGATAAATACGATAATAACAATCGGGATAAGATTATTTCTCCCTCTCCTCGCCCTCCCTCTCTATCTTTCTCTTCCTCCATGCTCCCATCCCCCAACCCGTCTTCCAATCCAGTCATTCATTTACTTCGAACGGCAATTGCGGAAGAACCATTCGATTCTCCTCTTCTTCCTTATCTTCGCCGATTGACCTCTTCCCCAACCCTCGACTCGACCGATCCGATTCTTTTGCATCGCCCGTCTTGAACATCCTCCCTCGAGTCCCCGATCCTCTTCTCCCGTACCTCTCGACCTCTAATTCGGTCTCCCGTGGCCGGATTTCGAGTGATTGCACCCTCGCCCTCTCTCCATTGTGGCTTCTCTCCTCTACCGGGCGTCGCCCATCGACCCGCCTCTCCCTGGTGCCTCGACGCCGCAGAACTCCTCTCCCCACTACCATTCCCCGCCCGATCCCTCGTCGACGACGCGTTCCAAGGCTGCGGAAGGGTCCTCGTCCTACGGTACACCCCTATCGGACCTGAGTCGCATTGGAAAGCTCCACTATTCTGGCCGCGAGCACGAGAGCTACATCTCGAGCAGTGTGAGCACCTCTCTCCCAGGATTGGCTGCTCTAGCATCGGTCGCGTCCGCCCCCGAGTCGAACCTCCGGTATGTGTTTGGATTAGTATCGGTTCGGTCTTATCATGGCTGACCCCAGGGCCATTCCATTGTTCCCCCACAGCGCATCCAGCGATGCCAACATGGCGAACATCACCTACGCAACTTCATCCCCAGCCGCGACTACGGGTGGACCAGGCAGTCCGGTGAGTCCATCCTTGATCACAATTTTTGTTCGACCTGAATCTCGAGTAGATAAGCGCGGCTTATCTACTCGGGTGGTCTTGGCACCGCCCGATCCGTGCACCCGCCTTTTTCAGATCCTTATCGACGGGCAAATCTCTCATCTTATCATCACCCTCTTCTTCCTATCCTCGTCCCTTTCTTATCCTCCCATCTCTCCCCAACCATGGCGACCTCGTTGGCTGATGACAAGCGTCCACAATTACAGCCCGTCTGTCAGAACTGCGGCACTTCCACCACCCCCCTGTGGCGCAGAGACGAAGTCGGCTCGGTACTCTGCAATGCCTGCGGGCTCTTTTTGAAGCTGCACGGTCGCGCTCGTCCGATAAGCCTGAAAACCGATGTGATTAAAAGTCGCAACCGCGTCAAAACCGGGCAGGGCCCCAAGCGCAAGGTGAGTGTCGCGATCTGAAAAAATCTTCTCCTCGTCGCCGGCCTCTTGCCTCGACCGGACAGCTCGTTGCTGACCCGTTATCGCGATTCGTTATAGTCCACTGGTCCGATCGATGCCAACGGTCTTGCAGCCTCGAGATCAGATGCGGGGACTCCGCCTCTGGGCTCGCATGCCTACCGTCGCGCGTCGCGTAAGATGTCCCCCGGTCATTCGGATCGGTCGAACTCGCCACTGTCTCGCACGGAGACTCCTGGCTTTGCGGCCATGCACCAGCACAATTCCAATATCGCGCCCCAGCACATGTTTGACAGCGTGACCCTGGGCGACAATGCCCTGCACTCCTCCAGCAGTCTCCCTTCCCTGCAGCTGCGGCAGCCCTCCCCCGGCGCAGCGGACCGCCAACAAGAATCCCCTCAGACCTACGAAAGCCTCTTGGCGATCAACACATCTCTCAAGACCCGTGTCAGTGAACTTGAGCTCATCAACGGCCTGTTCCGGGGTCGCGTCGCGGAGCTCGAGCAGAGCGATGCCAATGCGCGCCGTTCAGAGATGATCGTCCGAGACTCCGAGGTGCGCCTGCGCCGGTCCCTGGAAGAGTCCCAGCGTCGCGAGGAAGATCTCAAACGCCGCGTCGGTGATCTCGAGCGCCAGCTGGGCACCGACGGCTCGGATGAGCCCGCCGCAAAGAAGATCCGGCTGGCGGACATGGTGGAGCAATCGGGCGAGGAAACATCGGCCAAGTCACCCACGAACGCATAAATGTCTTGTGGCTGCTAGCTTTTGTCCAACCTCTCCTGGTTCTTTTGATACCCTTCCCACCCAACACACTTTTGTCCTTGGTCGCTGGAACTAAAAGACAAAAAAGGACAAAGAAAAAGAAGCAAATGATCTTTCCTTGGCTGGTTTTTCTTAATACTTGTTTTCTTCGGATGTTGTGCGCGAGATGGTTTCGTTTTCTCTTCTGTTCTGATTTTGTTGTCGTCGCCCTGTGGTTGTGTACGAACTCTCTCCTGTTATGCCTTTCACGGCTCTTTCTTCCTAATACAATATCTCTCATCCTTTCTTTTCTTCTTCTTCGTTCCAAGCACAACGGCGCAGGAAATGATGGAACTTCAAAACAATACCCCGAAAAAGAACACAATGCCTCTGACATGTTTGGTTATCTCTTTTTTTCGCTGGTTTCTTTTCCCTGTTATGAAAGTACCGGTGATCTGTCTTGATCTGGTTTAAGAGAACATGCCGTTCTCCTTCTGTTTCCTCTGGTTTTTGCTTTTGGGATTCTTTCACGGGCTATAGAGTACTCAGGGCTAGTTAGTCTACGAAAATGAAAAGGCAAGGCGCATCTTTAAGTCAAGTCAGCAACTAAAACGACTCTTGCGCATGCATCATTTCGTAGTAAGGGAGCGAGCCAGTCTCGGATGGGCAGCCAGTGACCATCATGGCAGGTCTTCGCTGCGCCACCAGAGCTGAGCTGGTATCCTTGCCCTGATCATGCTTTCAGTAATAATATAGGGGGAAAGTTGCTCCAGATAGGCAGGAGAGCTGGGTGGCTATATAACGGCGAAGTCAGCGTGTCATACTACTTATCCATACCCGTGAACCTATATTTTGAGTCTATGGGGCGATGAGGAGGAGGAAAAGATAATAGTAAGAGTCCATTATGTGCAGGACCGCCTATATACAATTTGGAAATTCAAAGCCAGACATGCTCAAGATGTGATTCAACCACACACGAAAAAAACAACAAAAGCAGAAAAAGGCATGGAGTATCAAATGATCTATAACAAGAACGATGCATAATGGTTAGTGTGGCGTCGACAACCCCCAGAGGAAGGAAATGGATATATCTAATACATCTCGACATCCGTCGACTACCAAATGTACACTCGGCACGAAGCAGATGAAAAAAATAAAGGTGCGGTTCTCTTATCGGTATGACGTGCATCACAGTGTCACCTTATTCCAGTCGGTCATTGGGCTTCTGGTACACAGCGCCATGCAGGCGCTTCTCGCGCATAATGCTCCATAGACACACACCCATACCGCAGATTCCCGAGAGGAAAGTCATGAAGTAGGCGGTGCGGTAGCAGGCCAGACCATCGTCACACTCACGGTCACCATCTTCGCCGATGATGGAGTGGTGGTCGTAGATGCTGCCATAAAGCAGATTGAAAACGTTTCCGCTGAAGACCGGGGCCAGGGTCATGACGCCCCAGTTCTGGGAGAGACCGCTGATACCGAAGGTGGAAGCAGTCAGGGATGGGAAGACGCCGAACAAGAACCCGTAGGCTACTCCGGTGAAGGCGGAGACAATCACGAGCGTGTGTGGGTTGGAGATCGAGGCGCCGGCTAGTTGAGTGAGGGTGAAGACGCAGGAGGAGATGAATAGGCACCAAAAGCGGGACATGCCGAGCTTTTTGACTAGGATGTCGGAGCCGATACCTAAATGCAAGGATTTAGTATGATGTGATAGACGCTGAAGGGACTTGAACATACCGCTACAGAGACGCCCGAGGAAGTTGCCAAAGGACAGAATCGACACGTGCATGACCTGTCGCGCTTGAATAAACTGCGACGAAGCATTGGAATCGTAGGCGATCCATAGGGCCTTGGCGCTGTTGCCAATGTTACTATAGATCTCGTTAGTAGTTGCACAGGTACTAAAAATCGCCGACAACATACTTGATAGTCATCAATCCGATTCCAGACAACAGAGCCATGGTCAGAAACAGTTGCCAGAACTCGACTTTGCGCAGCATAGCCAGACCTCGGATATCAACCTGGTGAGACTCGAGGGCCACCTCATCTAGGAAGTCGTCATCTAGGGTATCGAAAGACGGTCGCACAACGTCTCCCTTGGACATTAGAGACGACGACTCGCCCATTTCCAAGTTGGCGAAGCTACGAGCCGCCGGATTGGAGACCGTTGATTGCCCCCGAGAATGATTGAAATGGCCCTGTCCAACGGCTGCGGAACCCTGAGCTTCGTCGTCGACTTCCTCCGGTACAGACTGGAGGGCGCTGGTCCGATGCAACAATCTTGACTCAGCCGGCTCGTCTCTTTCCTGAAGAGACGCGTACGAGTCAAGGGCAAAAATTCGGATAAAGGGCGTCGACACCAAGGACAGAATCGAGGTGCCGAGGGCTAGCAGAAGGAGAAATGCTCCTGTGTCATCTTTGAAGGCAAGGGTCGACACCGTCGACCAGAAAAAAGCGCTGAGGCCAAACGCGGCCAGAGGGAAAGCAGTCGCCGTGCCACGATGGTCAGGAAAGTTCGACGCCGCTGAGAGAATGGCTGAGTTAGAGATTCCGATATGCTCCGGATGTTGTGGCTAACACACCTGTCTTGATTGCAGCGGAGAAAGCACCACAACCGCCCGTTCCCGTGAGGAAAGCGAAGAAACATAAAAAGAAAACTGGCATCGACCCTTGGCCACCGTTATATGCTACTGACATCAGCGCTCGCATCCTAATTGACAGGTAGTGAAAACAACATACCAAGATGGATTGGGTAATATCCAATACCAAGGCAAATGGAGCCGACCAAGATTGAGGTCCGAGGGCCTCGCGCATCCGTCAACAGGCCCATGGGAACTCCCATAGCATACATGCCCAAGTTCCCCGCTGCACCCTAAAGAAGATGTTAGGAAATTTCTCCGATATTCTCAATTGTAACTCACGATGAGGTTGCTCTCGGTCGACGAGAGCTTCATGCGATGTGCGAATTGAGGGGCCCATGCCGAGTAAGCATACTGTGTCGAGGATTGTCAGATATCAAGGACCAGAGGGCGGTTTGGTGATCTATCACGCACGTTCGTTCCGCAGGACAGGGCGATCAATGTCCCCGCAATCACGGAGACCACCCGTGCGATTTGGTTCGTGGACTCGGACATTGTGTCGCGATTGACGTTTCCCGGAGTCTCGTTGAGCTGCGCTCCAATGGGGCCAGGTGTACAGCGTGCGCGGACCGGCTAAGTGTTCTAGCGAGAGACTAAGCGAAGCAGGTCCTCGCGGGTCAAGTATGAGAGGATTGACCAGAAGGGGTACATCGGAGCCAGACGCTGGAAAGAAACACGAGGAGAGGGAAAAGAGAGGACAGACAAGCGACAGCGGAGAAGACACCGAGCGATCGTCGTAATCGGGCCCCCCGTTAGTTACTTGGCCCTTTGCGATCATGTGACCTACTACAATATCAGACAAAATGCGTCTTCCGTAGGTTGCTTAAGATACATCTAGTACCTATATGCCTATACCGAAACCAATAGGATAAATACTAATGCTATGAGAGTACATGGCACGGCCAACCAGCTAGCCGTGCGATAAGGCACGGGGACTCAGAAAGAGGCATGGATACGAGTACGACAGAACGCGGAAAAGAAATCCAACAAACCAGATAGAAAGAAAAGAGTTAACTACCTATGTACCTAGGCAGCAAATGAATCACTGTTACTACGATTCCCTCCTGTACACTCCCTTTTCAACTCGAGTCATGTGTCTAAAAAATGCGATTATGTAATCCATCTCGTGACATGACGAAGGCGGTCATTCATTGGCACTGGCTTCCTCTCTCTCCCTCACTTCTTGTCTTCAACAACTTGATTCCATCGAGGCTCTTATCGCCGGACAACTGCTAGGATCAGCTCGGTTTTACATCGAGATCTGCACATCCTTCATAATGGGCGCCCTCTTGTCCCTGCCGCTGCTGGCAGTGCCCAGCGTTGGCACCGTACGTTGCGCCCCCGCTCTGTCCATTGACCTTGACTGGCTAACCTCGTCTCTTGGGAAATAGCTCATAACTATTGGAACTTCATGCTGCGGAGCTGCAACGTGTGGTGCTGTCTGCAGTGCCTGTGGCAAGTTTAACAACAGGTAGCGTCTCCCGGTTGCCTAGCGCCGACCCAGACTGACGTTGGAGAAACAGTATCGCAACGAGAATCGCCTATGCCTTCATCCTCTTGCTTAACTCCATCGTATCCTGGATTATGCTCACGCCATGGGCCCTGAAAAAACTGCAACACTTGACGCTTGACTACATGGAGATCCAATGCGACGGGAAAGAGTGTTACGGTTGGGTGGCGGTCCATCGCATCAACTTCGGTCTCGGTCTCTTCCACTTGATTCTCGCTCTTTTACTGCTCGGCGTCCACACATCCAGGGATAGCCGTGCTGCCCTCCAGAATGGCTTTTGGGGACCGAAGATTATCCTGTGGGTCGCATTTGTGGTGATGTCGTTTTTTATCCCTGAAGCCTTCTTCATGGTCTACGGCAGTTACATCGCCTTCTTTTGCGCCATGCTTTTTCTTCTCCTGGGTCTGATTCTCCTGGTCGACCTGGCCCATTCTTGGGCAGAGCTGTGTCTGCAGAAGATCGAGGACAGCGACTCGCGTCTGTGGCGCGGCCTGCTGATTGGTTCGACTCTGGGCATGTACCTTGCGTCGATCGTCATGACGATCCTGATGTACATCTTCTTTGCGAAAGGAGACTGCCGAATGAACCAGGCTGCTATTACGGTATGCACATGTCTCCCCTTGTCTACCCTTGTTGAGAGATCCCGACTAACTTGTCCAGATCAATTTGATCGTCTTCCTGGTCATCTCAATGATTTCGGTTCAACCTGCGGTTCAAGAATCCAATCCCCGGGCGGGCCTGGCGCAAGCGGCCATGGTCACCGTTTACTGTACCTATCTCACCATGTCTGCCGTCTCCATGGAGCCGGATGACAACCACTGCAACCCGCTGATTCGCTCCCGTGGCACGAGAACCGCCACGATTATCCTGGGCGCAATCGTGACGATGGCGACCATTGCGTACACGACCACTCGTGCCGCCACTCAGGGGATTGCATTGGGCTCCAAGGGTGGACACGGCTACGTCGAGCTGGGCACCGAGGACAACGAGCACGGCTTGGTGACCCAGCAGCCCAACCCCCGCCGCGAGATGCGTGCTGAAGCGCTCCGAGCCGCTGTGGAGAGCGGAAGTCTGCCAGCGAGTGCCTTGGACGACAGTGATGACGAGGATGAGGTCGAGGCCAGCAGCAAGGACGATGAGCGCGGATCGACGCAGTACAACTACTCACTCTTCCACATCATTTTCTTCCTCGCCACGACGTGGGTGGGCACGCTGTTGACCCAGAACCTCGACCTCGAGAGCTCGCAGGATTTTGCTCCCGTGGGCCGGACCTACTGGGCCAGCTGGGTGAAGATCATCAGTGCCTGGGTGTGCTATGCGATCTATCTCTGGACGCTTGTCGCGCCGGTTCTCCTGCCGGATCGATTTGCTGCGTAGGATGATGGATCTTTTCAGCGTTGGAATTTGAAATTTTGGAAATGGCGTTGAGCGATAGCACCCGAGTCATTCTTTGTTGTTATCCGGTATATCTGTGATTGTAGTAGCGATAATATTGAAAAGCATCCGTTATTGCTTGTATTTGGCTCTGTTTTCACCCAAACAATACATTAGGTAACTACTCGTTCCTGCTTAGCAAATCCCCGCGCGTAAAAGTGCGTCGCGCAACCACTTCTTCCTCCCTCTGCAAGACATCATGGAATGAAAATGGCCGCAATCCAGGCCATCGAGGCCCGTTCGGTATGTCTGCTACGGCTTATTCTCGAGAGATCAGCCTAACCCGCGCGTAGGTCCACCAAATCCAGTCGGGCCAGGTCATCGTCGACCTGTGCTCCGTCGCGAAAGAGCTGGTCGAGAACAGTCTTGATGCCGGCGCAACCTCCATCGGTGTGTTCAATTTCTCTGCTTCTAAAAAGGCTATCTGACTGACACAGCATCTAGAGGTTCGATTCAAAAACAACGGCCTAGACCTGATCGAAGTGCAGGATAATGGCGACGGGATCCCGCCAGACAGCTACGAGAGCGTTGGTGCGTCTTTCTCCCATGAGTTGCACGTTATAATGCTAATTCTAAAGAATATCAGCTTTGAAACACTACACATCCAAACTATCCTCATTCACCGATCTCACGTCCCTCCAAACCTTCGGCTTTCGCGGCGAGGCGCTCTCCTCGCTCTGCGCGCTCGCCGACTTCCACATTGTCACAGCACAAGCCAACCAAGTTCCTCGTGCGAACCGACTCGACTTTGAATCCTCTGGGAAGCTTCAAAAGACCCAGATTGTGGCAGGGCAGAAAGGTACCAGCGCGTCGGTGGAAGGCATCTTCAAGCGGCTTCCTGTCCGTCGCCGGGAACTGGAGAAGAATATCAAGCGGGAATACGGGAAGGTGTTGAACCTGCTACATGCCTACGCCTGTATCAGCACTGGGGTGCGTTTTAGCGTGCGCAACACCGTGGGCAAGACGCGGAACGTGGTCGTCTTTACCACGAACGGCAATCCAACGACCAGAGAGAATATCGCCAATGTCTACGGCGCAAAGACCTTGTCGGCGCTTATTCCGCTTGACTTGGAGCTGGAGTTTGAGCCCGCGGGAGCAACGAGACGAACTGATAGTGATCGGTCTAACCAAATTCTCGTCCGGGGTCACATCTCACGCCCGGTCTTTGGCGAAGGACGCCAGACGCCAGACCGCCAGATGTTTTTTGTCAACTCACGTCCTTGTGGGCTTCCCCAGATTGCCAAAGCGTTTAACGAAGTGTACAAGTCGTTTAATGTGTCACAATCGCCGTTCATCTTTGCGGATTTTCAGATGGACACAAATGCCTACGATGTGAATGTCTCGCCAGATAAACGTACTATTCTACTTCATGATGCGGGGGCTATGATCGAGTCGCTCAAAACGTCACTGGCACAGCTATTTGAAGCTGCTGATCAGACTGTGCCGCAGTCGCAGGTGCTTGGTTTCAAGCAAACCCCTGCTAAACAGCAGGCGTTAGCATCTCTACCTGGGTTTGTGAGTGCCCGGCAAATCAATGCGAGTGCTTCGACAACGAGCGAAAAGCCAGGTCATGACCAAGATGAAAATGGTTTGATTGACGAAGAGAGCGGGTCTGGCCGGCAAGAAGCTGGAAGCGAGATCCAACGCTTCATGAGCTCTCAAGATACCAACGCTAGCAAAGAGCTCGCGCCGCCCTCGTCCTCTCCGGCCGCGTCTACCAGACCACTAGAACGAGCGTCTGTCACTAGGCAGCAGCGAGAGCCGGACTCCCCGCCAGTTGCGACTGAGGACAGCAGTGGTTCTCAGATAGTTGACGACACCGCCGACGTTTCTCAAGAAGCATCCTTTCAGCTATCGGAGGTAGTACATCGTCCTGCCCTGCAGCAGGATGAATCCGACGAAACCCCCAACGCCATCCAAACCGCTTTTGATCGGATGCGTCCACTACGACGCCCAGCTGAAATGGCCACCATCACTATCGGAGGCACCCACACTGTGAAATCTATGATCGGGAGCGGGAACTTGCGAAAGCGAACATCCGATACTGCAGTTTCTGCCAACAGAGAGCCGAAGCCGCGGAAACGACGGATATTCACGCCGTCGCGACCGAGTTCATTTGGGCAGAGCATGAAAGCCTTTGCGGCCCCGGGAACACAAGGGCAGGAAGAGGAGGAGGGGGAGGATGGGGATGAGGATGGAGAGGAGGAAGAGGAGGACGAGGAAGGTGAAGAATTATCCGCCGAGGATGAGGACCAAGATAGTATCGAAGAGAATGAAGAGGACGACAAAGTGCCGTCAGAGGATGGCGACTATGCACCTGAGGACGCTCAGCATGCAGACTTGCCTGATTCTGCAGATCTCAACGACGACGCCCCAGAACAAGAGTCGATCACAGGTGCAGATGAAGACTTCGACGAAGCGACGAAAAAAGCACAGGAAGAGGCTGTAGTTCAGCGGCTGATCCATGAAGCCGAAGAAACCGCCGTGCTGCCACAGGAACACAATACCAGCCGAGCCAACAAGATGAATAAGGGAGCTTTGCACCGTGATGCTACTGTGAATCTGGTCGGCACGGTCAACGGGTCCGTCTCCCAGGTACAGGATCAAATCACCAAGCTGCGGAAAGGTCTGCAGCGACATACCCCGGTATCCAAACCCGACGAGCCCGAGGTCTCTCGCGAGGACAAATCCGCAGAAGACCGGTTGTCTCTGACGGTAACCAAGGCCGATTTTGCGCAGATGCGGATCATCGGCCAATTCAACCTGGGATTCATCCTGGCTGTGCGTCCCGGGACGGACCACGACGAGCTCTTCATCATCGACCAGCACGCCTCGGACGAGAAATTTAACTTCGAGCGCCTCCAAGCCGAAACCGTCGTTCAGAACCAACGACTCGTCCGACCCCAGCGGTTAGATCTGACAGCCGTCGAAGAAGAAATCGTGCTCGCGAACCGCGAGGCACTCGAAAAAAACGGGTTCGTGGTCACCATCGACGAGAGCGGCGACGAGCCCATCGGTCGACGATGCCAGCTCGTCTCCTTGCCGCTCAGCAAGGAAGTAGTCTTCGGCGCGCGCGATCTAGAGGAACTGATCGTTTTACTTTCTGAATGGGTGGGTCTGTCTTCTGCCTCGACGCACTCCGTGCCCCGGCCGAGTAAAGTACGCAAGATGTTCGCCATGCGCGCCTGTCGCTCGAGCATCATGGTGGGGAAGACCCTGACGAGTCGGCAGATGGAGCGTGTGGTGCGCAATATGGGCACGATCGATAAGCCGTGGAACTGTCCGCACGGTCGGCCTACGATGCGCCATCTGATGAGTTTGGGGCAGTGGGAGGCATGGGAGGAGGGTGCGAGTAACGACTTGGAGGTGTGGACGCAGTACCTAAAGACATGATAGATCTGGACCGGTAGACATACATATATCAATCAATCAATCGATCGATCTATCACCACCACGTCCACCACCCTCTCTTCCGTCCATCTATTTTCTTCTTTGGATCTTCTTCATGCTCTCCCAAAATACTAATTCCATTCACCCGCCTCTCCCCATCCCCACGGCCGTCCTCACTCCCCGTCTCCATCTCCACGTCCTCCTCCTGCTGCCTCCTCTCAACAACGCCAACCATCTCCTCTAACACCAACAAATCCCGCTCAATGACCTCCGCCCAATTCTGCACATCGCCGATCTCCTTCAACCCTTTGCGCGCATCCTCCGCCAGTCCCGCCCACTGCTCATTCTGCCTCGCCAGCTGCGCCGTATGCCCCGCCAGCTCGGCTTCCTGGCGTTCTAGAGCGACGGCGTTGGATTCGATTAGCGCTGCGCGGGAGCGGAGCGGTAGTTCCAGGGTTGTGCCCACTGAGTGGAGCGTTGCGGTGAATGCGGCCAGGGCTTCTTCTTTTTGTTGCTGCTCTTGGCTCGGGCTTGAGTCGGGTTGGGGTTGGGGTTGGGAGTGTGTGTCGGGGACGGGCTGGGTGTTTGGGGGGAGTGTGGAGGAGGAAGGTTGCTGGTCTGTCGACATGTTGTTGATACTGTAGTTTGTAGTTTGAATATAATACAGTATATATAGGTGTTAGGTGGTAGACGTAAACGGAGAAGTCCCCAAGCTGATAGTAGTTGACTATGATCTGCAACCCCACTCTGCTCCCGGGCGTGGCACGCTGTCAGTGGCCACGATAGGTAACTATTATCCCTGTACCCAGGCACGTACCTCTCTCTACGTAGGGAATTTCCTCCGGTGGGTGGGACTTTCCTATCTTAAAACCGCCGCTTCAGTGATGACGCTCAGAGTCAGGCTCTCTGAGTAGATGGTAGTTTACTGTGATATATATTTACTGTACCTCGTACTCCTCAATAACTGTTTTCGTCTCGTATAATATATCCGACAGGGACAGCAACTCCGGTATACGCTTGTGGAGCACTTCACCAATAATGCTATCAATTGATACTTAGAAGACTGTCCATTCTGAGGTGTTTATCTACCCCTATTTAGTAACTAATTAGTTATCAATAGCTAACCTAACCTAGTTCGTTAAATCAGATTATAAAGCGCTGGACAGACGAATCAGGTTGTTGGAATCATATGACCCGTATCATGGATGTTGATAAAGCCCTCTAAGTTATGAGCATTGGTAAATATCGCGAACAAAAATGGAGCCCGCTATCCTGAGTCTCAGGCCATTTAGGTGGACCTGTGTTCGGGTTGGAGTTTAGTGCTTGGCTCGACTGGATCTAAGATCACCTCACCGCCCGGGACACAGATTCTCCGGTTTCGTGATGTTAACATCGAGTGTCGTCGTCGTGATCCAATGGGTGCCTCGAATTTCGTATTAGGAATCTACAGGAGCATGCGATGAATCAATCATCCACACAAAACCCGTCGAAGCGACACCGTCCAAAAGTTTCTCTCGCTGATCGCAAGCGGATTGCGTTGGCCTGTACCTCATGCCGCCAGCGCAAGAGGAAATGTCGACTGACTCACGGGCAAGTATGCCAAAATTGTGAGAAAGCCGGCTTTCAGTGCATCTTTGAGGCGATGGGGACCGAAAACCAGGAGACAATGGTGAAGTTCGTGTGACTGCAGATTTGATTTGCCTCGGTAAGGTGGACTAACACTCAGATGACATAGTGAGAACTCTGCAGAGGGTGTTGATTTTGATGAAGTGATGAGACAATTCAATCGAAAATACCCTGAAGTTTGCTTGAACCAAGAACATGTTGTGAGCCTCGCGGAACTCATTAGAAAGTACCCTCAACGCCCCAGTCCTTTCCCGAGTGGACCTTCACAAAAGACCTCTCCAGCCCCAACTACTCGATTATCATCTTCTGCTTTTACGTCTTCTGGTATGTGCTACGCCGTTTATGAAACTGGGTCGCGTCTCACAAGGGACCTTAGCCCAAAACGGGATGCTTTCCGACGAAAGTTTTCTAATGGCTGCTACACGGGCCATTACGAGGGAGCACCAACCACCGTATTTTGAGGAATCCATGCAATGCATGGTAAGCCTTCCGTTTAGAGAACTAAAATTTTGTGTCGTGGAAGGACGCTGACTTTGTCCTGGTTAGAATCCGTTTCCATTTGAGAACCTATGTGGGGAGGATCAGCGGATACTGCTGGCTCAACTTCTAAAAGACTTCCCAACCCGAGAAGAAGCCGATTCACTTATGGCCACGCTTTTTTCACATGGTGAATCGAATTGGTACTATTTCGACGAAGCATGGTTCCGCGATCGAATTATGCAGATTTATGATAGCGATTTGCCGGAGACAGTTGCAGACTGCAGCTTTACCTGTCTTGCATTCGCAGCCTTTGCACTGAGTAGTCAATTCATGCATATTTGGCCAAACTTCCAGGGATCCATTGGTGTTTCCGGAGAAGCCGATTTGGCTGACGAGGGCTTTCCGGGAATGACTTACTTCCAAAACGCGCAGAGACTCATGCCATCGTTGCTCAGTACTTGTTCTCTGGAAAGCCTTCAGAGCTGCCTCTTGACTGCGCTATATGTGCTTCCCGCTCACAGCACCAAAATGGCTTACACTTACCTTGGCTTAGCTATGAGAATTGGCATCGCTCTTGGACTCCACAGCAAGACAGCTGACGTCTTGTCACCTGTGATTGTGGAAAATAACTGCCGAGTGTTTTGGACAACATACAGCATTGAACGGTGCGGTTATCCAATACTCTTAGGGACATGCAGGATCTAACATAACCAGTCGTCTATCTATCTCGCTGGGATACCCGGAAATGCTCCAGGAAAGGGAAATCAGTTGCCCCTTGCCACAAAGGCGAAATGACCTCGACGCACCAGACTCTCTCAAGGTTGAACGCCTGATCGCACACACGAAACTGTTGCTTCTTTTCAACGAGGTTATCCAAGTAAGGTAAGAATCTATGAGATAGCCGATAATTTGCCTCCGCCCGCTAGATATACTGACATTTCGTTACTATTTATACAGGCTGGCTGATGGAGACGCTCCGCGAGTCAATAGCATCCGTGAACGCCTTCTGTTATGGAAGGAGGATCTCCCACCGGCACTCCAGGCATTTGATCAAGATTGTTTAAGGGCCAATGTCCACCTTCAACTTCAATATCATATTGTATGGGTATGCCTCGGCCGTGCTGCCCTACTCCAACTGGTGCGGCGCAGTATCATGTCAAAGGAAACCGAGACTAACAAAAACCCGGTGGAATCGACGCCCCTTGGTTTGGATCTAACATATCCATGCGTTCGTTCAGCGTATGAGATTATCGATTTGATTGGACTGCTTCGCCGCTACCAACAACTTGCAAGGTTCTCTCACACAGATTTCCGTACATGCTGCTGTGCAACAATTATCGTTATCTTAGACAGCATTCTGTATCCGACCGTGAGAGCATCTTCCAAGGCTGCAGAAGCTTTTGATGCCTTACAGTATATGACATTCGGAAATGAGCATGCGAGAAGTAGTTTGAAATACATCGAAAGCTTTCTCGAGATTGTTAACTCAGCCTTGGCAAAATTTCACTGTCGGCAACCTCTGCAGAGTACCTTTCATCGCTCGTCCGAAGTACGTGGTTTTGACTCTTGCAGCACTTCAGATGAAAAGAATAATCGGCGAGATGATCACGAGAATTCATCACCGATGGCCGGCTCTAATTTGGAGACTATGCAGGAATGGCGAAGCGAGGGTGGCAACCCTTGTCAGCGTGCAGTTGCCGATTTTGACGGGCTAGAGTTCGGTCTCGACAATATTGAGGCTCTACTGAACGATTGCCCGCCAATGGATTTACATTTTCTCGGTCTAGGCGATTTTCACATGTAAATTATGGCCAAATGGGAAAAGAATATCAATTGATGCGCCGCTTGACAACGTCTCTTGATACTGTCCATGTAAATTTGGGCCCCAGTGAGGCCATTGACAGAGTTCTTAGCTCGGGGACGCCGAGAAAACAACCTCTTCATATCTCCCAGTGTTCCAGTGGTATACCTATATGACGGATCAGGTTGAGTACCTGAATGCCTTGTTCTGTTTATCTGTAGGATCTCGCCCTAGCTGATCGGAACTATCGCCCGCGTCGCTTGTCACCCGTTTCTTGTTCTCAGAGTAGCAAGTGTACCAATAAAAGGTCACAGCAGCAATTAAGACAACCCAGCTCACCAATGCCAAAACCAGACCATCATAATAGCGTGGGGCATTTTCATTCTTCCACAACAGGGGTCCAACTACAGCACCAGCCGAGTAACCCACAAAGAAGAGAGCATTGACAATGGCCTTTTTGGTGTTCCCTCGGACATTAGATGCACTTAGGCTTAGAAGGATGGTGAAAATGTTTGATATGACGGATGCCTGTGAAGATCTTAGTCTGATCAGTTCATATGCCACAGGGATTAGAGACATACCAGCCAAGAGGCAATTATCATGCCCCATCCAGCCGTCAAAGGAAGTGAGAAAAGCAGAATGGTTCCGGTTAAAGGCACAATTGTGAGACCAATTGTTATTGCGCATCGGCGGTGAGGCCAGAGGTGGCAAAAGAATAAACCAACCCAAATGAAGAATATTTGAACGGCACCTGACGGACAGGTGTAGAGCATTGTGTCAAATTTTCCATATCCGAGGTTTTCAATTAACAGCGAAGCGAACTGTCGGAGTTAGTACTCCAACTCAAAAGAAGGAAGGGGAAGACCTTACCGCAATAACAGGTGCTGGGAGCGTGATTAGAATACCAAAAAAGAGATTGAGGTAGCTTCTGATATCCGCTGCTGCCTCTCGTAATTGATAAATGGAGAACTCCGTTTGGTCACCACCATCGGCTTCGGTTTGAAGTCTCTCTCGCGCACAGCGACGTTCATCTGGCGTAAGGAACCAGGCTGTCTCGGGCCCAGTTGGCATCAAGACTAAGAAAATAATGCCAAGAACCGAAGTCAGTGCGCCACAGACGAGGAACATGATCTTCCATGCTTCCATGGACACATCCATCTTGCCGATGCCATACATAAATAAGGCACCCAAAACCTGGGCAAGTCCATTACACGAGATCCAGAGACTATACTCGATTTTAGTCGCCATGGCATTGACCATACCTCCAAGTTGATTCAGGAGACTTACCCAATTCGAAATGGATGTTCCTCTTTTTTGTACCAAATGCTAGTAATTGTAACAAATGCAGGCGAGACAGCTCCTTCTGCAAAGCCTAGAGCAAATCGCACTCCAACGAATGAGCTAAAAGTGGTGCTAGCCGCCAGGCACTTGGTGAAGTGTGAGTGCCACATTCGAGCCTTTTCAAATGAATTGTCTTATCAGATTTGCTTACCATGCATATCCCCCCCCAAATAATGCTATACGGATTGTTAGCTTGTTTTCATTTTGAATCTCTTTGCTTGATAACTCACATTGTGGCTCCCACAAATCTGACCAACGGCAATCTACTCATCAAGTAGATGAATGGAAATTCGGACACGAATTGACCGATATAAAACATCGATCCAAGCCAGGAAAATTGGAAGCTATCCAATCGAAGGTCTTCGATCAGCCCAAATACACTTGCGTAGCTTAGGCTTTGTTTGTCGAGGTCTAATATAGATCCAAAAGTCAGTATATGGAACCGTTCTTGTGAAATGGGGCTTTCAACTAGACGTCAGGATTGCAAGGCAACTTACACTGAGAGAAGAAAACCAGACACATCTGAGATTTCCTGTCAGCTATACTCCGGGCATATGAAAGCGAACTTTCTCAAATCAACTCACCAGAGGTAAGACGACCATATCAATTTTACGAAGCACCCTTCTTTCCATCTCATTGGTCATCTCTTGATCAGTACTCCCGATCATCCCGTGAGAAGAGACTTCTGCGATTTCAAATTGCTTTTCCATCTTGTCAATGACGCGAAGAAAAAATACTTCCAACTAGCAGGTGTTGGTTGCGACGCGTTCCACTCATCTTATACCCCGACCAACCCCAGATTTACGTGTCTGCGAATCGTTCCAGATAATTAATTCCCCGCCATTTTAAAGTTTTGGTGGAACTGTCTTTGATAAGAGAAATTTGTATTTTGGCGAGATCAAGTTCCAGCTCTCCCATGGGGTATTGGATTATCTCCGAGTCACCCAAGTGCTCCAACGCAACTATCACGTGTGGATGTGCAACGAATCTTGCGACCTGTGTGGCCGAGTAAACAAGACTCCCCACTCCTCTGCGGGTACGCGTACCCGCAGCCGCCTACCGACGGCCCTAGTACATATTTGTATTGTGTTATCGATAAGGAGATCGGGGTGCGGGTACGAGTACCCGCGACGACTGGGAATTCGGTCTATCTCGAAAGGTGACCTGACTATCGTACTCTGCATTAAATTGTTGGATATAAATATCTAAAAGGTCCAGATGACCTACTTCTCTCAATTGGCTGTTTTGCGTTTATAATTTTTCTTTTCGTCTTCATCATACAACGTTGCGGCTCAACCAACAATGGCACCTTCGCGGTCAGACCTCGAGAACATCATTACACCGTGGAAAAAGCCTCCTCACAAAAATTATGTCTTCAGTTCCGCGAATGTGATTGATCCAATTACTGGCAATGTAATCGAGAATGCGACTCTTCGGCTCAGAAACGGGATTGTCTCCTCAATCTCGGGACCTGAACATAGCGAGGACGATGACATGGCGGCGATTCGAATTGATTTGCGGAACAAATACATCTGTCCCGGCCTGATAGATTGTCATGTCCACCTATCGGCTGTTCCCGGTGCGAGTACTCTTCATGAAATGAAAGGCCTCAGCGCTCCTCTCGGCTTACTGAGGCAGCCACATGTGTGCCAGTCAATGCTTGATCGTGGATTTACAACAGTCCGTGACTGTGGGGGTGCAACTTTGGCACTCAAGCAATCCATTCAAGAGGATATTATCGCTGGACCTAGGCTTTTCATTGCAGGCCATGCCCTTTCTCAAACTGGTGGCCATGCAGACTCGCGCGGTCCGCATGATGCTTCTGAGTGCTGCGGTGGTCACCTCCTTGGTATAGGACGTATTGTGGATGGCACAGAACAATGTCTCAAGTTTGCTCGGGAAGAGCTTCGCCAGGGATCCGATTTCATCAAAATCATGGGGGGCGGAGGGGTCGCTAGCCCTACTGATCGAATCGATCATCAACAGTTCTCTCCCGAGGAGATAAGGGCCATTGTGACGGTAGCAGAGAATGCTGGAACATATGTCACTTCTCATGCCTATACACCTAAAGCCATTCAAGGTGCTATCAATCAAGGCGTGCGAGGCATTGAACATGGTAATCTTATCGACGAATCAACTGCACGACTTATGGCAGAAAAGGGCGTTTTCCTTACGCCGACTCTCGTTACGTATGCTACTATGGCATCTCCAGAATTTGCCGGATTTCTACCCCCGGCCTCTGCTAGAAAAAATAAGGAGGTATTGGAGAAAGGGCTCCACGCCATCCAGGTGGCAAAAAGGGCTGGGGTCACTATATGCTTCGGTACTGATCTTCTTGGGCCTTTACACTTTGCTCAGAGTCGAGAATTCCGCCTTCGAAGCAGTGTACAGAGTGCGTTGGAAATTCTGCAAAGCGCCACCATCAATGCAGCGCGAATGCTTCGGCAGGAGAACTTCCTAGGACAGGTTGCACCAGGTTTTGCTGCTGATCTACTGATTTTGAACAAAAATCCTTTAGAGGATATCACCGTCTTGGATCAACCCGAGCATCATGTACTCGCAACTTTCAAGGATGGTCGGGTGGTCACTTCTCGCTGGTCTAAGCTCGCTGTGGAAGAGAAAACCATGGCACAGATTGAGTAGCGTGGAAAACTGCAAGATTTTCCATATTGACACGACTAAGAACTAAATAAATAGCAAACTGGCCTTAACACTCTATTGTAAGTTGAGATGACCATCTCTCTTTATCACCCCAAGCTCTAGTAGCCCTCTAAAGCCTCATTAGGAGATCATAGGGCTAGTAAACGAAGTGTTCCTAGGAGCATCTAGAAAAGAATAGTAATGCTGATTTAGCAGTTGAGAAGCAGGCTCTATGATAACGCCATTAGTTGTATTTACTTTACTAGGATGAATAGTAACATTGATGATGACAGACCCCTTTTTTAAAGACGATGAGGGCTATCTCGTAAGGAGGAGTAATGTACGTAATGGACTAGCGTGGTGCGTTTTATTGATGTAGCTTACTCGGGCCGGCTCTTTCTACGCTCAGCTCAGACCCAGTGAGCGGGTCAGGGTGTTCAGGGGCGAGAATAGTTTTACTCAGTGAGCAAAAGCTGCCAGGCCTGAGCACTAGAACGGAAGAGGAAAGCCGAGAGCTGGGAGAGGAAATCCCCTAGGTAGTTATAGTACTGAAAGATAGTAGTGATCATTAGATTCGCTGGATGCTGCTAGTATTTCTTTCCTCCGAAAAACGCCAGACATGCCGAAAATGACGGAAAGTAACACAGCGCTGTGATGAAAAATGCTTATTACAATATCTTCCCCAAGTCAATACAAAAAAACAAAACAAACAAAACAAATCAGAATCAAATCACATATTCGCCAGTTCCTGGTCGATCTGCCGATCTAGGAACGCACGTTTGTCGCCAGTGAGCGAGGTTTGGAGGCGCTGTTCAACGAGAGAGCGCACTGGAGATGAGATGTTAGCTAATGATTCATCACACATGAGCAACAAAACTTACCCTGCTTCTTGGTCACCGTGTCCAAATCCACCTCGCCTAGACAGCTCCGGATAGCCTCTGTGATAGCCTGTTCGTCGGGTCCGCTGCTGCCACCGCGGAAATCGAACGCCGTACTAGCCGGTCGAGACGGGTACTGGCCCATCGGACTGCGAGACCGCGAGTTCGAGAGCAGATTCTCCGTGCTCTGCATTAGACCGATGCTGTGTCGGCTCGAGTGAAGGTTGGGCTGGTCTTGGTAGGCGCTGAGGTTGCCGACGGACATGTGCCGCGACGGCGCTGTCGGGGGTCCGCCTCCCATTTGCGGGTAGTCGGTGTACCGGGAGAAGTTCGACATGTGCGAGTTGCGGTTGCCTGGCATGTTTGCGCCGCCCATGAACGGGCCGGGGGATTGCGGGGGCATGTAGGGGTTGACTTGGCGTGCCTGGCCGGGGAACCCGGTCAGGATGGTGGATGCCGGTCGGACAGACGAGTACTGCGAGTGTATGTCGTCCATCTCCATGGCCGTCTCGTCGATGTACCGGCCGGTCGAGTAGACCTTCTCCTGGCTGGCGCCGAAATCGCCACGGCGGCCAGGGAGATTGTTAGCCATGGCATAGTCATCCCAGCGCTGGAGCGGAATGCTACGCGGGTCGAACCCTTCGTCCTCCACAGCAATGACTCGCTTGTCGCCTTTCTCGCCGATAACCACGCGGGTGTTACCCCACGTAAAGTCATCCTGGAACCAGAAGGAATACAGTGGCAAGACGAAGCTGTAGATGGGGAATGCAATGATGTAGATGATCATCCATCCGACGTGCTGCCACTGTCGCTTGATGATGAAGATGATCGCCTGCAAGCCGTACACACCCGCCAGCATTGCAATCGAAATGATCGGGAATGGGCCAGTACCACTGGCGACACGGTAGATGAGATATCCAAGGTAGACGCAGGTGGCTGGGAGGATGATCGTTCCGAGCAAGTCGACAAGCACAACAAAACGCATACTGAAACAGCAGAAACCACACAGGTCTTTGAGTGCTGCTAGTTCCACCAGGTTGTGGATGGTCGAGTTGATCCAGCGACGTCGTTGGGACAGTAGCACGCCCCATGTCTCCGGAGCAGCAGTGCTAGCGAACGCATCGGGGATGAACTTGTACCGCATCGTCGGGAAGTGCTTGGTCATGAGCGTTGTCAAGTACCGATCTTCGCCCAAAGACAGGAGATTCTTCTTGTGAAGGGTGTCGATGTCGTTGTCCGCATATTCCTTGATTACTTTATCCGAGATGATCAGAGGGCGTCCCTTGTCCGCCGTCCGGAGACGGTACATGCAGAAACTATCAACAGTCAGTATATCGAAATCAACCGGGGGAAACAAAAAACATACCATCCAGGAAGACAGGTCACACTCCCAAAGAGGGACTCAAATGCCTTGGCCAGGTGATGCGAGATGTAGTACTCATAGACCTGAATCATAGTCCACCAACTCCGCTCCTCGTTCTGGAGACTGGTTTCACCGCAAATGCCAGCAATCTTCGCGTCTGCTGCACATGCCGCAACCAACCGGTTGAGAGAATCCTCCTTGACGCTGGTATCTGCGTCGACCATGAAGCAGTATTCATACAGCTCCGGGTCCACGCCGATGACATTGTTGACCTGATGGAACATCTCCAGCTCCAGCGGCGACATGGGAGCCCGGTAGTGCACTCGATTCAAAAAGTTCATCATGAGAATCTGCGAGTCTCGCTTGCCTCGGTTGCCGGGCTTGGATTTGCTCTGTTCGGACTCCTTGCCCACCTTAACCACCACGATATAGGGCACGACGTTACCCTCGTATTCGTAGAGACCAGAATACACTTTGCCATAGTTGAGCTGCTCGCTCCCCTGGCCGATGGACTTGAACGGCAGCGCTGGTGGGTCCATCTTAGGGTCCACGCCCAAAATGTCCAGAACAATCTTGGGCGTAGGCCGGTCGTTTCCGCCACCAACGATCATACCGTCGCAGACCACACAGATCAGCTTCCTCTTGTTGTCATACTGCAGTGCCGTCAATGAATCCAGCCCTTTGCGCAATGCATCCTCGCCTTCCGTGTACGCTGGGACTAGACAAATCACAAACTTGTCCTGCGGGGACGGTCGACGTTTGGATCCTAACTGCAGAGCCGCAAGGAACTTGACGAGGATCACCGAACAGATCAGGATGGTGAAGGCCAGGAGAATCCAGTTGTTCACCGTACATCGAGGTGAGTCGCGGAAATCGACCTGGCCAACATAGAACACATAGTCCAGGCACGTCTGGGCATTGCGGAAGGCCGGTGTGTCTTGCCACTTATCGGTCACGTCGGTTCCCGGAAAGTTCTTGAAGAGCGTAGTGACCTCTTCCGGCAGGAATTCATATCCCTTGTAACCGGCCATCTGGTTGATCGTGTAAAAGTAGTTCGTCAAGTCGTAAACCTTCTGGTCCATGATAACCCAATACCGCTGGTAATTATTGGCTTGACTTTGAATTGTGCCCGTCGACCACACCAATTCACCTTTGTAGTAATTGGCGATCTTCGGGAGGAAGATGTCTTGGTACCAGCTGAGTTCGTGGAGTTTCGTGTTCGGGTCAGGCTGCTCCACCGGGCCGGAAGAGTGTACCGCGTTCGTGTACAGGACAGCGGTCGAGTCGTTGTTCTTCATCTGGATTTCCTGGCTGGTGACGAATGGGGCGCAGTATCGAACGAGCGGGGGAGGGAAATAACCGTCCAAGTTCAACCCGGCGAAGGGCTCCATATTGGCCGCGTCAGTGTTGTAGCCAGTCTTATCACTGTGTTGCAACCGCCAGAACTTGCTGATGTCGTAGACCCGACCATGGATGCTGACATAGAAATCATTATCTCCCGTATGGTAGCTGACCTGCTGGTTATTCCAGACTTTATCTTTGTTGGGACAAAGCAAGTTACCAAATGCAATGATGTAGAAGCAAACAATCCCATTGAAAAGCAGGATCAGGAGCACCAGGACCAGTTTCTCTCGCCAGGCCATTCGAATATCCGGGCGCTTCATGCGGCCAACGAACCTCAGCACGAAGGATGGGATCCAAAATGTCAGCGCCCAGACAAACCCTGCCCAAATCCGACGACCCGCAGTGATCTGTTTCTTCTCGATGTGTTTGGGGTCTCCGAATTCGGCATCGAGGTCACCCATGTATCGGCCGTAGTCGTCATAGTATGCAATGTCGCCCTTCTTGTCGTCCCCCTTGAGACCCAGCCCATAGTCACCGCCACTAGCGGCATGGGTATATGGCATGCTCGGGGCGATCGACTTGGCTCCTCCAAAAACACTCGGAGCTGCGAGGCCTGCTTGTTGCATGAGGATATCGTCTCGGCTCCCCATAAGGCTAGTCGCCTCACCGAGCGGATTGGCAGCAGGAGCCATGCTCGTGTCGTACGTGGTCGCACCATACACAAAGGGGTTTTGGGGGTTTTCATCTGGCTTGAGATCGAGCATGGACTCGGCTTCCCACCATGCACTCTCTCTCATCCAGACCCGTTGGTGGCCAACCACGGCATCGCCGTTGCTCCAGCCCCTCTCCATGATCCAGTTTTCAACACCGTCTTGGCCTTCAGTGCAGCCTAACCGCGCGTAGCGATCAACAAACTCCTCGACATCAAAATCGGCGGTGAAGTCGAGCTGCTTCAGGCGTCGGTTGGCCCATTCAGGGAATCGCCAGTCTCGCAGTTGGCGTGACACTGCGCCCGCTGACCAGACTGAAGTGGAACCGTTCAAGTTGTCTGGCGAGTCGTCGGTGGGGTGGACTGAGAGATGGTACCACACCCGACTGCTGCCGAGCATAGTGGAAAGATCGAAGCGACCTCGTTTACCGACAGAGATGCCCTCATTATCCACGGGGAAGAGCACTCGTCGCAGGAAAGAGTCCCCTTCAATCTCCACTCCGACCTTCTCCAGGACCCCCTGTCGTTTGTCGAGCTCGTATTCACGTTCTCGTCCAGCCGCGCCGGTAGTGATGCCAAGGTCAGGCTCGACTTGGGCTACTGCACCAGTCATCTCATTGACGACAGAAGACCCTATCGGGGGAATGGGAATTCCGTCCTCCTTCATCTCGGCGTTGATTCCCAGGTTGTCGTCAAAGACGCCTCTCATTGCAATAGCTTTGCCGAGAGCGGGCCGCGGAATGTCGACCACGACCAGGCTGACAGTGTCTTCATTCGCCCACCGAGCGCCGGCACCGCCATTGCTAGAGTCGTTGTCCAGCGTGTTTTGAACTTCGGCTGCGATCGCTTCGTTCGCTTGCCTGATCACCCAATCCACCAGTGCCTCGTAGATTCCACTAATCAAGACCTCGCGTTCATCTGTAGAACATTTGTGCAGCAGAATCTCCGGGTCCAAACCAAGTAGACCACCGACATCCTCACAAACCTCTTCCAGATCCTCTTCGTCCACTTGGAAGCCTGCTGCGTCACCAAGCTTGATCAGACCTGCAAGCACAGACAGTAAGCCTCGCAGAGCCGCTCCCTTGATACCAATGGTCTTTAACGAGGCCCGGAAGTCTTCCGCGGCCGCTGCATCGTCCGCGGCCGGCAGGTAGGATGGAGGCGAATACGTGCCGGACCGGTTGAGCAGGGTGTAAGCCGACAGATCCTTGAGACCCAGGAATTCACGCTCCGCGGCCGAGGAAGCGGAGGTCAGAAGGTAATAAAAGACATCAAAGGCACGATAGCCCGCCTCGCTCGGAATTTCTAACAGACCCTTCCGCACGTTGATACCAGAGGTCGACAGAGCCAGAGAGAGGTCAACGACGTTTCCTTGCAGCGTCAAGGTGTAGGAGGCCGACAGGGCCGAGTGCAGGGTGTAAGACGGGTTAAACGCTGTGACTGCAGAAAGAAAGGGTCGCAAGGCGGCTAGAGCGGCGAACGCAGCGTCCGGAGTGGGCAGTGGCAGCGCGGCGAGAAATGGTTCTAGAAGGGATGGGGTGGACTGATGTGTCGAGCTGTTATGCGGTCAGCTATGTGAACATTCTTTTTGGGAGGGGATTATGTCTCCTACCCTAAAACAACACAGCCATCCTCTGCCCGTCGCCGGGCATGTTCCCAAGCTCTCACGGCCAGGTCGCGGTCGACCGTGGCTCCGCTGCGGCCATCAGGGAGGGTGGTAGCCGCGGTGACCCAGGAGTTGACGACCAGGCTAGTGCTTGCGTCAAGCTGATAAGGTTGGCCCGCGGTGTAGAACGAGTGTAGAGCATTCAGCAAGGTCGTGGTCGAGACCTGCGTCGCATGCTGTGGCCGCGGCCCGGCTGATAGGCCCGCGGATTGGGTCGAGAAGACCGAATAGCGGTTCGACATGATGATGAAGTATGAATACAGCAGTGTCCGGTGTGTGTCTTAATACCACATGGGCAGCCCTGCTGCTGCGAGGGACACCACGCGCTTCCCCAGGTGGTGCTGCTGTTGCCAGTAGATGGCGTGGGGGGAGCACAAAGGGGAGGATTTCCGACAACCGCCGCAGCTGCGAGAAATCAATCAAATGAGAGGGAGAAGCGAGTGACTGGAACGAGAGATGGAGAGAAGAGAGAAGAGAGAAGAGAAAAGAATGAATGAGCCCGGTCGGGGGAGCAGCAAAAGAATGGGGAGAAACTCGGTTGTTTGAAAAATACGCGGAGGCAGTACGGGCGATCCATCATGGCATGATCGACTTTTCCCAGACTTGAAAGGTTCCTCAGGCCCGTTCAGGATTTGCAATTGCACCTACAATCAGAGCAGTCGAATTTACCAGTGTTTCCGTCGGTGACTGCTCACAATTCCTATTTCTACGCTCTCTCTTCCTCTGTTTGTTGATGGTTTTCTTGTTTGTGTTTTTTGTGTTTTCTTCCCCGTGAGCATCTGACACAGCTCCACCGGCTCCAGAACACTATCGAACGCTGGGTATTGGTAAGTAGCGGTACCGTCACTCCGGGCTAAATTTGGCCCATGTCTCACAAAAACTTCAGCGCTGGTGATCAACTGCGCCACTCAGAGAGCAGAGACTAGCTCACTTGGGTGGTCCTATTTCCATACTATGGACCATCTCGAGCATACATTCCGCGCGCTGGGACATACCGCACTCAACCTTGGAACTACCATCCCTGGTTTGAGGAACTCGATCCCGAGACGTTAAAGGAGAGTTCGCGATCTGACCTATACACCGAACCACTTGCAAGGAGGTGCCAATATGTATTATGTATTGCCCGAACGGGAGTGACCTGTCGAGCAAACCCCGAGACCCTGTTAAATACCCGTAGCCCAAGTGGGGATGTGTTCAACCTGAGACCCTGGCTTGACGAGAGGCGAAAGACTCGGACAACGGACACAAGATCAGTATTCCGTTGGCTCACTTGGTCGTGATCAGTGATGGCACTCCGATCGGATTCAACGACGACGACTCTCCATACGACATGCTACTACCTCCTATCGAATCGTCTCGCCGTCCACTCGGCCCCAGAGGATTCTCCCAGGCCGATCCGGTGGAGACACCCGGCCCAATCACGACAGCCCTATTCTTAGATGTTTCTTAGTTGCCCGAGCTAGTATTTTGTGTTTCCCAGTACGCCTCTTTTTTTTCTTTCCTTTCTGACCAAACCCCAGTCGGTCTTATCTCGCTCCTCCCAGTCCCTTTCTTTTTCTCCAACTTTGCATACCTTTCCACTCGTTCAGTCTTCCCACACTCGCTTTTTCCCTCTATGTGTGTGGTGTTGTCGTCAACATCGAACTAGGGGTTCATTCCACTCGCGCGGACATTCCACGCCCCCCATCCACGTTCATTCCCGGCCAACGGAGCGCCTGGTGTCTACGCCAGCTGCTACTGCTCCGTCGATTTGGTCGCCTTCCTCCCTCTTTGTGAGACCTCGTCGTGGAGGCTCCAATCACCATGGCCAGCCACTTGAACACAGCCAGCGCCCCGGCGCATGCTCAGTCCTCACTCCCGTCGCTACCAGCACATCTACAGTCCGATACGCATCTGACGGCTCATCTGGCCAGCCGGTAAGTGAACCATGATCCCAATCCATGGTCAAGCCAGCGCTAATCGACATGTCCCAGGTTCCATGTCGGTCTACCAACGGCTCGTCTTTCATCACAGGCCCTCATCAGCCTCAACACCTACACCACGGCCACGAAGGGTCCAGATGGCGGCAAGGAAGGCAGTGCCGCCGGTGAAGCCGAAGATCTCGCCCGGCGCGCCTTCACTCGCTTAGGGGCGCGGGGGGAGAACCAGGCGGTGGTGTTCCTGGGAGAAAGTGGATCGGGCAAGACCACCATTCGCTCGCATTTGCTCTCATCGTTCCTGTCCTTCTCCTCCACCCCACTTTCCTCCAAGCTGTCCTACGCCGCCTTTGTTTTCGACACCCTGACCACCACCAAATCCGTGACTACCCCCACTGCCTCCAAGGCCGGTCTCTTCCTCGAACTTCAATATGATGGATCCTCCTCGGTCAGCCCCACGCTCATCGGCGGCAAGATCATCGACTACCGACTGGAACGCAGCCGCATCTCCTCCGTGCCCACGGGCGAGCGCAGCTTCCATGTACTGTACTATCTGCTTGCCGGCACCAGTGCGGCGGAGAAGACCCATCTGGGATTCGACAATTCCGTTCATATCCAGACGGGCGGCGGGAAAGGCTCCTTGAGCCACAAGCGGTGGCGGTATCTGGGCCATCCAACACAGTTGAAGGTTGGAGTGAACGACACCGAAGGCTTCCAGCACTTCAAGACTGCTCTGCGGAAGCTCGAGTTTTCCCGCGGTGAGATTGCCGATATCTGTCAGGTCCTGGCCACCATTCTTCACATTGGCCAGCTCGAGTTTATTACTGGCCAGTCCACCACCACCGGTGCCGAAGAAAGCGGCGGCTACTCGCACGAGGGCGGAGAGATGGTTACCGTGGTGAAAAACAAGGATGTGCTCGCCATCGTGGCGGCATTCCTAGGGCTGAGCGTCGAGGCTCTCGAGATCAGCCTGGGTTACCGCACGAAGATGATCCACCGCGAGCGCGTGACGGTCATGCTGGATCCGCAAGGCGCACGACAGAACGCTGATGCTCTTGCCCGCATGATCTATTCGCTGCTAGTTACCTATGTCATTGAAACCGTGAACCAAAAACTCTGTGCGGCTGAGCACAGCGTTGCAAACACCATCTCCATTGTCGATTTCCCGGGATTCGCTCAAGCAGCCTCGACTGGGTCCACTTTGGACCAGCTGCTCAGCAACGCCGCAACCGAGTGCCTCTACAACTACTGCCTGCGGTCCTTCTTTGACCACAAGGCCGACATCCTGGATCGTGAGGAGATCAGCGTGCCCGCTACTAGCTACTTTGACAACACAGATACCGTACGTGGCCTTCTGAAGCAGAATAACGGGCTGTTGAGTATCCTGGACGACCAAACGCGGCGCGGCAAGTCGGATACCCAATTCCTAGAGAGCGTGCGCAAGCGCTTCGAGGGCAAGAACCCCGCTATCTCTGTGGGCGACTCCAACTCAGGTTCTTCCGGCGGTGGTTACTATTCGCAGAGTAACCGGACTGCCTTCACCGTCAAGCATTTTGCTGGCGAGGTCGACTACTCTGTCCATGGTCTGACTGAGGAGAATGGCGAGGTCATCTCCGGTGATCTGATGAACCTCATGAACTCTACCCACAGTGACTTCGTGCGAGACCTCTTCGGTCAGGATGCTCTGCAGACCGTTTCCCACCCTCGCGAGAAAACGACCATCATGCAAGCCCAAGTCAGCTCGAAGCCCATGCGGATGCCGAGCATGGCCAGGCGCAAAGTTAGCCCGCAGTCCCGCCTCGCCTCCTCGGACGCATCCCGTGCCGACAGTGAAGACACAGGCGAAAATGACAGCCAGGCAGCGAGCTCAAGACTCAGCATGGCAGGCCGGAAGAGTGGATTGTCCGCTGGCCCAGAGCAAGGGGCCGCTGGTCAGTTCCTGTCTGGTCTCGATATCATCAATAAATGTTTGAGCTCGTCTAATCTCAACCCGTATTTTGTGATCTGCCTCAAGCCCAACGACCGACGCATGGCCAACCAATTCGACAGCAAATGTGTGAGGATGCAGGTCCAGACATTTGGCGTTGCTGAGATCAGCCAGCGGTTGAGAAACGCCGACTTCAGCGTGTTCATCCCCTTTGAGGAGTTTTTGGGCTTGGCTGAGATCGGAAACCTGGTCGTGGGCAGTGACAAGGAAAAAGCGGAAGTCATCCTGGATGAGAAGCGATGGGCTGGTAACGAGGCTCGGGTGGGTAGTACGGGTGTCTTCCTGAGCGAACGCTGCTGGGCAGACCTTGCCAAGGTTGGGGAACGCGTGGTTCCAACCTACGGACTTCATGGGTCTGACGAAGGTGATGGTGAGCTACATGGAAACTTGGACGCAAAAGTCCGGCTCCTTCATCCTTCCGACCAGTCGCCTGGTGCCTTTATCTATGGGGATGAGTCTAAACAAGGCGGGTACTTCGGCAGCCGCGAGCTGGACGGACGCTCCGAGGCCGGCGCATCAGCTTTCAACTCTGGTGACATGTTTCACAATCTGGAGACACGAGAACAGATGCTGGAGAAAGGCAACGAAAAGAGGATGGAAGAAGTGGATGATGCCCCCGTCTCGGGAAGCCGTCGTCGCTGGATGTTCTTGGTCTACCTGCTCACCTTTTACATCCCGGATATCTTCATCAAGTGGTTTGGTCGCATGAAACGCAAGGATGTGCGGACTGCCTGGCGCGAGAAATTAGCAATTAACCTGATCATCTGGTTCGCTTGTGCAGTCGCCGTCTTCATGATCGTTGCCTTCCCTGCATTGATTTGCCCAACTCAACATGTCTACTCCGTTGGCGAACTCAGCAGCCACAACGGCAAAAACGGTGAAGACTCTTTCATTGCCATTCGAGGTATCGTGTTCAATCTGGGTGAGTTCATGCCCAGCCATTATCCCGATATCGTGCCGCAAACGTCCCTGAAGAATTACGCTGGTACCGATGCCACCAACCTCTTTCCCATCCAAGTCTCGGCCTTGTGTCAAGGTGTGAGCGGAAATGTCGACCCAGCGATTCCGCTGGACTATCGTGCAAACATGAACGTCTCAAATGTCAAGGAGTCCACCACTGACTACGACACCAACTCCGTGTATCACGACTTCCGATCTTGGACTGACCTGCCGCAGGCAGACTGGTTCTATGAGCAGATGGTCATGATGCGTGCGAATTACAAGGAAGGCTACGTCGGTTATACTCCTCAGTATCTGCAGACGTTGGCGAGCAAAGAGAGCAAGAACATCGGGAGTATCAATGGAAAAGTCTACGATCTGACCTACTACCTTGGAGGACCCCGGGTTCCGATCTATCCAAAGGGAGTGGATGGGCCCATGGATATCAACACCGACTACATGGCCCCGCTGCTGGTTGATCTTTTCCAACAAAAGCCAGGGATAGACCTGACGCACTATTGGGAAGACCTTCCCTTCGATGAAACACTGCGTTCGCGCATGCAGTTGTGTCTCGACAACCTGTTCTTCGTCGGCCATGTGGACACTCGAAATTCCGTCCAGTGTCAATTCGCCCGGTACTTCATCCTTGCCATTTCGATCATGCTGTGCGCCATTATCTCGTTCAAGTTCTTGGCCGCGCTGCAATTTGGCAAAAAGAATCTTCCGGAGAATCTGGACAAATTCATCATCTGCCAGGTCCCTGCCTACACCGAAGACGAAGATTCTTTGCGCCGTGCTATCGACTCCATGGCTCGTATGCGGTATGACGACAAGCGCAAGCTTCTGCTCATCATCTGTGACGGTATGATCATCGGTCAAGGTAACGACCGTCCGACGCCTCGAATTGTCCTGGACATCTTGGGTGTTCCTGAATCGGTGGATCCGGAGCCCCTCAGCTTCGAGAGTTTGGGCGAGGGTATGAAGCAGCACAACATGGGTAAAATCTACTCGGGTCTGTACGAGGTTCAGGGTCACATTGTCCCGTACTTGGTCGTCGTCAAGGTTGGCAAGCCCTCGGAGGTGTCGCGCCCCGGCAATCGTGGCAAGCGTGATTCTCAGATGGTCCTCATGCGCTTCCTCAACCGTATTCACTACAATCTTCCTATGAGTCCTATGGAGCTCGAGATGCACCACCAGATCCGGAACATTATTGGGGTCAATCCCACTTTCTACGAATACATCCTCCAAGTTGATGCCGATACGGTGGTCGCGCCAGATGCAGCTACTCGATTTGTCTCCGCGTTCTTGTCGGACACCCGCCTGATTGGGGCCTGCGGAGAAACGGCCTTGTCGAACGCCAAAACATCCATTGTGACTATGATTCAGGTGTACGAATACTACATCTCCCACAATCTGACCAAGGCTTTCGAGAGTCTATTTGGATCCGTCACCTGCTTGCCTGGTTGCTTTACTATGTACCGCATCCGTTCAGCAGAGACTGGGAAGCCCCTGTTCGTCAGCCAGGAAGTGGTCGAAGCCTACTCGGAGATCCGCGTGGATACACTCCACATGAAGAATTTGCTTCACCTGGGTGAGGATCGTTATTTGACGACCCTGCTCCTTAAGCACCACCCCAAGTTCAAGACCAAGTATATCTTCCGGTCTCATGCCTGGACTGTGGCACCCGAGAGCTTTGCCATCTTCTTGTCGCAACGTCGCCGATGGATCAACTCGACCGTGCATAATCTAATCGAGCTGATCCCACTTCAGCAGCTCTGTGGCTTCTGCTGCTTCAGTATGCGGTTTATTGTCTTCGTCGATCTGCTCAGTACCATCATCCAACCCGTCACCGTTGCCTATATCGTCTACCTGATATACTGGATGGTCACAGATACATCAGTCATTCCATGGACGGCGTTTGTTCTGCTCGGTGTCATCTACGGTCTGCAAGCGTTCATCTTCATCGTCAGGCGCAAATGGGAAATGGTCGGCTGGATGATCGTCTACATCCTCGCCATTCCCGTTTTCTCCCTTGCGTTACCGCTCTATTCGTTCTGGAACATGGACGACTTCACCTGGGGCAACACTCGCATCATCACCGGAGAAAAGGGCCGCAAGGTCGTCATCTCAGACGAGGGCAAGTTCGATCCGGCCTCTATTCCCAAGAAACGCTGGGAAGAATATCAGATGGAGCTGTGGGATGCGCAGACCTCGCGCGACGACACTCGCTCCGAGGTGTCGGGTTACTCGTACGGTACAAAGTCGCATGCCTTCCCGCAGTCCGAATACGGCTTCCCCAGCTCGCGCCCCGCCTCGCAGCTGGATCTGCCGCTGCTTACCTCCGGTTCGCGCATGTCGCTCGCTCCGTCTGAGATGATGAGCCGTCATATGGATATGGACATGGGCATGGAAGATTACTCCAATCTGCCCGCGGACGATGCCCTGCTCGCCGAGATCCGTGAAATCCTGCGCACCGCCGACTTGATGACTGTCACCAAGAAGAGTATCAAGCAGGAGCTGGAGAGGCGGTTTGGTGTTAACCTTGACGCCAAGCGGCCATACATTAATTCTGGTATGTTTTGACTTCTCGCCACTGCAAATGAACATCTGCTAACTCCTGATAATAGCCACCGAAGCGGTCCTGTCTGGTCTCCTTTGAAGAACGCCCTTATTCACGCCGTAGTTCGAGCACTGTGTTATTACTTCTTAGTTTTTCGAGCGACATCTCTTTACTTTTTAATTTGCATGAGAATCGCTTTTTCTTTCCAGCGAGTGATGGTTTTGGGTCTGGGGGATTTGTTGAATATTTTCGAAGGGTTTTTCATCCTGTCTTATAAAATACGTTATTCCGGCAAGCATTGCATCTCAATCTAATGCCTCCTTAGGAGTGTGAATCTGGCGAATTGTGAATTATCATGGTTCTAGAACGTTCAGTTTGTGGTCTCGTTTTATGCACGGCCCCGGCATCTTTGCGTAGGACATCGAGGATTTAGGGCTTCGTCGGCCAGTTTACTTGGAAAACTTAATATTCTTCTATGGTATTATGGCTATTCTGTAGGCTCCCTTACAATCAACTGCATATTATTCAAGTTCAAAACAACTATTTGCATTACGGCGTGATGCTATTAATCCCATTCCCATGTGAGAGCATTATATATAGAGGGTACCACAGGGTGTGTTCTCACTCCCGACTCAGCTCAGCTCGTTCATTGTCCGGGGCAGCCAAACCCGGGGGACCTGATTGCACCCCTGCAGGCCAGTTTGAAAGCAGCACGCCTCGCTGGTCCATCCAGTAGGAATTAATCTCGAGGTGACCACGTCCACCGATGATGGAGCTGAAGAGCGTTTGACCCACCACCCACGCCATACGAGATCATGACGTCGACCACTCGATCGCAGATCGTAAACATGAGCCTGTCCACTCTTAGGTATTTATTTACCGTCGATTCTTGTATAGATGAACCAAAAGAAAAGAAAAAGGAAAAGAAAGAGAAAGCGAGAGTGAGAGAGAGCGTGTGTGTGTGCTATCGACCACCTTGGTCTAGATCCTTCGGAGGAAAAGTACCTTGTTGTAAGTATGTGATGCGCACAAGAGGCCAGATCGTCGCCTAGGCCCTCCCTAGGCACCAGCGGTATGGACCGTGGCCCTAACTAACTCCAGCAACTAACAAGCCACGATCCACCCGCAGCCTGACGGCCCATTATTTGCTGGGCTCACTAACCTCTAACCAACCTAACCCCTCAGCTCGCGCTCTCTGCCCTCCCGGCGGCCGAGTCCGGACCACCCGGCTGGCCCTATCGTGCCCAGCTCACCGTGAGTGGAGGAGTGACTGTACGGGGTCGTACAGGGTTGTGCTTCCCGGGACCTATGACAGGCGCGGGTGGTGTATTGTACGGGCGGAATGATTCGGATGGTGCGAGTTGGGCACGTGATGGAGTGGTAAGTCGATCGAGTACTAGTAGTATAGGACAGGATAGGTCTAGCAGTGAAGACTTCGAGGGTAGCTACTATTATTATCATCAAAATATACATAGGAATATGCTCTGTACTAATCTTTTAACGTAGCACGAGGTATACCTAAGAAAAAGTCCCTTGATTCTCCCTTGAAGGCTGTGCACCCAGTAATCAACGGACCCGCACAAACTGACGACACTCGTCTTTCACTTCTTTCTTTCCACCAAATCATCACCCACCCCCCTTTACCTGCTCCGGTAAGGTCGGCCTGCTTTGCTTCCTCCCTCCCGATCTGCCACTCCCCATCCCGCCCCCCCAGCTGTGCCTAGCCCGGACACGCACTAGCTACTATTCGTTGCTGACGCCTCTTTGCCTGTGTGTGCTCAGCCTCTGCTTCTTCTTCTTTTCTCTTCATTCCTTTCGATTTATTATTCCGCGTGCCCACTTCATCGATCGATCTTCGTTCCCACCATTCCGCGTCAAAAAACCGCCCTGTCCAACCCACAGGGCCATTCCTTATCCCTGTCGAGAACGGTCTGACCACCCACTCCTCCACCACCCACCCACTCGACGACCGTCCAGCATCCATCCTCCACCATTCCTCCCTCTTCTTTCCCCTCGACACGTTCCAGGGGCCAGAGTTCTCGCCGAACCTGGTCATGCACAAGATTTCCAACTTCACGGGCCAGGCCCGTCATGGTTGGGAACGAATGACGCCGACCTTTGGGATGTCCCGACCTCACACCACCGACATGGCCATCCGCCGACCACACGGTGCGCCGCCCATGACGCCCCCGTCGAGTATCGACCCTACCGTCAATCAGTCCTTCAACGTGCCCTTCTCCTCTACCTTGGCCGGTCCCGACGTCGAAGACGTGATCCACGCTAGTCCCGCCGCCCTTCAGCGCTGGACCTTCCCCGAGGGCACCCCCGAGGGAACCCCGGTACACCAGCTGCCTGTGCACACCAACAACGTCGAGGGTTTGCGGAGACTATGCCGGCAAATAACGGAAAGCAATGCAGGACGGGTGGAGGCTTCTTTGACATCCTCGGAGCCCAAGGCTGTGCCTTCGCTACAGCGCCGGCCGAATGGTCTGATCACCAATGTCTGCGTCACGGGCGATGGTGAGACAGTGCGGAAGATGCGAGCAAAGATCTTGAACGAAACCCCGATCATGCTGGTACGTGGATGATTTTTTTCTTCTGGCACATCCCTTGCTAACACTTGGCCCCTTTACCAGCGGTGCGCGACTGTTGACGTCGATATGCACCTGATTATGGACGGATCGCCCAAAGGAGTTCGCCCGAGCGTCCTCGAACACCTGGATACCCTGGCCGCCTACACTGGAACTGATATTTTCCTGTTGACCCCGAAGCTTCACGATGCGGATAGTGCGGTGGTTTCGTCTTACGGTTACGCTTCTGACAATGGACTGGACCAACGCTTCCGGCTCGCCATCTACGGAGACATGGAGAGCACGGAGCATGCCAAGACGCGGGTGCTCATCATGATCGACCAAATCGTAGGTTCTTTCCTGAGCCTTGATAGGAAGAGTAAACTAACCTCGGAACAGCTCAAACGTCATGTGGACGCTATGAAGCTGGAGTTGACCATGCACACCCTAGTCTGTGGCCGCACCCGCAAGAACATCAAGCTCATCGAGGCTGCTACCGGCACCGCCATTTACTTTCCCCCACCATTCCCACGAATCTTCGGCTATACCCCTCCCGGTGCTAATCGCCGGAGTGAGGACGAGGTTTTCATCACGGGCGAGACCCCGGATCAGATTGCTCGGGCCAAACAAAAGCTGCGGGAGTTGGTGATGGGAGTCAAAATCTACGTGAAGGATGTGGTGGTCAATTCGAGCAAAATCGATAACATCCTGCTCGATCGTCTGGACAAGGTTCGCAAGGTGATGGAAATGAACGGTTCTTACGTTCTGTTTCCGCAACTCGGTAGCCAGCGCGGTCTCGTTCGTATCCAAGGCACGGAGGTCTTGCATGTCGAACGGACCGTCCGGGAGATCATGGCTCTGGTATGTTGTGCTTTGATATACTTTACAAAAGCATTGCTAATTTTTTCCTTTTTCTTTAGGCTGGTCAATTCTATAGTGCGTCGTGGTGGATCATCATGCCGGACCCAGCCCAAGGCGGTGTTCGTGCTCCGTCCACTCCCGAAGTCCGGTCCATGCTCTCGGATATCTGTATCAACTCGGAAGCAGAGGTCAGCTTCGACAACCTCACCTTCACCATAAATGGATCCGACGACGCGGTCAAGGCTGCGATGACAGTCATCAACCAAATCCCCTTTGTGACGCGCAGTCAATACCAGATGCGGGTCAAGATTGAACTGGCCAACGAGCACAAGGAGTTCGTCAGTGGCAAGAAGAACGGGAAGATCAACAAGATCATGGGTCAGAGTAAGTGTCGTTTCGCGGAAATTCCAAAGCGGTTGCTGATCCATAACTAGGCAATGTCCAAATTATCTTTGACGGATTCAACGAGTACAACTTCTACATCGATGTGTGCGGAAACCAATACGATTCGACCAAGAATGGCCTGGATCTGGTGGAACAGGAAATGCCTGCGTCCATTTCCTTCCATGTCCCGGACCAGTACCATAAGCGGATCATCGGAATCGGTGGACAGCACATCCAACGCATCATGAAGAAGTACTCTGTTTTCGTCAAATTTTCCAACGCCATGGACCGCGGCGGAATGGGCAAGGAAGACGATGACATCAAAGTTGACAATGTCATCTGCCGGACACCAGCTCGCAACGCGCAGAGCCTGGACCTTGTCAAGCAGGAGATCATGGACATGGTCGAGAAAGTTGTAAGTTGCTTGTTTCACCCACCTTGAATGCTTAAGAGACTCATAATGTTTCACAGGATGCCGAATACGTGTCCGAGCGAGTTGTTATCAACAGGCTGTATCACCGTGAACTGCTGGCCCGCATGACCGAGATTGACGAGCTGGAGAAGAAGTGGAACTGCAAGATCGAGTTTCCCAGCACTGAGCTTGCGAGCGATGTTGTGGCCATCTCCGGTCCCGAATACCAAGTTCCCCAAGCCGTGGATGCTCTACTGGGTATGGTCCCGGAGAGCCATGAGCTTCATTTCCAGAGCTCTACCGAACTCCGCGAGTACTTTAAGGCCCCCGACTTCATCGCAGATGTTCGGACCAAACTCAAGGAGCAGTACGAGGTCGATATCACGGTGGACGTTAATACCGATCTACCTTCGACGCCCGAAGATGGATCATCCCCAACTCCTGCTGGCCCCGAGGATCGAGTGGTGCTCGGATATACACGGAACAATGCTGGCGGTCTGAAGGATGCCATCGACTTCTTGATATCTGTGCTTGTGGCCCACGGACTCGATGCGACAACGGTCAAGGGAGCTATCCCGCGCCCCAAGTCTGACTCGTTTGAAGAGTCGTTGCCATTCTTCGACTCGAAGCTCTTACAGCACGCCCCGACACCGCTTGTGACCGACTCGCCGACTCGACCCAACTTCTCCGACGAGGCCAGTGAGCGGGGCTCGATCTTCGAGCGTCTCCGTAAGCCAGGCAGCATCTCGTCCTTCTCCTCGTTCATCGGCCGCAAGAACCACTCCGCCTCGCCGGGCTCGTTCTTCAAGCACGCCTCCAGCAACGCCTCCAAGGCGTCCCTGGTCTCAATGGAATCGCGAGACAGCGGATACCGCAACCCCTGGAACGATTCCGGCGTCAACCTCCCCGAGGATGACCTGCCCGTCCTGGGCAGCTCGCACAGTCACAAGAGCAGCAACAGCAACGGCGGCTGGCCGGCGCGCTTTGACGGCAAATTCCCCTTCGGCACGGCCCCTGGCGACATGACCCCTAAGCATGACCTGCGCGCCTCTTTTGACAGTGGTCGTCCTAGCACTTCAAATTCTACTTCTGGATACCCGGCCCCGATTGGGCCACCGCGTTAAAACACCCCCCCAAAATATCCATTTGCAGCAGTATACCCTTTTGATTTGATTTCTGATTTTTTGTTCAGTTTCCAGCGGTTGTGTGTTTCGGTTTGTTCTTTGTGTTTTTGATTGATACCACGGAACGCAAGCAATGAAAGGCGTCAAGAAAAGAAAACGAGATATCCAAGAACGCGCGATAGAGCGGGACTCGCTCCCGAGGAGTGGGAGTGGAGTTCGCATTTTTGTTTTATGTGGTTTTTATTCTGTCGTTTGTGTGATTTTTTCTTCCGTTGCAGCTTCACCGTCATACCCTTTCAAAGGACGGTAGGATAGGATTGGGATGGAGCCATCTGGATTGTCCAACACAGTTATGTGTGTGGTTTGATGATGGGTCTGACTGGATTTTCTCTGTTCGGTGACTGCTTTTCTGGAGTTCTTGTGTTCGTTTTATTGGTTCTGATCTTTGTTGTTGATGCTTTGATATCCCCAGATCAATGAGATTCTCCCTTGATTTTAGAGACCTTTGAAGTTTCCTGCCATTCAGGTTCTCCGGAGGATGACGTGTAGAACCTTCCATCATCAGCCAGCGTGCAACCAGACCAGTGCGCGCCAACCATCGCCCATCTACAGCGCCTGCATCCTGCCTCAACGAAAGGCTATACACGAGCTGGACACCCCAAAACACCGTAGTAATCTCAATTTACTCCTGGCTTGGTTCCCACGCTCTGACTTTATATCCGCTAACCCTATTGTGGTTACTTTCTTGATGACCCCTGCAGGTCATATGAGGAGGACAACAGCTCATGACTCATTATATTATAACAATCAGGATCCGTAGAATCAAGGACAATCTTGTATCCGAACGGGCAAACTGATCATACAGAGGACTCAACCCCTCTCTCCCACCACAAGCAGTCTTCGTTTAACCCCACCTACTAGAATCCTTCAAACAATCGACTCGATCCTCTAACTTGTCTTAATACCCTAGTGATCTTTATCTTCACTAGGACTCCCCGTGAACAATGTCGAGCCTGAATAGCTCCGCCGCAAGCACCACTACAAGATACAAATCGCCAATTCCTCCAAACGTCGAGATCGCCAAAACAAAGCCTGCGTTCGCTCGGATCCAAAATGCCAATTTAGGAACACTAGTCGGCCCTGAAAACGGCGGGTACTATCTCAAGTATCCGGAGGGCAAGGTCGTAGCTATCGCTTCTGATCGCCTTTGTTCTATTATGGACGAATCCTATATATCGCTCTATTTTCATTTCGAGAGGCAAGGTCTACACCAAGAAGCTGAGGAAATATTGGAGGACTTGCGGAAAGCTGGGATTGACGCGGATCGGCTTAAGAGAGATGCAAGTAATGCGATTAAAGGCGGTGCATGTGTTATAGACCCCGATGTCGACGTGGACGGAGGTGATAATAGCCAACAGGTGAAAGCTGAATTTTAACAAATATCCCAGCGGATTTAGACCTGTGAAAAGAAGTCTGTTATCCCGACTATGCTCACTAGGGACATGATATTCCACGGCATACAACCCTATTGACAGAGACAGTCTATGAATACGACCTCGCCGTTTTTTTGGTCTTTGTCCGGGGTCTCATGGCGAGAGGTGAAAGAATTTTGGTGGAGGCGAAGCATCTCGTGGACTTGGAGTTGAAGAATGAGGTCTGTATGAATCCTACTTTATAGAGGAATGGGCAGCAGCCAGTTGTAATGGATAATAGCAATGGATAATAATAGCAATGACCTCGAGCTCTACACCTGGCGCCGGACATTTGGGTTGCGACTACCCAACAGTGGCTGGTTCTGCTGGGCCTGAGTGGCCTTGCCTTCAACGTTTGGTTGGGGGGAGACGGTGGCGGTGCGTTTTCACCGGTTGGGGGGAGCTGATGTCGAGGCCGCAGTACCAACTTCTTCTTCTTCGGCTCCTCTTCTTCCATCTACTCCTCCAGCTCCTCCTCCCTCTCCTCCTCCAGCTCTTCCTCCCTCTCCTCCTCCAGCTCCTCCTCCAGCTCTGAACCAAAGTCATCAGAGTCCCAAAGAAACTCTTCGGCAGCTCCGCTGAGAGCGACAACTCGATTAAGGATCCACTGGAGCTGAAGCAGGTGCAGCGACGGGAGGGGGAGGATGTCTGGATCATCGGTACGCATGATAACGCGGTCTCCAGAGAAAATCGGGCGATCAGTCGTACGATCGTAGAGCTTAAGCCCGTCAGGGTCTGTAAGACCGGCGGGCACATCGGGGGGTCAACAAGACGAATAGAGGCATTAGCATCTGCCTTCGGAGGGAACCGCCAAAAGCGTGTGGTCAGCGTCTTCTTATCTTCGCTGAGCTCCACAGGCTCTATGGAGAAAAACCCCCGTCCCCATTCTCTATGCGCATCAGGCGAGAGGCATAGCATATTGGCGCAGGTTTCAGTGCCATCCCTAGCCAGTGCATTCTTCCAACTAGCAATCTTCGTACCATCCCAGAACAATCGTAAAGTTGCCCAGAATCTGGTCTGCTCAGGGGTTCCCTCATTCTGGCCTAAGGCGTATGGATAGATATGGGCAACTTCAGTAATGAAAGTACTATGGGTGATGACGCAGGCGTCATTGTCGCGCTTCTTGCACTACTTGTGGTTAGCAAAAGTTATATATATTGAACCAGCAAATGAGACTTACAGCATCTTTAACGTGTTCTGAGCGCACTTGGTAAACTGGGAGGAGACGTGGGCCTCCAGGAGCGATTGTTTTGCTTGGCTGAGAACCTTTTGCGGGAGATTTGGCGGGAGATTTGGACCGCTCCCGGCGAGGAATAGATGGCCTCTGAGACTTCGGAACCAGAGTTCGGGTGAATTGGCTGCGTCCCGACCCTAAAAGGCGTTAGCTTTGGTTTAGGCTAGCGAAGCCTCAAGTTGACTTACACATTTTGGCGAGATGATTGTTGTGTGGACCGGAAAGGCTAAATAGCAAGATGTGCGCGTCCCCATCTTCAGCCATTTTAACCAGTTGTTGTAGATTCGTGACGTCGGCTAGCCAGAAACAAGCCCATGTAGCCGGGTCGACATGGTCAAGCTCAAGCAGCTTGGCCAACTTATCAATGAGAGGTCGCCTCTCCTGCTCTACCGCCTCTGGTATTGGAGTAGGATTCATCTTAAGAGATTATGTTGACGACGCGATGGGAAAGTAGACTGGATGGATGATGAGTGAAGAAGAAGAAGAAGAAGAAGAAGAAGAAGAAGAAGAAGAAGAAGAAGAAGAAGAAGAAAGAAAGTAGGCAGGCAGGCAGGTGCAACTCACGCAGACAGGTGACGCATAGCGAAAGACCGCCTGCCTGCTATTCCTGATCGAGAACCAAAGGTATACAAAACCAGGGCTCGAATCTCGTCTTCACTATACGAAGATGGTCGGCCGGTTGAATCTCGGGACTATGCCACATTTGGACTAGATCCTGACAACCTTATACAGTGCCAAGTCATTAATATTATTTGATCCCCCCCTTTCCACTAGCCTAATTAAGAATAGTAGACTTCTTTATGGTAGTAGTACTTAGGGGTAGTGCCTTCAGCTACTTAAGATACTCTTTCATGGTTTAGGCCATGATATTCTATAGCATTTTGAGTTTACTAAAATCAGTGGGTTTAGAACCCTCCAATTATGCAACTACCTAAACACAAATTGCATAGGCCACGCTTGTAGATATGAGAGGGAAAAAGGGTCTTCAGTAACGCTGAGATCCACGCTGAACCAGATCACCAGCGCCGTCCGATGCAATATGACGTCCATCCTCGCCTTCATAGTATCGCCGCTCCCGAACGGGTCGCGGCGCAGGGACATAGACCGGTCGGTTCCAGTATTCGCCGACTGGGGGTTCTTCCACCCGGTACTCCGGTGCCCGGCGGTCTTCCACGTATACACTCGTCTCGCGACGGGGCCCAGTTGGCCTCACACTTCCAGCTCGCTGCACAACTTCCTCCGGCTCGTCGTATCGAGTTGGTTGAGGGCGCACACTTGTTGTGCGGATGATTCTTTCTAAGGGAGGGGGATTGTATTCTTCATAGTACGTCGGTTGTCGCGGAGCATATTCAGCCACCTGCACGCTACCGGGACGAGAGTAAGTCGTCTCATATCCGTCCAATGGTGCGGCATAGATCCGTCTGTCGCTGGTTGTGGGTGGGGCGTAGTCTGAGGTGACGCGCCGATAGACGGACTGTGGTGGTGGCATTTCTTGTACATACCGGTGCTCGCCATAAGCATCTTGCACAACAGACGGAGCGCGCATGCTGGCAGAACGGAGAGGCGCACGATCCTCGTACACATCGCTTCTCGATACCTGAGATACTGGACGAGGTGGCGGGGCCATGGGCTGTGTCCTCTGTGCCGGCAACATCTCAATATACTGAGTGCCATGCTCGTCGACCACAATCCGTCGCGGTGGAGGAGCCATTCTTCGTGCATGCGGGACCTCCTCGTAATATGGCTCCTGATATGTTGGCGGCGGTTCATCTACAGCAACGTAGCGGCGGCCATAGGAATGAGGGGCTTCTTCGTAATATCTCGGACGGTCGACCACCGTATAGGACGCGGATCGGGCCATATGTGGGTTGACCTCAGTGTATTCGCGAGGATAGTCTGACTGCCTAGCGTATTGAACGCTTGCAACACGGCGAAGTTCCCCGTCATCACGAACTGGCCGTCTGGTACTGAGCCGAGAACTTGTACGTAGCGGCCCTGGCTCCAATGCGCGCTCGTAGTACCCGTGAGTTTCGTGGACCGGCTCGCGCCTCTCAGCCACTGGCGTGTACCGTGGCGACACGCTGTCAATGTACACAGGCTGCTCTTGACGCGGTCGACCGCGAAGAACTTCGGGATCATCGGCAAATGGCGGTGGAGACACTGGCTCTTGTTTGATGTAGGTTTCTGTAGGGTTTGCATGTGATGCGCGGCCAGCTCCTCCGTCAAGTCTTCTCCTTTTTCGAGAGATCACATTCGGGGCGGGAGCAGTAGGGCTGCCAAGGGCAGAATCTGGGTCAGAATACACCTGGTCTGATTGGTATCCTGTACGCTCATCACGAAGTTGCTGGACGGCCGGGGCTTTCTTTGTGGCTAGAGGTGACACTCGCGATGGCCGCGGGGCTGCAGGAGAAGTGATATGGTTCTGAACCACTCTAATGCCGTTTGCAGGGGAAGGAGGTCTGCGCATTTCCTGGCTACGAACGGAATACCTGCCGTCCGAGACACGTCGTCGCCCCCTGGCGCCACGCTGGTCATCTTGATAGTCCACTGGGGGTACCGTTGGCGCAGGCGGAGAATACTCGGGCTCCTCCAGAGGTTCGACCGGTTGCTGTACCACGGCATGGCCCTGTCGCGGCTGCTGCTTCTGGACATACAATGAACGCTGGTCAGCCACAGGGTAAGCATCATGCATTTCCTGATCAGATCCAGGTGGGTTGAGAGCTTCCAGCCGTTGCAACTCATCTGATTTGTGGCCCTGAAGCCGAGCTCCCGGAGATGGCCTTTGGTGGTCGCCAATCTGGGGCGGAGAGTCTGGGGCTCTACTGGAATAAAACGAATTGTCGTCATCACCGGGGCCAGTAGCCTCCGAGGGATCACTCAGGGAGAGGGGTTTCACGAGCTCAAGTGCTCTGTTCAACACCTCTTCGACATCAAATCCCGGGGTTGTGTCCTGCAGCAAGAGCTTTTGTTTTGTTTCTTGCTTCTTCTGCTCCACTTGGTCCCGCAGCGCTCTCTCCACCCGTTGTCGTTGTAGCTGTAACTCCGCTCTGACGAGATCATCCGACTTGGTCAAGAAGATAGGATTGATCTCTGAGGCAGGTTTGGGGGCAACGCGGGCTGGGGGAGGAGTGGCGGTCGCAGGAGGTTGAGAGGCAGGTGTTTTGGAGGGCTTGGGTTTGGCTGGCTGTGTCTGGGCCACGGGAGCAGGTTGACCATTGCGCGTGGTTGATTTTCGCACAAACTGCTGAGGCACTTTGAGACGAGGATGTAGCCCCCAGAAAATGTCATCGCTGATCTTGAGAATTCTCTCATATTCCTGCACCTCGTCCGCCGCCACCGGCGCGGAGGGGGTCATCGGTCCTGCTGCAAGGTGAGTAGCTGACCCATGAGCTGCAGCCATGGTCTAAGGAAGAGGGATCTTGAATGCAGAAGCTTCTGGGACGGTGATGGACGAGGGACTTTAGCCTCATATGTCCCGTGTCTCTTCCAGAAGCAACTGGCGCGCGAATCAACGAAAGAAAGAAAAGAAGGACGGTGCAAGTTGATGCGCAAGGGAAAGATTGTTTGTCGGGCGCTAGTCCCGGAGCGGACTAGTCTGCCCAGTCACGGGAAACGCAGCTAAGCCAATAAGAATCCGCGGCCATCGGTCCCGGGGAGATGACTCTGAACTAACCGCCTGGCATGATGAACTAGCTATTCATGCTGTCTTCCCTCCTGCGCTTCTCTCACCCTCGATTCGCCTCGCTCCCGCGAGCTCGTCGCTTCACTATGGCCGCCATTGACTCCCGCCCGGTGTTCTTCTTTGACATCGACAACTGTGTACGTCAACCAATCCGAGCATGCGTAACTGCTGCAGCCGCTAACCCACAACTGGGCTTACAGTTGTATTCGAAATGTTGGAACCCAATCCTCAACGGCCAAAGGAGCCCAGGCTGACTCAACTCTCCAGCATGCAATGTCCACGACGAGATGCAGACCCTCATCCGTCCGTCCCTCCGAGCCTCGATCATGTCCGGGATGCGATGCTAACCAATTTGCGGGTTTTTCTAGACAAATTCTTCGTCAAACACCTGACTCTCAACAAGGACGATGCGCATATGCTTCACCAGAAGTACTACAAGGAATATGGACTCGCCATTGAGGGCCTCGCTCGTCACCACAAGATCGACCCGCTCCAGTTCAACTACGAGGTCGACGATGCCCTGCCCCTCGATGAGTGCCTGAAACCGGATCCCAAGCTGCGCAGCTTGCTGCAGAGCCTAGACACCAGCAAAGTGAAGCCGTGGTTGCTCACGAATGCCTACATCAACCATGCGAAACGGGTGGTGAAGTTGCTAGACGTCGAGGAATTCTTTGAGGGCATCACCTTCTGTGATTATGGGCAACTGCCGCTGGTCTGCAAACCGAGTCAGGATATGTATGCGAAGGCGGAGAAGGAGGCCGGTGCTCCTAGTACGGAGTCGTGCTTCTTTGTTGGTATGTATTTTCGTTTCCTGAATACCCCAAGCCGGCAGTCGGATGCTAATGTCGTACAGACGACTCTCACTTGAATTGCAAGCATGCGCAAGACCGGGGGTGGACCGTTGTCCACCTAGTTGAGCCAGGGCTACCGATTCCACGAATCCCGGCGTCGAGATACTTGGTTTCCAGCCTCCAGGAGCTTCGGACTCACTTTCCCCATGTCTTCAAGCCGGAAGTCGAAGAGGCTTAAGGTGATATTAGGATACACCATCCTGGTTGTTTGTCTATAGAAATCTCGCTTATGCGGGCTACGAATGTACATAGATTAATGAGTCTATTATTATTGTTCCCTTGGAGGATATTGTAGTTGTTCACTTTAGGGCAAGTTTCTGCCTCAGGCTGCTTAGTTGATCGGCGCGCGTCAAATGTCCGTTCAGGGACTCCGTGTCTTCCCTAGTCCTTCAACCCTCTTCGACCAACAGCGATAGTCAAAGCCCGTCGTGGCACCGCCTTTCCCACGATGGCCGATCGAGAGATCTCTTCCGGCTCGGTGATCAGCCTCACCGACGGACGCCAGGCCACCGTTCGCTTCCTCGGCGCCACGCACTTCGCGCCCGGAGAATGGGTTGGCGTCGAATTGAATGAAGCAACCGGCAAGAACGATGGATCTGTGCAAGGACAACGCTACTTTGACTGCGACCCGGGCTTCGGCATGTTTGTGCGTTCCACGGCCATCGCATCTATGATTCAACAGCCCGCGCGGGAGAGTAAACAAACCGCCAGACCCGGCACCGGTCCTGCAGGACCCAGATCCGCAGGCTTGAAGAGGCAGAGTGGACTTCCTGCTACAGGAATTAAGCGTCAGAGTACTGGTCTAGCTTCGACTCCCACTCCCGCCCAGAGAGTTGGAGCCCCCCGTTCGTCCCTGAGGGTATGTCGTGACTCCCTCATCCCCGGCAGGATTTTGAGCTAAACTTCCGTGTTTTTCATAGTCCCCTACAAAGTCACCGACAAAGCAACTTTCAGGATCCTCCGCGCCCTCCAGTCGCTCCTCGACCAGCGCTGCCGCTCGCACCTCTACCGTGGCGCCCACTCGTCCACGACCAACCAGCGCTGTCAGGTCCTCAATGGGTCCCTCAACATCTCAATCTGCTGTCTCCAAACCAGCGCGACCGTCAGCTGTCGGGACGGCGACTCGGACGACACGGCCTGGCTCCCAAAGCACATTGGCAAGCTCTGCGGCAGCTAAGCGTACTTCCCTGCGGCAGACTGCTGCTGCAAAGGCATCAGATGGCCCGGATACTGGAACGAGTGGACAGTCCGAAGATGCGACTGATGCGGAATCGCTTGACACCGATGGGGATGCGCCGCAAAACGAAGCTCCAGCACCAAAACCAGCTCGGCAGTCTTTGACTGCCGCACGTCCGGCTGGTGCAAGGGCAGGCATGACATCTTCGACATCACAACGCCAGCTGTCGAGTGCCAACGTTTCTCGAGAACTTGAGGAACTCCAAACAAAGCTTCGGGTCATGGAGAAGAAACGAGCGGAAGATCGAGAGAAACTCAAGACCCTTGAACGACTCCAGTCTGAGCGCGACAAGTTCGAATCCATTATTCAAAAGCTGCAGGCCAAGTATCAACCCCAGCAGATGGAGATCACTGAGCTGCGTAAGAACCTTAAAGAATCCGAAGGCAGGCTGGAGGAAGTTGAGCGCCTGCAGGCAGAACATGAGTCTCTCATGGAGATGGCTTCTCTTGACCGAGAAATGGCGGAGGAGACGGCCGAGGCATTCAAACATGAGTGTGATGCCCTTCGCTCAAAGATGGAAGAGCTTCAACTGGAGGTGGAAGTCCTTCGAGAGGAGAATGATGAGTATGGTCAGGAGACGAGTCCGGAAGATAGGTCTAGCCATGGATGGTTGCAGATGGAAAAGACGAACGAACGTCTCCGCGAGGCACTTATTCGCCTGCGAGATATGTCCCAGGCACAAGAAGCAGAACTCAAGGCCCAGGTCAAAGAACTGGAAGAGGACTTGGAAGAATACTCCAGAGTGAAATCGGAGTACGAAGCTACAAAGGAGAAACTGTTGGTGGCAGAGACCAATGTGGACGACCTCAAACAGCAACTGGAGACCGCGCTCGGTGCGGAAGAGATGATCGAAGAATTGGCAGACAAGAATATGTCCTACCAGGAGGAGATCAATGAACTCAAGGCTGCCATCGAAGACTTGGAAGCACTCAAAGAAATCAGTGATGAACTGGAGTACACCCACATCGAAACCGAGAAGCAGCTCCAGGAGGAGATCGACTATCGGGACGGCGTATTTAGTGAACAAACCCGAAGGATTGGACAGCAGGACGAAGTCATCGAAGACCTTGAGTACACATTGTCCCGTTTTCGGGAGCTGGTTACGAACCTGCAGAGCGATTTGGAAGACATGCGGGCCTCTCAGCAGATTTCCGAAGCAGAGGCTACCGACCTTACGTCCCGTTCTCGAGCCATGATAGACTTGAACATGAAGCTGCAGGCCTCCGTCTCAAAGTCACAGACCAAGTCTATTAACATGGAGCTGAACCGCATGGAGGCAGAGGAAGCATCGCAGCACCTGTCAATCCTAAAGCTGTACCTTCCCGAATACTTTGAGGGTGAGAAGAACTCTGTCCTGGCACTTTTGCGGTTCAAACGTGTCGGATTCAAGTCCGCAATGATGAGCAGCACCATCCGTGAACGCGTTTCGGATCAGTCAGCAATCTCGACGTACGAGGAAGTTTTTACGGCCCATGAAGTCCTGGAACATCTTCTTTGGATCTCTGCCCTATGCGACCAGTTCGTGAATCACATCACAGCTTGCTCGCCGGAGCAGTTTGGTGAAATCAAGGCTGCCTTGTTTGAAATGGAGCCAGTTGAGCGGACCTTAAATTTCTGGATCGAGAATTTGAAGAAGAACGAAGTCAACATGAAGAAGTTTGCAGTGGAGCTGCAACGGTCCATTGCTTTACTCACGCATCTGGCTGAGACGCTTCTTCCCTCGAACCCGGAAATGTTCTCGGGCGAGTTGTGTATGCGGGCAAACTTATCCCAGTCATATCTCGATCACGCGGCGGGGGCGATCTCGCGCCTCAAGTCTCTCATTCAATCAAAACTTGGGACTCCGGAGGAGGGCAGCGAGGAGATCTCCTTTGCTCTGAACAAGATGGACGGCTTCGTGTCTCAAGCTCGCGGATACAAAGTCGCCATGGGCAAAATCTCTCGGTCTCTTGACGAGCTTCGATCAAGATCACTTGCACTTTCTAAGGAGGCAGACGAACCTTTCAAGCTAACTGAAGATGCCACTCGAGGGCTTTCGGAGTTCGCTCGACAACTCGGCGAGAATATTGTCGTTCTAACCAGCGATGAAGGTCGCACCGAGCCATTCACTTTGCAAGAAGTCTTGGAAAGCATGTCACAGGTTTCCACGTCTTCTGTTCAGTCACCAGAGGCGTCAAGTGAAAATAATGATACGTTGTCTTTGCTCGTCAACAGATTGCGGGAGGTGGGCGGTCAATTGGAGGAGCTGGATGCCATATCGTCCGACCTGTCTCGAACAACTGAATTTGAGAGAGGCGCGTTCCCTTGGATTGCCCGTTCGGAAGAACTCAAATCCAACAAAACGATCTCCCCGGATGCGGATGAGGAGATTCGCCGCCTCAAAAATGAAGTCCATGAGGTTTCTACCGCGCTTGGCGTGAAAGACAACAACATCGAGGAGCAGACTATCAAGATCGAGCTCCTCGAATCCAGAATGAAGGAGGCAGGCAAGAAGGCTTCTATGGTGAAAGATCTCGAGGCAAAGATCGAAGAGACCCGAAACGCGGGCGATGAACTCGAGAAGACCGTCGAGCGTCAGAAGAAAGAACTGCAGACCGCCGAAGCCGAGCGAGACGAGTACAAGGTCCGACTGGAGCGTATGAAGCGTGTTTCTGGAACGGCAGGTGTCACCACCACTAGCGACGGTGTTGTAATCGACAGCGAGGCCTCCTTGGCCGCCATGCAGGAGAACGAGACACTCCGCGCCGAAGTCCAAAGCCTCCAATCGGCCGTGCGTTTCCTGCGCGAGGAGAACCGCCGCGCGAACATGCTCGACCCGTACTCCGTTCAGCGCTCCACTGAACTCCACGCTTGGCTAGACGCACCGCTCATCCGACCAAACCCAACCCCCGAACAAGAAAAGGCCCAGCGTACCGCCCTCGAGAGCCGTGATGTCCTAACCCACCTCCTAAAGCTGACAAAGGAGTCCCGCGTCTGCGATCTGAAATCAACTCTCCTCCCATCATCAGCCAGTGGCGAGACTACCACAAGCGTTGCCAGGACTGCATGGCGTCCATCGAAAACCCGCCTCCGCTACCAGGTTTTGCAGCAACGCGAGAACTTCGAGCACTGGGCTGAATGGCGCAATGATATCGTCGACTACGAACGTGAACAGGATCGTCTGGCGGCAGCTAAGCGGGAGCGCGCGTTGCGCCAGCGCGCCCCGAAGCATGCGCACAAGGCTTCCGTCGAGTTTCCTCAGGGCCTGGGACATGGCATGATGGGTGGCGCGTGGCGCATGCTTGGGATGGGTAATGATGAGGGCCGCAAGCCTGCTGCGCCTGGCTCGGGCGGCGTGGAGATTGTAACTACGGACTGATTAATGGTCCGACTTGTGTGTGAATATGCTTCGAGATGAAGAGAGATCTTCCCTTTGAGCTGTACATAATCTTGCTTCTGATTTTTTTTTTCTATGTTCTATTTTTGTCTTATACCCTCTACAAATACTACCAGCAGTGCTGTTGTTGAATCTCCGCTTGTCTGCTTTGTCCTTGTCATATGATAGCACAGTCTCAAGGATCTCACCTTGTGTAGAAGTATAGGTCTAGCTTGACGGCCGCGCCTATTCCACTTAAGCTCTTTGCCTTCTCTTAGCTACATATAATATTGACCGAATTCTCAGTGGTAATGTCACGAGCCAGTCCTGTTCCACGTTTCTCTTCCTTGCTTTGATCACATTCTCAGCCGAGAAGATAGATTGAATCTTTCCTTTGAAAGATAGAATGTTCTTCCTTAGAAGATCGATGTTGTGTTCATTCGTGCGCTGCTTCCCAATCATTTCAACAGTGAGGCGATCTCGCCGTTGTTTCTGTCGTGTAAACTCTGCCCCTTTCCCTGGGAGAAAGGAGCAGATGTAGAGCCACCATGCTTCCGCCGTAGCTTTTTCTCTCACCAGGCGTTCTCTCTCTCTCGCTAGCCTGTCTCTCTCCGCGTAAAATCTACCCACGTCCCTTTCTGCGTTCCACAAAAGGTTTTGCAATCTCTTGCGTTGATTCTCGAATTGTCGAATCTGTTTGTCTAGTTCCTTTTCAATTTTCTTGGGGAGTATCATTGTTTCATATCGCTGGTCGTACTCTCGGCGTTGATCGACATCGGAAAGTTGCCCGTATGCTTCGCCAAGCTAATTATTGTGGCTTTGATGAGTGATAACTCGCACGCCGAGCAGGAAGGGACTCACTTACTAGTTGGAATTCAGCTGTTGCATTGGGCTCCTTGTTTCGATCTGGGTGCTTGTCAAAAGCTCGACTTTTGTAAGCCCACTTGATAGTAGCCCCATCCGCGGACTGGTCAATCCCGACAGCCTGTGAAGTGCGACATGCTTAGTCCAGATCTGTGGGTGTGGATATCGATCGAGAGCTGATGGATGAAAGAAGGTCGGTTCGAGGAAACTCATGAGCGACTAATATTCTAAGAGGGGATCGTTGAGGAATCATATGTAAGACAGCCGACTAATAATATCTGGTATTAATGTTCGCCAGGTGAGCTTTCCTATCTGGGCTGCTGGCGCTCGTAAGGGCGCTTAGGCTTGGGCTCGGACGTAGTGACTTACTATGAATCTACAGAAGGGCGGACAGTGATGCAAAAGGCACTCTTAAAGATATACTGTCTACTATCTTAAGAAGACCAGGCATTTGTGACGAGATATATAATCCATGCTCTCATTACTTCAGTAGATTCAGTTATATAACATGTCAGTCTCCACGACCAAACCAAAGCATAATCATGAGAAAAAAGACACAGCAAAAAGAAGACCAAAAGCCAACGCGGGGGTATTTTGAGTACATAAATAATCAATCATTTGTAGACGGGCATGCCAACAACACCGAACTCAGCAACCCAAGCAAAAACGAAACCGAAAACGCTGAAATATTCCCTCCCTTGACTTAGAAAATCGCGCAGGTAAGTAAAGTAACCCTCTAGGTTATTTTAGAAAGCCACCCCAACAGCTGTACCACTCCACCGCTTTGAGTCCTCTGACGACGGATACTCATACTCCGAAAGGGGATATTGCTGCTGGTGGTCCTCATAGATTGTGGGGTAGCTGTTTCGCGGGGTGCTGATTCTATGACTGAGCGAGATACCAGCCTCGAGATCCTTTTCTGTGGACGGGGAGTAGCCGCGCAGTGAAGGCGTGTTGCTCATTGTGCTGGATATGGAAGAGTTATGGCGTGTTCGGTCAGGGCCAACTGTGGCTGTGATGCTCGTTCCGAGGGTGGACCCGCTCGATGTGCGGGTTCGGTCGAAAGTGAATCCCTTTTCGCCTGGCACGCCCGTTTGTTTGTTGCATGTGCTCAGGTCTTCATTGTTGCGATGGTGATGGGGCTGGAACCAGCCTGTCACGCGGGCGGGGAAGATGTTTTCTGGGGACTCTATCTGCTGGACTTCCTCGAGATCCGATTTGGGAGAAGGAGTTTTAGGTGAGACCGGTGTCGAAGATATTATTGCATCGTGTATCATTTGAGTAGCCGCCTCGATTTCCGCCGGTGATGGATAATAGCCGTACGGGCTGAATGGGCTGACCAGATCGGAATATAGGCTCATATTGTCAGAGAGGGGCGATGGGATATCCACCGGCGGGGGAAGGATCACGACCGGAGTGACGACTGAGAAATGCGGGATCAGCGCGCTGGTGACGCGCACTGGGGCCGGTTGCTCGACAAGCTCTTCTGTATCCCAGGCAGACGGTGTTGGCTTCCGCGGGATGGTGAGTGCAGCTGTTGTTGATTGAGTGCGCCGCGTTCGGTATTCAACAGAAGATAACGCCCGTGGGGGTGCCGCCAGCGTCTGGCGCTGGGGGCGGTCTTCCAGGCTGAAGGCTTCGAACGAGGGCAGATCCGATAGTCGCTTGCCGCCGTGATGGATAGTGAGCTCCAGTGGGCGAAAATGCCTGGGTAAAGACGGCACAGGCGGGGGCTGGAATCCGCCCACATATTGGAAGTCATAAGGCGCACTAATCCTGTGCTGGGCGTTCGATTTCCTTCTGATGTGCATGCTGGCTCGGGTATGAGCCCGAGACGCCAGATTCTTCCCCTCGACCACCCATGCTGACAATGAGTGCCGATTCTGACGCACACTTGGATCCGGGAGGTCATCGTAGACCCGCAGCATCATGGGCGGGACGAGATGGGGTTGACTATGGCATACCTCCATCTCCCGTTTGGTGCCTGGCGAGGTTGGTTAGCCGATGCTGAGGGTTATCTGCTGTGACGACTGACCTCCATAATTCCCCTGCCTTTGGGCATCTCCCTCCGCTGCTGGACACACACATGACAAGCATGACCGTATCCAACCCGGGAGTATAGATCCTGCTTCCTCCAAAGCCAGCGTCATGGCGACCAGCGCATCCGACACTAATCCATCGCCTTCGCAGAAGGCGGAGAAGGGTATGGGTACGAGAGAAGGTGAAGGAGGGGAGGAGAAGAGGAAGAAAAGACGAGTAGGAAGATGAGGAAAAGAAAACTAGAGTCGCATGTATGTCAGACCCCCCACATCTGCACAGGATGGCAATCCTCCGCGACCTGTCACGCTAATCCGAGCCCCGGGTTCGCCGGGCCTGCCTTCTAGTGCGGTGAAACACAACGCTTTGGGCCAAGACTAGACCCAACGGAGCAAGTCAGCCTGGCTTCCTGTGACCCGAGACGACCGTAGATCCCCCCCATCACGCTTGCCACGGTTGGCCTTATTCGTCAGGGGCCAGGCGGGGGTCGTCACTATCTTGCCCATCACGGATCTTGCGTGCTAAGTATAGCGGACTGGCTCATCCTGACAAGGACCGCGGTGGGGAGTTCGGGCGCGTATCATCGTGTCGCGTTTCAGATCGAGCGGACAGCCTTGCAAAGCTGTCGGATGTACTACCCAAAGGGTTCATCGAGCTTACAACTAACTTTCATCGCACTGACAAAATCCAAAATGCCGTCGTATGTGAACAATCGTATATGATACGTACGCTAGCCTACACCCAAAGGCTCTCCCCGCGAATGGTGATTATTTGCCCCAAACATTGTTGTCCTCGTCCAGAACTCCGTGGTACGCCCACCGTGGGGGGGATCGGGCTGGATCCTGCTCCTGGCCCTGAGGATCATGACGGAAGCCGCCACTTCCTTCTGAGGCTCCTTCGGGGGCCGAATCCACGGTGTTCTCTTGAGGCTCCGATCCAGCCTCTTCGTCAATTGGTTTCCCAGACGGCCTTCTGGAGAACGAACGATAAAATTAGAACCGCTTGTTGGAAAGGAACCGCTAGGTCAGACTTACGAAAACCGTCGGGTTTCTGGACCCGACCAGGCGGATCCAAGCTCTCGCTGTGCCTGGGCTCTGTCCTCCTCCTCAGCCTCGCGGTCTTCCACTACAAGATCAACCAGTTGGTCACGACGGGAGCCGCCGGAGCTATGGGAGGTGGAGCTGGGATTGCGCTGCACCGAACGGGGGGCGTCTGGGGCTTGACCGGACTGGTTGGAGCTGGGCCTATGGCCTCGCTGCGAACTGGTGCTGCCCGACGCTCGGCGTTTTCGGTGCGTGCGAGCCTTTTTGACCTCTCCCGATCGATGGGAGTCCTGGTCACTCCGGCCGATAGGCAGACGCTGGTCTCTTGGCACTTCGTTGGCGGTAATTACAGGGTACTAAGCGCCGTCAGCAATCTCGACTTTCCTTTCACACACTCCGGATCAACCTACATTCCAATCTCCGAATTCTAGTGCTCGGGCATTGGTGAACAGTCGCTCATCCTCATCGTCCATCGTAGTCTCCATCATAGTGTAAGAGCCGAAGCGTTCGTTACGGCTCGGTCGTTCGCTTCGACTGCTGTGCCTGGATTCGCTACCAGCCAAAAGGGGGGTACGGCTGTTGGCTTCCCCAGGTTTGCTGACCTCGCCAGGCTTCGGGATCCAGTATTTTGCCTTGCCTCCCCGCTCATACCGCATGCCGTCCATGACTCGCTTCACGCGCGAGTCCGACTCTTCATGCGCGATGACATTGTCGCCCGAGTCGAAGAGTCGGTATTCGTAGTTCTCGCCCCGAAGCGTGATCTTTGTATCTTCCACCAAGTCGAGAACTCCAAATGAATCCCGCAGCGCGTACTTCACCGGCATCCGCGCAGCGGAGATGGTGGGGTCCGCGAAGTCATGCCATGAGAACGCATACCAGTGAGCGATGGCAAAGAAGGGCATTTCACAACAGAGGAGACAGTCCTGAACTGCAGCAGCCAGGTTGTCCGGCGTGTACCCAGCAGGGCTGTTGGAAAAGGCTCCCAGCCACTGCAAAATGGACAAGCCGAATCCCTGCCAGTATGAAGCGAAAATGATGAGTTTGATACAAAGGAATTTGGGAACGGGGCGGAAAGGCTTCAAATCGTCGTGCAGGCACACCCAAAACATGGCCAGAGAGTACAAACTGATGGTGACACTGATGTTGTACACAATACCGGTCCAGAGATATCCGGATGAGATACCCAAATAGCCCTCCTGGTAGGTATCCGTCGCCTTCATCACGATCGAGATCAGAGCCAGGATGGGCTTCAGCCAGGCATATTGTAAAATCCCCCGCTTGATGGCCAGGAAGGTGTGCGGGTCGGAGATGTCGATCTTGGGGAGACATTCGTTGAGCGGCCAGGCATGCGAAACGGGTGGACGGCCATGAGTCATGATAATCAAAGCTCGTTCGCCTTCGAGAAAGTTGATTAGGAGCTGAAAGAATGTGTAGATCGTGAACGCCTGCCGAGAACGCCTGTCAGTATAGTCTTCCTCCCACGCACAACCGTGGAGCGCTCCCATACCTCATAGATATCACGAATTGGATCTAGAAATTGAGCCGCCTTGAGCGACATGATGCTCGTCCACGATGACGCAGCAAAGATGGGAACCCTGGCGGGAGAATTAGTACCATTCCCGATATTCGACCCCTGACCCTGCTCTAGCGAGCCAATACTAACATTAAGAGGATGCGAATGACATATCGTTGGAGTAGAGGCTTGCGGTAGTTTTTACTAAGAATGCTGGGTTAGCTGTCGGGACGGAGGGTATTGGCGCGACGGAAGCTCGTACGTCTGAAGCCATATGGACCTGCATAAGACGCTCACAGTCAGCTCTGGAGGGGACAAGGGATGGTCGCAGTAGCAGGGAAGCTCACACGAAGGACAAAATCGAGGCTACTAGAGCCGAAACACCAGAAACAATGATAATGGCTCGAGCCAGGCTGGAGCCCGTTCCACCCCCGTGGCCAGCCATGATGCAAAGAGTCGATAGAGTCTCAGGAGTGCGATCTCCGTGGATTTGAGACACTAGATTAGTCCGTGGGAGTTGAGCGCGCAATCATGGTGGTCAGCGAGTCCGGTGTCGTGGTGTCGGCATGGTTGGCGGTCGCCTGGAATGTGGAGTGTGTTCGATGATGTCTTTCTTGGGGTTGACCCGTGACACCGCTTTCCTTGCTTCTCCAAAATCACTCAAACACACTCGACTGACTACCTAGTCACTGTGAGCTCTGGCTCGTCGCTCAGTCTTGCTAACAATGCTCACGTCGGTCCCCGGCTTCCTGGAGACATGGCCAGCACCAGCTTGACCGCGACCTACCTGACGCCGAACCCGAGCTTCAATTGGTACTGCCCGACTCCCGTCCCAGTTCGCGCGCTGCGGGCTAATATTTGCTGAAAATAGGTTCTTCCTGCTGGAACTGATTGTCTCCTGCATTCTGTAAGTTTCCTTACCAGCCAACATTCCACTCGTGCTAATAGTGATCTACCCACGCGCCTAGTGCCTTGTTCTTCCTCCTGTACTTCAACCGCCTTTTCGCGACTCTCCTGTCGTATGCGATCCGAGCATACACCTGGCACTACTACCGCGCGTATGTCGACATCAAGGCGCTCCAGGTATCTTTACTTGGTGGCAGGATCTTCTTCACGGGCATCCGGTACCATGGCGTAAATGAGACGATCTTTATCCATGGGGGGTTCATAACATGGAGGTATTGGATGCGCACGGTAGAACGAACGGACTTGTCCGGTATTAGACGCAAGACAGACGCCCCTGAGCCATCAGAGAACACAAGGCCTCATCCTGCGCATGGCGAGGGAGGCGCTGGCGGCCAGGATGACAGCCTCGGGGAGGAAGGCGGCGTGGAGAAGACAGCTGAGCTGCCATGTCGGATATCCATCACGATGTATGGGCTCGAATGGTTTATCTATAATCGGACACCGGCCTACGACAGCATTCTGACGGGCTTCGGATATGTTGCGGATTTGGACGGTGATGCTGCCAGCGTACGAGACCCAATATCTCCAGGTTTCGCTCCGATTGTGCCACACGGGCGGACGAACAGCACCTTCAAGACAACCCATGGGAGCCAATCACAAAGCAGCGTGGATGAAAGAGAAGCCTTTGCCGGCCAGGATCCTGCGGCCCGTCGCAATACGGAGCTCTCAGAATCTGTGTCGAATCTGCTTCAGCTCCTACCGATCAAACTGGACTGCACTAAGGGCGCTATTGTGATTGGGAACGAAAACACCCGCTCCGTATTGACGACCGCCTTCGATAGCGCAACAGGTACCATCGATGCTTGCAATGCTGGCCCTCTCGACCTCTACCGGCAATTGTTCTCGTTCAAATTCAACCATCTAGTGGTCCAGATGCGCCCAAATCCTGATTTCAAACAGAATCAGCTGGTGACTGCGAAGGCATTAAGCACGGTGCGAGAAGAAGAAGATGAAGCCACCAACAAACGTTCAACATTTTTCAATTATCCGTTCCAAAGGCGCAAGCTATGGCATGGCATTCGTGACCTGGTACCATACTTCCAAACGTCTGTGGAGTCATTTAATGCTAGCCCTCGCCACGGTGACAGAATGCCAAGAACCCAGGCGGAATTTCCTGAAGTGCGTTGGATGGGCCTGTCTCGATATCTGGATGAGGGTGGCGAGGATGAACATGAAAAATGGAACTCGATCGAGTACGGCAGGTTCTCCACCATTATCGACAGTCCTAGCTTGAGCGTGACCTACTTTTGGGACATTCCGGGACGGATTGGACCCGAGCAACCGGCATCAATTCATTGCGGGTTGCTAAGAGACAACGATATTAATCGTGCCCTTCCTCCAGAATGGGGTGTTGATGTCAAGGTGGACGGTGGGTCCATCAACTACGGACCCTGGGCCGACAGGGAACGAGTTGGCTTGCAAAATGTCTTTGTCCCCAATTTCTACCGCAGCGCCGAGCCAGCGGAACAGTTGGCCCCCGGAGTTCTACGACAAAGCACAACTTTTAAACTGCGAATTGAGATCAGCGAAGAACTGACACTGCGAATCCCGACCAGAGAGCAATCCAAGGACTGGCAATGGAAAGAGCGCGCAGATGCTATCAGAGGTATTTCAAAGGCCAAACATCAAACCAAAAGAAGAAAAGCACGTCACAAAGAAGCCGAAAAAGGCCATATCGCCTCCGACATCCGCCCCTTTGGGTGGCTTTCTATTCGCGTAGGACCTGATTCTACCATCAATTACACCATGGACATGGTAGCATCAAGCCTTGGGTTTCGCAATGAGCTCGCCCTTGATCTACGAGAGTCAAAAATGTCTTCCAGCGTGAACCATGGCTTGTTATGGCAATCCCCTCGGCAATTGATCAATTGCGATCTCTCCAACCCTCTCTGCTGGAACAGTCTCCGGACCTGGAACTTTACTGTCGACAGTCAGCAGATGGAACTGTTTCTGTTGCGCGACCACATCTTTCTTCTAACGGATCTCGTGACCGATTGGGCTTCCGGACCACCATCGGACTACTATACATTTGTGCCCTTCATTTACAATCTTGACCTTACCTTCTCAAACTTCCAGCTTTTCATCAACGTGAATGATCGCAATATCATCAGCAACCCCACTGATTTGGACGACAACCGATTTATCGTGATCAAAGGCAAGCAGCTGACGTCGAGCGTGATGATCCCATTGGACAAATACAAACCGGATCAGAATACAGTGGAGTTCAAGGTCGATCTCGAGAACGGTGGCGTGGATTTCCTGACACCCTTGTGGGATACCCTGCATACATTTCTGCCTCAAAAGTCCATGGCAACACTCGACAATCTATTCATCGATGGGTCTTACAATTACTTTCAGTCCACATCACCAGACCTGACAGATACATTGGTGCTCAATGTTGATGGATCGTCTCCCCGACTTTACCTGTATGGATTCCTGATAAAGAGCTTCATGGCCATCAAAGAGAATTACTTTGGCGATGAAATGCACTTCAGAACCCTTGAAGAGTATCAAGAGTTGGTTTACGCCGATGAGCCGCCAGAAAATCCCACAGGCATCAATCCAAACCGCAAATCGAATGATATGGACGTCTTGGTTCATGTCACAGTTCGTGATCCTTGTGCCCTGCTCCCCGAGACCATCTACGACCACCTGAAATGTCTGAGACTACGCGCTGCTTCCCTTGAGGCAGACTTGCGATTCACGAACTATTATATGGACCTCCAATTGTCCATCAGCCCACTCAAAGTGGACTTGCAGTCGACCCAGCCTGAAGGCTCCACGACCATATCTGGCACCCAATTATTCATTGACGGCACTTCAGTCTATGGACATCGCCTGTTCGGATTACCCCCTGCGGAGCCGATCTACGTGTGCAACTGGGACTTCGACGTGGGAAGGATCATTGGTGAATGCTCCACGGAATTCCTGGCATGTCTGAGTGCCTCTTTGAAGAGTTTTGATTTTTCGTTTGACAACTGGGAGAACGGCCTCCCTCCAATCATCCCACCTGCTCTCCACGATGTGACTTTTCTCAGAGCCAAGATCCACTCGCTTCATATCTCTGTGCTGCTTGACGAAGTTTCCATCATATTAAATGCTCGGCCTTTGAACATCAAGTTCAATGATTGGATTAATTCCAAGTTCTCCAAACGGTTGAGCGTTTCTGCCCCGGATATTTCAATTGCGGCAGTTAACCGCCAGTCCGTGGCCCAGGCCAACAATCGATCATCCGACCGAAAAGTCTCTCCTTTGGGACTTCTCCAACTGTCAGTGGCTTTCAAGATGGCTCAACGGAAGTGGGATATTGGCGAGAGCCGAAGACTGCAACAAGAGCACATTCAAGTTCATGACCAACGGACCCATAGGGCACAGTGGCTTCTTTTTGACTGGGAGGAATTGGAAACAACTTCGCCACTTCCACAAAGCGACGATATCAATCCGCCAACAATGCACATCCCATCAATGCCAGAACCCATCCATGGACGTGTTGGTCTTCCGAACACACCATACCGAGGAATTCAGCTCAATGGCAGCTCTAAGAGCTTCCTGGTGCATTCTGAGGCGTCTAGCCTCAAGAGTGTCAAGATTAAGCGAACTGGTACTGCCGACCATGCTACTATCAAGCTGACGCCAGATTCTGAACCCAGACAAAGGCCAGTAACCCCTCATCGGGGCACCAGCATGTCTACGCTGCAGGTCTACCGACTTCATGACAACGAATCTGGCTCTAGAGTAGGGTCTTACTCATCTGCTGCGATCAGGGATGCCAATCCTTGGATTATGCCACAATTCTCCTACTACAAGCTTGCCTTGGACACATCCGAACTTCCACTGCCATACAAACCCGACGAGGATCCTCCAACCGATAATGAGGCCAGAAACAACACAGAGTCGATGTTCTTGACTTTCGATGATGACCAGACGACGCACACCAATCTTGCATTAGAGCTTCCGCTGGGCATCAGAGGGTATTGTACACCCCGATTCCTTTTTAGCTTGGCTTCCTTGCTGGATGAACTAGAGCCAAAACACCCAGTTCAAATTATCGACTCCTTACAGAAAGACGTGATCTCGGATATTGTTGGGTATGACAAGGCCATGAGCCACCCGAAGAAGTTGACAGCCATTGCCCTTCGTATCCCTTCCATACAACTGAGACTTGTTGACCTTTCGGAGTCCCCCAACAACAAGCGCATCGAGTTCTCGGATGAGTATAGCATTGAAGTCCGGCATCTTCGAGCTGAAATTCGTCGAAAGGTTCAGCGACAAAAACATGATTTGCTCGAAGGTCTCCAACAAGGTGTCACAGTCCATGCGGAGGCTGAGCACCTCTCAGTTTTGGTGGAAGGTAGTCGAGCAGATGCCTTCCAAGAGAAAGCTGTGTTCAATTGTCATTTGGGTGATATGAATTTTTGGCTGGTCGCAAACCCCAACATTCGGTCTCACCTTCACATGCGAACCTTCAATACAGTCACGTCTGCCAAGTCCGTGGAACGCCTGGCTTTTCTCGTCCGCCGAGCCACCACGATGTTTGACTCTGTGGCATCTTCCTTCCAGCATATTTCGTCTTTGAGCAAGACACGTCTGCAGTTTCTGATCTACTTTGCTACGCAGTCGGCTGCTGGTATATCAGATCCAATTTTCCTGACTCGTATCTCATACGTCCTCAGAGTTGCTTCGAGTCATTTGCGACAACATGACTCGTGGAAGATCCTCTCTCGCATTCGCAACATTTACAAGAACTTGCCCGTGCACCACAAGCGAGAGTTGGATCGAGCTTGCTCAGGCGATCATCTGCCTTTGCCAGCTGATGCGAAGACGACGGTGCTATCTGGCTTCGACAAGTGGCGCGCCTGGGATCTCGCTCATGTTGAGAAGAGCTATGTCATGCGCAAAGTCTGGCCCACTATGGAACCTCTCCGGAAAGTTGAAGAGCCGTCCATATTCTTCTCATTATCCATCAAGACCTTCCGGTTTTCACTGGATCCCGGGCCTCGAGAGAGCGATCTTATTCTCGAAAGCTTGTCGACCGTCACGACTTTTGACCCCAACAAATTCACCCGAGATGGTGACAAAGAACAGCGGAGAAAGCTTATTATCGTGCAATCCTATTGTGCCTCTGCTGCCGTGCGACTGCGATGGGAAGTCTTGGATCTAGTGGAAGGTGTCATGAAGGTCATGTCAACAGTCACGCTGGAGTCTGCGCTCGCCCAAAATCCCAGCCACAGTGGTGATGAAACAACACCCGTTGAATTACAGGTTATCTCCGGCACCGATTTTGGGTCTGTTAGTCTTGACGGTATCAACGTTAAAATGGTCTTGGTGGGAAAGTCCCTTCGAGGGTCTTTGGTGCATAGATCGTTCAACGCTGAGAAGACGAAGACAGAAGAGCTAGCCTTGCTGTTAAGCGCCGGAACATGCACATCTGAACTCCTCAGTCAGAATCGCATCTTGATGGTTTCAAAGATTGCTGGTCCATATACCTACTTCTCACTCATATCGGAAGAGGATGAGATTGAGCGCAAGCGCGCATTCCAGGCGGCTTGCTCATGCAGAATGCTTCGATATGACATGAAGGAAGACCCTGTCAGCCTGGCACACACGGGAGACCGAATCATTGAAGATGAAGTGAGATACATTCGACAGCTTGTGAAGAACGTCCATAGGCCCAAGCCGCAAACCGATATGCCCCAGGTTCTGCTAAAGCCAATCCGCGATACCTTCCATGTTGCAATGTTCCTGGATGACTATCGGTTGAGCTTCACTTTTCTGCCGTCTTTGACCTACCTCGTGTCTGGTGAAGGTGTCCGAATGTCCATTCTGCCCACGGAAGGGTCCAATATCGAGGTTGATTTCGACATCAAGAAGAACTCTCACATGTTCGTGTCTGGTGACAGTGACAAATACATTAATACTTTGTCGGTTCTAGAGATACCTCCTGTCAACGGCCGAATCCTGCCCAATTTCTCTTCTGGACACAAAGAAGTCGAAGTTGAAATGACTATCGAGCTCATTCGCCTGGAAACAAGCGCCGTCCGAAGTCTTCTAAGTGTCCTGACCGGATCCGATGTTTCCCACATGATATCGGATCTCAAAAAGAATGTCGACGTTCTTCAGGCACATCTGGACGATGTGTTGTCCTTGCAAAAGTCACCACCGGAGCTCCAAACATCTGCCGATGGCACCGAAATTCTCTACAAAGCCCGTCTTACAATGGCCGGAGTAGAGATTCACGCCACGGCACCGGGTCTGAAAGGAAGAGAGTACTCGGCAGAGATGCTTTTCCGCCTTGGAATGATGCGGATGCGTCTCCAGAATGGCTTGGATCGGGGCTACTACATGGATTTCCCCGAGTTCAACATCGACGCTTCTCAAATCAGCCTCGAGCTGCGGAAACAGGAGAAGCGAAGAACACAAGCGTATGGCGGCTTCTCCGCTGGTGTCAAACTACTGGGAACATCTACCGTCCGTGAAAATGGCGAGGTGATACGGTCCTATCAATTAAGCAGCGACAATTTCGATGTCGAGCTTTTCGCCGAAACAGCTGCGCTTGTGGTGGATATTGCTATCTACACTCAAGAGCGTATCAAGACGCTTGACCTGTCTCATGAAGTTGAACGTCTCAAACGACTTCGGCACCGCGGCCCTCCCGAGGCGAAAGAAAAGCCTGTAGAGGCACCTGAAATTCATGTCAATGATGATGACTCGGCTCCGCAGCCCTTCCTCAATGCCATGTTCTCCCTCCAATTCCTCAATATCCAAGTTGCGTGGAACATGACAACTTCATCCCCTGCACCTGGTCGCCGGCCAGAAGATCTCATCTTTTCAATCCAACGAGTTGAACTGTCCAATAAGAAAAAGAACTCCGCCAAACTTCGGATCGAGAACATGCAAGTTCAAATGGTACCATTTGGTGCAGACAGGAGGAAGCGCTCGCTCAACTCGGCCTTAATGCCTGAAGTGATATTCAATGTGGCCTACTATTCCCATGGAAAGGAACTGTGGCTCGCATTTCAGGCTGCGGGCAAAGCGTTGGACATTCGTGCGACATCTGAATTTATCATTCCGGGCAACATGATCCGAGAATCGATTGCATCTGCTATCAAGGCCTTGCGGGAAGGCAGAGAGACCTCTGCCGCAAATCCCTCTGTTGACACCAACAACGAAAAAGAGCGTAATCTTTTCGGCAATATGCGCCTTCGATCCGTTTTGGTTGACGTTGACTTCGCCGGTGCCACTGTCTCTCTTCAGGGCAAGAACGGAGACTACGAACAAACACTGTTGACAACGGCTTTGAAGGGTAGCCGACTCTCTGAAGCAAGATATGGCCAATATGTCCGGGGCGACGCTGCTACCACTGCCACCCTCCGGTCTCCTGGTGTGGCGTTGAAGGTTCAGTTTGAGGACAACGGGACCGATGGCCCGGCACTCAACGCCGAGTTAAAGATTGAGCCGTCCACAAATGTCTTGTACCCGACTCTTGTCCCTCTGGTCAGACAAATAACCGCCACGGTCAAGGAGGTCATGGGAGGCGAACACGACCAGCCCGGGCGGTCATCCGCCACGACCAAGTCACAGCCACAGAAACTGATGGAAGAGACACCTTTCAGCGCTCGAGATCCGAACACAATTCTTGGTCGCTGCAGGCTGAATATGGGAGTGCTCTTCTGCAAGCAGGAGTTCAGTTTGAGCTGTCAGCCTATTGCAAGGGTGGCGGCCACAACCAAGTTTGACAGCGTTTATGTGACCGTCAACACGATGCAGTCCAAGGAGCAAGGACGGTTTGTCGCCCTGTCTCTGGCATTCAACGGCCTGGAAACGTCAGTGAAGCACGTGTATTCCAACGAGCCCACCGCAAGCTTTGAAGTCCAGTCCATGGTTTTGTCCCTCATGAACAGCAAGCACCTCGGCCGTACAAGCGGGATGTCTGCCATCCTGCGAGTCAGCCCGATGAAAGTTTCTCTCAATGCCAAACAGGTACAGGATTCTCTACTGTTCCGGGAGATCTGGTTTCCATCCGACGATAAACCTAGTGCCAGCTCGCCGCCCCCGCCAACGCCGTCCGAGACTCAGACCTACATTGTACAACGATACCAGCAGGTCGCCGCCGCGTCGGTATTTCCCTGGAATACGACCATCGCTATTGAGAAGCTGGAGATCCAGCTTGACCTGGGCTCAACATTGGGCAGGGCGCAGTTTGCGATCAACAACCTGTGGGTGTCGTCCAACAAGACTTCAGATAACGAGCAGTCGATGTGCATCAACTTTGATAAGATCGCTATTGAAAGCAAGGGCCGCATGAGTGGCAGTGTCGAGCTGCGTACCCTCAAGGTCCATACATCTATCGAGTGGCCAGAGGATAGTCGCGATGCTGGGCATACCCCGCTGATCCAGGCCTCAATTGCCTTCCATCATCTCCAGACCAAGGTGTCGTTTGACTACCAGCCTTTCCTGGTTGCGCACATTGCCATGTTTGACTTCCTGATGTACAACGTGCGGGGCGCCTCCGGCGAGCAGAATCAGCGACTCTTCAGCATCCTGGAAGGAGACGAGGTCCAGGCCTTCTGCACGTCTCTGACGGCCTCACAGGCTCTTGCATTCTACCAAGCATGGCAGCGTCTGGTCCAAGACAAGCAAGCGGCGTACCAGGCGTCGCTGCGTGAAATGGAACGATATCTTCGGCGCAAATCTTCCTCTGGCGTTAGCCACATCGACATCCCCGCCAAGGCTCTGGCCAAGAAGGACAAAGACGACGCATTCACTGCGCCTCTTTCACTGCATACCGGGGTCGTTGTCAACATCCGTTACGTCAACATCGGAGCGTTCCCCAGCTCGTTTATTGACAATCAGATCTTCAAACTGGAGGCCCATGACGCCCAGGCTCGGTTTGCCGTCTCCCTCCGATCCGGCAAGCTCCACAGTGCCCTGGGCCTGACGCTGGGCCAGCTCCGCGTCGCTCTCTCCGCCATCAGCCGCCCCAGCTCCGCGCAACTCGAAGACTTGTCCGTGGACGAGATCGCCCAGCGCGCCGCCGGGTCCCGGGGCGGCACGATCCTCAAGGTCCCCCGGCTGGTGGCCAGCATGGAGACGTGGCAGGTGCCTGGCACGCAACAGATCGAGTACATCTTCCGCAGCACGTTCGAGGGCAAGGTGGATGTGGGCTGGAACTACTCGCGCATCAGCTTCATCCGGGATATGTGGGAGACGCACACGCGGGCCCTAGCCACGCGCCTCGGCAAGCCGCTGCCTCCGTCGGCCGTGCAGATTACTGGTGGTCCCGGGCGCAGTGCCGAGGGTGGCGATGCCGGTCCCGAGCAACAGGAGAAGATCACGGCGGTGGTCCATGTGCCGCAGTCCAAGTACAGCTACACGGCGCTTGAGCCGCCGGTTATTGAGACGCCGCAGCTCCGGGATATGGGCGAGGCTACACCGCCGCTGGAGTGGATTGGGCTGCATCGAGATAAGCTGCCCAATGTCACGCATCAGATCATTATTGTGCCGTTGCTGGAGATTGCGAAGGAGGTGGAGGATGCGTATGGGCGGATCCTGGGGGCGTGAATTCCTGCATGGGACGGCGTTTATCGGTTCTTCTTGTACATTTTGCATATCCTAGTTATCATCCGTAGCTGGAATTATTATTGTTACTGTCTACCTCTACTTCTTCTCCCTCCTTTCATCCCGTCTCCGCCTGAAGCACCAATACATTAGTCAGCTCCTGCTCGAAGCGGTCAGCAGCGTGTATTGACGCGAGCCTGCTGATTGGCGGACAGCTACTACCCACCCTCCGCCGCCGCGAGAATCGTGGTGGTGGACAGGCTCATCCAGCGATGGGGGATGACTCGGAATGCGGTGAATCAGCGTCCCGAGAGTGTCCTGGGAGGTGGAACGGAGGAATATCGCCCTCCTGGGCGGAAAGAGGGAGCCGACGAAGGGCTGAGTCGGGAGAACCACGGATGACGGCATGTCGTGAGTCAAGGAAGGAACATGACATGCTTTGAAATCAACTCATCACTAGTGAGTTTAGTAAAGAGACATGGGAAGGTGCAAAATCATCGACTAGTAGTACTGTAGTGTTGCCATGGCATAGCTCACTCGCCCGCCGTACAGCCGGGAGTGAAACGCACAAAACGGAGGGGCAGAAAGCCCCCACTTTCGCTTTTCCTTTTTTTTTCTCCCACTTTTCCTCCCCCTCCTTCTTCCCTTCCTCTTTCCTTCTTCACCCTCTTCACTCCGTCTTCTGGAGCAGTTGCACATAGTCTCTGGATTTTGTGATCGAGTCTCTGCTCGGTCCTGGTCGTCTGTGTGCTTTCTTGCTTCTACCTTTATCCCATCAACTCCTACCCCCGCCTCTAGGGCTTTACTGAGGAAACAACCGCCAACATGGTTAAGTAAGTCGGATCATCGATGAAGAAAAATCATTGACACCCTGGCTAACAAGAGTCTTTCTCTAGCTTCACCATCGAGGAGGTCCGTAATCTCTACTGATCCGCTGCCCCGATCGAGGGGCAGCCGGGCTTGCGTTTCATCTGACACTCAGCTAACCCTCATTAGATCCGTGCCCTGATGGACAAGCCGGCCAACATCCGGAACATGTCCGTCATTGCTCACGGTATGCTCCATCACCTCTGCATCCTGACGAGAATGATACTGACAAGGTTGATGCAGTCGATCACGGAAAGTCCACCCTGTCCGACTCCCTGGTCCAGCGTGCCGGTATCATTTCGGCCGCCAAGGCCGGTGAGTCTCGGTTCATGGACACCCGTCCCGATGAGCAGGACCGTTGCATTACCATCAAGTCCACCGCCATCTCCCTGTACGCCAAGTTCCCCGACCCGGAGGACCTGAAGGAGATCCCCCAGAAGGTCGACGGCCACGAGTTCCTGATCAACCTGATCGACTCGCCCGGTCACGTTGACTTCTCGTCCGAGGTCACGGCCGCTCTCCGTGTCACTGACGGTGCCCTGGTCGTCGTCGACTGCGTGTCCGGTGTCTGTGTCCAGACCGAGACTGTGCTGCGTCAGGCCCTGACCGAGCGTATCAAGCCGGTCCTGATTATCAACAAGGTCGACCGTGCTCTGCTCGAGCTGCAGGTGTCCAAGGAGGATCTGTACCAGTCTTTCTCCCGTACCATCGAGTCCGTCAATGTCATCATCGCCACCTACTTCGACAAGTCCCTCGGTGATGTCCAGGTCTACCCCGACCGCGGCACCATCGCCTTCGGTTCCGGTCTGCACGGCTGGGCGTTCACCGTCCGCCAGTTCGCTGTCAAGTACGCCAAGAAGTTCGGTGTCGACCGCAAGAAGATGCTGGAGCGTCTGTGGGGTGACAACTACTTCAACCCCAAGACCAAGAAGTGGACCAAGAACGGCGAGCACGAGGGCAAGCCGCTGGAGCGTGCCTTCAACCAGTTCATCCTGGACCCCATCTTCAAGATCTTCGCCGCTGTCAACCACAACAAGCGTGACGAGATCATGGCCCTCCTGGAGAAGCTCGAGGTCAAGCTGGCCTCCGAGGAGAAGGACCTCGAGGGCAAGCAGCTCCTCAAGGTTGTCATGCGCAAGTTCCTGCCTGCCGCCGACGCTCTGCTGGAGATGATCTGTATCCACCTGCCCTCGCCCGTCACGGCCCAGAAGTACCGTGCCGAGACTCTGTACGAGGGTCCCACCGACGATGCCGCCTGCATTGGTATCCGCGACTGTGACCCCAAGGCTCCTCTGATGCTGTACGTGTCCAAGATGGTGCCGACCTCCGATAAGGGCCGTTTCTACGCCTTCGGTCGTGTCTACGCCGGTACCGTCAAGTCCGGTCTCAAGGTCCGCATCCAGGGTCCCAACTACACCCCTGGCAAGAAGGAGGACCTGTTCATCAAGGCCATCCAGCGTACCATTCTGATGATGGGTCGCTTCATCGAGCCCATTGAGGACGTTCCCGCCGGTAACATCGTCGGTCTGGTCGGTATCGATCAGTTCCTGCTCAAGTCGGGTACCCTGACCACCGACGAGACCGCCCACAACCTCAAGGTCATGAAGTTCTCCGTCTCGCCCGTCGTGCAGCGTTCCGTCGAGGTCAAGAACGCCGCTGACCTGCCCAAGCTGGTCGAGGGTCTCAAGCGTCTGTCCAAGTCCGACCCCTGCGTCCTCACCCTCATCAACGAGTCTGGTGAGCACGTCGTTGCCGGTGCCGGCGAGCTGCACCTGGAGATCTGCCTGAAGGATCTGGAGGAGGACCACGCCGGTGTGCCCCTGCGCATCTCGGACCCCGTTGTGTCCTACCGTGAGACTGTTTCCGGCGTGTCGAGCATGACTGCCCTGTCCAAGTCGCCCAACAAGCACAACCGTCTGTACATGACTGCTCAGCCCATCGACGAGGAGGTCTCCCTCGCCATCGAGGCTGGCAAGATTAGCCCCCGTGACGACTTCAAGGCTCGTGCCCGTGTCCTGGCTGACGACTACGGTTGGGATGTCACCGATGCCCGTAAGATTTGGTGCTTCGGTCCCGACACCACCGGTGCCAACCTGCTGGTCGACCAGACCAAGGCCGTGCAGTACCTGAACGAAATCAAGGACTCCGTTGTCTCCGGTTTCCAGTGGGCCACCCGCGAGGGTCCCGTTGCCGAGGAGCCCATGCGCTCAGTCCGCTTCAACATCCTGGATGTTACCCTGCACGCCGATGCCATTCACCGTGGTGGTGGTCAGCTCATCCCCACTGCCCGTCGTGTCCTGTACGCCGCTGCCATGCTGGCTGACCCCGGTGTTCTCGAGCCCATCTTCAACGTCGAGATCCAGGTGCCCGAGCAGGCCATGGGTGGTATCTACGGTGTCCTTACCCGCCGTCGTGGTCACGTCTACTCCGAGGAGCAGCGTCCCGGTACTCCTCTGTTCAACGTCAAGGCCTACCTGCCCGTCAACGAGTCGTTCGGTTTCCCCGCCGATCTGCGCTCCGCCACCGGTGGCCAGGCCTTCCCCCAGTCCGTCTTCGACCACTGGGCCATCCTCCCTGGTGGCTCCCCTCTCGACCCGACCAGCAAGCCCGGTCAGGTTGTCGCCGAGATGCGGAAGCGCAAGGGTCTCAAGGAGCAGATCCCCGGCTACGAGAACGTAAGTTTTGATCCCCCTCGTGTTTTGTACATCCATCCCGCTAACTTTGGATCTAGTACTACGACAAGCTGTAAAAATGCTCACGGCTGCCCGGAATGGCGCTTCTGCCAGTCATACGTGGAATCTTTTTTTATGAGATTGATGAATGCAATACAACTTTCACGTTCAACCAAAATTCCACCCCTCTCAACAAAATACGTCGGGCCAACCATTGCTCTCCTATTGGGATAGCAATGGCTTCGGTAGCGGATGGCTATCCATCTGCTCCGACTCGACTCCATGACTTTTAACTTGGCTTTTGTCTTCATAATTTGTTTCGTGAGGGTTTGTTTTTTTCTTTTCTTTTTCTTTTGTCTCTTCGCTCCTGTCTAGTTATACCAGTTTGAGCATGAAAATAAACATGGTATAGCTAGGCAATCGCGCTTTTTCTTCTCGTAGTCACGTGTAGATTTAAGATAGTAGAGGAGATTGGCGCTGTTGTAACTCTACGGAGCTCAGCTGAAAGGTGTGCGCGGTCACGTGACCTATCGCGTGCCTCGCGTTCGCAATAGACGGATCCTGCACTTTTTGGTCTCCTGTTCCTCCTCCTGTCACCCGCCATGGCTGCATTTGCCGACACCGATCAATGATTGATTCTACCTCCTGATTGATAATTTACTGGGTTTATTTGTCCCTTGCAGCGGACCTCACAACTTCTCCGCAACTGGTGCTGGGCGCCGAATCCCTGCAGTCAGCCGCATCCTTTCCTCACTTCTTTCTTTGAAAGCCGAGTCACCAAATCCCAATCCACGCGGCCACGATGCAATTCACCGACGAACAAGCCGAGGGCGTGAAGAACTGGGTGGTGAAGAAATTAGAGGACATGTGGGTTTCCAATTAGCATCTGGATGATGATTCATTCGCTGACAAGATGGTCGCGCCGTCGTTGTAGCTCTGATGCGGACTCCGATGTACTTGCGGATTATGTCCTAGCGCTCATCAGATCCGATGCGCCGGATGAAGAGATCAGAAAGGTTTCAGTTGAGAACTTGGAGGACTTCCTGCGCGAGCGTTCGTTTACTGCCTCGGGCCACTTTTTTCTTACCAGATTACTGATTTTCCCCTCAGACACAACTTCGTTCGTTGATGAGCTCTTCGCCACATTCGATCCCAAAAAATCCGCTGCGCCGCCAGCGGCCCTTCCTCAGAGCCAGGCTCAATTCCCGAGCGATCTCCCGCACTCTTTCCCCCCCCTCTCAGCCGCAGCACCCGATCAATGCGCCAACCGGCCCGAGGGGGTCTACCTACGGACCAGGTGGCGGACAAGATGGAGCGAATTTTCCTAACCGGAAACGTACGTATAATGAGGGATTCCAGGGAGACCAAGAACTTCAAGAGGGCATGCTCCAGAACCGCGCTTTCAAAACCCCACGGCGTGGAGGAAGAGGTGGGGGCCGCGGAGACTGGATGGGCCGGGATGGCCGACAGGGACAGCAATTTGCGCAGCCACCGCCCGGCGGATTCCCTATGATGCCTGGTTTCCCGCCGTTTGATCAGAACGATCCCATGGCGGCGATGATGGCTATGCAGAGTATGGGATTCCCGCAAATGCCGGGAATGCCGCCTATGCCTGGCATGCCTGGTGGACCGCAGCCCGGCGAGCAGATCAATCAACGCTGCCCGTTCTATGATACCCAGGGTATTTGTTACTTGGGTGCCGCATGTCCGTATCAGCATGGAGATGGTGGAAACGAGGAAGGTATGTGTGAAATAATCTACGAGCCTCCTGACTGGCTGCTGACCAGATTTACAGAATATGACCCAAAGAACTTCGGCCGTATGGCCGACTCCAAGGGTCCGGGACGTGGTGGCGAACGTGGACGTGGCCGTGGCCGTGGAGGGCCGAGTGGGCGTGGACGAGGCGGCCGGTCTGATTTCTCGTCGGCTGGACCGAACGAGGACCGAACAATCAAAACGATTGTGGTTGAGCAGATCCCTGATGATAAGTTCTCTGAGGAGGCCGTGCGGGAGTTTTTCTCTCAGTTTGGCAACATCACCGAGGTCTCGTTGCAGCCTTACAAAAAGCTGGCTTTGGTCCACTATGACACGTATCCCGAGGCCAAGGCGGCTTGGTCCAGCCCTAAGGTCATTTTTGACAACCGCTTCGTCAAGGTCTACTGGCACAAGCCTAGCCGGAAGGACGAAAAGCACGGAGAAGCCGGGCCAGACGCCCCGGCGTTCAACCAGGAAGAATTCGAGAAGCAGCAAGAAGAAGCCCAAAAGGCACACGAAGAAAGGACAAAGAAACGCCAAGAGACCGAAGAAGCCAAGCAGGCTCTAGAGCGGCAGCGCGATGAGCTCTTGAAAAAGCAACAGGAAGAAAAAGCCCGCCTGCTGGAACGACTCGGCGGAGCTGCAGAGCCGAGCAATGGCACTGGTGCCGCGGAGGGTTCGCCTGTCGAAACAGCCGCCGATGAGAATGCTAGTGATCAGACCAAGCAATTGCGTGCACAGCTGGCGGCTCTTGAGGCCGAGGCAAAGAGCCTTGGATTGGATCCCTCAAATGCTGACGCCGCTGGCGGTCGGGGTGGCTACCGCGGTAGGGGCCGTGGCCGAGGTGGATATCGTGGACGCGGCGGCTATGACCCTTCGTACCGCGGAGGATATCGTGGACGTGGTGGATATGCGCCGCGCGGCAGAGGCGGCGTTCTTCGTTTGGATAACCGGCCCCGTCGGGTCTCTGTGACGGGCGTCGAGTTGAACTCGGACAAGGACGAAGCGCTGAGACAATATCTGATCGTAAGTTCTTTTGGTCTGTGTGTCTGGAAATTGCGTGCTAACCTCTCCCGCCAGGGCATCGGTGAATATGAATCCATCACGCCTAACCCGGGCCATTCCGACTCGGTCATCGTCACTTTCAAGGAACGCTACCAGGCCGAGAAGTTCATGTTCAGTCCCTGGAAGATCCCTTCGGTGGGCGAGGTCCAACTGGAATGGGTGGCTAACCCGCCTATCGCGGTTTCGACATCGACCCCCGCGGACGAGAGCAAGACAGGCCCTGGGCTGGTCGAGGATGATCAAGACACTGTCATGCAATCCGAGCCCGCGGTCAATGAAATGCCCGCTGGCAAAGAAGGAGTCCCTGATATGGATTATGACGTTGCGGAGGAGGATAGCTGGGGCGTGGAATGATTTTGTATTCTCGATATATCCGCTCATGTACTATTTATTGCACTATGTACAGCTGCTTCACTTCTTAGGCATGAAAAGTGACGCTCGCCAGATGATTTTTTTTTTTCATGGCACCACCATCTATCTATCTCCCTTCCTCACTCAACGCTCTGCGGAATCAGCTCAACCATATATCCATCCTAGTAGTCAAGTCAGTCCCAGCCTCAAACGAGTGCGTAAACAAACAATCCCACGCCCAAAACTCACCGGATCAGCAATCATAGCAAACTTCTCAAAAAACCACGCATAATTCTCATGGATCTCGCCCCTCCCAACTCCCCTCGCAGCCTCCCACTCCGACAAAGGCACCGCCTCCCTCGACGACACACCCACCTCCTTCAGGATCGGCACTCCGGCCGCCCTCAGCCTCTCCACCGCAGCCTTGGTATCCGGAACCGTGAACCCCAAATGCGCAAAACCCAGGTTCGGCGGCTGGTTCCCCGTCGAGACTTCCTCGCTATTGCCTTCCGTCCCATGCACATGATACAACTCAAGCAACCCCTCCGTCCGCGTCATCACAGGGATCTGACTTGTCTTCTCGGCCCAGTCGCCCAGATCGTCTGTGTCAGGCGGCGGGTGGCCCAGATAGTAGATCGTGAAGGGGCCGGCGTTCATGCTGAACACGACTCGCATCCCGAGAAGATCGACATAGAAGTGTAGAGAGCGCGAGGGCTCCCGGACCCGGATCGCGAGGTGGTTCAGTCGGTATCCCGTTGTGCTGGACGAGACGGGTGGATTGAAAGTGGCCGATGGGCCGCCTGGGAGGAAGGAGCCTGGCTGGCCTTGTTGGAGGGGCGAGAAGGAGTTGGGAGGCATTTTGACGTGCAATTGAGTGGTGGGTGAGAGTGGGCAGAGTAGGTACTGTAGAGCTGCTGGAAGTGGAAGATATGCGGGGGGTGAGGGGATCCACTCGCCTGTCAGTTAGTTAAACTAGGCAGTTAACTAACTAGCGGTGATGCCGGGGTCGAGTAATACTACATTGCATGCTAGATTTGCTCTCTGAAGAATACATTTGGACTTGTGAAGGGCAGGGAGGCCAAGGGAAGTAGACTAGCGACTACTAACTTAAGTGTATTCTGTATTCGACTACTAAGTGTATTTGTTGACGGCGAGCGATTCCTTACTGATAGACAATCATATCCAGTCCACCAGCGTAGGGCAGAGTCACTCTCTTAAATCCACTGCCCTCGGCATCAACGTAGTTGAACAGATCCTGGTAGCCCGCGGTAGCCTTGAGAGTATTATCCGCCATGATGACTGCCCCGCGCCGGAGATGCGGCTGTACGGCCTGGAGTGCGGGGAGCGCGAGAGGTGTCCAGACTGATTTGATCATTGGATAAGCATTTGATTGCCTTGGTTCCATGATCGATCACTTACTGTCCAACAACAGGAAATCCACCTCGCCGAGATTCTTCGTAAGAGTCTCGCGCAAATCGCCAATGCGCAGATCAATCACGCCCTTGATCTCCTTCCCGGCCTGTGCCCAGATCTCCTGGGCCCGCGCTGCCTTGGAAGGTTCCTTTTCAGTGGCAATCACCTGGGCGGTTTTACCTTCAGCGTGCGCATTCTGCGCGGCTGCCAGGGCCAGGTAGATGGTGCTCACGCCGAAGCTAGTCCCGGCCTCGACGACGGTCGTGGCCTTGATGCTGCGCAGGATATGGTAGATCAGCTCGGCTTTATCCTGGTCAAGTGCGATGAACTTGTCGCGCATGATGTCGTCGAAGGCATCGCTGGTTTGCGGAGGCAGGGTGGACCATTCCACGCCTGCTTCTTGCGTGAGAGATTGGCCGTGTAGGGCTTGCAGGAAGGAGCGGAGGGGCTCGGTGGCGATCAAAGCAGAGGGAGCCATTGTCGTTCTTTGTTGATTGGAAATCGAGTTGAAACTAGTTAACTCACTCTGGCCCGATATTTGAAGGATGTTGTGAGTCATAGACAGCACGAACGGCAAGGATTCGTTTATTTACATTAAATAGACCGAGGTCGGCTTGGGTTCTCCAATTCTGATTGGGTCAATCTCGCTCTAGCAGGTCTGCATAGCTATTTAGAGACCGCCCGATCAAATTGACCATCTCCCAGATATAGTCCGCCGTAAATAACCGCGCCCACAGACGTGTGACCGCGGCGCTGAGTCGGGTGTTGGTGGCGAGCAACCACTCGCGCGAGACCCCATGCTGGACCTCCATGACCATCTCCAGTACGAAATCCCGCAGCCGGGTTTCTTGCTCGGTCAGGGGTGGACCTGGGTGCTCTACAGTGATGGCCTCGAGCCATTTGGCTAGCAGCACGGCACACTCTAAGGAGCACAAGGCATGTTGGTTAGACCACAACACGACCTGCGAGTGAGCTACGAAACTAAGACCCAGTTTAACGGGCGTGCTCAGCGCGTGAGCGCAGTGGAGTGCTGCCCGTGTTAGACGGTCGCCTCGCCGTACGTGCAGATTCTCTTTCAGGCTGAACGCGATCTGGACCGGGTCCCACGTCTGCAATTGTCGGGCAGAACCACAGTCTGCGTTCAGCCGGATATATGCGAGTCGGAGCAGAGCGGCCGATGTAAAGGAGAGTGGGCCATGCGGGCTAAGAGGGTCGATAGACGATTCCTGATTGCGCTCCCAGCATTGACACCACCGTTCCAGCGCCTGCTCGACGGCCACGATCTCCTGCGTTGATGCCGGTGGCGGTCCGAACCGGCTGCGTCGGGAGACGGGGAGTCGACCCGCCTTGGTCATCAGCCAGATATCCTGCAGGATAGCGTGGATGAGCACATAGCCGCCGAGAGAGGAGAAGCGCTCCACTTCGCTGCTGGAAGGATTGAAGAGCGTGGCCAGCGCATCCTGGAATTTCGGTTCACCGGGACTCTGGCTGCGCTCTGCCTGCCAGATTTCGGCTTGTGATGCTTGCCATTCCTTTTCCGTGCACGGCAGATCTATCGCGACCTCCTCGGTTAGGATTACCGGGGGCAGATCGAAGACGATGGTATGAATGTTGAAGAAGCAGAATACAATCAGCTTGGTGCGTTTGACTCGTTCTCGCTGGATCCAGCTTTCCCAAGATCCATCGTGATCCGGTAGACGGTTTAACCCGCCTTTGCGTACCAGCGTCTCCATCAGGCTGCGGAACGACAAGGCCTCGTGGTATGGTGGGTTGTTGATGAACCATGAGGAGACAGAGGTGAGGAACAAGAGTGCTTGTACGGTCTCTAGGGTGTCGTTATCTTCAGCCGCACTGGCGGCGGGCATCGTCCCGGATTGAAAGACCCGGCGCACATGCTCGAGGGTAACGGGCTTGGCAATTTGATAGAGATGGTGGCTGGTATCTGGTTCGCGACAATACCGTGCCCCTAGCGCTGCCATGGAGAGGAAAAGTGGCAGAGTCATGGACTCGACATCCAGCGTGGGCATATGTACCACGGGGTAATGATCATGAAAGCCCATAAGATACCCAGTCAGACACCGCGATAGAGCATGCCGCGAAGGCAGCGAAGGGTTTGGAACCACATTCGCATAGTCAGATAGAAGACTCAAGATCTTTTCCCGACATTGTGCGGTGACAGGAACGAATCCCGTCGGCTGTCTCGTTTTGTAACTGGTTTGGTATCCCTCCGGCTGGAGGGATGGAAGTTGGGCCCCATGCCGAGGCAGCACCGAACTCGAAGGAGTCGAGGCGGGTTCACTGAGTGGCCCTCTCTCTGAAGAAGCTTGGTCATAGTCTGGGATCGGCGAAAAGTGAAATGGTGGAAACAATGGCAGCGGCTGGTACGCGGGGGAATAAGGATGACTGGGCAGAGGCACGCTATCCAAGAAAGAGGTGAAGTCATTTCCTTCGTACGTAGCGGCTGGGATTCCACCTAATGCATATCCAAATTCCGGCCCCGGGATAGGAGTGGTCGGCCCTGCTGACGGGGTGTGACTAGCAGCCAAGGGCGCGCCTAGCATCGGTGCACGATGCACGGTCGCCGACAAATCGGTCGGAAAATGAGCATTGCTCCCCGAAATGGCGCGATGGCTCGCATCAGCATGGTCAGTCACCACGGATGCCAACGTATCCAAGCCATCCACGGCGGGGTGAGCAGGGGATGGTGTCTGCGGTGGATGATGAGCCGGACTACCGGCCGAATGTGCCAGGCGTTCATGGCGCACCAGGAGATCTCTGGAGATAGAGTTAGTATGTGACAGGATATATGGACTACAGTGACGTACTTGCGCGTAAACGCCTTTTGGCACCGGACACAGCCGTACGGCTTCTCCTTGGTGTCTAACAGTGGATCAGCAGAAGTAGATTTTGGTGGTGGACAGAGGCTTACGCGACCGGTCATGACGTTGGAGATGCTCCAACCGGGCGAATGCACGGGGGCATCGCTGACATTGATAGGGTTTGCCATTCAACATGTCCATAATACATTATCCTGGTTGGATAATGGAGATGTGCCCAGGTGAGTGAAACTTCTCCAAATTGGAGATATCAAGATAGTGGAGACCATTGCTGACGTTAACGATGCATTAATAATAACATCGGGAGAGACCATCGGCTGTTGAAATCCGCACCCGCAGGATAATCAGCGCTCATATTAGTTGATTTCGTCAATAGTTCACTAAATATCACTAGATTTAATTCCGAGGAAATCTGCTTGATCGCCAGTACATAACGGCATCTTCATCCGCTCGGAGAGCAGTGCGAGCTCCGAGAGGGGCAAATGTGCCTCTAGCTTCTCCAATTTTTTTTTATCGGCCGGTCTTGGAGCCGACCCACGCCCTACGGTTTTCTGCACTCGGCTATAAAATATCATCCGTCCCCAAAAAGCGGTAGATCTGCCAAGCCCTACATCTTGCACGATATATCAGATTCCCACGTGGACGAGTACAAGAACGTGTGCATGGCCATCGACAAGCCATTCGCTCGTCTATCTGGTGGGACTGTTACAGCCATGGACAAACGCGAGGCCAGCCCAGACTCTGTGGCCGCGCAGCAGGAGATCGAATGGTTATATCTGGAATTCGAGACGCCGTTGCCTACGCCATGCATTACTTTGCCGCCCCAGCCTGGCCAGTCTGCCCCGCCGGAAGCGCCCAGCTTGGAGAAATATACATCGCCGTTCTTGTGGCCGAAATGGCGCAAGTCCATGATGACTTGGATTTCGTGTGCTGTCACGGCTCTGGCGGGTTATTCGGCTGGTGAGATCAGTCCGGCATCGGACGACTTGACCAAGGAGTGGGGGATCAGCGCCGTCGTGTATAATCTCGGCATCACCATCTTCTGCATCGGGTTTGCTTTGGCGCCTATGATTTTGGCGCCTTTCTCGGAGATCAATGGCCGCCGGCCGATTTTTGTGGCGAGCGGTATCCTATTCGTCGGTATGTTGGAGGTATTTGATTCTTTTGCGTCGGCTTCTGCTAACCCCGTGAATAGCATCCCTTGTTGCTTGTGGAGGAACGCATCTATTCGCTGGATTACTCGTTGCGCGCTTTTTACAGGGCGTGGGTGGATGTATGTATCCTTGGATTCCCAGAATATGTTTCAACACTGACATCTATCAGCTACTTTCTCCACCATGGTTGGTGGTGTGATTAGTGATATCTACCACACCGAGGACCGAAACACCCCCATGGCTCTGTTCGCGGGGGCTGCACTCTTCGGAACAGGTCTTGCTCCATTGCTGGCTGGAGTGATTGTCTCGCACACCAGTTGGCGCTGGGTTTATTACTCCCACGCCATCGTTTCCGCCGTTTTTGTGGTTGTCATCTTCCTGTTTTTCAAGGAAACGCGCGGTAGTGTCCTCCTCAGCCGCAAGGCAAACGCTTTGAACCGTTATTATGAGACCCTCGAGGCTTCGGGTCACTACGGTGTTATCATGGCAAACGAGGACTTCAACGAGGAGAAGACCACCAAACGCATTCGGTGGAAGGTGAAGGCTGACGAGCAGCGGGAGTCCCTGGTTAAAATGATTCAGATCTCGCTGTGGCGCCCTTTTCGTGAGCTTCTCCCCACAAAAACTTCTGGATTGCTGCTTACCACCCGATTCACGCAGATATGCTCATCACCGAGCCAGTGGTATTCTTCTTCTCCCTCTGGGTATCTTTCAGTTGGGCAGTTCTCTACCTCCAATTCGCATCTGTTCCTCTCGTATTCCGAACAAACCACGGCTTTAATATCGAGCAGACCGGAGCCGTGTTCACAGGTATTTCAAAACCCATCGTAGTCCCACGAACATAAAAGACTAATAAGCTTTCGTCCAGCAATGTGCGTCGGCGTCATCTTCATCACTGTCATCAGCATCTGGCAAGAAAAAATCGCCATGCGATTCGGCCGCCTCTCCAAGTCCGCCGAAGGTCGCCTGTACTTTGTCTGCGTCGAATCCATCCTCCTCCCCATTGGCCTATTCTGGTTCGGCTGGACCTCGTTCCCGTCTGTGCCGTGGATTGTGCCCGCCATCGCGGTGGGGTGTGCCACCATGGGCATCTTTTCGATCTATCTGGCTACCTTCAATTACTTGGCTGATACCTACCACCGATACGCAAGTTCGGCGATTGCGGCGCAATCTTGCTGTAAGTATTTCCTCGTTGTATCTTTTTGAACACTTTACTAATATGGAACAGGCCGGAACTTGCTCGGTGGCATTTTCCCTCTGGTGACGAATGCCATGTTCAATAATCTCGGCTACCCTGAGGCATCTAGTCTTCTCGGTGGAATTGTAAGTTGTGATTGTTTCCCGCAAAGAGCGTACGCTAACCGGGACTTAGGGCTTTGTTCTGACTCTGGTCCCCTGGGTACTTGTGTTCTACGGTCCCCAAATTCGGGCAAAGAGCAAACTGGCTAGTGTAAGAACAGCTTTCGATCGTGCTGTAAGAGGTATGCTAACCAAACCACAGGAACTTGCACATTAATGAATACCCTTCCTACATAGATAGCATACGGCAAAAGCCCATCTGATAGAATATAGATTAATGAATAGAGTACCCATTTAACGCATCAATTATGCACATCGTACACCCGAGACCATAATACCCTAAACAAGAGCCGACTCTGAATGCGGATGTAAAAATGCGTCTGTCCAAACCAGGGGCCCATGGTAATGAAAGGCGAAATGCGAGTGAAAAGCAAGACATGATGACAAGAAGGCGTCTCGCTCCGAACCAAATGCAAATATATCTATGTAAGGCTGGTGCAAATGGCAATAGCATAGACAAGATGCTGCGGCGAGTGCTTCATCTATCTCAGCTGCCCATGATGATATCCTCCAAGAGATCTCACTTGAAGATCCTGGGGAACGATTCGTCCATGATGGTATGATGTAAAGCGGCCTTCATCCTCACTATCACTCTCCATCTGATCCAAGATGCGATCGATCTCGTCTCCAGCGTGCGTTTCCAGCCCCGTGGCAGTGCCCTTAGACCCAATACCATTGCGATAGTTGCTACTCTGTGAGCTTTGGTTACTACCGGACATAGCTCCAACACCGTTGCCGTATAACGACGCATTGAGGCTGTTTTGCGTTGATGCAGATTGCAACGGTCGAGGGCTAGATCGATAGCCTGAATTTTCGGGGCTGGACATGAACAAGAGCGTTTCAATCGCGTCTTGCTCCATCGAGGTATTCTGAGATTGAGCTTGTGATCTGTAGAAGCCATTTTGAGAAGATGTAGGACGATTA